>NC_065432.1:1525000-2185000 GCF_024362695.1 Pectinophora gossypiella
ATTGATGATGATGAAATGATAAAAATGCCTCGTATTGAATGTGTTGCTGTTGCAGTTTCTTGTCATTTCTCCTCAGCCATAACACCTTGCGAAATGACGTAAATTCAATAATGTTAAATTGACCTTCAACAAGTTAATTTATGATAATTACGGTGAATAAATTTGAGGAGCTCGGTGGCGCAGCGGTAAACGCGCTCGGTCTGCGATTGTTGAAGTTAAGCAACTTTCGCAAAGGCCGGTCATAGGATGGGTGGCCACAGAAAAAAAAAGTTTCATCTCGAGCTCCTCCGTGCTTCGGAAGGCACGTTAAGCCGTTGGTCCCGGCTGCATTAGCAGTCGTTAATGACCATCAATCCGCACTGGGCCCGCGTGGTGGTTTAAGGCCCGATCTCCCTATCCATCCATGGGGAAGGCCCGTGCCCCAGCAGTGGGGACGTTAATGGGCTGATGATGACGGTGAATAAATGATTCTGATTTCTGTGTCAATGCCGTTAAACCACTGGAGAGGTGAAAAAGTTTTGCATAAGTTGGTTTTGGTCCGGCGCAGTGCGGCATGCAGCTGGAGGACTCCCGCGCATACCACGGCCACTTCCGGCGCGCGCACCCCGACAAGAACCGCACCAACTACCCCTCCATGAAGTCGCCCTGCATGTGCGAGGTCTGCGGCAGGATGTTCCAGGTATGAATACACAACAGGCAACAGGTGATTCTCAGTATCAAGTGGGTTCTAATCCCGGCGGTGACAAATCACAAAAATCACTACCTAGTTAGGATATTACAGGCTGATCACCAGATTAAAACACATAACAACGGGTTCATACCGCGTTTAAATCAGGGATATGAGACTCCCGATATTTCGACACTGTTGCAAGTGCCATGATCACGGGATGACTGATGAGATTGGAGTGGAGTAGGTAGATCCATAATTAAAATATCCATAGTTTAAATATCGGGAGTCTCATATCCCTACTGTAAACGCGGTAAGAACACGTTATTATGTGCTTTAATTATGATAATAACCGCGTAAACTTGAAACAATGATCACCAGATTGTCCGAAAGTAAGATGATCCGTGCTGGGAGGCACGTTAAGCCGTTGGTCCCGGTTACTACTTGCAGATGTAAGTACGTAGTCGTTACATAAGCCATGTCAGGGGCCTTTGGCGGCTCAATAGTAACCCTGACACCAGGGTTGATGAGGTTGGTACTCCACCTCACAACCCACACGATAGAAGAAGAAGATTATTAATCATGGTCTGAATCACCGCCCTCAGTATTTGTTACGATGAGTGACCTGTACAAGTCTAGCTTCTTTTCCCCAGCTATACAGGTTGTGAACTGCAGTAGTTTTAGGCGGATGAGACGTTCGTTATGTAAAAATTGACGATTCAAAGTGTAACTATGTTACCTACTGAATGAAGATATTTTTGAATTTGAATTTGATGAATTGCTTCGGAGTGGCCTTTTCAACCCCCCTGTACGGTCACGAGCATTAATATTATGTATACACTTTGGTACCATGTTACATTAACTTTTTTCGCAAATTGAACCGTAAGTCTCATTAAATGTCAAATATGATAGTGCGACAGGGTTCTGAAGTGGGTACATGATATCACTCATGACTGTATATGTTTTTACAATAAGATTCCCCTTGATATTCAGAATTTGCCTTTCAACTGTTTTAAGACAGTAGTTTAACAAAAACTTTACAAAATAGGTTATTATAAAGTTAGTGATTATTTAGAAGATATGAATGCATGGGATTAACTGTCTGAGAACTGATATTAGGCAGCTAAATTACTCAATTGTATAAACATTATTGTTTATTTTTTTTTAAAAGAACGTCTAGGGCCCTGTGCCGAGGTTTTTCTTGCAGCTTCTTTTCCCCGGCTATACAGGTTGTGAGAAGCTGCAGTAGTTTTATGCGGATGAGACGTTCGTTATGTAAAAATTGACGATTGAAAGTGTAACTGTTACCTACTGAATAAAGATATTTTTGAATTTGAATTTATCCTCAGAGCTACGCGCTCCTGAAAGACCACACGTGGACTCACACAGGCGAGAGACCGTTCAAGTGTGACGCGTGCGGGAAGTGTTTCCGCATGAAGCAGAGGCTGGTGGCGCACAGGCGGGTACACTCGCAGATGAAGGCGAGCTACGCGTGCGAGCTGTGCGGGAAACACTTCTCCACGCAGAGCAACCGCCAGAGACATATGTTTGTAAGTATTCACGGTCTACAAACTACAATGGCCCCGATTCCTGTTGACGCCATTTAATTTTATTTCAAGTTATACCTGTCATTTTCTTATCCGCCGAAAACGAAAGGGACGGGTAATCGACAGGATTATAATTTATGGAGTAAACGTCAATTTTAAGCAGAAATCTAAAACAACCGGCTGAATACTTTACATAGGCCAATAACCCAACAGAATTAAGTAGACAGCACGTTAAACGCGAAAAGCGAGATGCCTATTTTATTCGCAAGGGTTATTCATTCATTTTAAAATTAACTTGTTGTCAATCATCCGTCCCTTTCCTTTTCGGCGCATAAGAAAATGACAGGTATAACTTAAAATAAAATTAGGTGTCTGGAGGAATCGGGGCCAATAACCTTTTAATTTATTTATTTATTGCATGTCACATGGTATTACAGTTCTTATAGATAAATATGTACAAACATGTGACACCCTGTAAGGGCACCGCAAAAGTAGATGGATGACAGACATTATGCATCTTTTATCTTTGTTTCTGACTTTCCCAACTGGGCACCCTCAGGCCTGTTGTCTTAAACGTTGTACCGGGTGAGAGCCCTCAGCGCTCTCCATTTGTCCGGCCAAGTAGTTAATGCCATCTGCGGCAAATCTACAATAAGTCACGTCAAAAAAATTAATAAATGTCTTCAATAAAACTATCTAAAGTGACGAGAAACACGTACTGTATTCTATCTTTACATAATTTTCTAAATAAAAAAAAAATATTAAAATAAATTAAATTAATTATTAAATTATTAAAATTAATTTAATTAAATATTAATTATTATTTTAAATTAAATTAAATTTTTCCGTATTAAAATAAATTTAAAGCTCACGTGAAGCTTACTTTATGCAAAAAGCTTATTACGAATCTACGTCATTTCGCAAGGTGTTATGGCTGAGGAGAAATGACAAGAAACTGCAACAGCAACACATTTAATACCAGGCATTTTTATCATTTCATCATCATCAATTTAAGAGCCACGCTCTTGTCGGTGCAGCATTTTCCATGCTACTTTTTTTCATTTATGCATTTTCCATGCTACTTTTTGGAGATTTATCGACGTCAAGCTATACTATTCAATATTCAATATTCTTTATTTGCATTAGCCGATACCGGCAGACACCTAATTTTATAAGTTATACCTGTGCTGAGTGAGGCCCTTTTATCTCAGGACGTCCACCACCACCTTATGGTCATTTCGACAAACATCCGTCTTGCTTTTTTTCAAATCAAATCAAAATCTTTATTTGTGAATACAGGTATACAAAAGGTGTTACATAAAGTTATTACAATTGTAATTGTTTTAGTGGAAATTTGACATGAGACTTTTTTTTGTGTGTGGCGTCCTTTTATAATAAACTTTTTCTATTCTATTCATTTTCTTATCCGCTGAAAAGGAAAGGGACGGGTGATTGACAACTGTTAATTTTAAAATGAATGAATAAGGAAAAATGAATAGCGAATCAAATAGGTATCTCGCTGGTATGCAATCCGTTTGACGTGTGCTGTCAACTTAATTCTGTCAGGTTGTTGGCCGATGTAAAATTTTTATGGGGTTGTTTTAGATTTCTGCCTAAAATTGACGTGTGTTCCATAAATTTTATGCCTGTCGATTACCCGTCCCTTTCTTTTTCAGCGGATAAGAAAGTGACAGATATAACTTAAAATAGAATTAGATGGTGTGTACAGGGAGATTAAAAAACTAAATAAACGTTTTTATTATTAAAAAACTCGCATCGAAGCAATTCATCTAAGAAAGCAATAATGCTATTTGACATTTGTTTGCATTGCGCACTTACTTTTATATGCGCAAATGTCAAATTGCAATATTGCTTTTTTAGATGATTTGCTTCGGTGTGGCCGTTTTAACCCCCAGCAATAATAAGGCAACAATCGCATTATAAAACTTACATTATTTGTATTACAGATCCACACTGGCCTAAAGCCGTTCAAATGCGAAATGTGCGGTAAATGCTTCAAACACGCGAGTGAGAAGCGAGCCCACATCACATACGTGCATCTGAAGAAGCCCTGGCCGAAGAGGAGTCGAGGGAAGAGGAGGAGCGACAGTAGACAGGTTGGTATTCTATCGTGTGGGTTGTGAGGTGGATAACCAACCTCATCAACCCTGGTGTCAGGGTTACTATTGAGCCGCCAAAGGCCCCTGACATGCTCATGTAACGACTACGTACTTACATCAGTAAGTAGTAAGGATCATCTTACTTTCAGACAATAAGGTGACCAGCCTGTAATGTATGTTTTATTTTATTTATTTATTTATTTACACAGACCAAATTATTATCATGTAGCGGCGCGCTCCGCGCACGTCCGCACTCTTCGATAATTAGGTATTTCGAAATACCTAATTATATGTACAAAATGTGTACGCAACTAGTCGTAGGTTTGCACAGTATAAAATTATTATCTCCCAATTAAAATAAGTATAATTTAAATCAAAATTTGCAGTACGCGCATGCGCGGCGCAATCGTTCCTCTGCGCCCGCGCGTCGCTTTCCACCCCGGAAACTTTGCGCGAGCGATAAATACGACCGGCCTGACCGCGTCTCGGTTTTGCTCGTCGCGGCGTCGAAGAGTGCGGACGTGCGCGGAGCGCGCCGCTACAATCATTACAGGCATATCTCCCAATACAATAATATTTTAATGTCAATAAACAAAAAAAAAACTTACTTATGTCAACTTTAGAATAAAAATAACATTCATAGCATAACATAACAATAACAATAAATTACACCTATCATTTTCTTATCCGCCGAAAAAGAAAGGGATGAATTATTGACAACTGTTAAATTTTAAAATCAATGAGCGAATGAAACAATAAACCGGACGTATCAAATAGACGTCCCGCTGATATGCAACCCATTTGACGTGTGCTGTCAACTTAATTCTGTTGAGTTACACGGAACGTTACATAATTTTTCATACGGTTGTTTGAGATTTCCGCCTAAAATTGAGATATGTATACCCGTCCCTTTCATTTTCGGCGGATAAGAAAATGACAGGTATAACTTAGGTTTAAAGAAACTTTATTCTCATTAAAGATAATGAATCACTTACATGAGAAGGAGAACTTAATTACATTAATAATTAACTTACATACATACATACTTAGACTCACGCCTATTTCCCACCGGGGTAAGCAGAGGCTATGGAATTCCATTTGCTTCGATCCTGACACACTTCTTTTGCTTCCTCCACATTCATCAATCGCTTCATACACGCACGCCGGTTCAGAGTAGATCCTACTGAACCTTTTCTAAGGACATCTCCAATTTGGTCATTGTAAGTCCTTCTAGGTCTTCCTCTGCCAGCCCTACCAACAATTTTCGCTTTATACACACACACACACACACACACACACACACACACACACCTGTACCTATACCTAATAATAAGCAAAATCTATAAATATACATATATAAAAACAGTAAATAATAATTTAGGAGTAACCACACTGACGTTCATAATAATAACGAAGATTCTGAAAAATATGCAAGGATTTGGCTTGTTTGGTTTGTCGATATGTGTATAATCTATCTCTTTCTCTCCACAGGGCACGCTCCCACCCCCGTCGGCGATCCCTACGAGTGCGAGCGAGATGGACATAGTGCCACCCCTGTGGCCCACATGTGACCCTAAGTTAGACCATATGAATGACATGATGCATAGAAAGACGGAGAAGGATTGGAGACACTTGCGGTGCGGAGCTGAAGGATGGAACGAATAAGATACATAAAGTCAAGCCCGTCATCCCTAATGGGCTGGGCAGAGTAACCAGAAAACTAGCAGCCACTTTTTTTTTTTGAGTTATATCTGCAATCAGTAAGCGTCCGTTTGTGTTACTATGAGCAGATGAGCTGAAGGGGAACTTGACTTTATGAGAGACATATCCACTGACATATCCTCAGCAATTAGCAGGGGACCTGCTTCAATAATGAGGTGATTCAGAAACTTTAATCCATTTCCGTCTCCATGATAGGCCGTCTTTTAAGACGACGGATTTGGTTCATTTGCAGGAGCTCCTGAGCGAGGTGGTTGGGATGTTGCTCAAGGCGAGTTCTGTAGATTTTGCTCAGGTTATCAATCTCTTGTTTGACGGTGAGAACATTTAAATGGTGATGAATTTAAAGCAGCCACTGTTGATACGAAGTTATTTGGACATGATGAACCTTACGGTGACAAGGGATCAATACATCGCTCATAACCCTTAGGCCGGGTTTCCACTGACGCGGATATGGGCGGAGAAGAGCGGAGATGTGCGGATTTGACCAATCACAGCGTTCGAGAGAGCGAAAAACGAAGACGCTCTGTCACTCTCTCCCTCACGGTGATTGGTCGATTCCTGCACATCTCCGCACAGCTCCGCGTTAATGGAAACTCAGCTATAAAATGAAAACACGTAAGTTCCTTTTTGATAAATTACATTCGGATGACATTTTTATTAACAAAATCTTTTACGGAGTAAAGTAGTCAAAAATTATTTGAAATAAAATATAACTAAGTTTTGTTGAAGAAAACGAACAAAACCTCAGAAAAAAAAGGCACGGAAAATGTCGCTTCTGTAATTTTACAGAAGAACCTGAAGAATTGTCAGGTCTGGGAAATCCCAGACCGGTAAGCGGACCCTGTGAACGGGATAACGCTAGTGAGATCATCACGTGGTTTTCACCTTAAGCCGACGTTTACCCTGGTTCATCATGTTAGAAAGGGCACAATTATTTTTACCTTTGATGGGTTTGCTCTTGGCCTCAGACTTGCCCGAAGGCATTGACTAGGCCTAAGATGGAGCTCGCCCAGAAGGTGCCTGTTCACTCTGGCCTTGAAAGCACCCGGGTTATGCATTCGGAAATACAGAAGACGGCAGAGAGTTGCACTCCTAAGCAGTGCGAATAATGAAGGACGATGCGAAGCGCTTTGTGCGAATAGTTGGGATATCCACCAAATAGGGATGGAACCCGTACATCTGGAAGTCCGAAGATAAAAGGGGGATGGTGGAATGAGCTCGTGTAGATCGCGGGCACACTCCCCGAATGCAGTCTGTAGAATACCGACATACTGGTATACTCTGTCGGTTTTTACGACATGTCTTTTAAGATAAACAGCATAGAAGTATTCTTTATTTAGATTTGAACAATATAATTTATCATCACGATATGCCTACTATTTTAATTTTATTTATTAATAATTTCTACTACATAATTATTAATTCATAATATAAGTCATATTTACACTATTATTATTATTAAAATTGTAAATAATAGATTGATGCCATGTAGAGAATGTGTGTGAGACAAAAAGTAAATTAATAAATGAAGTACATTTTTAGAATTATAACTTGTTTTATTCAATACAACACAATGAAACTAAGTATTAAAGTTAATATGTAGATTTATTTGGAGAGAAACGTTTTCGGTTACAATACGAATATATGCGCAAGAACAACTGAACAAAAGAAAAAGCATCAGCTGACAGTGACAGATAGATAGTACAATATTTAGTCACTAGGGGGCGTGCCGGTCGCACGTAGAACGAAACGCGTTGCGTTTCAATTATGCAGTGTTCATCGATCAGGTTTATGTTCATATTCCAATAATTGTTTTATGTTTACGCGGTTATTATCATAATTAAAATCAGTGCCATGATCACGGGATGGTAGTCATCCTGATTTAAACGCGGTAAGAACCCGTTATTATGTGTTGTTTTATTCAACTTATTTCCCGAAATCTTGGAGAAATATGTCCAATATACATAGCAACACCTTACAATTTTTATAAATGGAGTGTTTGTGGTGGCTGGGTGTCTAAAATTAAAACCAAAACTTCTTTTTGTGATAACTTTATTCAATATCTTCAAGGAACTAATCTAATACATTTCAATAAAAAAGCCATTCATCAAATATTAATAAATTCAACATGTCATACAAAATATATTTTTTCTTATATTCTAACAGTGGCGTATGGCCGACTGTAATAATAGTTATTGCCTTAACATGATTTAAAAAAAAAAATCTTTTGGTAATGCTACACGATACTAGATGGCGCTAAACAAATTGTTAGGTGCTTTATGAGGTACATTTTCTGACTTGAACATAAATAATAAAAATCCAATGGATTTATTTGATTTTTAGTACGCTAACATTTTAGAAAATAAATTACTGGTAAACGCAGACTTACATAACAAAAAAAATACTTATTCTTTTATAGGAACCCACATATTACGTTAATTAAATATTCTTATAATCATCATTCAAAACTTTTTGGAATAACATTTGAATAACATACAAATGCAAGTTTTTATAAATAAAAATAATCGTTTTTTTTTGCTTAATAAGGTATTTTATCGTTCACTAGACGGCGACCGATGGTGGTGTTTTGTTATTATTTTTCGGATCGTTTATTGACAAGGGTTTAATTGGCTGGTAAGATTTGTTGATTGGATTTTATTATAATATAATAAATAACATGATTACGCGCAATAAATAGCGCACTCTAGTGGTGAATCGACAAAATCATTCCGCAATCTTAATATCGACACTCAGACGGGAGTTACCAAGCGCACGCTTTACGGTCACGAGCACTAATATGTATACACTTTGAAACCATGTCACATTAACTTCTTTGACAAATGAAACCGTAAGCCTCATTAAATGTCAAATATGATAGTGCGACAGGGTTCTAAAGTGGATACATGATATTGCTCATGACTGTACATGAACAATTGGTTCATGTTCTATTTGTGTGACGGATTAGTTTTAGTCTGCCTTTATAGAGAAAACCATCGGGCTTAGCACCGTAAGCGCTCTTTCTCGCCTCGAAATACGTCACCCGTCACTCTCTCACAGTACTGCACAGAAAGAGACAGATGATCACTGTCGCGGCGAGAAAGAGTCGCGCGCTTACGGTGCTAAGCCCGCTGGTATGCTCAAAAGTGACAGCTAACATTTCAAGGTTAGCCCAGCTGACGTCATCCCAATTGTCGTGGCCAGATCTTAGAATTGATCATTTCATGGTTTATTTATTATTCAGGTATCCAACAGCTTAATGTGTATTCAATGATGTTGTTATAATCTTAATTCTGAGCGCTAAGCAATTAACAGTGATGTGCTCGATCATGGCATGAAATGGTCATATTTCATCAAAAAAAAATGCCACATCATGATGTAGTTTGGCCAGATCAATGAACACAAAACGTTTAACGATACGAGCAACTAAATGCATGATTACTTCATGATATGGCCAAACGTTGACAATCGTACCGTAAAATTAGTAACATTATCCACCGATAGCGGCGCTGGTGTCGATTATATTTCAACCTTGATTGATATTAAAATAAGTAAATAATTTTGAACTTAAGAAATTAATCGACTATTCGCGTTTTTATTACACCACATTGCATGGACATCGCCTACATTAATTATAATGGCAAAACGTTGATTGATATATCATTAAACGTTGACGTTTCAACGATATGGTCAACTTAAGTTGGCCATTTCATGAAATGATCAATTCTAAGATCTGGCCACGACACCTACAGGGTGTTAGTGACATCGTAACTAATACTGAGGGGGGTGATTCAGACCATGATTCTGAGTTAATAACAAGTGGAATTTTCCGTCGCAAAATTCATGTTTTTTTTTTAAATTATACTCAGTTCCATACTTTAGCAACGGAAAATTCCACTTGATATCAACTCAGAATCATGGTCTGAATCATCCCTCAAAGTTTTCGTTACGTTGTCATCAACACCCTGTATATATTTAAAGTACCTAATTAATAAGGTTGTGCCACTTGAACAGTTTCCTTATCTTGGTATTGGTTATCTTGTTCGATTTCTTCTTCTTCATCAAATTCTACATCTTCATCATCCACGTGGGCCTCCTGAAAAAAGTTTACATTTTTCAATTACATCTTCCCCTTTTCTGTTTTTATATTTCACTGTAAAACCTCTTTTTTTGCTATTTACATAATTATGATAGTTATGGATGATTTTTGGTAATGGTCGTCTATAAGAAATTGCATCAGAGTAAGGGTCGCCCACTTGTACTGTACTTATATGTTGTATTAATTTTAGAGGTTGGCAGCCGTGGTAGCCCAGTTGGGAGAACGCTTGACTCTCAATTTCAGGTCGCAGGTACGAATCCCAGCATAGACCAAAACCAATGATTTTCGAATTTGTTTACGAATCCACGTTTGGATCATAAATGATAACCACATTCCCGAGAAATGTATTTCAGAGGTATGTGACCTAAACCATATTGGACTGGTTTGCCCTTCGCGGGTTGGAAGGTCAGACAGGCAGTCGCTTCTGTATAAAACCGGACCTGTCAAATATTCAGGTTAGGTAAGCGGACCCTGTGAAAAACGGGACAATGCTACGGATGAATGATTAATTTTGGAGAACTGTCAAAATTTAGGAACACAAAGTGATTTCGACAATGTCCCCGATCGGGAATCGAACCCGGACCTGCAGATCGTGAGCCCAACGCTCTAACCACTACACCCCGGAGGCTTTTGTCTTAAAACCCAAGACAAGTAATTTAAGCATTTTAAAAGTAGATGTTTTGAATTCCCGTTGATGGTGTATAACTACTGTATATAAACATAAACAGCCTATATACATCCCACTGCTGGGCACAGACCTCCCCTCAATCAACCAGAGGGGGTATGGAGCATACTCCACCACGCTGCTCCAATGCGGGTTGGTGGAGGTGTTTTTACGACTAATTAGCCGGGACCAACGGCTTAACGTGCCCTCCGAAGCACGGAATCATCTTACTTTTACGGACAATCAGGTGATTCAAGCCTGAAAAGTCCTTACCAAACAAAGGACAGTCTCACAAAAGTTTGCGACAATGTCCCCATAGGGAATCGAACCCGGACCTTCAGATCGTGAGCCCAACTCTAACCACTAGACCACGGAGGCTGTTATTTTATAACTACTAGAAGTACTAAAAAACGGTGTTACCTGATACTGCTGGTACTCGGAGATCAGGTCGGCCATGTTGCTGGCAGCCTCCGTGAACTCCATCTCGTCCATACCCTCGCCTGTGTACCAGTGGAGGAACGCCTGGAAAACATCAAATTATGAACGAAAAAAAAATATACAACACTCCTCGCTTGTTTTCTCCAAGGGGTAGGCAGGGGCGAATCCGCGCCAGCTATGAAAAAATACATCATATCAAATCTTCTTATCGTGTTGGTTGTGAGGTGGAATACCAACCTCATCAACCCTGGTGTCAGGGTTATTATTGAGCCGTCATAGGCCCCTGACATGACTCATGTAACGACTACATACTTACATCTGTAAGTAATAACCGGAACCAACGGCTTAACGTGCCTTCCGAAGCACGGTTCATCTTACTATCGGACAATCAGGTGATCAGCCTGTAATGTCCTAACCAAACTAGGGATCACAGAGTGATTCTTGTGACATGTCCCCACCAAGATTCGAACCCGGGGCCTCTGGACTATCCCGCTGTATTATATAATCTTAAATATATATTATAGGTAAAGGTTGCCTGGAAGAGATTGCTACTTAGCAATAAGGCCGCCTATTGTACTCTTTCTATTTCTCTATTGTTTTATGTTTTGTATTTCCTGTGTGCAATATAGTATTTGTTATGCTATGAAAGTCGTATGACCAGATGTGGTGTTACTAAAGATACATTATAAAATGCTCACCCGTCTTCTGAACATAGCGGTGAACTGTTCAGAGATGCGTTTGAAGATCTCCTGCACGGCGGTGGAGTTGCCAATGAAGGTGGCCGACATCTTGAGCCCGCGGGGCGGCACGTCACACACTGCTACCTTCAAGTTGTGAGGGATCCATTCCACGAAGTAGCTGAAAGAATTAACACTTTACATTATTTCTAAATGGCTTAAATCTAAAAATTACGAACAGGTAGAGGATTTCTTAAAAATAATAGAATAAAAGGGTAGGATTATTTCAAGCATACACACGCACACACACACACACTTTCACGCACACACACGCACACACACACACACACACGCACACGCACACACACACACACACTTTCACGCACTCACACGCACACACACACGCACACACACACACGCACACACACACACGCACACACACACACACGCACACACGCGCACGCACACACACACACACGCACGCACACACACACACACACACAATCACCTATAATTTTTTCACGCATTTGTTACCTATAGTATGTAAGTTACTTTTGGTTGTTTGTTTTACTTATTTGTAGTACAACGTGTATTCTCGGGAAGAGCGGTGTCTCCTGATACAGGCGCTACGCTTAAAAGGAGGCTCCAATCACCTATAATAGTGTATATATATATAAATATATATATAGCTTGGTTTTCTACAAATAAAGTATTTTGTATTACATAAAAAAAACGCGATTGAAGGACGTTTGTTCTGTCACGTCACCTATGTATTTAACTACTAGCAAGGCGGCGCCATCTGTTATCAAGTGGCACAACTAATGTGACAGCGCCACCTCTTATCGAATGGCAAAACTAACCTAATATAATTCTTTACCACCACTGATTTCTTTGCTTATTGTGTCGCTAGAGACATCTTTTGTCGGATGGCTGAACTAACTTAAACTACACTTCCATTATTCTGACCGACTGATATTTGTACAGAGGTCGATGTATGCGTCAGTGTAATTTTAAATAACGTGTTACCTGGAGTTTGTACTGTATGGTCAACTAGTATGGACGTGTTCGCTCTGAAGACCGTGTGTATTGAACTACACATACACCTTGCGAAATGACGTAAATTCAAAAATGTTACATTGACCTTCAACAAGTTCATCCATGATAATTACGTTGAATAAATGATTCTGATTTCTGACTATTTTCAGCGCCATCTCTTATCGAGTGACGGAACGAACATACTAAATAACTCGTTGTTATTAGCGCCACCTATTGTTAGAAGAGTGAACTACGCTGCACTGGTAAACAAGCTCTCACCTGGAGTTCTTGTTCTGTATGCTGAGTACTTGTTCGTCCACCTCCCTCATGGACATGTTGCCTCTGAACATTGTGGCCACGGTCAGATACCGCCCGTGACGCGGGTCGCACGCCGTCATCATGTTACCCGGGTTGAACATCTACAAGGGTAACATTAACATCAAGTCATCAACAGCATAATACCAGCGTCGTGGCATAGAAAAAGGAGTCAAATTCAAAAATTACTTTATTCAGTAGGTAAGATAGTTACACTTTGAATCGTCAATTTTTACATAACGAAAGTACAATGGTTGTGGTTACGCCGCGACTTGTGCTGAGTGAGGCTTTTTTATCTCAGGACGTCCACCCTTATGATCATTTCGACGACCATCCGTGTTGCTTTTTTGTACCTTATTGTCTTGTTTTTGTGTGTGGCGTCCTTTTATAATAAACAATTTCTATTCTATTCTATACTTTAAAAAAGCCACCTGGTTGAAAATGGTAAAAATCTATTCTAGAAATTGTTAGATGTTAAACAAAAATAATAAAAAAATAATATATGTACCTGGCTCATGAGCTCTGACACTGACTGCGGGCGGTAATTGAAAGAGTTCTTAGCTGTCAAAGGCGCGAATCCTGAAAAAGATTAAAGCATTTATAAAAAAGAATATTAATTGGCTGACGAGCTACTTACCTTTATTTTTAGGACCTACCAGAATGTTAGCCATATTCATAATTCAAATTCAAAAATATCTTTATTCAGTAGGTAACATAGTTACACTTTGAATCATCATTATTTACATAACGAATATCTCATCCGCCTAAAACTACTGCAGCCACACCCTGTATAGCCGGGGAAAAGAAATCCTCGCCACAGGGGCGAAACGTTCTTTTTAAAAAAGAAACAATGTATTATTATACAATTTAGTAATTTGGCTGCCTAATATTAGTTCCCAGACAGTTAATCCCAATCCCACGCATTAATTATGTCGACTCTTTTCTCGAATAATCTCGGGTGGAACCTTCTAGTGAAGAAAAACAAGGACGCTACTATGCGTCAGAAAAGGATACAGCTAAAAGGAAGAATTTACGATGATATTCCAGAACTCTCTGGTTGCGGCTTGGCGGGAACGGGGACGGGACAGTTGCTTTCTTCATTGAATAATCTAAATAATTAATACGAAGTGGTGTTTTGTGGTTAATGATTGCATTAAGTTAGTCGGAAAACATTCGCGATAGTGTTATTATATCGGAATATTCAATAAACAAAGTGTATCTATCTATTTTTGCTTCGTGCCAACAAGCCGCTTTATAAGTCGAAAGTTTATACGGACTTTTGAGTTAATTCGTTTGGGGTTCGGAGTAGGAGTCTAGGTTTCATCATCATCACCTTTCATCATTTCATTAATCATCATCAAGAAAAAAATACATAAGACATGGCTGTATGGGCATAGTTCCTTTGCCTTGCCCTTCGGGGAAAACCAAAACAAAAAAAAAACTCTGGTTGCGGAGTTTGTTTATGCGATGTAACATTGTCAATCCGTCGCAATAACCTTACCTGGCATGAAGAAGTGCAGCCTTGGGAAGGGGACCATGTTGACAGCCAACTTGCGCAGGTCCGCGTTCAGTTGTCCCGGGAACCGCAGACATGTAGTCACCCCGGACATCGTTAGCTATTAATTAAAAAGTCAATCAATCAATAATTCTCAACAATAATAATAAGTCAGGGGCCTTTGGCGGCTCCATAATAACCCTGACACCAGGGTTGATGAGGTTGGGAATTCACCTCACAACCCACACGATAGAAGAAGAAGAATAATTCTTTAATGCACAATGATAATAATATACAATGACAGATGTCGCTAAAAACTGCGTTTCGCAATAATATTCCTACTTCCCGATAGATTTCGCTACTCATCGGCACGTTAAGCCGTTGGTCCCGGTTACCTCAACCCATAACATACTTACTGATGTAAGTAAGTAGTCGTTACATGAGCCATGTCAGGGGCCTTTGGCGGCTCAATAGTAACCCTGACACCAGGGTTGATGAGGTTGGTACTCCACCTCACAAGCCACACGATAGAAGATCGGCGGTGCTCTGTTCTATTTCTAACCTAACACGAACTACGTAGCTATCAAGTATTTTAAGTTGTCTCTCTCTCTTTCTCGAGACAGAAATAGAGATAGAAAGAAGTCATAATATAAATAAAACTTACAGAAATTAAATGATTAAGATCTCCATAGCTAGGGCTGGCCAGTCGTAGCGTTCTGAAGCAGATGTTGTAGAGAGCTTCGTTGTCGATGCAGAAGGACATGTCAGTGTTTTCAACCAGCTGGTGTACGGATAGTGTCGCGTTGTAAGGCTCCAGGACCACCTCGCTCACCTGAGGGTAGACGCGTTTAGATGAGAAAATTGCACAAAACTTCATCATCATCACCAGCCCATTAACGTCCCCACTGCTGGGGCACGGGCCTTCCCTATGGATGGATAGGGAGATCGGGCCTTAAACCACCACGCGGGCCCAGTGCAGATTGGTGGTTATTAACGACTGCTAATGCAGCCGGGACCAACGGCTTAACGTGCCTTCCGAAGCACGGAAGAGCTCGAGATGAAAACTTTTTTTTTGTGGTCACCCATCCTATGACCGGCCTTTGCGAAAGTTACTTAACTTCAACAATCGCAGACCGAGCGCGTTTACAGCTGCGCCACCGAGCTCCTCAAAACTTAACAAACAGATTTAACGAGGCACTTTCATGTTATTTATTTCTATTACACGAGTCTAAACACTTTGAATACCTATTATTTCATTCGTTTGAGTAATAAGGGTTTTCCCAGGCTATTTTCCTCAAAACTAAAGATGGCGCTGTACAGATTTTCCTTCATTTAACCTTCTAATTTCATGGATAACAGACATATGCATATTCGCTTACGGTTTTGACTATAAAGCCACAGTAAATAATGTCCAACGTATAATTGTTTCATTACCTTAGGAGAAGGGACCACACTGAAGGTATTCATGATGCGGTCAGGGAACTCTTCGCGGATCTTGCTGAGTAGGAGAGTCCCCATACCGGAGCCCGTGCCGCCGCCCAGGGAGTGTGTCAGCTGAAACCCTACGAGAGATGATAACTTGATTTTATGTACGGTCACGAGTACTAATATGTATATACTTTGAAACCATGTCACGTTAACTTTTTTGGCAAATTAAACCGTTAGTCTCATTAAATGTTACATATGATAGTGCGACAGGGTTCTAAAGTGGGTACATGTGCGGCACGCTGGGTGGTGAGGATATGGTATCCCGACGTGCCGGCAGAGTAGGGGAATGATTGGTGATAACGATGATAAATTAGAAGCAAGCAGGAATATATATAGTTTATTAAAAACATTTCACAAACAGGATAGGAGTATACATAGTTAGTATATGTATATTTATAGATTTTCTATTTTCCTTTTTTTTGTGTCTTGAATGTACTCCGAGGTTACTCTTATATCCTTTTTTTTTTCTATTTTTATAATGTTCTGTTTTTATAATGAAGTGTCATCGTCTGAATCTCTTGAGTTGCTTATTATTAGGTATTTTGTGTGTACTATTTATATAAGTAGGTATATATGCTAGGTTATGTATATAGGTTAGGTATATATTATATTTGTAAGTATGTTATATTATTTATTTGCATGTATTTGTTGTTAAGTTGTATGCATAGTTTGTACCCGCAATCTTTAATTTTTTTTTTACCTTTTTCCTCACCTTATGGTTGTCTGGAAGAAATCGCTTTAAGCGATAAGGCCGCCATTTGCCATGTACTTAGTTAAGAGACTTTTTGTAATTACTTCTTTTTATTTTGGTGCAATAAAGTGTATTTGTATTGTATTTGTATTGTATAGTTCACAATATACACACTTCACAAAAGAATCAAGACTTAGGAATTAGAGGGCACGGCCCTAAACAGTATAATATACTTGTTGTTTTTATGAAGGTCGGGGATGCAGTGAGTCAAAAAAGTGTAAAATGAAAGGAAATGCGGAATGGAATGAGAATTTCGTAATTTAAAATGATGACGGCCAGAACGAAAGGCCAGTATGTGCAGAGTTTGTACTCTGCTACACATGATATTGCTTATGACTGTATGTATGTACCTTGCAGACAGTCGCATCCCTCTGCCTCCTTCCTGATGACGTCCATCACTGAGTCCACCAGCTCCGCGCCTTCTGTATAGTGTCCTTTAGCCCAGTTGTTGCCTGCAAATAGTACCGATATTTAGCAGGGCTAACAGGTTCATGTGTGCCACGTGATTTTGTTCGTATTTTGACAGAACAACATGACTTATTGGATTCGCCTATTGGCACCGATCTATAAAACGACATAATTATATCGTAAGATTCGATAAAATTACCGTGACAAAGTTTTATCATGTTGCGCATGTTAGCCCTACAGGGGTGGTCAAATTCAAAAATATCTTTATTCAGTAGATAACATAGTCAATATTTACATAACGAACGTCTCAAGTCTCATCCGCCTAAAACTACTGCAGCTTCTCACAACCTCTATAGCCGGGGAAAAGAAGCTGCAAGAAAAACCTCGGCAAAGGACCCTAGACGTTCTTTTAAAAAAATAAATAAAACAACAGGTCGATAGCGACGTCCACAAATAGGTTTGAATTCATAGTACGTCTGTTATTAAAAAGTTCTACTACTCGCCGATAGATGTCGCTATTCACTGGCGCTACAAAATCTGAGTGTACATGAAAGTTTTACTGGCCGGTAGATGGGGCTACTCACCGGCGCCGCTCTGTCCGAAAACGAAGTTGTCGGGCCTGAACAGCTGTCCGTAAGGTCCGGACCTCACCGAATCCATGGTGCCGGGCTCCAAGTCGACCAGGACCGCGCGGGGGACGAATTTGCCTGCGGAAATTGGTGTCACGAGATTAGCAACTTCGTCTGACGTCACATTTCACAAAATCGTAGAAAGCACAAAACAAACAAAAAACTATCTGTCAGGTGTCAAATTACACTGTTTGACAGTTTCTTTGTTTGTTGAAATGTGACGTCACCGGGGCTTTTCGGCGGGAAACGGGAACGGGACAGTTGCTTTCTTCATTGAGTAATCTAAATAATTAATACGAAGTGGTGTTTTGTGGTTAATGATCGCATTAAGTTAGTCGGAAGACATTCGCGAGTGTTATTATATTGGAGTATTCAATGAACAAAGTGTATCTGCCTATTTTCGCTTCGTGCCGGGAAGCCGCTTCATAACTCAAAAGTTTATGCGGACTTTTGAGTTAATTCGTTTGGGGTTCGGAGTGGGAGTCTACTCCGAGGGTGGGGGCTTAGGTTTCATCATCATCACCTTTCATCATTTCATTAATCATCAAGAAAAAAAAATACGTAAGACATGGCTGTATGGGCATAGTTCCCTTTGCCTTACCCTTCGGGGAAAACCAAAACAAAAAAAAGTGACGTCACCGGGCAAAATGTCACGTGACCAACCGTTTTCGCGCGAAATTTAAAATAATTGCAGAGACATGTTTCTTTTCTCTATTATATAAATCTTTTTCGAGAAAATAAAATATATTTTAAGACGTATAAAATAAGTTTGTAATTTTTAAAATACTTATTCGAAAACTGTCAAGGAGCCTATTCTATATCCCGCATAGATGAAGTGCGGTCACGAGTACTAATATGTATACACTTTGCAACCATGTCACATTAACTTTTTTGACAAATTAAACCGTAAGCCTCATCACCAGCCCATTAACGTCCCCACTGCTGGGGCACGGGCCTTCCCCATGGATGGATAGGGAGATCGGGCCTTAAACTACCACGCGGGCCCAGTGCGGATTGGTGGTTATTAACGACTGCTAATGCAGTCGGGACTAACGGCTTAACGTGCCTTCCGAAGCACGGAGGAGCTCGAGATGAAAACTTTTTTTTGTGGTCACCCATCCTATGACCGGCCTTTGCGAAAGTTGCTTTACTTCAACAATCGCAGACCGAGCGCGTTTACCGCTGCGCCACCGGGCTCCTCACGTAAGCCCCATTAAATGTCAAATATGATAGTGCGACAGGGTTCGAAAGTGGGCACATGATATTGCTCATGACTGTACAATTGTACATACCACTGCCGGCCTCATTGTAATACACGTTGATCCTCTCCAGTTGCTGCGGGTTCTCTCCGTGATATTGCCCGGTCGAGTCCACGCCATGTTCATCTGATATGATCTCCCAGAACTGAAATAGGTATATAACATAACAAATACCTACTATATTCTTAGTCACTGGCTGCACTTGCACCAAGACGCAAATTTTAAATAGTATTGTATTGTACCTATTGTATTTTTATGATCTATTTTTATCATATTATTATTTTAAAATTTCATGTTTTACATTTTAACTATTTTATATTTTATTTTGTATAATTGGATTTTTATATTATTATATTCTATATTTTATATTGTAATGGGTTTTGTTTCTGCCTTTAATAAAGAATTATTATTATTATTATATTAACGGCCTCTCGACTTCATACAAACAACCTCGTTTTACACAGACAGTGGCGGCCCTAGGGCGGTGTGAGCGTCGAAATAAGGGTTTCTTCGCCAAAATCAACACCCTGGCCGCAAGCTAACTTTATCGTGCTGGATTGGTGAGAACATTCCCGGAAACGTTCCCAGTTAACAAAATTGAAATTTGGTTACGTCATAATGGTCACATACCTCCGAAAATGCATTTCTCGGGAATGTGGGTTTCCTCACGATGTTTTCCTTCACCGCTGAATTCGAAAACAAATTCGACAATCATTGGTAGACGCATGGCCGGATCGTGAATTTGTGGGGCCCTGGGCTGAAACTACTTGGGGGCCTATCTTAATACTTAACTAATAGCAAAAAATATTTTAACAGCCATTTTTTTTCAAATTATGGTCTACTTTTTAGCGGGATCTGGGGGCCCCTTGTAATCCCGGGGCCCTGGGCTGCAGCCCAATCAGCCCATAGGTAGATCCGGCTTGTGATTAGACGGCTCGGTAAATAACGAAAAACCTCAAATTTTACTACAAGATTAATAAGAGCAAAAACACCATTCGAGCCATTGCTATGAAGTTTTTGTCAGGCGAACATAGTACATGCCTTTCAGGATAATAGTTCCCCAAAACTGTTAAGGATGAAATGAATCAAATTAATCTAAAACATGAATATATGCCTATGTTTTGCCAAAGAGGGCGTTAAATATTTCGCAAAATTATTTAATTACTAACCTACAATTTTAATTTCGAGATGTTGAATTTTTCGTTTATTAATCATCATTAATTCAAGTTTATTGAACATTTAAACTGTGGTACCATTACTCCCGCCAACCCGTATGGAATTTAAATCACTATCAAGTATCTTTGGAGTAAAGTATTCATCAAAAAGAACCTTGCGATTAATTAGTCTCAGTCTCAATGTGTCACAATTCCAATTGTTTTAAGGCCGTTTGCGTTATTGCATAAGAAAAACATGATTAACACAATTCAATGCTGATATAAAACCTTTTTTTTATTGAAAGTCTTAAATACATCATCATATCTTTAAAAATGCACAAGGAAACAGTAAAAAATGAGAAATATTTTATCTAAATTGCTTGTACCTCGTATTGTAATTAAATTAACAGAGCATAAATGTCACAAACCTTTGAACCAATTTGGTTGCCGCACTGTCCAGCCTGTACGTGCACAATTTCACGCATTTTTCAACACTTGTCACTATCACACATTCACACACGAAATAAAAAATAGGAAAACCCTTTCCTTGTAGAAGAAATAAATAATTTCTGCCAACTTTTTAAAAAATAGGTCTTTTACAATCACAAGATCGGACAGAAATATCTCATGACTAAGTTTAATACTGTTGGTTCATACAACTAGATTTTATCGCGTTTATCAGCGTTTTCATACTAAAAAGCTGATAGGCGATGCAGTACATACACTGCTGATAAATGATAAACGACAGCAGATTACGTATCCGACGGCCATTTTGAATAGAGCCGTAATTTGCAGTATAAAGTATTTTCAGAGAGGTTTCAGTAACATGGTAATTAACTGAATACATAATATTGTCGACATTTTTATGCTCTTAATCTGTTTCTAGGTGTGGTGTATGGATGTTTTGCTTGTTAGTTTTATGATTCAGTTTTATTTTTAGGCACTGAAAATCCGTTTAGAAGTTTATGCACTTAGTTGCTCGTGATTTTGATTAGGTACTGGTGCTCTCGACAAAGTTTTATAAGTCCGTCCGTCTGTGTGTTATTAATGTTATTATATATTTTTGAGTTCATTTTCATCCAAATTGGTCCAGCGGATTAGCCGTGAAAAAAAAACAGACAGTCATTCTAATTTTCGTAATATTATAGTGGAGATTTTTGACACTGTTAATAATTTTTATTTTATTAATCGATCATATAAATAAATATATAAAATAAAATAATCGACCTACTATGTCGATAGTTATATAGTACTGTATGTACCAAACCAATAGTATGATTATTGAAATAGGTAGATACTTATATTGATAAGTTTCAATATATCGATAGTTTCGTTATCGACAGTATCACAACACTAGAGACGAAAGTACTTAATTATTTTGTAATTAATCTAACGAATGAAAATATAGGTATTGTTAGACTCATTTAATAGAAATAGGTAGATAATGCATTTAGCAGTAGCTATAATAGGTAATGAATTGGGTCGTTAAAAACAGTAGTGCTCATAAAAAAAGCGATGTAGGTATTTTTTTAATTACCCATACTGGTTTTATATTTGTTTGTTTTGCTAACAGGAGAATAGTTGCATAAATTATGGTTATATTATACCGAATCATGTTATGTTTCTTTGTTTTTTGTTTTTTCCTTCTTTTCATGGCAGTTCAAGATGAGGTCATTGCTATGAAAAAGAACCGAGACGGGTTCCGTTCAGAAGTATTACAAATGGAAGACGAATAAAACAAAAATAAACAATACAAATAGACGTTAATAGAATATAGCAATATTTTCCAACCAATAAAAGTATTTATTTATTTTAAGTTTTACTTTTGCAGCCCAAAATTTAGTTTCTGGTGAAAAAAAAAGATTTTTCATGTTAATTATTATTGAAACGCCATGTAGGTTTTGAACGCACACAACTTAAAATGTGTGACAAATCGTAATTATAAAAACAAATCTTGCTGAGCAAAATGTTTGATATTACTTAAAATACGTATTGGAAAAACTAAAAAGACTTATAAAAATAGTATTCTAAAATTCTTTACTGTATAAATAACTAAAAATTCATGTTTATTTAAACTTAAAAGTTGCACCAATTTTACTCACCAAAAAATGAGATTTTTACAAATAATACTGAGTTTATCTTTATGTTTGACCGCAATAACGGGAGATTATATTGTTTTTGAATCAAAATACTCAAGTTCACAAGTTTTTCGTGCGTTTGCTGATAGTTCAGTGCATGCTAGCATAGGTCTGTTGTCAGCTACATTATTTTTCACCCATGAAATATCAATAAGCAGATATGCTAGTGTGTGTAACATTATATTTTGTACAATACTGTCATCATTCATCGATATAGATCACGTTATGGAGGCAAAATCTATTTATCTAAAGGTAAGCTCTACCAAAGTTAACATTGAAGTTAAAAAAATATTGAAATGATGATAAAATAAGGGACTTTCCACGCAACGTACTAAGTTCATGGATAACAGACATATTATGCATCTTTTATCATAACACATCTTCCATCCGTCCCTCCCTCCATTCGTCCGTTCCTTTCTTTTGTCTTTCCTTTCCTTTTTTCTTCTTCATTTCTCTGATCAAAATACCTACCACAATAATACCATATGCGATCCAAATATCAAGCAACAATTATTTTTATTTATGCCCCTGCCATTAATTTATATTTTTGAACAATTATATACCCGAGCAATGTGAAAATAGGTAATTATTATGTTGAATCTGACGCCATCTATATTGTGTTTGGGGAACATAGCCTAAATAATAACTCACCGGCTCTGTGTGAACATGACTGTCTCTTAATTTTTTTCTTTTTTTTTCTTTTTTTTTATTTTTTTATTTTATAGCTTAACTAATAATCATGATGATATCATAAAAAAATAAATATGATAGATATAAATAACATGAGATATTTTGTAAATTTACAACAAGTAAATTAACATTTATTTTATTTTTCACAGGACATGCACAATTTGAAACGGGGAATCTTCCACTGTACAACATTTTGGCTCATCGTATCTTTGTTATTCATCTTATACAGTTATGTAGTTAAAAAACTAAATATTTACATACTTACTTTTATGATTATAATTGCATATACTAGTCACCATATTAGAGATGGGAACAGGCGAGGCCTATGGCTGTATCCTTTTGGGCATACGCCTCCAATAAGCAAGTTTATATACGTAGCTCTAATAGGCATTTTACCTAATATTTATGCGAAGATATTCACTTACATGGAAAATGGTTTTTACAGGCATAATGTCGTTAATGCTGGCTATAAAATGGTGGTTTAACATTAAAATATTGTAATAGATTTCTACAAGATCTTAGTGACACTGTACCAAATACTGAGGGGGATGATTTAGACTATGATTCTGAGTTGATATCAAGTGGAATTTTCCGTTGTAAAATTCATGTATTTTTTTGCTATTTTTAAATTACTTTCAATTCTATACTTTTGCGATGGAAAATTCCACTTGATATTAGCTCAGAATAATGAGCTGAATCATCCCCCTCAGTATTTGTTACGGTGTCACTAACATTACAGCCTATCTACTTGTACCTATGTACTTGTACAGGGTGTAAGTGACATCATAACAAATACTGAGGGGGATGATTCAGCTCATTATTCTGAGCTAATATCAAGTGGAATTTTCCATCGCAAAAGTATAGAATTGAAAATAATTCAAAAACTAAAAAAAATACATGGATTTTGCGACGGAAAATTCCACTTGATATCAACTCAGAATCATGGCCTGAATCAAGTTTTCCTTACGATGTCACTAACACCTTGTATGTAGTATTAATTTTTATTCTATGCTGGGAGTATAAACCATAGAAAGGCTGCTTATCTTCCCAGGCATGTCGTAAAAACCGACAGAAGTTGAAGACTTGTTTTGGGCGATAGGCTGACCCCTTGTCACCATAAGGTTCATCATATCCATCTTAGGACTTCGTATCAACAGTGGCTGCAAGTTGTCTTTGATTACTTGTGGCTCTGCCCACCCTATTAAGGATTACGGGTGTGTGTCTTGTCTGTTTCAATGCCTACTGCGATTTTGTGTCTTTTTAATTTTATATACGTATTTTTTAATTTTTAAATCGTTAATTATTTTTGTTAAAAAAAGGAAAGTAAATAAAACTCTTTTTCATGTATAAAGTGTACTTTTTTTAGATATAAAAAATATAAAACCTTAACCTAACCCGTTTTCTAAGATGTTCACTCAACTCTTTTAAATACAAAAATATTTATTCGTGAATGTTGCGTGTTATAAGATATTACAGTGTTGTCATCGGTCTCAGCACACGAATTTAAAATTATCATGCGGAAACGTTGTGCGTCGCTTCTCACGCAAACTCGAGCCAGGTGGGACTCCCCCTTTCTAAAAAGGTGGATGGAGCTTCTCACCCTATAATTTGTATTTATGATTGCCCGAATAATGTCCTACGTACACTAGTTTATAAGTTGTTTGTATACTAACATTCTATGGACTTTGTCCGAAATAAACGATTTTTTATTTATTTATAAAAACAAATTAAATCAACCTGAGAAGTCTCCATTCGACTCGGCGTCAACTGAGCATTTTGGTATTTCAAGTTGACATTTACGCCCTCGACTTGAGGACTTTACTCACTGGAGTCGAGTATGTCATACTGCCAACATAATAATACGAAAATAATAACGTCATGTCTCACTGGAGTTAACTCGAGTTTAGGTTGAGGCGTGTAAGAATATCGATTTTGAGCTGAGTTCGAGGAAGACCTTGAGGTCGTCTCAACTGAGGACGGAGTCCAGGAAGTAGATACGGGTGTAAGTGAGCGACTTTCCAGGGTACGTTCTATAAAAAAAATACGCGCTGTACAGTCATGAGCAATATCATGTACCCACTTTAGAACCCTGCCGCACTATCATATCTGACATTTAATGAGACCTACGGTTTGTGAGCATCAGAATGACTGCCCAAAATGACAGATCAGCTTTTAAACTTGTGTGTAGGCGAAATTACATTTCGGGGCCTTTTTGTGGAGATTCTAAATGTGGGTGGTCATTCAGACATCAGAATGACTGGCCATTTTTTAAATTAATTTTCTTATTTATTAATTAGGTAGAAAATATCTATACAAAGGTATTAAATAGTAGCTAAAAGGTATTGGATGTTAGTAATATTTTAAAGCTGATCTGTCATTTTGGGCAGTCATTCTGATGCTCACAAAAAAGTTAATGTGACATGGTTTCAAAGTGTATACATATTAGTACTCGTGACCGTACAGAGTTGTCTTCGCCTTCTAATCTCATGGATAACACGTATCCATCTTTTACTTTTGTTTTTGGGTAAGTATACCTTTTTTTTACCTTTGATGGATTTGCTCTTGGCCCAGACTTGCCCGCATGGAGCTCGCCCAGAAGGTGCCTGTTCACTCTGGCCTTGAAAGCACCCGGGTTATGCATTGGGAAATACAGAAGACGGCAGAGAGTTCCACTCCTAAGCAGTGCGCATAATGAAGGACAATGCTAAGCGCTTTGTGTGAAACTCTCAATTAGTAATTCTATTTTATTTAACTAAACAGCTGGGCGATCATCTAACTCAATTTCTTTCCTGACAAATAGAAATTCTATTCTCTGATTGGCTGAAATATGAAAACATATAGGAGAGTTGTCAATTCAACCAATCAAATTCAAAGGAATTCTGAAAGTGATTGAAATTGAAGATGGCTGATCGCTACGCTGGTCGCCCGCGAATCAGTTTATAATCATAGATTTGGCTCGTATGTTCTTTTTAATGTACTTATTCGTATTTTTTGTTTATTATTTTTTTTCTTTTGTGAAGTTTCAACAAAGTCTGTTATTGTTATTTTTATATTATATATATTTTTAATGTTTGAGGAGTGACAAACATCGTTTGTTTTTGTTAAATTCTCTTCTGTTGCATGCGGTGCTCACCTGTAATTAGTTACGCAATTAGTTTTAAGTTTTTTGAAATGTAATTTATACATGAATTATTGTAGTAACTGTTGGTGTGCCTAATAAAATAAAAATTAAAAAAAATCGTTGGGGGGGGGGGGGGGTTTAGGGGTGGTGGTCACGGCCCCCATGCTCCCACCCCAGATGCATGGGATCCGCCCATGCACCCTGTATTGCTTTTGGAGAACGTAGCCTGGAAGGCCCCTCATTGCTGTATAGTACACCAGCTTATTCCCCAGGCCACACGACACCCTCAATCCAGTCCAGGTAGCTTGACACTCTAGTGTAGATTGAAGGCTGGCCACTCCTCGCGCACTCGCCACCGAACGACGTGATGCCAATGATGTAGAAAATACACTGGTTGTCTTTGGACGCCACTTGCAGCGGAGACCCGGAGTCACCCTGGAAGTGAGGTAAACATTTTTATAAAACATTAAACATTTTTACCACAATTATTGCAATAAATTTTCATTTCATTTCATATCATTTCATTTCATATCATTTCATTTCATTTCATTTCATTGTAGATTTGCCGCAGATGGCATTAACTACTTGGCCGGAACATGATGGTACCCTCTCTTCTTCTATCGTGTGGGTTGTGAGGTGAATTACCAACCCCATCAACCCTGGTCTCAGGGTTACTATTGAAAATATTTTTCCTCTCAGACGACGCCCTGAGCCGAAGTTCGCGCCCAACTGGGCATCCTCATGCCTGTTGTCTTAAACGTTGTACTGGGTGAGAGCCTTCAGCGCTCCCCATTTGTCCGGCCAAGTAGTTAATGCCATCTGCGGCAAATCTACAAACAGTCACGTCAAAAAAAATATCCCCTTCTCACGTTGTCTCCGTTTAACCGACGAGATGTTGAGGTACGTACCTGACATGTATCCTTCCCCCCTCGGAGTTCTCCGGCGCACAACTGCGTCGGCCGGAAGCCAGCCCAGTTGCGGTTGGTGGGCAGAAGAGTACCGCAATAGTCGTTCTCAAGTAGAGAGAGGGAGACTTTCTGCAGGTCTTTCGAAGTCGTTTTGGTGCCTGGAAATTAGAAAATACACTCATTGGTGCAAGTCCGGTACTGGAGAAGCAACATTCCTTGTTTGAGAACCAAGCCGGCGAACCCAATTGTTGACAATTGCAACATAAAAATACCTTTTAAAAAGAAAGGTTATATAAAATATTCATTCTTTACTATTTTTAAATTAATTTTCTATCCATCGAACTTCTCTTATTGTCGGACGTGTTTGTAACGTTTGTAATTATCTACTTAAACCGAATTATATACGAAGTGGCAAAATAATCAGCGTTTCCTTTAATACAGTTTGCGAGTGGTGAAATAATCCACACACATTTCCACACACATTTTAACACCAATAGTTTCCAACTACACTTAGTCAAATTAGTTACTTTTTACTAAACGTCAAAACACGAAATTATAATGGAATCTGTAAAGAACACTGTAACGTCATAGCCAAACGTGATAAAATGTCGGACTTATTATTACGTTTTACTTAAAATATTTTTCGTTAGATCTGTCTTTATTTAGTACCTAATTTGAATTCCATTATTATCTTTCACTTATGACACTACCTAATTTCTCCGGCCAAATAGTTACTGCTGTCTGAGGCAAACCTACACTCGCATAACATAAAAAAGCCGTGGTACTCATAATACTTAACCTTAATTGTATAAGTTATTTACGCCGTAATTGTCATCTTATATATTAATAGATACAATATCGTAACCTTCTAAATGTAAAAATGTTTTTATGTATGTGATGTGGCTTTACTTCAAGTAAATAAATAGACATAGCCGTGGTACTCATTGACATAGCCGTGGTACTCATTGACATAGCCGTGGTGGTATTCATTGACATAGCTGTGCCATAGGGCGCCGAACTCACGCGTGTCGTTGACCCCCCAGCCGGTGGCGATGCCTCGGTCGAAGGCTCCGAACCCTGGTTGGGTCCACAAGCACGCTGGTCGGATGTTGGCTTCGAAGTCCACGTCAGTCGCCAACTCCAGTAGCGCTATATCGTTGTACCGCTTCGGAGGCTGGTACTCAGGGTGTTTGTGGATCCGCTTTATGGGGACCTGGGAACAGTGAGAAATTTTGGGAACATTCTCGCGCCGCGAATTATATACATATTATATAAAAAAATTGTTAAAAAAGTAGTTTTTTATTATATTATATATATATATATATTATTATTTTTTATTTTATTTTATATTATTATTTTTGTTTTTTATTTTATTTTATTATTATTTATTTATACTGAGCGCTTTGACCAATAGACGATTCGAATGCTATCTACGTAGATGGACGTCAAACGGCTATTAGGGTGAGGTAAACCTAGCTCACATTTACCAATCCGCAGTGGGCCCGCGTGATGGTTTAAGGCCCGATCTCCCTATCCATCCATAGGGAAGGCCCGTGCCCCAGCAGTGGGGACGTTAATGGGCTGATGACGAAACCTAGCTCAGCTGCTGGTGGGGAGCGAAGAGTTGCCGGTCTATACGTATGCCATTGGGTCGGAGTCCATAGTTTGGGCACAGATCATATAATACTACCTGCTGATAAGAGTAACCTACATCAACGGGGTTGGCGCGGTCGTCGACCGTGGGGTCAATGTTCTGGTCCGCCAGCCGCACCACCACCGGCTCGGGGTTCTGCTGGCGAGGATCCCTGATGCAGTGGCCGGCTGTCAGCACGAACCGCGGGCTGATCAGGCTGCCGCCGCAGTTGAACTGGTAGGATTCATCATTTGACCACCCAATTGCTGCCTGAAAGAAGAAAGTCAAATCACATAACACGAAAATAAATTATTATTATTAATTAATTAATAATTTACATTATTATTATCATTGTTTTAAGTTTACGCGGTTATTATCATAAAAAAAATATGAAAAATTATGGATCTACCTACTCCACTCCAATCTCATCAGTCATCCCGTGATCATGGCACTTGCAACAGTGTCGAAATATCGGGAGTCTCATATCCCCATTTAAACGCGGTAAGAACCCGTTATTATGTGTTTTAATTATTATTATCATTGTATGTCTTTTTCATATCTCGGGGTATGGAGGCCCGGACTTTTGGAAGGCGTGCCTGGGGCTGAAGCCAACACGTAGAGGCCCCTTAAGACAGTATTATTATTATTATTTTTAATAATAATAATTTACATTATTATTATTATTTCTTTTCAATGTACCATTTCTTTATTATTATCTATGATTTTTTTTAAGTATATTTGTACGCCTGCATGCACGCCGAACACATCACAACATTGTTATTTGAATAATTGTAACACCTTTTTATATTTTATTTGTTCTCGCAAATAAATTGATTTGATTGATTGATTGACAAGTTCTCGACTATATCCAAATTGTGGTCGTTAGAGGTACATCCATCGCAAGATGAACTAAGTACCCACGCCTCACCGAGCTTTCTGTTAGACCAACGTGATAGGTGAGCCGTATCGCCGTCTATAATGGTTGACTCAACTGTGTTAGTGAAAACTGCATTTAACATAGGTACCACTAAAGATTATTTTGACTATAAATGTAATATAATAATTAATTGATATATTTATTTAATCACGTTGACATTCCGTAATATTGACATTGAATGTTATCAATTTAAATAAATTGTAATATTGTATATTAATTTCTTTGACATTATTTTGTTAATTATGTCGTTCATTGTAATAATTATTGTAATAATTTATGATTATCTCATTTCTTCATTTCTCATTTAGTCATTGGCTATTTTCAAATCTAAATTGCACTATTATTTCTTGGCTAAATCATCGTCTTGCAACTAATATTCTATTTTTACTTATATGTATCATTGTATGTATATATTTATAGTGATATATATATATATATATATATATTTTTTATTTATTTATTTTTTCTTTCTCTTATTTTATTTTACTTTTTTGCGCGCTACACTGCAGCTGTACAAGTGTACTATAATATCCTGTGCCGAAGGTTGTCTGGAAGAGATCGCTCTTAGCGATAAGGCCGCCTTTGCCCACCTTAGAATAAGTTTATCCTGTAAATGTTTTGTGAATTTGTGTGCAATAAAGTGTTTTATTATTATTATTATTATTTCTTGTAAGTTTTTGCCGCGTCTGAAGATCTCACCATGTGAGGAAACTCTCCCAGGCTAGCCTTCTCCCCGCCCACGATGAGCTCGACCCTGGTGTAGTCGCACTTGCTCGCTGATATGGACAGTGTCTCCGGGTCTGGCAGCAGCGGGATGAAGTCCACTTTCTCCACGACTCCTCGGCTGTATTCTGAGCATTCTGGGGGAGAGAGATTACCACAGAATAAGGAATAATACTACGTATAGAACGGCAACTCTCCGCTCCCCACCAGCGGCTGAGCTAGGTTTACCTCACCCCCCTCGAAAATAGTTTAGACTTGAATCGTATGGCGTCAGACGTCACACACACAGATGTGCGTGTACGATAACGTCAATGTGTGGTGTCTGTGTAAAACGAGGTGTTTTGTATGAAGTGTCCGGGGTGTGGTAAGTACCTACTACTTACTTCGCTCGCTAACTCGTTTTCTATTCGCGTTATTTGACTGGCCGCTGGTGCCCGGTTGGTTACCCCAGACAGGTCGGCTGGAATATAAGCATTACAAGGATAATATTATAATTGTTAAAACACATAATAACGGGTTCTTACCGCGTTTAAATGGCGATATGAGACTCCCGATATTTCGACACTGTTGCAAGTTGCATTATGTGTTTTAATTATGATAAAAACCGCGTAAACTTAAAACAATGTATTATAATTGTTGTTGGAAAGAGAGGAAGGGGAAGACCAAGAAGAGTTTACATGGAACAGATTAAAGAGAAGACGAACGTCGTGTCTGGCGCCCCATACACCTACAATAATATTGTACAATCCTTTAATTGTGCAATAATATTGAATGACCCCTTTGATTCCAAACGTTCAATAAATTCTCTCAATAAAATTGACAAACCAGTCTGAACAATATTTTATAAATGCCAAAAAAAAAAAACATCACATGATTAATGGACGGCCCCCTATCACTTTGGTCTAACAGATAGCTCGGTGAGGTGTGGGTACTTAGTTCATCTTGTCTTCTTCTGTCGTGTGGGCTGAGAGGTAGCACCAACCACATCAACCCTGGTGGAGGGTTACTATTGAGCCGCCAAAGGCCCCTGACATAGCTCATAGAACGACTACATACTTACATCTGTAAGTAGTAACCGGGACCAAAGGCTTAACGTGCCTTCCGACGGATCATCTTACTTTCGGACAATCAGGTGATCAGCCTGTAATGTCCTAACCAAACTAGGGATCACAAAGTGATTTTTGTGAAACCCCACTGGGATTCGAACCCGGGACCTCCGAATCGTGAGCCCAGCGCTCAACCACTGGACCACAGAGGTCGTTGTTCATGCTGTTGGAGTTAATGTTGTGATAGATATAAAAAAGACGGTATGGTAAAATCCTTACTCGTTATCGACAGCAGGTCGCGAGGTCTGCGTCTGCAGGATGGAGCCTTCGTCGCGGCAGCAGACCAGGGCACTGTCGAAGGTGTACGCGCAGAATGTAGGCCGGATACCGTTCTGCCTGAGGATGATCAAACAAGTTCCAAGCTCCAAGTTATAACATCATCATCATCAATTTAAGAGCCACGCTCTTGTCGGTGCAGCATTTTCTATGCTACTTTATTGGGAAAAATATGGCAGTGGTTTCCGTCTTTCCTTCCGCCCCGCAGTACTCTGTCTGACGCAAGTGGGATGGCACCCAGAGTAGTCTATTACAAAGCCATACTAGGACTCCTGTCCTCCGCCTCTGAATAGTACTAACAACAAGTAACTAGTAAGTTATAACAGGGGGGTTAAAGTGGCCACATTGAAGCAATTCATCTAAGAAAGCAATGTTGCAATTTGACATTTGCGTGTATAAAAGTAAGTGCATAATGTTTGATGAATGTGGAGGAAGCAAGAGAAGTATGTTAGGATCGAAGCAAATGGAATTCCATAGTCTCTGCTTACCCCGGTGGGAAATAGGCGTGAGTTGATGTATGTACTTATGTGTATTTCCCGATGAATTTGTGTCATAGGAAATTGCTGAACGACTCACGATCCACTAGTTAATATAAATACTGTTTTGTATGCGTAAAAAAATAGGAATAGTAGGTAAGTAAGTATTTTCACTTTCAGTACAAATATTGAACATAATTGAGTTCGTTACGAAATATTGGCTCCGATTCCTGCAGACACCTCCTAATTTTACTTTAAGTTATACCTGTCATTTTCTTATCCGCCGAAAAGGAAAGGGACGGATGATTGACAGCTCTTAATTTAACACTTTCAAGGACAGAACGTCTAATGACGTTCTGATTCCAAAGTGTCATAATATTACCTATTATGAACCATCCATCACCCATGATCTCTGTCCGTGAAAGGGTTAAGGAAGAATGAGTAAATGAATGAATAACCCGGGCGAATCAAAAAGGTATCTCGCTGGTATGCAAACCGCTGCGCAAAGATGCGCGTGTACGATAACTTCAATGTGTAAGTGTCTGTGAAAACGAGGTTGTTTGTATGAAGTGTCCGGGGTGTGGTTTGAGAGCAATTTTGCACTTCGATAAAATAAATAAATCAACTCACTGGAAGTCAGTCTGCGCGGACTGACAGCTCTCTGCGCGTACGCACCTCCCCACACTATTGGTGTACCCATCTATGCAGGAGTCGCCCTCTGTTGATGAAGTAAAACATAATTTACATACATAAAGAGGCTATTTATACGTCCCACTGCTGGGCACAGGCGTCCCCTCAATCAACCGGAGGGAGTATGGAGCATACTCCACCACGCTGCGCCACTGCGGGTTGGTGGAGGTGTTTTTACGCCTAATAGCCGGGACTAACGGCTTACTTTTTCAGACAATCAGGTGATTCAAGCCTGTAAAATCCTTACCGAACAAAAGACAGTCTTACAAAGTGATTTCGACAATGTTCCCACCGGGAATCGAACCCTATCTTCACGGTGAACTATGGTACCTACTCATCATCTCCCTAGCATTATCCCGTTTTTCACAGGATCCGCTTACCTAACCTGAAGATTTGACAGGTCCGGTATTTTACAGAAGCGACTGCAGTCTGACCTTCCAACCCGCGAAGGGAAAACCAGCCCAATACAGGTTAGGTCACATACCTCCGAAAATGCATTTCTCGGTAATGTGGGTTTCCTCACGATGTTTTCCTTCACCGCTGAACACGTGATAATCATTTATGATCCAAACATGAATTCGAAAACAAATTCGACAGTCATTGGTTTAGGCCTGTGCTGGATTCGAATCTGCGACCTCAAAGTGAGAGGCAAGCGTTCTACCAACTGGGTTACCACGGCTTCTACTGCTGTTTTTAACTATGGTACCTACTGAATAAGGATGTTTTTGAATTTAAAAAGGTTTTACCTGATTTTTGTGAAACCACGGAGGTTGCAAGCAGGAAAAATGGCACGAAATATGCTATCATTTTGAGGTTAGACCGGTACCATAAATATTTAATTTAACGATGTATTTAATTGGCGAGGTATTTAAGATATCACTCGGCGATTTATTGACCTCATATTAAAGACCTTATTGGTTGCTGGGGTCTGAAAAAAAGAAAATTGTGAATATTAATATTTAACATTAAAGTTATAAAAAAACAAAGATGGTGGATCATGTTTTGTATTTTGAATGTTATTAGTTTTTTTTTAATTAATAGTTTCGGGTTTGACCACAATCTCCAATAATATAGGTGCAGTCATGAGCAATATAATGTACCCACTTTAGGACTCTGTCGCACTAACATATTTCACATTTAGTGAGAGTTACAGTTCAATTTGTCTAAAAAGTTAATGTGACATGGTACCAAAGTGTATACTATACATATTACCTAATGCTCGTAACCGTACAACTACCGTAGATTGAACAACAGCGCATTGAAGGACGTTCCCAAAAACACGAAACGTTTTTCTTGTTTTTTTTTTATCCCGGAAACCGGCCCCTAAGGGGATGAAAAATCTTGTGGCTACTTAGGGCCGAACGCGTCAAGTTAGTCTATAAATAGGACAGTCTGGGCAATGAACCTTGGATGGTGCTTGATGTTATCCTATTTATAGTCCCTGGCCTTGCCGGACGATTCCTGCACATCTCCGCCTTCCAACTCGCGAAGAGAAACCAGCCCAATACAGGTCAGGTCACATACATCCGAAAATGCATTTCTCGGGAATGTGGGTTTCCTCACGATGTTATCCTTCACCGCTGACGTGATAATCATTTATGATCCAAACATGACTTCGAAAACAAATTCGACAATCATTGGTTTAGGCCTGTGCTGGATTCGAACCTGCGACCTCAAAGTGAGAGGCAAGCGTTCTAACAACTGGGCTACCACGGTTCTTACTCTTCACATTGAGTTTTTAACCAAAATAAAATATATATTCTAACACACAAATACATAAACGTAAATATAAATCAATAATCCTGTATAACCTACCTGAAAAACGCTGTATTATCACTAAATACAAATCTTATAGTAGAAAATAAAGAAAACTATATAAAATAAATCACTAATTCACTGAAAATAACCTTAAATAATATTATAATTGTTATTTCCAATGTACGTGTTTCGTTTATAACTTGTTGAGGATAACTAAAGCCAAATACATACGTTATTAAAACCGGATTGCTTGTTGTTAAGATTCCTCACACATAGGTACGTAGGCACTTATAACGTTCGTTAAATATATCTATAAGTAGGTAGTTATTTTGCATATCGGTGTCTTAAAGTGAAAACCGCGTAAGTCTTTTTGAAAAAATAAAATTCTTTTAAATGTGATTTTCTTTCAAATAATTTCATTCTGGTTAAAAATTGAGACTTCCTAGGTCGAAGATAAATTATGAAATTCTAATTACTCAATAAAGACAGATCTAAAGGTGACAAAAAACGGTTTTTTCTTCTATTAAACTTATTTATAAATTTTAATCAGGAAAAACGTAGGTAAGTATAAGGCCGGTCACATACATTCGGAATTCCGTTTCGGAATTTCGATTCGAAATATCGATTCGTAATATCGAACGCATTAAATCCATACAACATCTATGAATCAACCACATACTTACAGTTTTTTTCCGTTCGAAATTTAATCTGATTGGGAATTCCGTATGATGGCCTATGCATGGCCCAGTAACGGCGACGTATTTTTTTTTCCTTGATAGGTATAGCAACAGTGCTATCGCGATAAGAAAATCGTCGTCCATAATGCCAAATGTCTGAACTCAAGTTCTAGCGTCGCTCAACTGAGCCTTGTTATTCCGAACGGAAATAAACGTATGTGTGTGATATATTAACGGAATCCCGAAACAGTATTTCGAATCGAAATTCCGAAACGGAATTCCGAATGTACGAGTATGTGACCGGCCTTAAGATTCCCCACACATAGGTAGGTAGGCACTTTTAACGTGCGTTAAATATATCTATAGGTAGTTATTTTGCATATCGGTGTCTTAAAGTGAAAACCGCGTAAGTCTTTTTGAAAAAATAAAATTCTTTTAAATGTGATTTTCTTTCAAATAATATCATTCTGGTTAAAAATTGAGACTTCCTAGGTCAAAGATAAATTATTAAATTCTAATTACTCAATAAAGACAGATCTAAAGGTGACAAAAAACGGTTTTTTCTTCTATTAAACTTATTTATAAATTTTAATCAGGAAAAACGTAGGTAATTATAAGTCCGACATTTTGTCACGTTTTTCTATGACGTCACAGTGTGCTTTTTCATACAAATTCCATAGTAATTTCGTGTTTTGACGTTTAGTAAAAAGTAACTGATTTGACTAGTTGGGGCTTTTTGGCGGGAGACGGGAACGGGACAGTTGCTTTCTTCATTGAATAATCTAAATAATTAATACGAAGTGGTGTTTTGTGGTTAATGATCGCATTAAGTTAGTCGGAAGATATTCGCGAGTGTTATTATATTGGAGTATTCAATGAACAAAGTGTATCTGCCTATTTTCGCTTCGTGTCAGGAAGCCGCTTCATAACTCAAAAGTTTATGCGGACTTTTGAGTTAATTCGTTTGGGGTTCGGAGTAGGAGTCTACTCCGAGGGTGGGGGCTTAGGTTTCATTATCATCACCTTTCATCATTTCATTAATCATCAAGAAAAAAAATACGTCAGACATGGCTGTATGGGCATAGTTCCCTTTGCCTTACCCTTCGGGGAAAACCAAAACAAAAAAAAAATTGACTAGTTGGAAACTAGACTATTTGAAAAATACAACAACAGGGATTTTTCCGGGAACGAAACATTGTAACTAATGAGACTGAATACAGAAGAGTTAAAAAATAGGTGTAAAAAAAGTTGCGCTGTCTACTCCAGAAGTAACAATAACGTGTACTTTTAATTGAAAAACATTGAAGAATAAAAATTGAAATCAAAAAATAAAATCCAAAAAGATATGATTCCGGCCAGGATCGAACTGGCGGCCTTCTGCGTGTAAAGCAGATGTGATAACCACTACACCACGGAACCAGGTGATAGTTACTGTGAAATTGTCGTATTGTATCTCCTGTGCCGCAAATAGATAGAAAATGTACTTTGCTCGTAAAATAATTGTAGGCGTTATATTTGCAATTTGCCAATTTTATTATAAACATAGAAAATAAACGAAAAAAGAGAAAAAGTTTTAAAAGGACGGAAGGGGCAAGTCACAGGGACTGTAACCTGGAACCTGACAGAGGGCAGCAGTAACTGTCAGGTCTATTCAGAGGCGGAGGACAGGAGTCCTAGTATGGCTTTGTAATAAGACTACTCTGGGCGCCATCCTACTTGCGTCAGACAGAGTACTGCGGGCGGAAGGCAAGAGGGAAACCACTGCCCTATTTTTCCCTAAAAAAGTAGCATGGAAAATGCTGCACCGACAAGAGCGTGGCTCTTAAATTGATGATGATGAATAAAAGAAATATATTTTAGACAAAAACTAATTTAAGGCTTGCATTTTATAACTTCACAATATGTGTACTGTTGGTATACCTATCTAAATAAATAAATAAGAAGTTTTATTTTATGGTAACAAGAAAATAGTTGAGTTCAACCTAAGTATTATAAGGGTTCTATGTCCTATACGTAACGTCCTTAGTTCAATGGCTTCTAACATCGCGTGAGGACTTGGCTGGAGGCTTTTGGTTGGTAATACATTAAATATAAGTATCTATTATGTATAATTTAACCCCTTGGCATACTATCTACCTTTGACTAATACTTTCATATTTTTCGTAATCCCTTAATTCATATATTTTCTTCATAATTACGTATATATTTGCTTATTTATTGTAAGTAAGTCCCGACACTTTTTTGTTGGCACGATAGTTCAAAGTAGTTATAAGCGTAACTTTGGTACTGGCAGAATATCAGTGTTGGGGAGCGCTGAAGGCTCTCACCCGGTACAACGTTATCGCTATCGACCCACTAGGGTCGATTAATTCTTTCAAATATTTTTCCTCTCAGACGACGCCCTGAGCCGAGGTTCGCGCTCAACTGGGCACCCTCAGGCGTGTTGTCTTAAACGTTGTACCGGGTGAGTGCCTTCCGCGCTCCCCATTTGTTCGGCCAAGTAGTTAACGGCAGCCATCTGCGGTCACGTCAAAAAAAAGGTCGTTGGCATCCAACAGACCTACCCAACCCCACAGAAATATTTTTGTAATAATGAATGTGATGACTCAAAAGAACCTGTCATGGGTTACGAGAAAATTACAGACGTATATAGCGGGGCGAAAATAAAATAAATTGACCACAGGTTCAGTTATTTTTAGACTTAACTATAATTATGACGTCACTTGACGTTAGTGTGTCGTGTTGACGTCAGAGGTGCAAAGGTGACGACCTGGTCGATTATACAGGGTGTTAGTGACCGCAACGAGTACTGACAGTTTACATGAAGAGCTTACATGGAACAGATTAAAGAAAAGGTTAACGTCGTGTCTTATAGGGAAGTCAAGGAATTGGCCTTTGATAGACTGGAATGGAAAATGCTACACCGACAAGAGCGTGGCTCTTAAGTGATGATGATTATACGTAAAAGAGGAGCTCGGTGGCGCAGCGGTTAACGCGCTTGGTCTGCGATTGTTGAAGTTAAGCAACTTTCGCAAAGGCCAGTCATAGGATGGGTGACCACAAAAAAAAAAGTTTTCATCTCGAGCTCCTCCGTGCTTCGGAAGGCACGTTAAGACGTTGGTCCCGGCTGCATTAGCAGTCGTTATTAACCATCAATCCGCACTGGGCCCGCGTGATGGTTTAAGGCCCGATCTCCCTATCCATCCATAGGGAAGGCCCGTGCCCCAGCAGTGGGGACGTTAATGGGCTGATGATTATGATGATGATTATAAAAGAAACACAAGAAGAAAAAAAGAAGGAAGGAGGAGGAGAAGGAAGGAAGAGGAAGGGGTTTAGGAGGAGGAGGGGGGAATGGAGAATGCTACACCGCCAAGAGCGTGGCTCTTGATGATGATGACCGAGTACTGAGGGGGATGATTCTGAGTTAATATCAAGCGGAATTTTCCGTCTCGAAATATATGATAACTTTTGTTTTTTTATTATTTTCAATTTTATCGAGAGGTGTGGAAAAATTAAGAGGAGGCCTTTACCCAGCCATGGGATCCAATAGGCTAAATAAGAAGGAAAATTCCACTTGATATTAACTCAGAAAAATGAGCTGGAACATTCTTTACGGTATCACTTACATTTACTGTTATATACCTACATTTATTTAATCTTACTTGCATTTTTAATTTTAATTCTTTTGTTTCCAACAATACTTATATTTATTCTATATGTTAACGTTATATTTTTAACTCTTATATTTATTAAGTCTCCCGGTTGATTGAGGGGAGGCCTGTGCCCAGCAGTGGGACGTATATAGGCAGTTTATGTTTATATTATGTTTGTTAAGTAGATATATGGCTGTTTTCATTTAGAAGATAATTTCTGTTCAAGTTTTATACATATTTATTTATATAATTAACACCTAGATATATAGGTTTTGTTGTTGTAATTGTGAATGCAGTGTGTACCTTTAATTGGGGTACATATACAAAAACTAACCTAAATTCGAACTTTTTTATAACTTTATAATATATACTGTTGGTATATAATGGTGCCGATTCCTGCAGACGCCATCTAATTTTAAGTTATACCTGTCATTTACTCATCCGTTGAAAAAGAAAGGGACGGGTAATCGACAGGCATAAAATGTATGGAACAGGTCAATTTTAAGCAGAAATCTAAAACAACCGTCTAAAAAATAACATTGGCCAATAACCCGACAGAATTAAGTTGACAGCACACGTCAAACGGTTTGCATACCAGCGATACCTTTTTGATTCGGCCGGGTTATTCATTCGTTTACTCATTCTTCCTAAAATTAAGACCTGTCAATCATCCGTCCCTTTCCTTTTCGGTGGATAAGAAAATGACAGGTATAACTTAAAGTAAAATTAGGAGGTGTCTGCAGGAATCGGGGGAAATAATAATATAACCTGAAGAAAAATAAAATGTTCAAAATAAATATGAACTAACTAGGCTCTGAACTTATGAACAAAACAATAATTAACCCAATAATAACCTTTTAATTTCTTTGTATTAAAAAAAAACAAAATCAAAAAATAAACCGACCTTCAGCATTCGGTGATCAAAAAGAAATATCATTAAACAAGTAGGGCACCGCCTACCACCACCTACCACCATCCAACACCTACCACCACACGCACTTTTGACGTCACCATCGGTTTCGTCAAGAATGTTTGCTGTTTTGTATTATTATACAAGTTGCTGTAACGCCTGCCAGATATATTATTGTATAAAAAAACTATTGCTAATGAGTGGCTTTGCTTTTTCGTTTATGGTAGGCGTTTTTAATAATTTTGCACATGGATGGGTATTGGCCAAATCTTTAAAAAGTAACTGCGTCCGGCCAAAGTAGTGTTAGAAAGAAAAGAATCGATGGACCTAATATCGACTGATCACTATGCTAATGAACGTCACAACACTAGTTTACGTACTTACTAATGTAAACTAATCTACAATAAGTCACGTCAAAAAAGAAGTCTTCGGGTTTTAAATACGCCGTGTGCTATGGGCCTATGTTATGTTATCAGGATGAATTTTAACATTGTTGTTGAATAGCGCGCGATAGCCAGCTGTGGTTGCTATCTCGGTATGCTTGAGTCACAACCCAAGCTGATCGCGCACCTGCATTGGGAGATAACCTGGTAACAGGCTTGATAAAGAATAGACGTACCTATGTTTTTACCGACTTCAAAAAAGGAGGAGGTTGTCAATTCGACCGTATATATTTTTTTTACATAGCATCACGCCTGTTTCCCTCAAGGGGTAGGCAGGTTAGTTTCAGGCAGACGAGACGTTCGTTATGTAAAAATTGACGAATTATAATATTTGAATTCAGATTCTTTATTTGCATTGAACATAGGTACATAAAATTGGTGTTACAGGTATACTATTTAGAAAGTTCTTTCACGGTAAGGCTGCCTGGAAGAAATTGCTATTCAGCAATAAGGCCTAAGGTGTTCCTTTTGTAACTTGTGTAATTGCTGTTTTTTAATTGTGTTTATGCGTGCGATACAGCGTGTTTTTACTGTGCTATACAGGGGGGTTAGAAAGGCCACATCGATGCAATTCATCTTAAAAAGCAATATTGCTATTTGACATTTGTTTGCATTGCGTACTTTTATACTTATGCGCTTTTTTTTTTTTGACGTGACTTATTGTAGATTTGCCGCAGATGGCATTAACTACTTGGCCGGACAAATGGGGAGCGCTGAAGGCTCTCACCCGGTACAACGTTTAAGACAACAGGCCTGAGGGTTCCCAGTTGGGCGCGAACCTCGGCTCAGGGCGTCGTCTGAGAGGAAAAATATTTGAAAGAATTAATCGACCCTTGTGGGTCGATAGCGATAAGCGCTGAATGAGGGAAATCGTCGACCACGCCGGCGGGGTCGGTATCGGGGTCCTGAAGTGTTTGGTGTCGCGAGTTGATTGGCTGCCTCTATGGCTATACTTATGCGCAAATGACAAATTGCAATATTGCTTTTTAGATGAATTGCTACGATGTATAGAATAGAAATAGTTTATTACAAAAGGCGCCATGCACAAAAAAAAGACAACAACATCATATCAAATTTCCACTAAACAATTACAAAAAAAGCAAGACGGATGTTTGTCGAAATGATCATACGGTGGTGGTGGACGTCCTGAGATAAAAAAAGGGTGTGTGTATTGTGTAGTCTGTTGTGCTGTGCTGTGCTGTGTTGTGTTGTGTGTTGTGCTGTGCTGTGTTGTGTTGTGTGCGGTGTTGTGCTGTGTTGTGTCGTGTTTTGTGTATGTGGCCTTTTTGCCCCTGTACTGTACGAATAAAATATAAAAGAATATAATTTGCCCTCTCTAAACATACGTATATCTTCAACACATAATCACTGTATTATCTGGTATTATCATGGAACAATTATCGAAGATAAACTGATCTGTCGAAATTCACTTGGACATAACAATGTTGGCGTGAACACTACTTTCTGCAATAACTTTATGAATACTTAATATTATAATTAGTGTAATCTCAAAAAAAGTATCAAAAATGTTGCGCCAAACAGTGATTCTGGCTTTATCTTTAGGTAAGTACTTAGTTTTTTTTTGATGTGACTTATTGTAGATTTGCCGCAGATGGCATTAACTACTTGGCCGGACAAATGGGGAGCGTTAGGTAAGTAGTCCTGTACCCACTTTAGAACCCTGTTGCACTATCATATTTGATATTTAATGAGAGTTATGGTTTAATTTAAAAGCCTCCGTGGTCTAGTGGTTAGAGCGTTGGGCTCACGATCTGGAGGTCCGGGTTCGATTCCCGATGGGGACATTAGTCTTACAGAAAGCTCGGTGATGCGTGAGTACTTAGTTCATCTTGCGATGGATGTACTTAAATAATAATAATAAAAAGTTTATTTAGGTACGTGAAATCTTCGAAACATATTATTATATACGTTTACAACATTAAAATATACATTGTTTTAAGTTTACGCGGTTATTATCATAATTATAAATTTAAAAATGGCATTCGAGCAAATTTTGCTCCTCGTGAGGACTTGATGGTGTATTTAGCTGGGTCATAGATAAATATACTTACGATGCTAGTCCAGAAATGGAAGTCTTTCTCATCTGCCTGACTATTGTTGAATGTGCTATTTGGTTCTCGCTTCGAAGTAAAATCGTCATTACTAGTTTTAGGTTTGAGCTTCTTTTTGATATGTTTAGCAACCTACCCCCTATGTTTATCATAATTATAACATAAGTGGCTGAATGTGCATGCATGGTTTAATGTTATAGTCTAGTTTTACGTTACACTTAATTAGATATCTAATTTCACGACTGTAACTAGTTATGTATGCCATAAATAAATAAATAAATAAATAAATTAAAGCACATAGTAGCGGGTTCTTACCGCGTTTTAAATGGAGATATGAGACTCATCATCATCATCATTATCATGATGTCATCCCGTGATCATGGCACTTGCAACAGTGTCGAAATATCGATAGTCTCATATCTCCATTTAAACGCGGTAAGGACCCGTTACTATGTGCTTTAATTATTAAAATATACATACATTAATGTTTAGTAAATCGAATTCTATAGTCGCTGCTTACCCCGGTGGGAAATAGGCATGAGTTTATGTGTGTTGGAAAACATAAAGGCATATGGGTGCCGCAGCTCACCAAAAAAGGCCAGGGATATACAGGGAGTTAGTGACATCGTAACGAAAACTTTGAGTTGATCAAGTGGAATTTTTCGTCGCAACATTCACGGTTTTTTTTTTAGTTTTAAGCACAAATCTACCCGTCACAACAACCGTCTAAAAATCTTGCATTGGCCAATAACCCGACAGAATTATGTTGACAGCACACGTCAAACGGTTTGCATACCAGCGAGATACCTTTGATTCGCCCGGGTTATTCATTCACTTACTCATTCTTCCTTAAATTAAGAGCTGTCAATCATGCGTCAATTTCCTTTTCGGCGGATAAGAAAATGACAGGTATAACTTAAAGTAAAATTAGGAGGTGTCTTCAGGAATCGGGGCCAATGCCTTCGGGCAAGTCTGGGGTCAAGAGCAAACCCATCAAGGGTAACAAAAAAAAAATACTTAGGTATTTGGGTATTATTCCAGGATGCCTGCTCCAGCTGACCGCAGTATCAGGCCTGTGGTCGTGCAGTACCGACAGTGACTGCAGCAGCCTCGCCGGCGGGGTGTGCCGCGAGGGAGACTGCGTGTGCGCAGCTGGCATGCAGTCAGTGTTGGGGGGCAGGTTGTGTGCTGACGGTGAGTTCTTGTTGTTCGATTCCTGTCCTAACCGAACTAGGTATGACTAAGTGATTTTTGTGATATATCCTCACCGGGCAGGTTTGGACAGTTGAGGAGCTCGGTGGCGCAGCGGTTAACGCGCTCGGTCTGCGATTGTTGAAGTAAAGCAACTTTCGCAAAAGCCGGTCATAGGATGGGTGACCACAAAAAAAAAGTTTTCATCTCGAGCTCCTCCGTGCTTCGGAAGGCACGTTAAGCCATTGGTCCCGGCTGCATTAGCAGTCGTTAATAACCATCAATCCGCACTGGGCCCGCGTGGTGGTTTAAGGCCCGATCTCCCTATCCATCCATAGGGAAGGCCCGTGCCCCAGCAGTGGGGACGTTAATGGGCTGATGATGATGATGTCCTCACCGGGATTCGAACGAGCCTAACGCTCAGTCACTGGATCACAGAGACGTGGAGCCTTAGTGGTCCAGTTGGTTGAAGGCTTGCTTCTCACTGTGAGGTCGTTGGTTCAAATACCAGGGCGGACCTAAACCAATGCTTTTCGGATTTGTTTTCGAATTCATGTTTGGATCATAAATGATTATCACGTGCTCAGCGGTGAAGAAATACATCGTGAGGAAATCCACATTCCCGAGAAATGTGTTTGGGAGTAATATGACCTAATCTGTATGCGTATGTGACTGGTTTTCCCTTCGCGGGTTGGAAGGTCAGACAGGCAGTCGCTTCTGTATAAAACCGGACCTGTCACATCTTCAGGTTAGGTAAGCGGACCCTGTGAGAAACGGGGTAATGCTAGGTAGTTATGTCTCCCTGGTACCCGGTTAAAGGCTCGCCCCCTATTATAATTAACCAGTATCTTATTCGACTAATTAATCTTACTAAATCTAAATAATAAATTAATTAAATTAAGTAATTTAATCTAATAAATTAATTAATTTTATTTATTTTCTCGGGCCCTGTGCCGAGGTTTTTCTTGAACCTTTTTTTCCCCGGCTATACAGGTTCTGAGAAGCTGCAGTAGTTTTAGGCGGATGAGACGTTCGTTATGTAAAAAATGACGTTTCATAGTGGTCACTTTATTATTTTTTATTATTTTTTTAATGTATATTTGTACGCCTGCATGCACGCCGAACACATCACAACATTGTTATTTGAATAATTTTACCACCTTTTTGTATTTTATGTGTTCTCGCAAATAAATTGATTTGATTTGATTTGACTTTGAATTTGTATTTTTGTGGTTACATTTCCAGTATCACCGTACTACACATCACCATGTTTTGAGGATCATCAGTGCTTCAGGCTCTCCTTCTACTACGAGTGTCGACGTGACAATGGGACTGCTAGCGACGAAGGTACATCATTTTTTTTGTTTAATCCACGGTATAAGAAGACCAGACGGGTCTGCATGATAACCGCGTATTATGTAGAAATTATCTAGCTCCGGTTCGCCAGCTTCTATGTATATCTTTTGAATGAGTAAGGTTTAGGTATCAAATAGTAGATTAATAATAATAAAATAACAATAATAATAGTAATCTATTAATAATTAAAGCACATAATAACGGGTTCTTACCGCGTTTAAATGGGGATATGAGACTCCCGATATTTCGACACTGTCGCAAGTGCCATGATCACGGGATGACTGATGAGATTGGAGTGGAGTAGGTAGATCCACAATTTTCTACGGGCAGACATATTTGTCTACCCTCTTTCTTTGCCGCTTGTTTATGTTTTTGATATCGGAATGTTCGGAACCATCTGAACTCGCACCAAACTCACTACGACAAATCGCACTCACTGTGTCCTCACGTTTTGTCACCACATTAGGCCGTTTCAAGCTTTTTACAACCCGTTATTATGTGCTTTAATTATGATAATAACCGCGTAAACTTAAAACAATGAATCTAATAATAGTAAGTAGTAGTCTGTGTAATAGTATAATTATAATAGTAGTAGTAATAATAGTAGTCGATAGGTAGTTATCTAACAATATACAATTTCGACACTTAAACGTTGTACCGGGTGAGAGCCTTTAGCGCTCCCCATTTGTCCGGCCAAGTAGTTAATGCCATCTGCGGCAAATCTACAATAAGTCACGTCAAAAAAGAGCAATTTCAACACAAGCAATTGGTCCCGTCATTTTGACGCTTATCTTACATTTAGTAATCAGAATTTCATAATTTATCTTTGACCTAGGACACTACCCAATTACATAATAATACTAAGAAAATTAAAAAAAAAACTGTTTCTATTCCTGTTTCTATTTAATAATCTCTCTCTCTCTCTCTATTTAAGAGCTGCGCTCTTGTCGGTGCAGTAATCGCCATTCCTCTCTTCTTCCCGCCAAAACCTTCACCTCCCGATACGATACGACCTGCACCTTCTCTTTTATTTGTTTCATAAATGTTATCCTAGGTCTACCCCTTCCTCTCTTCCCTTCAATTTTTCCTTATGTTTGTTATAAATGAATCGTGTCGTATCAGGTGGCCAATCATATTTCCTCTCCGGTTCTCTATAGTCTTCTATATGGTTCTCTTTTCTTCAACTCTTTCCAGCACATTTTCCACTATTTAATAATAGAACTCTTTAATTTGATACTAACTTACTTAAAGTTTTTCTACTAACACATGTATGGACGAAAGTCTGAAATAAAAATGTTTTTTTTTATTTATTTTTTATTTCCCAGCCGGCGCATGCGGCTGTCAAGATGGCGCCCACTACTTCCGCGGACGATGTTGGAAGATGGTGGACTACGGAGAGCCGTGCTCCAGGGATGAGGAGTGCATGAGTGGAGTACGCGACCCGCTCAGTATGGTGTGTGATGAGACCTGCGCGTGCGCACCTGGGCGGTATATGAGGCAGCGCGGCGAGTGCCGGGTGATTTCAGAAAGTATGTTTCAGTTTGTTTTATTATTCATAAGCATACAAAGAGTATTTATTGTGTTTCGGAGTTCTGTGAACTTAACCTAACCTAACCTGTATTGGGCTGATTTCTCTTCGCGGATTCGATGGTCAGACAGGCAGTCGCGTAAAAAAACCGGACCTGACAAATCTTTAGTTTAGGTAAGCGGACGTTGTGAAAACGGGACAACGCTAGATTTATTTATTTATTTATTTATATTTCGCGACTTTACAGTGCAGAAGCGCCAATGCGCCGTGAAACTTTAAATTGCTTTACAAGTCAGTCGATTACATAAGATTACTAAATCTTTTAAGGGGCAATGTATACGTTTTTACAATAAGATTCCCATTGACATTCAGAATTTGCCTTTCAACTGCTTTAAGATAGTAGTTAAACAAAAACTTTACATAAAAGGTTAGTATAAAGTGATTATCTAGAAGATATGAATGCATGGGATTAACTGTCTGAGAACTGATATTAGGCAGCTAAATTACTCAATAAAAGTCGTTAAGGACGTGGGCCGTCGCCTTAGAGAGCAGGGCTTTGACCCCCGCTCCGGGTCTTACTTGGCTCAGAGGTTGTCCGTGGCAATCCAGCGCGGTAACGCTGCTAGTGTCATGGGCACTTTTGGGCCGGGTTTGACACGGAGTGGGTTCTAGGTTAAGTAATTTTAAGTTGAATTATTTGACTTTTTGTATAAATATTAATTAAGAATAAATATGTAATTTTCTGATCATAATGCATAAGTTTACAATATATAAGTTCAAAATTACTCAATTGTATATCAATATTTTATGTTTATTTTTATTTTTTTAAAGAAGTTGTGAGAAGCTGCAGTAGTTTTAGGCGGATGAGACGTTCGTTATGTAAAAATTGACGATTCAAAGTGTAACTATGTTACCTACTGAATAAAGATATTTTTGAATTTGAATTTTGAATTTTTGAAAAATATAAACAGTATAATACAAAACATATGAAACTTAAGTTTAAACAATATAAAACATATTTAATTTTCACACATCATTCATCGTCTCGCATAACCTCAGACACTCGCGACACACACACGTCCACTCACTCACAAACAGATCACACTCTGGTGCTGATGCAAGGAGTGCATTAAGCGTGTGCACGGCACGGAGGAGTGGCGAGTGTGTGCCGCCGACATGGCCAGCAGCGGGTGGCTGCGCGGCCGCAGGTTGTGTGTCGGCACGTAATACACAAGTACACATAGGTTCATTCATATTTTACAATATTTTTAAGGTTCATCATCATCAGCCCATAACGTCCCCACTGCTGGGGTACGGGCCTTCCCTATGAATGGATAGGGAGATCGGGCCTTAAACCATCACTAAAACAACAGTGTTTTTTGGGGTTATGTACATGTGTAGAATACCAGATAATATTATGAATTTGTCAGAAAATAAATTTAAAGCTCGTGTGAAGCTTACTTTATGTAAAAAAGCTTATTATAAGATTAATGATTACCTAAATGATAAAAATGTCTGGTATTGAATGTGGTCCTCTAGTTATTAAATAACTTGTAATGTATACCCTCTTTGGTTTAAAAGATGTGTTGCTGTTGCAGTTTCTTGTCATTTCTTCTCCTCAGCCATAACACCTTACGAAATGACGTAAATTCAAAAATGTTAACATTGACTTTCAACAAGTTTATTCATGACAGTTACGTTGATATTCTTAAGATATTGCTATTATGTATGATTTATTTTATTTGTTTCAATACTTGTTTTGTATAGTCTATTATTTATTATTATAGTTTTTTAGATTATGGTTAGGTTAGGTTAGGTTAGGTTTTAGTATTATATTATATTGACTATTTATTAATATTGTACGTATAGTATAGAATATTTATTATGTTAACTTTAGTTTTACTTTTAGGTACTTATTATTTATTTTTTGTTGCACCATCCCGCATCCAAGTTGTTTGTAAATGTTTATTTCCTTTTGGTGGTTGCCTGGAAGAAATTGCTCTAGAGCAATAAGGCCGCCCAAATTGTACTGTATTCATGTGTTATGTCTGATTGTTTAAATGTAGTTCTGTGCAATAAAGTATATTTGATTTGATTTGATTTGAATAAATGATTCTGATTTCTGAACACATTTTGTTTAACAGATGTGGGTGATTCGTGCGTGATAAATGAGGACTGCCGATTCCAAAATGGCGCGTGCGACATTCTTACCCTCACGTGTTATGACGCTGGCGCAGGTAAGTTTACTGCTTCTAATGACAGACAGAGATAACACTACAGGGTGTTAGTGACATCGTAACGAAAACTTTGAGGAATGATTCAGACCATGATTCTGAGTTGATATCATGTGGAATTTTCCATCGCATAAGTATAAAACGGACAATAATTAAAAACAAACACAAAGAAAATTCATGAATTTTCCGACGGAATGTTTTCCACTTGATATTAACTCAGAATCATGGTCTAAATCATCACCCTCAGAATTCGTTACGGTGCTACTAACAGCCTGTATAGCTATGTACCTACGCACGGTCACGAGCATTAATATGTATACACTTTGGTACCATGTCACATTAACTGTTTTGACAAATTGAACTGAAGTCTCAGTAAATGTCAAATATGTTGTTGCGACAGAGTCCTAAAGTGGGTACATTATATTGCTCATGACTGTACGTACTTACTAAAGATTTATTACGATTTTAGATCAGAATTCAGCAAAGGCAACAAATTCACACATGAACGAAGGCACTCCAAATGGCAAATCATCAGAGCTTGTCAAGTCGTCGGAGACGGCAAACTCATCCGTAGGAGACAAAATGGCGGGTTCTGAAATGGCGGGTGCCAATATGGCAGATTCCAATATGGCGGTTTCCAATATGGCGTCGAGACAGACTCGTGTGGAATGCAGCGTGTCAAGTGATTGTCCTGAGCCCTTCCAGTGTTCTACCTTCGGAGTATGCGTTTGTCCTGTTGGGTACTACTCCAGTGCTGACGGAAGCACCTGTTTAGCTGGTAAGAATTTATTTACATCGTCGCTAGAAATTTCAGTAGACTTTGAAGGCCACGGTCTCCGAAATCCATAATGTACTTACTTATATGTCGTGGCCAGATCGTAAAATTGATCATTTCATGATGTGATCGACCATTTCATGAAATGGTCATATTTCATGAAATAGCCAACTTAAGTTGACCATATCGTTAAACATCAACTTTTAATGATATTTCAAGGAATAGGCCTTTGATAGACTGGAAAATGCTACACCGACAAGAGCGTGGCTCTTAAATTGATGAGTCCCTAGTGGGTCGGATATAATGAGCTTATGTTATAACATTATGCTGTTTTTTAGAGTTGGGATCCCCATCAACTGCAGAGCAGTGTGTCGGACTGTTTGCTGTTGTCGTCGACGGCGTTTGCAGCTGTCCCGTGCACTTCTTCTTTGACGAAAACCTGATTGACTGCTCTAGACGTGAGTGTTCTAATTTTTGTTTTTAACAATGAACAGTTTTCCAACAACCAAAATGATTTTAAGCAACCCTCTGTTGCTCAACAAAATCAGGCGATTCAAGCATGTAGTGTAGAGTCCTTACCAAACAAAGGACAGTCTCACAAAGTGATTTCGACAATGTCCCCATCGGGAATCGACCCCGGACGTCCAGATCGTGAGCCTAATGCTCTAACCACTACACCACAGAGGCTGTTGTAAGCAACCCTCTGTGTGTCCCCGCCTACGATACTTTCTATCAACATTTATAAATTATACAGCGTGTCAGTGACATCGTAACGAAAACATTAAAAAGTCATTCAGACCTTAATCATCCCCTTTCGTATGTTACTGTGAACTACGGTGGTAGCTGATGAATATGAAGTGGACTGTATAACTAAATGAAATGAAGGAATAACAAATACTTAACCAAAAAGCCAACGACACGAGAAGAACAAAACCAACATACAAAACGTCAAAAGAGAATAAATTTTAAAAATATAATAATACTTATAAAAAGATTACAAAACCTACGAAGAGTTCGCAACAGTTACTGTGTCTTCTTACACCCGCATGTACTTGTATGTCTACCTGTACGTACTTGTACGGGGTGTAAGTGACATCGTAACTTACACCCCGTACAATTGGGTCGTGTACTAGGTTCAAGATATATTATGAAATTCTAATTTTAAATAAAGATAGATCTAAAACTAACGGAAAACATTTCCTTTTTTCTATTTAACTTATTTAAGAATTTTAATCAAGAAAAACTTAATAATAAGTCAGACAATTTATCACGTTTTTCTATGACGTCACATTTTGCTTTTTCATACAATTTCCTTGGTAATTTCACGTTTTGACGTTTAGTAAAAAGTAACTGATTTGACTAGTTGGAAACTTGCCTATCATCATCATCTTATTTTTTCAAACAATCAGGTGATTCAAGCCTGCAAAGTCCTTACCAAACAAAGGACAGTCTCACAAAGTGATTTCGACAATGTCCCCATCGGGAATCGAACCCGGGACCTCCGGATCGTGAGCAGAACGCTCTAACCACTAGACCACGGAGGCTGTTGAATGTTTTTTTTATATATGTTTTTATTGGTTACCAGCTACTCGCCGTCTCACCGACTCGTGTCTCAATGATGCCGCTTGCAACACGTTTGGGCCGGCCGTCCGCTGCACCGCGCCTCAGCTTCCTTGGGGGCTGCGCAGCTGCGAGTGTATCCCGGAACTGGCTGTGTGGGATGCTAACAGGCAGATGTGCCGGTTGTTTGTGGGTGAGCTGAAAATTCTTTTAACTTTCCGAACGCCGAAACGCAGATCTCAACCAGAGACAATGGCCCCGATTCCTGCAGACACCTCCTAATTTTAAGTTAAGTATAAGTACCCGGGAAAGGGACGGATGATTATCAACAAGTTAATTTTAAAACGAATGAATAACATGCATTTATACTAGTGTTACTTAAGGCTTAATATAAAAATAAATAATAATAAAAAACCCGTGCGAATAAAATAGCCATCTCGCTGGTATGCAATCCGTTTGACGTGCTGTCTACTCAACTCTGTCGGGTTATTGGCTGATGTAAAATTTTAGAGGGTTGTTTTAGATTACTGCTTAAAATTGACTGTAAAAAACCGGACCTGTCAAATCTTCAGGTAAGTAAGTGGACCCTGTGAAAAACGGAATAATGTTAGGAGGATCATGACGATGATGAATTTTAATCAAGAAAAACGTAATAATAAGTCCGATATTATCACGTTTCTTTATGACGTCACAGTGTGCTTTTTCATACAAATTCAGGGGGGTTAAAATGGCCACATCGAAGCAATTCATCTAAGAAAGCAATACTGCAATTTGACATTTGCGCATATAAAAGCAAGTGCGCAATGCAAAAAACTGTCGTAATTTCGTGATTTGACGTTTAGTAAAAAGTAACTGATTTGACTAGTTGGAAACTTGACTATTCTCTTGTGTTCCAGGTATTGGCGAGGCGTGCCAGGTGGATAGCGACTGCCTGGCCGGGGAGCTGGAGATCCAATGTGTCAAGGACGAGGAAGACCAGGGGTACTGCGCATGTCCTGAGAACTACGTCGCTATGGATGGTCTCTGCATCACGACGGGACTTGGTGAGCCATCTGTTTAAAAAAAAAATAAAAACATAATAGTAACAAGTTACATTTTGACTTATTTAACATATGTTTGTGGAGGCTGGAGCGTAAACTAGGTTACCCTGTACTATAGGCTCCAGGCCTCCACCTCCAGAATAAATGTGGATACTAGGGAGTATGTTTCTGCATAGAATAATTATGTTCAGCAAACTGAGCAATAAACGCGAAAAGAAAGAAAAAAGAATATTATTAAAAAAAAAATCAGTTAGAGTTTAAGTAAAATAGACCATAAGTACAGTAAAGTAAGTGTGAGTAAGTGTGTGTGTATGTTTGTGTGTGTGTATATATATATGTGTGTATGTGTGTGTGCGAGTGTGTGTGTTTGTGTTAACATGAGTGCGTGTGTGTATGTGTGTGTGTCTGTGAGTGTGTGTGTGTGTGAGCGAATGCATGTGCGCGAAGGGGCGATTTAAGTTACCAATGCTGTTACTCCAGCCATAAGCGGTGACTGACGTGGCTATTAAGCCACGCTCTTGTCGGTGCAGCATTTTCCATGCTACTTTTTTAGGGAGAAATAGGGCAGTGGTTTCCCTCTTGCCTTCCGCCCCGCAGTACTCTGACGCAAGTGGGATGGCGCCCAGAGTAGTCTATTACAAAGCCATACTAGGACTCCTGTCCTCCGCCTCTGAATAGTACTGACAGTTACTGCTGGCCTCTGTCAGGTTCCAGGTTACAGTCCCTGTGACTTGCCCCTTTCGTCCTGCATTGCCGTACCGATGGCTCCCATCTCCGCTTCTGCAACCGTTGAGGTCTTCACCCGTATCCCTGGGCAAGGGTTCTTACGTTATACCCCGTAGGTCTATATTCTGTGTTATGTATTTTTTTTTTAGATCTTGGTGACACCTGCCAAGTGTCTCAAGAATGTACGGCCACACCGAACTCGGCCTGCAACGATGCGGTCTGTGGATGCGCCGACGGCTACACGGAGGTTGACGGCGTCTGCGCACCTTGTAAGTTTTTGTAATTATTTCTTTTTATTTTGGTGCAATAAAGTGTATTTGTATTGTATTGTATTGTATTGTAAGTTTCATATTCCACAAAATATACAATCATTTTTTCAAACTTGTTAATATGGTTACATTTTTAAAATAAGAAACGACCTCCGTAGTCCAGTGGTTGAGCGCTGGGTCACGACCCTGAGGTCCTGGGTTCGTTTCCCGGTGGGGACATATCACAAAAAATACTTTGTGGTCCCTAGTTTGGTTAGGACATTACAGACTGATCACCTGATTGTCCGAAAATAAGACGATCCGTGTTTCGGAAGGCACGTTAAGCCGTTGGTCCCGGTTACTACTTACTCGTACTGATGTAAGTGAGTAGTCGTTACATGAGTCATGTCAGGGGCCTTTGGCGGCTCAATAGTAACCATGACACCAGGGTTGATGAGGTTGGTACTCCACTTCACAACCCACACGATAGAAGAAGATAAACTGAGAATAATTATGGACCTTGGAGAGCACAGCAACACTAGGAGAGAGAAATAAGTTAATAATACTAGGGCTTTGCAGGCTTGAATCACCTGATTGTCCGAAAAAGTAAGATGTTTCCGTGCTTCGGAGGGCATGTTAAGCAGTTGGTCCGGCTATTAGCCGTTAAAACGCCTCCCCCAACCCGCATTGTAGCAACGTGGTGGAGTATGCTCCATACCCCCTCCGGTTGATTGAGGGGAGGCCTGTGCCCAGCAGTGGGACATATATAGGCAGTTTATGGTTTATGGTATTTAATGCAAAAGTTTGCTAAAACTACACTAACAATTTTTATTCACCAGCGCCATTAATTTACCACAAGTTAGGGTGACCCACCCTCGTAAATTAATGGGATATTTTCATCCCTTTTTAATCTGTGGCCGGAAATTTCTGTGGAATAACATGGTTATACTATTAAAGTTGGAGTTACTTCGGAGTTACTGTGATGGTCGTATGGGGAACGTACGGTTTGGGTTTTAAGGTGGCAGGTTCGATTCCCTGGAAGGCACATGTACGATAAGCTGCTATGCTCTATACCCCTTCTGGTTGGTATATTATATATTTTTCTTTTTAGTGATTGGTTCAGAATGCGCCGTGAATGCTGACTGTGTGATCGAGAACACAATTTGTGTCAACTCCACCGGTGGGGACCTCACTTGTCAGTGTGGAGATCAGTTCGTGGAGTTCAATGAAGCTTGCTGGCCAAGTGAGTATTTTCAGTTAACTGCAAAAGCCAAAAAAAAAAAACACTGGGACTGAGAAAGGCAGTGCAAAATGCTGCTAAATTATTTTGTAATAAGGTATATTTTTCCTCGGTAAAGTAAGTAGACATTCAGGTGGCCGCCACAAAGCCCTCAGCATTCCCCATTTGTCCTGCCAAGTGGTGACTACAGAAACAAATCAACATACATATATAAACTCACGCCTATTTCCCACCGGGGTAAGCAGAGACTATAGAATTCCATTTGCTTCGATCCTGACACACTTTTCTTGCTTCCTCCACAAACTCTACATTAAAATAAAATTGCTATTTGTAGATTAATAAGTAAATTAAATACATCTATTTTGGGGTTATGTATCTATACTATACGATTTTACAATAAAATACCAGAATAGATAATATTTTGTATTTGTCAGAAAATAAATTTAAAGCTCATGTGAAGCTTACTTTATGTATAAAAGCTTAATTATTATACTTAAGATTAATGATTAACCTAAATGATAAAAATGTCTGGTTGTCTGTAAGTACGTTAAAGAAAAATAAAAAAAATCTGTTATTTAATATGTTCGTCTAGTTATTAAATAACTTGCAATGTATACACATTGATTTAAAACATGTGTTGCTGTTGCAGTTTCTTGTCATTTCTTCTTCTCAGCCATAACACCTTGCGAAATGACGTAGATTAAAAAATGTTACATTGTCCTTCAACAAGTTTATCCATGATAATTACGTTGAATAAATGATTATGATTCTAAGGGTCATCATATCCATCTTAGAAATTCGTATCAACAGTGGTTGCAAGTTGTCTTTGATTACTTGGGGCTCTGCCTACCCCTTTAGGGATTACGGGCGTGGGTTTTTGTTTGTAATTATATTATGTTGTCTCGGTAATTATTTCCAAAATACACACCTCAAGCGTTTCGTGAAGGCTCAAAGGTACCTGGTACTTCGCCTCGAGCTTCGAAACATGAACGTTTCACCATCTAAAACAAAGATCTTACTTCCAACAGGATTAGATGACCAGTCCTCTCCTTGCGAGGTATCAGCACAGTGCCAGCCCTTCATGGGCTCAGACAGCATGTGTTCAGAGGGACAGTGCCTGTGCACTGATGGACATCACCTCCGGGATGGAGGGTGTTGGCCACAGACTGGTGAGTGAAAGGATTCATTATCTGTAACTTCACTGCAGTTCGAGCTTTTACAGTGACATAATTATATATTATGTCAAATAGAACAGCCTCCGTGGTCTAACAGCTTCCGTGGTCTAGTGGTTAGAGCGTTAGGCTCACGATCTGGAGGTCCGGGTTCGATTCCCGATGGGGACATTGTCGAAATCACTTTGTGAGACTGTCCTTTGTTTGGTAAGGACTTTTCAGGCTTGAATCACCCGATTGTCCGAAAAAGTAAGATGATTCCGTGCTTCGGAGGGCACGTTAAGCCGTTGGTCCCGGCTCATCATCATCAGCCCATTAACGTCCCCACTGCTGGGGCACGGGCCTTCCCTATGGATGGATAGGGAGATCGGGCCTTAAACCATCACGCGGGCCCAGTGCGGATTGATGGTTATTAACGACTGCTAATACAGCCGGGACCAACGGCTTAACATGCCTTCCGAAGCACGGAGGAGCTGGAGATGATTTTTTTTTGGTCACCCATCCTATGACCGGCCTTTGCGAAAGTTGTTTAACTTCATCAATCGCAGACCAAGCGCGTTTACCGCTGCGCCACCGAGCTCCTCCATTAGCCGGTCCTGGCTATTAGCCGTAAAAACACCTCCACCAACCCGCATTGGAGCAGCGTGGTAGAGTTTGCTCCATATCCCCTCCGGTTGATTGAGGGGAGGCCGGTGCCCAGCAGTGGGACGTATAAAGGCTGTTTATGTATGTCAAATAAAAATACCTTGCCCCACCCCCACCAGCCCTGTTCGAGAGCTGCAGTCGCTCCAGTCAGTGCTACCTGGTGGAGCACTCGGAGCGCGTGGCCTGTCGTAACAGCCGCTGCCAGTGCCACTTCCACTACCCCTACTCCGAGGAGCTGATGACGTGCAGTGAGTATTCTTCCACCATGCAGGTTGTGAAGTGGAATATAAAGAAAGAAAGAAAGAAAAAATATTTATTCGACATACTTATTGTTTTAACATAAAATAATACAGAACAACAACTAATAAACAACAAATAATAAACAATAAAACAACAATAAACAATAAATAATAATTTATTAACAATAAATAATATCTACCAGGGGGTTTAAAATGGCCACATAGAAGCAATTCATCTAAGAAAGCAATATTGCAATTTGTCATTTGCGCATATATAAAAGTAAGTGCGCAATGCAAAAAAATTAAAATGTCAAATAGGAATATTGCTTTCTTAGATGAATTGCTTCGATGTGGCCATTTTAACCCCCCTGATCAACCCTGGTGTTCTTTTGACGTAACTTCTTGAAACAGCGATGTAAAAGTCCACTTGATATTAACTCAGGATTATGAGCTGCATCATCCCCCTCAGTATTCATTACGATGTCACTTACTTTTTTCACGTGTCTTATTGTACAGCGATGAAAAAATCCACTTGATATTAACTCAGAATAATGAGTTGGATCATCCCCCTCAGTATTCGTGACCATGTCACCTACACCCCGTATAAGAACGTACAGGTAGCCATAAAATACGTATAGGTGTTAGTGACACCGTAACGAATACTGAGGGGAATGATTCAGACCATGATTCTGAGTTAATATCAAGTGGAATTTCCTCTCCGCAATTTAATGAAAATTTTAATGTTTGTTTTAAAAATCATGGTCTGAATCATTCATCAAAGTTCGATACGATGTCACTAACACTCTGTAGAGTCTTTTCTTAAATGTGTACCTTAGTAAATATTCGAATCAGACGAAACAAATAAACAAATCAACATAACATGGGTCATGTCAGGGGCCTTTGGCGGCTCAATAGTAACCCTGACACCAGGGTTGATGGGGTTGGTTATCCACCTCATAACCCACACGATAGAAGATATATAAATGACATGGGTCATTTATCGGAGTTATGAAATATGTTTTTTGTTTCAGCTTCTTCAGCTTCATACGTTCAGATCAGTTTTCTGTTACTGACAGTTACATTCACATATTCTTTCCTGTTAACTTGAGATTATAATAAACATTTTATACGCATTATATTGTTATATTATTTTAATCATGATTTAAAAGATGTGTTGCTGTTGCAGTTTCTTGTCATTTCTTCTCCTCAGCCATAACACCTTGCGAAATGACGTAGATTCAAAAATGTTACATTGACCTTCAACAAGCCTATCCATGATGATTACGTTGAATTAATGATTCCGATTCTAAGGTTCATCATATCCATCTTAGGACTCCGTATCAACAGCGGCTGCAAGTTGTCTTTGATTACTTGTGAGTTGTGGCTCTGCCCACCCCTTTAGGGATTATGGGCGTGAGTTTTTATTTGTAATTATATTATGTTGTCTCGGTAATTATTTCCAAAATACACCTCGACCGTTTCGTGAAGGCTCGAAGGTCAATACCTGGTACTTCGCCTCGAGCTTCGACATCGCGTGAGCACCGTGATGACGTACAGTCGGCTACATGAACCTTTGACCATTACGGACTAAATAGCTTTGCGTCCGCGACTGTCCGTGTGTTTTTTTTTCAGCTCACTTATTGTAAATTTACCGCAGAATAAAACTCACTTCCCTATCTCTATCTCCTTCTCTCTCCACGGCTTTAGGCGCCATCCCACACGCGTGAGACAGAGTACTGCGGGACGGAAGGCAAGAGGGAAACCACTGCCCTATTTTTCCCTAAAAAGTAGCATGGAGAATGCTGCACCGACAAGAGCATCATCAAATGACAAATGAGGAGCGCTGAAGGCTCTCATCCGGTACTAAATTTAAGACAACAGGCCAGAGGGTGCCTAGTTGTGTACGAATCATAATTTCCCTAGCATTATTCCGTTTTCCAAAGGGTCCGCTTACCTAACCTGAAGATTTGACAGGTCCTGTTTATTACAGAAGCGACTGCCTGTCTGACCTTCCAACCCACGAAGGGAAAAAGGTTACAAAATATTCATCATCATCTTCAAGCAGCCCGCATCATCACACTCTTATATAGGCCTTCTCCATTTTGAACCACTCTTTTCGATTCTGCGCTAACCTCGTCCACAACTTTACCGCCGTTGCAACGATGTCATCTGACCACCTGGTCGCTGACAACATCCGCATCCGAAGTTTAAAAAATGTATAAAATAAACTCCAAAAAAACTAAAACGAAAAAAAGTTCGTTTAAAAAACTCCTTTGTCTGTCACCCTGAAAAAACCTGAACTGACCTTTCGCGCGCTTTCCAAGTTTTCTTTTCCCCGCAAAAGGCGATTCCGAAATTCCAAATTCAAATTCGATCCAACACCAAAGGGCGAGCACGCACATGCCGGCACGAAACAGATTCTACAGATTAAAAAAATAAAGCACGACCTCTTGTATTTAAAAAGAAATTAAACACACGAATGTGCGTTCTTAATTTGACCTTTTTTACCTTTCGGTAAGGTTGAAGTTTGTTCAGCCAGTGTTGCTTTCTTATTTTTTAGATTAAACATGCATGCAAAGGAAGCTATCGTGTAATGCCAAAGGTCGTGGGTTGCCCTTAGCAGAATTTATAGGAAAAATGTTGAACGCTAGTGAGTGACAGTTTGTACAATTAACCCAAAACTATTTTAAATGAATATCCTTGTACTAAAGCGATGACTTTTTAATAATGGAGCTATCAAAGCCTAAAATAAATTACTTATAAAATGATAGATAGAAAGGTGTCTAAATAGGCCACCTGTTTTTTTTTTAATTCTACAATCTACTCACGTGAACATGCTTAAGATTAATCTAAAATTAGTTTATTTTTCAATATCTTGTCTAATACCTGTAACTAAAAAAAATATTTCTTCACTTTTTTTTAATTTCGAATCTGTTTTCACATAATAATTTAAGGAAAAACATATACATTAGTAGTCAAGTGACTATAATTGTCCTACATCATTCGTGATACCAATCTTTATAATCCATACATGTACTTACTTAAAGACAAATAATTCAATAGACTGAATTATTACATAGGCAAATAATTCAATAGAATAACTGACTGACACGGGACTCAAACTTGCAACTCAATGCAGTCATATTCTATACTACGCAACTGCTACGCGTGAAAGCTGCTACGTCGCTACGAACTACGTAACGCTGCCTTGCGTAGTCGAATTGTTACGAAAGACGAATAATCGATTGACAAAATGTCGAAAAGCAAATAACCTTTTTTGTCGAGAATCTTGAGATAGGCAGTTATAATGTCAATTCACGCCTTTATCCCTATTGGGGTGGTAAACAACTGTGTTATTTCCTTACCTCGGTAAAATCAAGAAATTGTAGTTATAATTAAGAAAAACACAAACACATTTAGAACACAAATTATCAAAAGTCTAAAATCAGTCAAAAACTGAAGTCGATTTGTTTTTTGAATTGTAATTTTTTTTTCTTTACCTCTTTTTAGTTGCTATATGATTTTGCATGCTGTCAACGCACCCTGTTTGGGGTGTTGACTGACCATTTCTGTTTGTAACTGTATATATTATCATAAAAAAAATAAATAAAAACATAGACATCAACAGCAGCCGTTTTAAACCAACAAAGACGGTTGATTTTGGTTTTAAACTGATTGGTTTAAATGGTTTAAAACCGTGGTTACACCTATAGTCAGGATCGAAGCAAATGGAATTCCATAGTCTCTGCTTACCCCGGTAGGAAATAGGCGCGAGTTTATGAATATATATCACAAAAATAAAACGATCTATAAAACTACGCTATTTATTACGTTTACTTTTTAATCTGTTTAAAAGCGCGCGCGGGAACCTGTCAAAGTGTCGAACGCCATTTTGTTTGCTCGGCAAACATGGCGGAAGGTGTTTATAGAGGTATTATACTAAATTATTTTACGTTCAACCGTTATTATGGTACTGTCGGTTTAACCTAGATACGACAGAAAAGTAATACTACTTTTCTTGAAGCAAGGGGGTCAAGATTTTACTTTGTTCGTTTCAAAAATATAGCACGCATTCTGGGACTTTCCAGATTTCGTTCACCAAAACAATATACTTAGACGGCGCTGTACAGCTTTAGCGTGATAATCACCTATTTTCTCATTACTCGGGCACATTTTTATTCTAAAATACAATGTAATGGCAGAAGCATATATAAATAATTAAAACACATAATAACGGGTTCTTACCGCGTTTAAATGGGGATATGAGACTCCCGATATTTCGACACTGTTGCAAGTGCCATGATCACGGGATGACTGATGAGATTGGAGTGGAGTAGGTAGATCCATAATATTCTACGGGCAGACATATCTGTCTACCCTCTTTCTTTGCCGCTTGTTTATGTTTTTGATATCGGAATGTTCGGAACCATCTGAACTCGCATCAAACTCACTACGACAAACCGCACTCACTGTGTCCTAACGTTTTTTCACCACATTAGGCCGTTTCAAGCTTTTTACAACACCTACTACTGGATTCCACATGGTCGATAATTTGAACCCGTCTTCCCTGTTGAAATTTTTATGTTTTCTGATTTAAAAAAAAAGCATATATAAAAATGAAAGAAATAGAAAAGAAAGATGATCCATGTTTCAAAAGGCACGTTAAGGCGTTGGTCCCGGTTAAAATTATTAAATTATGTTGGTCGAATATGTTATAATTATCTGTAAGTATCCGAGCCGCCGAGTAGCCGGGCTGCATTGTGTGACGGACACACACACACACACGCACACGCACATGCACACGCAACGCGCACGCGCACGCACACGCGCACGCACACGCACACGCACACGCGCACGCGCGCGCACGTACACACACACACACACACATACACACACAAACGCCAACAAAACGAAATAACTTATAATTCATGAATGTTATAGAAGATTTTCTCCCCTAGCCACACACGCAATTTCTTTTTAAATTGAATGAAGTTAAGTTTTTCCTTCTATCAAACATATTAAATGCAAAGATGCGCCGCTAATACTCGTAAAATATCTGCATAAAAAATATAATGTATGTATGTTTAAACTATCATTTACACGTTTCAACTGTCTTGTCTATTCAAAGGTCAAGTGTTAGATAATTTCACACATATAAAAAGGCGGGCTTATCGCTTTAAATGGGCAATTTTCCAGACACGTTGCGTGTATATAATAGCCAACGGTTAGCGCTTACTGTGGTGTAAGAATTATTGTGCAGGTATAAAAAATATAGTAACACAGTAGAGTCAGCTAAAGGAGACTAATATACAAAGTTATTGAGGACAGAAGAGGCAAGATGATTGGACACTAAGGTCGACCTCCGTGGTCTAGTGGATGAGCGTTGGGCTCACGATCCGGTCCTGGGTTCGATTCCCGGTGGGGACATATCACAAAAATTACTTTGTGGTTCCTGGTTTGGTTAGGACATTACTGGCTGATCACCAGATTGTCCGAAAGTAAGATGATCGATGCTTCGGAAGGCACGTTAAGCTGTTGGTCCCGATTACTACTTACTGATGTAAGTAAGTAGTCGTTACATGAGCCATGTCAGGGGCCTTTGGCGGCTCAATAGTAACCCTGACACCAGGGTTGATGAGGTTGGTACTCCGTCTCACAACCCACACGATAAAATAAGACTAAGGTCCCCACACTAGCGCCTCTCGAGGGTCATCGTCGTGTCAGCGTCCGCGCAACGTCCATGTGATCTTCCGAATACTGAAAAGTATCGGCGTCCGAAGGACTGATGAGATTACTCTAGCCATAGAGGCAGCCAATCAGCTCGCGACACCAAACACTTCAGGACTTCAGGGCCGGCGTGGTCGACGATTTCCCTCAATCCCTTTTTGGTTCGCCCGGGTTATTCCTTCATTTACTCATTCTTCCTAAAATTAAGAGCTGTCAATCATCCGTCCCATTCCTTTTCGGTGGATAAGAAAATGGCAGGTACAACTTAAAGGAAAATTAGGAGGTGTCTGCAGGAATCGGGGCCAATGTATTTTTATTGTCGATAAAAAAGAAGAATGACCCACGTAACATTATAACGCGCAAGATTTGCTTCCCCACACGTAAGGGGGAGTGGTGACCCCTAAATTAACGAACATACAGGATGTAGGTACAATCAGACATGGTATAAGAAAACCAAGGGGTTAAAATGGCCACTTCGAAGCAATTCATCTAAAAAAGCAATAAATTCTTTTTGCGCCCCAGAACGCAGATCTCAACCAGAGACATTTTTTTTGTTTTTTTTTCCCGAAGGGCCAGGCAAAGGGAACTACCCACACAGCCATTTCTTATGTATTTTTTTGTTCTTATTGATTAATGAAATGATGTAAAGTGATGACGATAAATGACGTAACCTAAGCCCCCATCCTCGAAGCAGACTCCTACTCCGAACCCCAAACGAATTAACTCAAAAGTCCGCATAAAAATTCCAATTTTTAAGGATTCTAATAAAAATGGTCCTTATAAAAATAACTGTATTCTAAAATAACCTGTAAATATTTTTTTTACGTTACTTGTATTATGTATATAAAAGCACCTAAAATGATTCCCTTGCCATTCTGCCAATAAATAAAAAAGCATAACACCCCGTGTACGAAGAAAGCGTGCAGCCTTGCTAACTTACCTTGGCTACAACAGTCCCGCGTCATACCTCGTCCGAAGACTACGCCTCCAACAACAATTGTAACTAAAACATTATTATAGACACTGGCATTTTGTGAATAAACGCTGACATAAAAAGACCTAATAAAAAGTTCCATTGTAAAAAGTAATAAAATCAAGTCGATGGTTTTAAAATAAGAATTTTAAAAAATAATTTAAAAATAAAAAGTTAAATGCTTACACGCCTGCACCGCTTTTTGTGTTGTGTGTTTTTATGATTACGTTATATATATTTTATTTATGTAATTAAGTAAGTATATTAACTTTGTGTATGTATTAGGTACTTATACATTTTATATTATGTCGTAATAATATATTATGAACTGTGATTGTCGCTATAATTATTACGTGTGATTAATTTTCGCAAGTGATATTGTGTATGCATTATTTTTATTGGTAACTATAAGTAGGTAATTTACTTGAAACTTTTTTTTTATAACTGTTGGAAAATTTACTCATTACTTACTTATTTTTTTTTTACTTGTTGGTATATTTACAAAGTTTGTAAGCAATTTGTCTTCATATCTCAATGTAATGTCGAAAACATAATTTCGCAGCCTCTCTGGATTCGCTTAAATTCATTCTTATTCAAATTCAAATTCAAAAATATCTTTATTCAGTAGGTAGGTAAGTCAGTCAATGGTAACATTAAACACTTCAGTTCCCCGGTAACAACTCCGACGGCCTGGTAGACTTTTCCCTCCTTGAGCGCTTATAAGCGGACTTTACTCAGAGAATGTTCTTATTGTCACCCTTATACCATGTATTGCCAACAATACCACGAAACCTAACCACTGTGGTGTCGTTTACAATTTTTTTTAGGTAGCCACACCACACTAATGAAGTTCTAATACAAAGCTTATGAATGCATTTAACGATATTACTTATTAACAGCCTCCGTGGTCTAGTGGTTAGAGCGTTAGGCTCACGATCTGGAGGTCCGGGTTCGATTGCCGATGGGGACATTGTCGATATCACTTTGTGAGACTGTCCTTTGTTTGGTAAGGACTTTTCAGGCTTGAATTACCTGATTGTCCGAAAAACTAAGATGATTCCGTGCTTCGGAGGGCACGTTAAGCTGTTAATCCCGGCTATTAGCCGTAAAAACAACCCGCATTGGAGCAGCGTGGTGGAGTATGCTCCATACCCCTTCCGGTTGATTGAGGGGAGGCCTGTGCCCAGCAATGGGACGTATATAGGCTGTTTATGTATGTTATGTTATGTAATTACTTATCATTCGCACCATTCGTAAGATCACGACATGACATAGATGATCTCTTTATGCTAATCTTAATTGCCTATGTCTATTTGCGGTATGATTAATTTTGACACATAATAACGGGTTCTTACCGCGTTTGAAGCAGGACTCTGCAAGTGCCATTATCACACGAATGCGGTAAGAACCCGTTATTATGTGTTTTAATTATGATAATAACCGCGTATGATTAATTTTGTTTTGCGAATCCCTTATGAAGTAGCCAAATTTCAGCGACATTACTTATTAATAATTAAAAATTAAAACGTAACCTTTTGTTTTTATACACGTTAGACATCACTAGTCGGTAGTGGTGTGGTTACCGAAAAAAAATTGCAAACGACATGACAGTGGGGCGGTGTCGTGGTTTCGTTGACAATACATGCCTTAAACCATCCTTACGTGCATATATAGTATCATCATCATCATCAATTTTAGAGCCACGCTCTTGTCGGTGCAGCATTTTCCATGCTACTTTTTTAGGGAAAAATAGGGCTGTGGTTTCCCTCTTGCCTTCCGCCCCGCAGTACTTTGTCTGACGCAAGTGGGATGGCGCCCAGAGTAGTCTATTTCAAAGCCGTACTAGGACTCCTGTCCTCCGCCTCTGAATAGTACTGACAGTTACTGCTGCCGTCTGTCAGTTTCCAGGTTACAGTCCCTGTGACTTGCCCCTTCCGTCCTGCGTTGCCGTACCGACGGCTCCCATCTTCGTCTCTGCAACCGTATATAGTATAGTATCCGTATATAGTATAACTAATAAATAATAAAGGAGAAACTGTTTAAAAAGATGAGAAAAAATATCCTATAAGAAGCGATTCTCGGAAATTAGACTCCTTTACAAAGACATTGGAAGGTCAAGACAAATTCATGTTTACAATTAAAAACAGAATTCTATTTTTAAACGATGCAAACTGCGTTGCGGAATATTCCAATCAAGTTAAGGATAATTTTATCAATAATATAAACAACTGCATAACATGGCATCGCGCCTATATCCCCGAAGGGGTAGGCAGAGGTGTAAAGTACACCAGCTATGTTTAATTCTCATGTAATAGGGGAGGAGCCTATTGCCATTCACCGGGCATAAATCCTGGAAACTATTATGATATCGATTATATATGATTCAAACAGTTGGAAATTGTAAGCAATCCCCGACCAAACAGCGACAGGATTAGCAGAACGTAGTGGGTAGCTCACTGGGACGGGCTAACCTATAAAATGCTACTTAGGTTAGGTAGGTAGGCGCCGCTACTTCAAAAACGCACCCCTGATGCCGGGCAGCAGCGGTATCAGTACTGGTTGGAGGCCGAGGATTCTGGTAGGGCTCTAGCTAGAACATCACCGATTGAGAAATTACTCCACCGACAAGAGCGCAGCTCTTAAATAAAGAGAGGGAGAGAGATGATTCAAACTCATAAAGACGAATTATAGTTTAGAGACCAAGTCAGTATTCCAACCAGTGTCTCTACGATGTAAATGATGTATTCTCCTGAAGGGCTATCACAATAGGCAACTTGACAACCTAGTCAAATGAGGTACTTTTTACGAAACGTCAAAACGAAAGGTTTCTTTGGAGTTTGTATGGAAATACTGTCCTGTGACGTCATCAACAGAAGCGGTCAAACGTCGTACTCATTGTTACTTAATTCAGCTCGCGACACCAAACACTTCAAGACCTCGACCCCGCCGACCCCGCCGGCGTGGTCAACGATTTCCCTTATTCAGCGCTTATCGCTATCGACCCACTAGGGTTGATTAATTCTTTCAAATATTTTTCCTCTCAGACGACGCCCTGAGCCGAGGTTCGCGCCCAACTGGGCACCCTCAGGCCTGATGTCTTAAACGTTGTACCGGGTGAGAGCCTTCAGCGCTCCCCATTTGTCCGGCCAAGTAGTTAATGCCATCTGCGGCAAATCTACAATAAGTCACGTCAAAAAAAAAGTTACTTAATTGTTAAATAAAATTCGAAAATAAGTCGAAAAGTAAAATGAGATTGAGTTTTGATCATCTTAGACTGACTTCTATTTCTAGATTAGCATTTTATAATTTATCTTTGACCCAGTCAAATACCCTATTGGGTAGTTTCCTAGGTCTAAGATAAATTATCAAATTCTGATTACTAAATAAAGACAGATCTAAAGGAGACGAAATCGTTTTCTTTTTTCTTTTAACTTATTCAAATTCAAATTCAAAATTGAAAAATATCTTTATTCAGTAGGTAACATAGTTACACTTTGAATCGTAAATTTTTACATAACGAACGTCTCATCCGCCTAAAACTACTGTAGCTTCTCACAACCTGTATAGCCGGGGAAAAGAAGCTGCAAGAAAAACCTCGGCACAGGGCCCTAGACTTCTTTAAAAAAAATAAAATAAACAAAATATTGATATACAATTGAGTAATTTAGCTGCCTAATATCAGTTCTCAGACAGTTAATCCCATGCATTCATATCTTCTAAATAATCACTAACTTTATAATAACCTTTTTTGTAAAGTTTTTGTTTAACTACTGTCTTAAAGCAGTTGAAAGGCAAATTCTGAATGTCAATGGGAATCTTATTGTAAAAACGTATACATTGCCCCTTAACAGATTTAGTAATCTTATGTAATCGACTGACTTGTAAAGCAAGTTTCTTTTTATTTTTATTAATTTAATAATTCTTTATTAAAGAAAAATATAATAAGTAATAAGTGTGAAATTCTGTCACATTTTTCTATGACATCACAAGTTGCTTTTTCATACAAATTCCATAGCGATTTCGTGTTTTGACGTTTAATAAAAAGTAACTGTTTTGACTAGTTCGAAACTAGCCTATTACGTCGAATAAATGATTCTGATTTCTGATTAAAACTTAAAAATGTGACGATAGACCGCGTTCCGTCGTTTACCTTAAGGTTTTTTAAAACATGCAGTAAGTTTTTCTACTTATATTTTTTTAAGTATCTTTAATTTTTATAATATTTCCCTTTACTAGCACAGCCGCATAATACACATTTTTAGTTAACAAAGTAAACATTTTATTTACTTTTACATAGATGTGTTGCTATAGGATACAAGTCAGTGGTTCCCAATATTCCTGTGTACTCAAATTAAGAGATCAATGCGAGACGTTCTCCAAAAATAATACAGATGGCGTTGTCTCGATTTAACGTGATAATAACCTATTTTCTCATTACTCGGGTAACATAACATAACAAATACTTTATTGCACAAACAGGAAAAAACAAAATACAAAACAAAAGAGAAATAGAATTAGTACAATAGGCGGCCTTATTGCTAAGTAGCAATCTCTTCCAGGCAACCTTTAAGTATTGGAGATGGGATAGTGCAGCATGGGAATACTTGTGCATATAAAAATAAATACACTACACATAATTGGGTACATAATTGTGCAAAAATATAACGTAATGGCAGAAGCATAACATTATATAAAAATAATGAGATACTTTCCAATCGACGTTCCCCGAAAACACGATAGATGGCGTTGTTCATTTTTATCGTGATAATTACCTATTTTGTCATTGCTGGGGTACCTACATAATCATTCAAAAATGTAATGTAATGGCGAAAGAATATATAAAAAATTAATAATAAAAAAAATAATAATAATAACTAAAAATAATAATTACTAATTGTTGCTTGATATTTAGATTACATTATGTATAGATTATAAAAAATGAAGAAAAAATAAATGAAGAGAGGAAGGGGTAGACCTAGGAGAACATTTGTGAAACAAATAAAAGAGAAGGTGCAGGTCGTGTCGTATCAGAAGGTGAAGGATTTGGCGGGAAGAAGAGAGGAATGGCGATTACTCCACCGACAAGAGCGCAGCTCTAAAATAAAGAGAGAGAGAGATAGATTATATTGCTTCTCTTTATTTTGATCAGAATAATAATGGGTGGAAGTTGTATTTATACCCAAAAACAAAGATAAAAAATGCATAAGTCTGTTATCCATGAAATTACAAGTTTAAACGAAGAAAAAACTTAACAACGCCATCTATCGTGTTTTTGGGGAACGCCGATTGGAAAGTCCCTAATTGCTTGATATTTGGATCAGATATGGTATATATAATTATGTTGCTTCTCTTTATTTTGATCAAATTAATAATCGGTGAAAGATGTGTTGTGCCTGGGTGTAATAACAAGGGTAATCACAAGGCCTGTTGTCTTGTTTATATCGAGTGAGAGCCCTTAGCGTTCACTATTTGTCCGGCTAAGTAGTTAATCTACAATATGTGACGTAAAAAATAAAAATAAAATTTTTAACAAAAAATAAACCGACTTCAAACGCAAAACTAAAAAGCAATAAATAAATTTACTTCGCACAAAGTAATTAGTACGTATTTTCAAGGAAATGCTACAACGAAGTACCGATTTATATATTTTTCAATACTGATTGTTTTGTAATTTTTTGTTTGACATTGTTTTGTAATTGCTTTGATATAGGTATTAAACAATATTGTGTGTACATAGTAATTTGATATTGTAGTAGGGTTGTTGTAGCATTTACTTGGCACCGACTTCAGAATTATAAATTAATTAACTAATTGAAAATACGTACTAATTACTTTGTGCGAAGTAAATTTATTTATTGCTTTTTAGTTTTGCGTTTGAAGTCGGTTTTTTTTTTGTTAAAAATTTTATTTTATTTTACGATTTTAAGTGATGGTTAGACCGAGCAAGGATGCAGACAGACAGATTTTCTGATTTATATTCATATATAATAATATAATATATTATTAGTAGTGATCACAATTATTATTGATGAACATGTTTACACACACACACTCACACACGCGCTAACGCACACGAGCACACGCGCACGTACACACGCACACACACAGATACACGCACACACACAGACACACGCACACACACACACACACATGTGTATGTGTACATACACACATGTAGTTGTCAGTGGAAGCTGCTATCATACACACTCACGCATACATATAGATACAGTAGATTTCGCGTGGTTCGCTCGCTGCTAAAGCAGCTCGCGTGTCCTGTTTATTCGAAACTGTCCCTCTTCGTATGGCGGCCATCTTGTTTTTCCGCCATTTTGTTTTTTTTCACCGGCGACAGAATTTGACCAAGATTTAAATGGGTGTCGTGGAAACAAACAAAATCCAGGTGCAATAGGTTTGCCAGACCGTAGAATGTCTCCCTGATTGGGAGCAGTTTTCAAAGATGACGTTCCGATCACACCCCTATACTTACATCATTTTTACCCCCAAGACATTTTCTGGAAAAACAAAATTTTGTATGGCGGCCATCTTGTTTTTTCGCCATTTTGTATTTTTTTCACCGGCCATTAAATTCGACCAAGATTTAAATAGGTTTCGTGAAAGAAAAATTGGTTCAGGTGTGATAGTTTCGCCAGGCCGTAGGGTGTCACCCTGATGCGGAGCAGTTTTCGAAAATCGGGAAGTATTTCCATACTTAACATGACGATCCGATCACAACCCCGATATATATTTTATATCCCGAGACATTTTCTGAAAAAACAAAATTGTGTATGGCGGCCATCTTGTTTTTCCGCCATTTTGTTTTTTTTTTACGCGCTATGGAATTTGACCAAGATTTAAATAAGTGCTCTGAAAGAAATATTGGTTCACGTGCGATAGTTTTGCCAGGCCGTAGAGTATCTCTCTGATGCGGAGCAGTTTTTGGTGACCAGAAAGTATTTCCGTACTCTACATGACGTTTTGAGTAAGCGCCCCATACATTATTTTTACCCAAACGGGCTTCTTCCAAAATCGACAAAATTTTGTATGGCGTTTTGTATCTTTTTTTTCCGCCATTTTGTTTTTTTGCACCGGCGATTGAATTTGATCAAGATTTAAATACGTTTCGTGAAAGAAAAATTGCTCCAGGTTGTATAGTTTTGCCAGGCCATAGGGTATCTCCCTGATGCTGACCAGTTTTCGGAGGTCGGGAAGTTTTCCCAAAGCCTAAAGATCGATCCGATCAATATGACTTTACAAACGCACTAGTCGCTCCTACGATTTTTGAAAATTCCCCTCGATTTCTCTGGTCTTCCATCATCAGATCCTGACTTCCTTGACATGGGACCCCCTTGGGTATATCTCCTTTCAAACAAAAAAAGAATTATCAAAATCGGTTCATATACGACGAAGATATGCCCGAACAAACATAAAAAAAAAAAAAAAAAAAAAATATACGGTCGAATTGAGAACCTCCTCCTTTTTTGAAGTCGGTAAAAAGCGGGCTTTGAGAAGTGAGCTATAATAGCTATAATTAGGGTAACAATTACTAATATGTCTTTTTATGAAGATCTTTACTGTAAGACACACACACACACACACACACACACACACACACACACACACACACACACACATATATATATATATATATACACATTCATAGTGCTATGGGCAAAATTAGATATTTAGTTTTTATTTTACTTTGTTAATCTTTAGATTACACCTACTTAATTATTTGTTTTCTTTATAGAAATCATACTTGTTATTACTTTTCTTAACTCACAAACTGTACCCCTTGGGAATTGCGAGACATTCCCGCCACAAGTATCCTAGGTTTACTTAATGGGAAGTCACGGCACCGTGTAACTAATTTGTGAAATAAAGAATATTTTTACTAATTTATTAATAATATTAAATAATATATTTATTTATTCATTAAAGGTATTTTTACTATTTTTTATTATTAATATTTATAATTTATTAAATAAAAAATAGTAAAAATACCTTTAATAAATAAATAAATATGCGTCTAAATGTCCACATACTCTTCAAGCACACCTCTACGGTAGCAGTAGATATCACTTTGGGAACCACTGTCGTGTATAACCTACTTTATATTATGTATATTTATACCAGTGATGTGCAATTGCCCGGAATGTTCCATTTGTAAAAACTCTTTAATAATAAGGACACTAGCTGCTTTTCTTTTTTAAATTGTTATTTCTTGTACTCCGCTCATTTCTGCCTAAGGCCGGGTTTCCATTGACGCGGAGATGGGCGGAGAACAGCGGATATGTGCGGATTTGACCAATCACAGCGTTCGAGAGAGCGAAAAACGAAGACGCTCTGTCACTCTCTCCCTCACGGTGATTGGTCGATTCCTGCACATCTCCGCTCATCTCCGCACAGCTCCGCGTCAATGGAAACGCAGCCTAAAGGTTAGGTAATATAACTCTTTTATATGAGTTTTGCGCCTTGTTACTTTGAAGGACGTAATATACGATCCCGACGACCCGATTACTCTAGCCATAGAGGCAGCCAATCAACTCGCGACACCAAACACTTCAGAACCCCGATACCGACCCCGCCGGCGTGGTCGACGATTTCCCTCATTCAGCGCTTATCGCTATCGACCCACCAGTGTCGATTAAATCTTTCAAATATTCGTGCCTAACTGGGCACCCTCAGACCTGCTGTCTTAAATTTTGTACCGGGTGAGAGCCTTCAGTGCTCCCCATTTGTCCGGCCAAGTAGTTAATGCCATCTGTGACAATTCTACAATAAGTCACGTTAAAAGAAAGTGCCTTTTTACTGCCAAGAACATTCCCGGTAACGGTACATCACAGATTTTTGCGTATTTTGTTAATAGCAGATACCATGTAGCAGATAAGTATGTACCTATTATTTTCAAGGAGAGAACATTAGTTAAATACCTACCCAATGTTTCTGATTCCAGTATAGTCATAAGCAATATCATGTACCCACTTTAGAACCCTGTCGCACTATCATATTTGACTTTTAATGAGACTTACGGTTTAATTTGTCAAAAAAGTTAATGTGACATGGTTTCAAAGTGTATCATCATCAGCCGTATGACGCCCACTGCTGGGCATAGGCCTCCCCCAAGGATCTCAAAGTGTATACATACCTATTATTACTCGTGACCGTACACACCATCCAATTTTATTTTAAATTATATCTGTCATTTTCTTATCCGCCGGAAAGGAAACGGACGGATAATCGACAAGCGTAAAATTTATGGAACACGCGTCAATTTTAGCCAGGAATTTTATAAACCCTCCTAAATTTTTATATTAGCCAAACACGTCAAACGGTTTGCATACCCGGGAGATGACTATTTTATTCGCCCGGGTTATTCATTCATTTTAAAATTAACAGTTGTCAATCATCCGTCTCGTTCCTTTTCGACGGATAAGAAAATGACGGGTATAACTTGAAATAAAATTAGGTGTCTGCAGGAATCGAGGCCATTGTATTGAAGAATAAAGTAATAAAGAAAGGAGGTTGGACCTTGTACTCATATTATGTAATTTGCGACCCTTTCTGTTTACTTCCGACCTGTTTCACGATTAATTTAGTTGAAGGATAATATAGAAACCGAGGAAATTGACGTCGAAAATGAAATCACTACATAGTATAAAACCGCGCTTGGTCTGCGATTGTTGAAGTTAAGCAACTTTCGAAAAGGCCGGATGGGTGAACACAAAAAAAAGTTTCCATCTCGAGCTCCTCCGTACTTCGGAAGCGCACGTTAAGCCGTTGGTCCCAGCTGCATTAGCAGTCGTTAATAACCACCAATCCGCACTGGGCCCGCGTGGTGGTTTAAGGCCCGATCTCCCTATCCATTCATAGGGAAGGCCCGTGCCCCAGCAGTGGGGACGTAAATGGGCTGATGATGATGATGATATAGTATAAAACAAAGTCGCTTTTTCTGTCCCTATATCCCTATGTACGCTTAAATCTTTAAAACTACGCAATGGATTTTGATGCGATTTTTTTAGTAGATAGAGTGATTCAAGAGGAAGGTTTATATAATGTATAATAACATCCATTAAATAGTGGAGAAATACTGTTGTTTTTGGCGTTTTTAATGTGATGTTAATATTGCCTTAAATAGTTAGCGCTTTTTAAATAATTTTAGCTACTGTTCTCTCCTTCTGTGGCGTCCTCACTCATTGTATTACAACTGTAACCTACTTACCTATCATCAATCTTATGAAGATATCGTTAGTTTGTTAGACAGTAAAATAGAACATCAGAATCGACATGACATATCGACCATTATTCATTTTGGCATTTCCATTCTAACCGATAACCATTGACATCAACTGAAGTTGGTATAGGTAATTTGATGGTTGATCTAAGCGAGGTATTTAGTGATTTTAGCCATTTAGGAACTTTGTCTGTCTACGCATCACTAATGTTGTTGCGCGTGACGTGTCCACTGGACAACAATTATATTGATGCTCTAATCTTTAAACAAAGAACAAGCTGGCAACGTTGCGCGCTGTTGTGCTATGTTGCCGTAGATGTTGAGCGTTGCGTGTTGCGTCAATTGTTGCCTAGTGGATACGATAATTATTGTCAAAAATTTTGTACCTCGCTTGCAATCATCCAGTTCTTGAGAAAATATTTCTATAATTAGTTATAAAAGGAAAGATCCGATAGCGGTGTTATAAGTTTATTACTGCAGATATATATTTTACTAACGAAAGAAAAATTGAATTTAAAAAGTACTGAAATCACCAAATTATTTTTAAAATAACACCGCTATCGCTATTCGAACTCTAATCACGCGAGAATCGAATCGCCGTTCCCTTCGACATTTAAATTTCGAAAACCACAGACAACGACATAGAACGTAAACTCTCGAACTTTAGACGAAGGCCTAGAACGTAACTGTTGAGTTACTTATCTGACGATAGGACGTAACGTTAAATGATAGTGTTTCGGATTTTCGAGATGTGGCGTCGCAAGCAAGCGGCTGCTGTGATTGTTCCTCTGCTGCTGGCGTGGCTCACTGGGAAATCTTCAGAAGCCCTCAGCACTTTCGGAGTCTCAAACACACGACCGCCCGCTCCATCGCCGACTGCACCCCCTGGTAACCATTTTTTCTATATAATGGGACATTCTCACCTGAATGATTAGACTTGCACGACACACCACACAGGAGTGACAAAGAAACACATTTTTTCAAAATTTTTCAACAACACTACACTTGAATGCTGAATTTCATATGATTACCATTGGTTGACACGAATATTGGCAAGGATTGATACAACGATACATATATTGGTACCTATTTTAAATTAATGACAATATAAATTCTAAAGGGATTCGTTGATGTAATGTTACTAAACTGTCCCATTATATAAAAAAAAGGTTTATACAGGTGACAGAAAGCTTTGAAGCTGTTTATAAATTATATAACCAGGAAAATTGACGTTAAAACTGCCTAAAAATTGCAAAGGCCGTGCAATTTTACGGAATGTAGGCGAATAATTATAAAATTAATTTTCAGAACGCACGGTCCATAGACATACATAAAATCTTTTTTGGATCGAAAATGGCGCTAAGGCAAAGGCATTCAGCTGTCATGCCCGTTGTCATATTTTTTTGGCTGCTTGGCCACTGTTATGGGTACAGCAGCACATTTGGAGTCGCACCCACACCACAGCCCGCTCCATCGACGACTGCACGTCCTGGTAATCATTTTTTGTGTATAATGGGATGTTCTCACCTGCATGTCCCGTCACGCTGAAGTGACGAATAAACACTTTTTTCTAAATTTTTCGACAACACTCCACTTGAATGCTGATTTTTATATTAATAGGATTGGTTCAAACACTGATACAAAGATTGGCACTTATGATTTTAATTATAATTTAAATTTTAGAGGGATTCGGTGATGTTACTAAACTGTCCCATTATATGAAAAAAATGTTTAAACAGGCGACAGAAAGCAGAGGAACTGTTTGTAAATTGTTAATAAACAAACATGTGTCGTAAGGACACATAAAAATTGCCGCGCCGATAATAAACCTACTTTTTTGATTGCATTTGCCCATACTAGGCAGGCAAAGGGAACGTAGCCCATACAGCCAACGATAATAAATAATCTTCAAATTAATTTTCAGAACTTGCGGTTCATAGACAAACTTAAAAACTTTTTTGGACCGCAAAAATGGCGCTAAGGCAAAGGCATTCAACTGTTATGCCATTTGTAATTTTGTTTTGGCTGATTGGCCAGTGTTGTGGAGTGTTCAGTCCTTCTTTTGGAGTGGTAAAAACTGAAACTCCCCCTACCCCGGCATCACCTACATCCCCGCCGGGTAAGATTCTTTAAGTGGGAGCTTCCATTAATGTTTTTCACAATTATTTTCCTTTTCAATGTCTTACCACGTAATTCAGTAGTATGCAAAACAACTTCAGAAAAATTTATAATTGCACTTTCCCGATTATAATCCGTAGTTTAATTGGTGTAATCACTGTAAATATGTGTTTTTCAAAATTACTTATTTTTAATAGTCGATATTTTTATACTATGCTGTTGTTTATGTAGTAAAACGTATATTAAGTAGATTTTGTTAACTATGGGAGGCTTAGAGTATATTGTGATTTACTGAAATGCTTGTAAGTAGATAGAAGGTCTTTAGGATTATAGGTTATAGATTAATAAAAAATGGTAACCTCCTTCTTTTTGAAGTCGGTTAAAAATAATGGTTACTTTGAACGTTATAAAATACGGAAAGACGATTTGATTCTATCATTTGTCATACTTTCAGATACATTATCAAATCACACGTTACAACTACATTAACGTTGTCATAAACATAATACATCGAGCATCAAATACTTATGTCAAAAATCACTCGAGATTAGGGCCAAATTTTCATAACTACACTAAAAATACATTATTTATATTTTGAATTCTGATACACTACAAAAAAACACAGTCGCAACACTATTTTATTAAAACACACTCCAAATCCAAAAATAAGCGCGAACCGTTCTGAACAGTTACTTTCCATAGACAAGACTATAGAACGTAACTGGGAGCGCAAAAAGCTGCCTACAGACGAACCGACATTTGAAAAGCGAAAAAGTTCTATCGAAATGTGGTGTAAAATGTATACAGTCATAATAGTACCGATAATACTGGCTGGGTGGCTCAGTGCCCAAAGGGTGCACGGGTTGGGATTCTCTTCTTTTGGGAAGGCAAACACCGAGACTCCTAAACCAGCAGAGCCTACGGCACCGCCTGGTAAGATTTTTTTATATAATGGGACAAGCTACGCTTTTGACATTTCAAAGTGCTTTGCAGACCATCAATCATGATTGACAATATTTATGGGATTGATAATTCGCTCATAATAAAATTGATCATTCACTTACATAAACAATGAACACTGCAATACATTGATCGTACCGCCATAAGTATGTACCTATATATGTATAAGTATAAATTAATAATAATACTATTGAGGTGAAAAAAATAATAACACGGAACGTTCTAGAAGATTACGCTAAGAAGCTCCTATTGTACAACTCACCCAAGGTATGTAGTTGTGACGCCACTACATGTTGTAAGTGTTTGCGAGTTCACTAGAGATTCCTTCAATTGGGTAGTATCCCAAAGATAAATTATGAAATTCTGATTACTAAATAAAGCTCAATCTAAAACTGACGAAAACATTTTCATTGTTCTTATCTTATTTAGCCTATACGATCCCACTGCTGGGCAAAGGCCTCCCCTTGATTTTTCCACTCCTCTCGACTTTGCGCGATCTCCGACCAATCCTTGCGATAAGCATTCATTTTTCTATTTAACTTATTTATGAATTTTATTCAAGAAAAACGTAATAATAAGTACTACATTTTATCACGTTTTTCTATGACGTCACAGTGTGCTCTTACATACAAATCCCATAGTAATTTCGTGTTTTGACGTTTGGTAAAAAGTAACTGATTTGACTAGTTGGAAACTAGCCTATTACCACTAAAGCGCTTATTCCTCTACCCAATCTATCGGAAGTGATGCGTCAAGGTCGCGGGTTCGAGCAGCGTAACATCACAACATTTTTATACCTTCACCCATGGTACAAGAAGACCAGGTACGCTCAATCCTATGACAAGCCGCCATTGCTAGCCCGTTGATGACGTAAGTGTTACCATTCAATTGGTATCTCGAACATTCCAAGGACGTAAATTTTATTATTGAAAATTGAGTGAATTACTGGCTAATGTATTTTTAATTAAGTACTTACTGTTATTTCTCACATAGAGGTATATAAAAATCATTAAAACTGTACGTAAGTACTTACCTAAAACTTTTACTAAAAGTACAAAATTTCCTTGCAAAGTAAATTAAAAACAGTGGAAGTGGGTAATTTATTTTTTTCGAAATGGCACCGTAGGGTGGGATGACGTCAGCTGGGCTAACCTTGAAATGCTAGCTGTCAGTTTTGAGCATACCTGGTTTTCTTATACGATGCCACTTACCTGATGCCCAAACGCGCGTGCTTGCCGCATCGGTCCCTGTGGGTTGGGTATCGTAATAAGCCCTTAAGTACTTAGTAATCACAACCAGATTGAAGGAAACCAATACATATGTCTATCTCATAAACATTGTCAATTTCACTCGATTTTCTGCAAAGCATTGGACATTAACACTGTCACGTTACACCACCACCAGCCACTGCATTTATGACATGCAACTCATGACGTGCTGGCAGGCATGATCGCAAAGCAAAGATCATACTAAAAAAAATATAACACGTACACAAACACAAGAGGCTGAAAAATTTATTACCTTAGCTTTTAATGTTGTCATATTACTGAAAATTCTGCACCTGAAATAATTATAGGTGTATTTATACAGTGACCACATAACCTACTATATATTTGTTGACACTATTAACATAATATTGTTGTGAGCATAATACCTATTGGTGCCTGTTGGGAACTTAATCTAAACTTACTTTGTCAGTTTTTAAATTAGTGCCGTCCTTCACTAACAATACGTGCAAGAAAGAGATGCAGCTAGTTTTAGTCCTGTCAAATTAAGTTGATAGTTGCCCAAATCGACACCATTATGTGTTATTTTTTATCCATCTAGCAATAGACTTTCAGCAATGGGGTACCTACAGAAGGCAACAAGGTAACCTATGTTTTTTTTTTATAATGAACACATTTCAGCTGCAACAAACAGAATGAAGGGTGACAATTTTGTCGCTCCTTAGCCGGTTTATTTTCAGATCAAAATATAGCCGACCTTATGTTAAAATATTACAATTCAAAACACACTGAACAAAAACCGAATGATTATCCTACCTACTTTACAAAAAAATAAATTATTTTGGTAAAGGCTACTTGTCCTTTTATGTTAAAAAAATCTTTAAGTACTAGATCTTTTTTTAAATATTATTATTTTATTATTGATTAAATATTATTACATCTTGATTGTGTCGTTATGAAATTAAGCCATTAAAAATACACTCTCATACTTCGGATTAGCCACCGCGGCTACCGTCAGTCAAATGGAATAAGCAGCATAACTTCAGCATTTTACGATTACAAAAACTAAATTTTTTCCTTGAATTTACATGTTTATGACGGCAAAGAAAACTCGAGTTGTGTTTGAATAAAGATTAAGACTAAAATTCAGTAAAACATATACACTACAACAACGGCGAATTACTTTAAAGTAATATGAAAAAAAAAAATGTAGATTAAACATTTCAGCTAAATAACAGAAGAAGAAAAACATTCTGCGAATTAAAAACAATTCCTCGCATATTAATTTTATAAATCAAACTCATTCCAATTCCAAAAACAACCATAGAACGCAACATTTCAAGCTTCGAACAACCATAGACAAGACATTGAGAGTGTAAACGCTAAAAAAGATAGGGAAAATACACCATGCGTGTTTTTTGGCGGGTCGAGATGTGGTGCAGGCGGCAGGCTGCGGCGGCCATCTTGCCGCTGCTGCTCGCTGGGTGGCTGATGGGAGAGTCTTCACAAGCACTTACTACCTTTGGGAAGAGTAACAGTAACACGCAGGCACCGAAGGAAGTTACTCCAACCCCACCACCAGGTAAGAATTTACAACGATGGAGAAATTCAAATCACGTCGTGTGTGGGTTGCTTTAGTGAGCATCTGAAAAAAAAGGTTGAGGGCTAACTTTTTAATTATTTTAAAATGAGTTTTTTATACTAATTCGCTAAACTAACGTATTTAAAATTAAAAGTTGTAAATAAGCTTAAAAATATTGAAATAATAAATTAGTAAGTTACTATAATATGAATTATGAATCTTAGAATGATTTTTCACTAATTACGGCTTTTTATATCACTATTTTGTATATTTGCACTTAATTTAAGTACTATTATCTATAAGGTACGATATTTTATTATCGTAAAATTCAAACTCAAAAATATCTTTATTCAATGTTTGGTTTATATTTGGATTCAATAATAAATACTTTTTGTGGAACGTCTCATCCGCCTAAATACACCGTGAGGAAACCCACATTCCCGAAAAATGCATTTTCGGAGGTATGTGATCCAACCTGTATTGGGCTCGGTTTTTCCTTCGCGGGTTGGAAGGTCAGACAGGCAGTCGCTTCTGTAAAAAACCGGACGTGTCAAATCTTGAGGTTAGGTAAGCGGACCCTGTGAAAAACGGAACGGAAGATGATGATTCGTACCTAACTGGGCACCCTCTGGCCTGTTGTCTTAAATTTAGTACCGGGTGGGAGCCTTCAGCGCCCCCCATTTGTCCGGCCAAGTATTCAGTGCCATTTGCGGCAAATCTACAATAAGTCACGTCAAAGAAAGAGAAAAGACAAGCATTTCGCATAACCATTTTTATGAGTCCCTCAGCATATGACCTTAAGCGACATCTCGATATGGTACTCCTACACTTTCAATACCATAACATAAGCAGAGACAATTTATGATGATCATAAAATATACCGGTTACGTTATGTTGGCCCCATATTTCGTCGTTTCCACGATATTAAGAAACAAGCGACAATCGGGTCGTCAGAATCGTGTATAAAATCATTCGAACGTCGATACTTTACGCCGTATTCGGAAGCCGCAACTACCAGGGGTGGTGCGGAGCATAATCAGAAACTTTAAACAGAACCTTTCTAAAAAGGTTATTATAAGTTTATGATTTGAATTTATCTAGTTTGGAATATGTTTGCAAATCTAGTAACATAGTGGGCGTAAGTAAAGTCTAACCTGAAATATGCGACAGTCACCTGCAACCGACCTGGCTTCGCACGTATTGGCTTGCCTTTCCTGCGGATGCAGCCAGTTAGGTCGAGAGGGTGGCCCAGGTTCTGGGCATCCCTGCGTCATCAAACTATGTCCCAGGCGATGCAGCGTCTGTGAGATGAGTGGGATATTAAGAAAGAGAGGAAGGGGAAGACCAAGAAGAGGTTACACGGAACAAATTAAAGAAAAGGTTAACGTCGTGTCTTATAGGGAAGTCAAGGAATTGGCCTTTGATAGACTGGAATGGAAAATGCTACGCCGACAAGAGCGTGGCTCTTAACCTGATGATGAGTAGTGGGATATTATGCCTTGTCACGTTTCATACAGGAATACGTACTTGGTACGGTATTGGTAGCCTGACGCGCTTCTGCTTCCGCAATACAGGTTAGATCCTAGTGCGACAGTGGGCCGTGGTCGGACCTCCAATTGTATGCTTATAATACTACCATGAACATGCTGTATTTTATTATTGTACTTTTACTATACTGTCCAACTTTCCAACCCGCGAAGGGATAACCAGCCCAATACAGGTTAAGTGACATACCTCCGAAAATGCATTTCTCGGGAATGCAAAGTTGAAATATGGACTAATATTTTCTCATACTTGTATGGCGCGCGTTTCTTGTTTACTGGGCGTTGTGTTTCAACGCAAAATAAAGAATTTTATTTATTTATTTATGATTATTTATTTATTCATTTTGAGGAAGACTTACAGCCATATACATTTTCTAAAAATAATAACCAGACAATAACTAAAGGCTAATTACAAGTCTCCACCTAATAGTGGCTAAGTTATTTGGGTCGTTCTTCTTTTTTATCGACAATGATCCGTCCTTCGCTCTGCTATAACATAGCATGTTTTAGAATTTTATTTAATCTTTCCATTGTCCAAAAATATAGTTATCTTATTATACTTAAAATACTAGCGAAATACTAATCGGTTCCTCGATTAGTGATTAACGTAGCTTGGTTGTTTTTCACAAAATTCTGTGACAGAGTGGTAAATCGAAATGCTGTCTCCGATGAAAAGGGCCACTCTGTCACAATATATTTTGCAATGCGCCTGCAAGGAACAGTATATTACCAAGATAAAGAGAAACACTAAATACTCCTCTACAGACACATCTCTATATGATGTTTTTTAAATATTTATTGCCGTTATAATGAAAGATGTTAAATCCGATATAACGAGAAAATGACTTCTTATTGTCGATAAAAAAGAAGAATGACCCATTTACACTTTTACAATCATCTATGAATGTGAGGGAAGCAAGAGAAGTGTGTCAGGATCGAAGCAAATGGAATTCCATAGTCTCTGCTTACCCCGGTGGGAAATAGGCGTGAGTTTATGTATGTAAAGTATGTATGAGTCATATTATGCTTTACATGCGGCAAAAAAGAAATCTATTTCTAATTATGACGACGTACAAACTATTAATTGCGTATTTTGTGTTACAACAATGGAATAAGAACCTTAACCCCAAAAACGAGAATCGATTGATGTTATATATTCAAATGTATTCAGTATTCACTATTCGCCAAATTTCACGTAACGACCACGCAAACCATTAAATAAGTATGCCTGCCCCCGCGGCACAGCGACTGTATCGACGGCTTCGACCACTGAATAGAAGAAAGAGGCTAGAACGGCCCAGGAAACAAGAAACGCGCGCTATACAAGAGTGAGAAAATTAGTCCATATTTCAACTTTGCATTCCCGAGAAATGCATTTTCGGACGTGTTTATCTGTATTGGGCTTGTTTTCCCTTCGCGGGTTGGAAGGTTGGTCAGGCAGTCGCTTCTGTAAAAACCCGGACCTGTCAAATCTTCAGGTTAGGTAAGCGGACACTGTGGAAAACGTGATAATGCTAGGGGGATGATTTCAACTTTGCACCCCACTGGTCCGCAAACTTTACAACATACGAAGTTTCTCAAAAATTATGATATTCGATAAAGTATGATAGTCGATATAGTATCATACAAGGAGATCTCTTCATATCACAGGAAAAAAACCTTAGTATGATCGGCTATTTATCAAAACTAACTTTTGTATGCAGTATCTTACGAAAAGTAGCGATAAAAATGCAACCTGTCACATAAAATGTACATTGCCGGTAAAGTGTCTATGGAATTTGAGAAGCTGTAGAGCTATCGTAGTTATCTGTTTGCAGGAGTAGTAGTAAAGAGAACAGGGTTGAACCGGCGACAGCGGTTCTCATAAAAAATGCGCGTTAGGGCCCTTTTCAAATTCTTTCTTCTATTCCGTGGCTGGTCTAACGGCCTCTGTGGTCCAGTGGTTGAGCGTTGGACTCACGATCCGGAGGTCCCGGGTTCGAATCCCGGTGGGGACATATCACAAAATTCACTTTGTCATCCCTAGCTTGGTTAGGACATTACAGGCTGATCACCTGATTGTCCGAAAGTAAGACGATCCGTGCTTCGGAAGGCACGTTAAGCCGTTGGTCCCGGTTACTAATTACTGATGTAAGTACGTAGTCGTTACATGAGCCATGTCAGCGGCCTTTGGCGGCTCAATAGTAACCCTGACACCAGGGTTGATGAGGTTAATCCACCTATAGAAGAAGAAGATTCCGTGGCTTGGACCAATAGGCACAGCGAATGTTAATTTACGTAGATAAACACCGTACAGCTATTGGTCGAAAGCCCGCGATATAATTTGCTGCTGTGCTGCAGGGACAAGGTCCTTAGCCTTGTTGCAAACGATTTTTTTGGCGTTACTTTGCCTCAGACGGTATTAGCTACTTGGCCTGACAAATGGGGAGCGCTGGGCGTTTCTCATTGATATTTGGCGGCGAGTGTGTGCTCCTTATCGTGTGGGTTGTGAGGTGGATTACCAACCTCACACGACAGAAGAAGAATGAATTATTATTATGAATTCTATGTAACGATCTAAGTTACGCGTATTTCGAACACGGCCAGCACGGTTCTTTCACCCCATCGCATAATAAATGTATTAAGACGCAAATTATGTCTTGGATGGGGATCGTTAATCAAAATGTCATGTTATGATGGGTTCAGTAACATTACGAAATAAATAATGGTTACCCCCAATATGCTAGTAGATTAGTACTACTGTAGTTCGTTCGTTCGACAGTTCGTGAATACGTTAAACAAAAGCATAGCGTACCTATTCAAAGGACCAGGGGGGTTAAAATGGCCACATCGAAGCAGTTCATCTAAGAAAGCAATATTGCAATTTGACATTTGCGCATATAAAAGTAAATGCGCAATGCAATCAAATGTCAAAAAGCAATATCTTGCTTTCTTAGATGAAATGCTTCGAGATGTGGCCATTTTAACCCCCCAGGAGCCATGGCAGCCCAATTGGTAGAAAGCTTGCCTCTCACTTTGAGGTCGCAGATTCGAATCCAGCACAGTCTAAACCAATGACAGCCGAATTTATTTTCAAATTCATTTTTGGATCATAAATGATTACCACGTGCTCAGCGGTGAAGGAAAACATCGTGAGGAAACCCACATTCCCGAGATGCATTTTCGGAGGTATGTGACCTAACCTGTATTGGGCTGGTTTTCCCTTCGCGGGTTGGAGGGTCAGACAGGCAGTCGCTTCTGTAAAAAAGTGGATCTGTCAAATCTTCAGGTTAAGTAAGCGGACCCTGTGAAAAAAAGGGATGGTAGGGGGATGGTGACTGTCAAATCAAATCAAATCAAATCAAATATACTTTATTGCACAGAACTAAAATTTCAACAATCAGACATAACATATGAATACAGTACAATTTGGGCGGCCTTATTGCTCTAGAGCAATTTCTTCCAGGCAACCAACAAAAGGAGACAAACATTTACAACTTGGATGCGGGATGGTGCAACAAAAAATAAATAAATAAATACCTAAAAGTAAAACTAAAGTTAATATAATAAATATTCTATACTATACGTACATATATTAATAAATACTCAATTTAATATAATCCATATATACTAAAAAAAAAACACTAAAAACTAAACTGTCATACACACGACATTAAAAACTAACCAACACAACACTAAAAACTAACCAACATATCTTTCTTACTTTCTTACTTTCTTCCTCTCTTTCTTTCTTTCCTTAAACGTTCAGCTGCTTGTCTGTTTTATTCAAAAGAAATGCACCATAAAGTATTAGTGACGTTAACAAAATGGCGTACAAGAGTGCAGCACGAGATATTTACATAATTATATCTTTCGGGTTTTGTTCTACTTTAAATGCATGTAGAAATCGTAAATGAAATTCTACTGCATTTTTGCGGGGTGCTCTTTGACATTAGACAGGGCCGGAACAGGTCAGAATCCAAACATGACATGACCAAAAACAGCCTATATACGTCCCACTGCAGGGCACAGGCCTGCCCTCAATCAACCGGAGGTGGTATGGAGCATACTCCACCACGCTGCTCCACTGCGGATTGGTGGAGGTGTTCTTGGTGGTGTGCTGTAAATCGATGATGGTTTGAGCGTTCGGCTCACGATCCGGAGGTCCCGGGTTCAAATCCCGGTGGGAACATATCATGAAAATGTTGTGATCCCTAGTTTGGTTAGGACATTACAGGCTGATCACTACTTACTGACGCAAGTGAGTAGTCGTTACATGAGCCATGTTAGTGGCCTTTGGCGGCTCAATAGTAACCCGGACACCAGGGTTGATGGGTTGGTAATCCACCTCACAACCCACACGATAGAAGAAGAATCGATGATACCTAAGTCCTGCCCTGGTGTGAGTAGGAAAATTACTACAGCTGGGCGTTAAGAAAAATAACGAACACACAGGTAGTTCGTGTTTACAAGCCACCGTGTATGACTTGAAACCATAATTTAGTGTGAATATTACATATTTTCGTGCACTTAACCTTCCTGCTAGTTTGTGAAGAATTTTTTATTAAAACTGTTTGATTTAAAAGAGTTCCTTTAACACGCAGTCGGCCATTATAGACGGCGATACGGCTCACCTATCACGGTCTAACAGAAAGCTCGGTGAGGCGTGGGTACTTAGGTAATCTCGCGATGGATGTACCGCTGACTACCCCAATTGGGGTATAGTCATGAACTTACGTTATGATCCTTTTTAAATACACCCTGAGCCCAACTTGTGTGCCTGGGTGTAATAACAAGGGTCATCATTTTTTTTTTTTTATTTATCTTATATTATCTTACCCAAAAACAAAGATAAAAGATGCATATGTCTGTTATCCATTAAGCGAAGGCTAAAATGTACCACGCGACATTTTTTTTCGTGTAACGTAGTATGAAATTTCCCTCATTGATCTTCGAATTTCCTTCACAATTTTCTACGGCCATTTCGTCATACCAATTCTAGGGTGCAAAGAAAGATACGATCTTACGGAAATAAAGCAATATGCACTTTAAACCCTCATTTCACCTGGCAACCCTGCTTTGCATATAACGGTGTATTCGCGGTGAATATTCTGAATATTTTCGGCTGATAACACCGTATCGCCGCCATTTGTAAGTCAGTGAAGGTTATGAGTTATTTCTGACCTACCTATTTACATTATAATGTTGGCATGGAATAAGTATTAATTTTATATATCTATGTATAACATAATAAATAGTTAAATGTACTTATTTTATGTACGGTCACGAGTACTAATATGTATACACTTTGCAACCATGTCACATTATTTTTTCTGACAATTTAAACCGTAAGCCTCATTAAATGTCAAATATGATAGTGCGACAGGGTTCTATTGCTCATGACTGTAGGTAGATCTTTTAATTATTTATTTTGTTAGAATGCACTAAACCGCTATTATTAGGTATATTTAAACAAAATTTTCCTGTACCCAAAGGTTGCCTGGAAGAGATTGCTACATGAGCAATAAGGCCGCCTGTTGTGCTTTTCTGTATATGTTGTCCTTGTCTCCGTATTTTGTGTCCATTGTGCTCAATAATGTATTTTATCTATCTATCTATTTAATTATTGTGTCAATTATTTATTTATTTATTTGTACACAATGAAACAGACACAAGAAACATACAAAGAAAACAGATAGTACAGGCAAGCAAAAAAAAAAATAAAAAAAAAAACAAAAAAGAAACGGAAGGACGGTTGGAGCCCACCATGAAATCGCGCGCTCGATTACCAGCACCGGATGCTCCAATGAATTTCGAATTCGAATTTGTTTTCGAATTCCTTTTTAGATTATAAATTATTTATAAATATAATAGGTCTTTACGTTATCATAGTAAAAACATTTAACTTTCGCAGTAAAACATATAATAACCTACCTACCTATATCCTGCGTGATCCCGCCCGCCTATAGGTGTGAGGTTTCGTATAACAAAGCCAAGTGCTTCCACACACCTAGCCAATCAAAGTATCAACCGATCTCAACTTTAATTAGTTCATTTCCTGTCACGCACTGTACCCTACCCTACACCATCAAACGCCATAGCAAAAAAGAAACCAGTAGATCCACTCCATAACCTCGCCTCGGTAGTTTAATCTCTAGCATTATCCTGTTTCTCCTAAGGTCCGCTAACCTAACCTGAACATTTGACAGGTCCGGTTTTTTACAGAGGCGACTGCCTATCTGACCTTTCAACCCGCGAAGGGAAAACCAGCCCAATACAGGTTAGGTCACATACCTCCGAAAATGCATTTCTCGGGAATGTGGGTTTCCTTCACCGCTGAGCACGTGTGAATCATTTATGATTCAAACATGAATTCGTAAACAAATTATTCTATTTATAGTATTATTCTTTTTTGGAATATGTATAGGTTAGAGAGATAGATAAAATCTTTAAGTTAAAATTTGAATATATTTGAAATGTCTTCAAAATAAATAAGTAAAGCTTGGTTGATGTCGTGTCGACCCACATGAGAGGCGATACGACGCCGAATATCAGCCAGACCCTTAAAAAAAAACAAAAAAAACCAAAACGATTTTCTAATTACCAAGGGACTAAGTTTCCAAAATATGACTGATTAACGTGCTCTCCGAAGCACGGTTACGCAGAGGTTTGCAGCCTAGTAATAAGTAGGATAGTTAACTAGTTAGGTTAGTTCAAATTCAAATTCAAAAATATCTTTATTAAGTAGGTCCCATAGTTACAATTTGAATCGTATTTTTTTTATATAACGAACGTCTCGTCCGCCTAAAACTACTGCAGCTTTGTAAAGCTGCACCTTTATAGCCAGGGAAAAGAAGCTGCAAGAAAAACCTCGGCACAGGGCCCTAGACGTTCTTTTTTTTAAATAAACATAAAATATTTTTATACAATTGAGTGCCTAATATCAGTTCTCAGACAGTTAATCCCATGCATTCATATCTTCTGAATGATCACTAACTTTATAATAACCTTTTTGCAAAGTTTCTGTTTAACTACTGTCTTAAAACAGTTGAAAGGCAAATTCTGAATGTCAATGGGAATCTTATTGTAAAAACGTATACATTGCCCCCTTAAAAGATTTAGTAATCTTATGTAACCGACTGAATTGTAAAGCAAGTTTATTTTTATTCCGGGAATCAACAATGTGCCAATCGCTATTTTTTGCAAACAATCCTATATGTTTTTTTTATATATAAGTAAGTATATTAAGTTTTCAAAGATAGTTTGTACCCAGTTTTTTGTGGAATAATGAATGGACCTGCTTCTATATTCCTTCTACGCCCCCTTACCTTGACATGGCGACCTTATGGCAACCTACTTCTCAAGATACGACTACCTGATATCATTCGGAAGCCTGCTAGATTTACACCTACGTCTTACCATTTTACATAGACCCATCACTTTATACTGAAATTACTTAAATATAAATAAATAAATAAAAAAAAACTTAAGTAAATTAAATTTTATTCGCTCTAAAGTGGTACGTAACATACACAGCCGAAAACTTTGAGGGATGATTCAGACCATGATTCTGACCTCAGAATCTACCAGAATTCCATACTTTTGCGATGGACTGGCGATGTGGTGGATGGAATTAGAAGAAAACATTTTCTCCCCAATCGCGTAGTGGACTCATGGAATAAGCTTCCAGAGTCAGTGATCAGTGCACCATCAGTGAACTCATTTGAGAATAGACTTGACGAACATTATAAAAAAAAAACAAAAACCCAAGTGCAGTGACGTACACGCATCAACTTATGCTGCTAGTGTATTTTATAAATAATAATAATAAGTAATTAAAAATAATTAAATCATTAAAACTTGCATAAATTCTCTGACAGGAAAGTCCACTTGATATCAACTCAGAATCATGGTCTGAATCATCCCCCTCAGTATTCGTTACGAAGTCACTAACACCTATACCTACTTGTATGTACTTGTACGGGGTGTAAGTGACATCGTAACAAATACTGAGAGGGATGATTCAGCTCATTATTCTGAGTTAATATCAAGTGGAATTTTCTATCACAAAAGTATAGAATTGATAATAAAATTCCACTTGATATTAACTCAGAATCATGGTCTAAATCATCCCCCTTAGTATTCGTTACGATGTCACTAACACCTTGTAAGTATATACGTCCCACTGCTGGGCACAGGTTTCCCCTCAATCAACCGTAGGGGGTATGGATCATACTCCACCACGCTGCTCCACTGCGGGTTGGTGGAGTAAAGTAAAGTAAAGTTTATTATTAGAATCCACAAAAAGACAAATACAGTAACAATTGACTTATAGTTAAGAGTATGTTTTATGTTATGTAAACAAATTATGTATGCAATAAAATGCAAAAGTGATATGCTTATACGAGGGTCTACGTATATTGGTCGTGTTACCAACCGGACACAGGTGCCTACTATCTCTGTTCCACTTTCGAATTTGAATTTAGATCACGGGCGGTGGAGGCTTTAATTAACATAGCGCCCTTAATCACTAAAAGGGTAGACTGGGTCAAAGATAAATAGGGTATTTTCCAACTAGTCAAATCAATTTCTTTTTACTAAACGTTAAAACACGAAATTACTATGGAATTTGTATGAAAAAGCACACTGTGACGTCTTAGAAAAACATGACAAAATGACGAACTTATTAATACATTTTTCTTTATTAAAATTCATAAATAAGTTAACCGGAGAAAAGACATGTTTTTCTTGTCACCTTTTGATCTGTCTTTATTTATTAAATAAGTAATCAGAATTTTATAATTTATCTTTGACCAGGGAAACTAACCAATTACTTACTTATAATTTTTTTTTTTAAATTAAGATGGGTTTTTGGCTTTGTTCTTCCACGAGGAGAAGAAGAGGTCGACGGTGGAACGAGCGAAAAAAAACAATCAATAATATTAAAAACATTAATATACTTATTAATCCGCTTAAGTAATTATAAATTTACTACGACTTACAAAATCGTAGTATCACAGGTTCGAATTTCAGCTGGGGCACTAAACTGCACTTAAGATAAACTACTAACTCCTTGGTGCAAGTTCGCTACCGGGGTTCGAACCGGCGATGTGCGATTGAGAAGCAGACCAGTGTACCACAGGACTATGGTGACTATACAGGGTGTTAGTGACATCGTAACGAATACTGAGGGGGATGATTTAGACCATGATTCTGAGTTGATATCAAGTGGATATTCCTGTCGGAAAATTCATTAAATGTTTAGTGTTTTTTTTTTAATGATTTTCCGTTCCATACTGTTGCAACAGCCTCCGTGGTCTAGTGGTTAGAGCGTTAGGCTCACGATCTGGAGGTCCGGGTTCGATTCCCGATGGGGACATTGTCGAAATCACTTGTGAGACTGTCCTTTGTTTGGTAAGGACTTTTCAGGCTTGAATCACCTGATTGTCCGAAAACGTAAGATGATTCCGTGCTTCGGCACGTTAAGCCGTTGGTCCCGGCTATTAACCGTAAAAACACCTCCACCAACCCGCAGTGGAGCAGCGTGGTGGAGTATGCTCCATACCCCCTCCGGATGTGGCCCAGCAGTGGGACGTATATAGGCTGTTTATGTTTATGTTATGTTATATAGTATATAACATGCGACGGAAAATTCCACTTGATGTCAACTCAGAATCATGGTCTGAATCATCCTTAAAAGTTTTCATTACGATGTCACTAACACCCTGTTTATGGCTAATCGAAAAAGTTTTCACGTGCTATTTTTTAAATTTTTTTCACTTTTATAGTCTTTTTAACTCTGCAGTATTTTCCTAATTTTAAATTTAGAACAGAAACCGCCATTTTTACTTAACCTTAAAGCTAGCAGTGTCATATATTAAAACCAAGTTCGGAATTAACATTTCTTCGCACGCTATTCTCACGAAGACCCGTGTCCGCATATAAAACCTATTAAGAATACGAGACTTGGTAAAGTTATCCGCGATTGCGACACAGGAAGTCCCGTGGTTTCCGTATAAAACGTATGTAGATTACTTTACGGGTACGAGACTTTAGTTATATATGAGTATGGCGCTTGGTTCTGGCAATGAAATACGGTTACTTAGCGTCAAGGATTGTGTATACATATATATATAATATATATATATATATATACCTAACTTATATGTTTTTCTATCTTTAGTTATGGCTCAAACTAACTTCAAAACGTTTTTCGATTCTGCTCCGCACCACCAAATCCCCTGGTAGTTGCGGCTTCCGAATACATCCCGCTTAGGGACGGTACTGAAAAGTATCGGCGTCCGAAGGACGTAATATACGATCCCGACGACCCGATTACTCTAGCTATAGAGGCAGCCAATCAGCTCGCGACACCAAACACTTAAGGACCCCGATACCGACCCCGCCGGCCTGGTCGACAATTTCCCTCAATCAGCGCTTATCGCTACCGACCCACTAGGGTCGATTAATTCTTTCAAAGATTTTTTCTCTCAGACGACGCCCTGAGCCGAGGTTCGCGCCCAACTGGGCACCCTCAGGCCTGTTGTCTTAAACGTTGTACCGGGTGAGAGCCTTCAGCGCTCCCTTTTTGTCCGGCCAAGTAGTTAATGCCATCTGCGGCAAATCTACAATAAATCATGTAAAAAAAACTGTCTTTAGTAATACGTAGGTACTTCATCATCATCATCATCAGCCCATTAACGTCCCCACTGCTGGGGCACGGGCCTTCCCTATGGATGGATAGGGAGATCGGGCCTTAAACCATCACGCGGGCCCAGTGCGGATTGGTGGTTATTAACGACTGCTAATGCAGCCGGGACCAACGGCTTAACGTGCCTTCCGAAGCACGGAGGAGCTCGAGATGAAAACTTTTATGTGGTCACCCATCCTACGACCGGCTTTTGCGAAAGTTGCTTAACTTCAACAATCGCAGACCGAGCGCGTTTACCGCTGCGCCACCGAGCTCCTCAACGTAGGTACTTATAGTATTCATAAAACATGCAGACACCGTATCGAATACTGGGGAATGATTCAGCTCATGATTCTGAATTAATCATCATCATCATCTTCCCAGCATCATCTCGTTTTTCACAGGGTCCGCTTACCTAACCGGAAGATTTGACAGGTCCGGTTTTTTACAGAAGCGACTGCCTGTCTGACCTTCCAACCCGCGAAGGCAAAACCAGCGCAATACTCTTCTTCTTCTGTATTTCGGAGAGCACGTTAAACCGCTGGTCCGGCAGCAAAAAACACCTCCACCAACTCGCAGTGAAGCAGCGTAGTGGAGTACGCTCCATACCCCCTTCGATTGATTGTGGGGATGTGCCCAGCAGTGGGACGTATATAGGTTGCTTAAATGTGTTTTTTTATGTTTATGCAGGTAAGTAAGTAACATTTATAATGGCCCAGATTCCTGCAGACTCTCGTAATTTTACTTTACGTTAACCTGTAATTTTCTTATCCGCCGAAAAAGAAAGGGACGGATGATTGTCAGCTCTTAATTTTAGGAAGAATGAGTATTTAATGAATAACCCGTGCGAATCAAAAGGTATCTCGCTGGTATGCAAACCGTTTGACGTGTGCTGTCAACATAATTCTGTCGGGTTATTGGCCGATGTGAAATTTTTAGACGGTTGTTTTAGATTTCTGCTTAAAATTGACGTGTATTCCATAAATTTTATGCATGTCGATTACCCGTCCCTTTCTTTTTCAACGGACAAGAAAATGACAGGTACAACTTAAAATAAAATTAGATGGCCCAGATTCCTGCAGACATCTCGTAATTTTATTTTACGTTAACCTGTCATTATCTTATCCGACGAAAAGGAAAGGGACGGGTAGGTATTTGGCGTAAGTAGTTTTTTGTTAAAAATAACCAAACGTTTTTGTTTTCAGATTTTTGATCCCTTAGCATTTCGCATTCGCGTTGAAGATAATAAAAAAGTTAATAAACAAAGAATGATGAAAACATGAACAAATCTTTTTTCAATCTTATTTAATGAAAGATATTATCTCCCTACTTTAGATCCCTAGTTAGGTTAGGACATTACAGGCTGATCACCTTATCGTCCGAAAGTAAGATGATCCGTGTTTGGAAAGACACGTTAAGCCGTTGGTCCCGGTTACTACTTACTGATAGTCGTTACATGAGGCATGTCAGGGGCCTTTGGTGGCGCAATAGTAACCCTGACACCAGGGTTGATGGGATTGGTAATCCACCTCACAACCCACACGATAGAAGAAGAATGAAAGCTATCTTCTTCTTAATGTGTGGATTATGAGGTGGTTCACCCACCTCGTCAACCCTTGTGTCGGGGTTATTATTGAGCCGCCAAAGGCCCCTGATATGGCTCATGTAATGACTCATCATCATCAGCCGTATGACGCCCACTGCTGGGCATAGGCCTCCCCCAAGGATCTCCACGACGATCGGTCCTGCGCTGCCCGCATCCAGCGGCTTCCCGCGACCTTCACCAGATCGTCGGTCCACCTTGTAGCGGGCCTACCCACTGAGCGTCGTCCGACACGTGGTCGCCACACCAGAACCTTTCCGCCCCATCGGCCATCGGTTCTCCTCGCTATGTGTCCTGCCCACTGCCACTTCAGCTTTGCAATTCTCCGAGCTATGTCGGTGACTTTAGTTCTCCTGCGGATCTCCTCATTTCTGATTCGATCCAGCAGGGAAATACCGAGCATAGCTCTCTCCATTGCCCGCTGAGCGACACCGAGCCTCCTCACGAGACCCATAGTAAGCGGCCACGTCTCACTGCCGTAGGTCATCACTGGCAACACGCACTGGTCAAAGACTTTCGTCTTGAGACACTGAGGTATTCTGGACGAGAAGATATTCCGCAGCTTCCCGAACGCTGCCCATCCGAGTTGGATCCGACGAGAGATCTCTTTCTCGAAGTTGGACTTACCTAACTGGATTATTTGTCCTAGGTAAATGTACTGGTCTACAACTTCGAGTGTAACGTTCCCAACCTGAACTGGAGTGGGTGCGACATGGTCGTTGGACATAATTTTTGTCTTTGCCATGTTCATGCTAAGACCCACTCGTTGGGATGCGTTACTGAGATGCTCGAGCATGGTGTTCAGGTCTTCCAGGGTCTCAGCCATTAGGACTATATCATCGGCAAATCGAAGGTGCGTCAGGTACTCGCCGTTGATGTTGATGCCAAATCCTTTCCAGTCCAGAAGCTTAAAAATATCCTCCAATGCAGCAGTGAACAGTTTCGGAGAGATGACATCTCCCTGTCTCACTCCTCGCTGCAGTTGGATCGGATTAGAGCTCTGGTTCTGTACTCGAACTGACATAGTGGCATTTTGGTAGAGGTCCCTTAGCACTTCGATGTACCTATGGTCCACTTGGCACCTCTGAAGAGACTGCAACACAGCCCAGGTCTCGATCGAATCAAAGGCTTTCTCATAGTCCACAAACGCCAAGCAAAGTGGCAAATTATACTCTTCGGTCTTCTGTATAACCTGCCGCAGCGTATGGATGTGGTCTATGGTGCTAAAGCCTTTTCGGAAACCGGCTTGTTCGGGAGGCTGGAAGTCGTCAAACCTGCAAGCGAGACGATTCGTAATGACCCTCGAAAACAACTTGTAGACATGGCTCAGAAGCGAGATAGGTCTGTAGTTCTTCAGTAGGGCTTTATCCCCTTTCTTGAAGAACAAGATCACCTCGCTTCCGCTCCATGCCCTCGGCGTTTTGCCCTGAAATATGACGGAATTGAAGAGCCTCTGGAGGACTTTAAGTATTGGCGTTCCGCCCGCTCTCAGAAGTTCTGCTGTGATTCCGTCATCTCCTGCCGCTTTGTTGTTTTTGAGTTGTTTGAGGGCCATCCTAATCTCGTACAGGCTGACGTCCGGGATATCGTAATGACTACATACATTATTAGTAGAATAGTAACCGGGACCAACAGCTTAACGTGTCTTCCGAAGCACGGATCATCTTACTTTCGGACGATCAGGTGATCAGATAATGTCCTAACCAAACTAGGGATTACAAAGTGATTTTTGTGATATGTCCCCGATTCGAACCCGGGGCCTCCGGATCGTGAGACCAACGCTCAACTGGACCACAGAGCCAATGGCAGCTATTGCTGCCGACCAGTCAGAAGTCGTCTTGGACTTGTGTTATTTCTCGTGGTATCTCTAACTTCAGCAGCCACCGTCTCCGTGGTCTAGTGGTAAGAGCGTAAGGCTCACGATCTGGAGGTCCGGGTTCGATTCCCGATGGGGACATTGTCGAAATCACTTTGTGAGACTGTCCTTTGTTTGATAAGGACTTTTCAGGCTTGAATCACCTGATTGTCCGTAAAAGTAAGTTGATTCCGTGCTTCGGAGGGTACGTTAAGCCGTTGGTCCCATCTATAAGCCGTAAAAACACCTCCACCAACCCGCAGTGGAGCAGCGTCGTGGAGTATGCTCCATACCCTCTCCGGTTGATTGAGAGGAGGCCTGTGCCCAGCAGTGGGACGTATACAGGCTATTTATGTTTATGTTATGTATCTCCAACTGGTCTGTATATTTCCAGCTCGACAATGCCAGCGGCAAGCAGAATGTGCTGGGATCAGCGGAACATCTTGTGTGAGGACCCATTACGACGCCACAACCAGGTGTCTGTGTGGAGACAACCTGCCACCCGTCAATGGACAGTGCGAAAACGCGCAGACCAAGAGTGAGTATCTTCTATCTCCTTTGTTATTACCACGATATAAAAAGACCAGCCGGGTCTGCATGACAACCGCGCCGCGCTCGCCGCGAATTATATTGAGCGCTTCGCCCAATAAACGACACGAATGCTATCTACATACGACAGACGTCAAACGGCTAAAAAAACTTTTTTTGACGTGACTTATCGTAGATTTGCCGCAGATGGCATTAACTACTTGGCCGGACAGATGGAAAGCGCTGAGCTCTCACCCGGTACGGTCACGAGCATTAATATGTATACACTTTGGTACCATGTCACATTAACTTTTTTGACAAATTGAACTGTAAGTCTTACTAAATGTCAAATATGTTAGTGCGATAGAGACCTAAAGTTGGTACATTATATTGCTCATGACTGTACAACGTTTAAGACAACAGATCTGAGGGTGCCCAGTTGGGCGCGAACCTCGGCTCAGGGCGTCGTCTGAGAGGGAAAATATTTGAAAGAATTAATCGACCCTGCTATGTCGATAGCGATAAGCGCTGAATGAGGGAAATCGTCGACCACGCCGGCGGGGTCGGTATCGGGGTTCTGAAGTGTTTGGTGTCGCGAGCTGATTGGCCGCCTCTAAAGCTTAGGCATACGTTAAACCTAAACTTGGAACCTAATTTTAGTATTTCTGGCCCTATTAAATTCATTTACGTTGGACATTACGTTGCGACAAAGTATTTTACTTTGAACTGAAAATTATGTTAGAGCTACAAAATTAAGTGTCTGAGTTGAATGGGGATTGACCACGCCGGCGGGGTCGGTATCGGGGTTCTGACGAGCAGGCTTCGCGTACACCCGTGTAGTATTTATTTCTCGTTTCATAGTAGCGTGACAAGCAGAATGACGTCGAGCCTGTAAGTGCCATATGCCGTGATTCCGACTACTAATGAAGGCGCCAAGGTTACAACGAATATATAAAGACTGTATTTCTCTTGCTATAGAATCACTACATAGTATAAAACAAAGTCGCTTTTTCTGTCCCTACATCTCTATGTACGCTTCATCATCACCAGCGCATTAACGTCCCCACTGCTGGGGCACGGGCCTTCCCTATGGATGGATAGGGAGATCGGGCCTTAAACCACCACGCGGGCCCAGTGCGGATTGATGGTCATTAACGACTGCTAATGCAGCCGGGACCAATGGCTTAACGTGCCTTCCGAAGCACGGAGGAGCTCGAGATGAAAACTTTGTTTTTTTGTGGTCACCCATCCTATGACCGGCCTTTGCGAAAGTTGCTTAACTTCAACAATCGCAGACCGAGCGCGTTTACCGCTGCGCCACCGAGCTCCTCCCTATGTAAGCTTACATCTTTAAAACTACGCAACGGATTTTGATGCGGTTTTTTTTAATAGATAGTCATTCAAGAGGAAGGTTTATATGTTTAATAAAATCCATTAAATAGTGGAGAAATACGGTTATTTTTGAGGTTTTTAATGTGATGTAGTAAATTATTTATTTTTTCCTCAGCATTGCACCCGAGCGAAGCCGGGGCGGGTCGCTAGTACTTAATATCCGCATAGAACGGTAGGGAGGCAGGGAAAGGAGACAGAAGTGGCAAGATTGGCGACATAACACGTTCACTGTTTATGAACCACATATGACGCAATGACTTTGAAACTCATATGAGGGATACATTTTTTTTCTTGCCATAAATTCCAATTTGTTTAACGAAATATAACAATGCACGTGTATGCTTGATATTTGATTTTCAGTTATACAGTGACCAGGTCACGGCTTAAAAGACACCAGATCCTGCAATTGGGTCGTGTACTAGGTTCAAGATAAATTATGAAATTCTGATTACTAAATAAAGACACATCTAAAACTAACGAAAAACATTTTCTTTTTTCTATTAAACTTATTTATGAATTTTAATCAAGAAAAACGTAATAATAAGTCCGACATTTTGGCACGTTTTTCTATGACGTCACAGTGTGCTTTTTCATACAAATTCCATAGTAATTTCGTGTTTTGACGTTTAGTAAAAAGTAACTGATTTGACTAGTTGGAAACTAGCCTATTGTGCAATTGGCTTCTAGTAAGGAGTGTTAAGATTGATGAATCCATATGCTCCACACCCGACTGATGAAATGAAGGAACAGACCTGCTTATGGTCGTCGGGCCGATTGCAAGTGGTGACAAAAAAAAACAAAAACGAAAGTTATAAAGTGAACGCCTTAATAAGACGAGGAATTTATTAAAAACGTCACATAAGGACGCGTAGAGCGGATGAAGGATAATACAATTGCGAAAGCGGTATATAAAGCGAAAGTTGATAGTAGGGCTGGCAGAGGAAAACTGAGAAGGACTTACGATGACCAAATTGGAGATGTCCTTAGAAAAGGTTTAGTACGATTATTAATGATCTGTGGTATTTCATAGTGACGTAGTCGTTTTCTATTAACTTTCTTTGTATTGCACTATTGATAACAATATTAATGACCGTATTCCTGGAGGTGGAGGCCTGGAGACCTATAACACAGGGTATCCTAGTTTAGACTCCAGCCTCTACAAATATTATTAATGTTCATGTTATAAAATAATTGTAAATTAGTATAAGAACAATGTTATTAGTAGAGGAAATAACTATTTTACTTAGTTTACTTTTACTACATAGAACACGTTCAGCTGCTTCTCTTCCCGGGCATGTCGTAAAAACCGACAGAGGGATTGTGTCCTCTAACATGATGGACTAATGTTATGGGCGATAGGCTGATCCCTTATCACCATAAGGTTCATCATATCCATCTTTGGAATTCGTATCAACAGTGGCTGCAAGTTGTATTTGATTACTTGTGGCTCTGCCCACCCCATTAGGGATTACGGGCGTGAGTTTATGTATGTATGTATGTACTTTTACTAACTTACTTTTTATATTCGCCGTCAAACGAAAAATGTAGGTGTACACTACAATTAACTAACACACACACAGAAAACATACACTCAACTTTCACACTTAATTTTGGTGTACTTAAACAACTTTTAATTGTAGCTCGAACATAATTGTTCAAAGTAAAATACTTTGTCGCAACGTAATGACCAACTTAATGGAATTTATGAGAGTTAGAAAAATACTAAAATTAGGTTCCAAGTTTAGGTTTAAGGTATGCCCAATCAGGTCGCGACACCAAACACTTCAGAACCCCGATACCGACCCGCCGACATGGTCGACGATTTCATTCAGCGCTTATCGCTATCGACCCACTAGGGTTGATTAATTCTTTCAAATATTTTTCCTCTCAGACGACGCCCTGAGCCGAGGTTCGCGCACAACTGGGCATCCTCAGGCCCGTTGTCTTAAATTGTGTACCGAGTGAGAGCCCTTAGCGCTCCCCATTTGTTCTGCCAAGTAATGAATGCCATCTGCGGCAAATCTACAATAAGACACGTCAAAAAAAAGATATGCCTAACTAAAATTGCCTAATTATGTTAATCATCATGATTAATTTAAGAGCCACGGTCTTGTCGGTGTAGACAAGCAGTCGCTTCTGTAAAAAACCGGACCTATCTAATCTTCAGGTTAGGTAAGCGGACCCTGTGAGAAACGGGATAATGCTAGGAAGATGTTGATTATGCTCTTGTAGGCATAGCATTCCCCATGGTACTTTTTTTAGGGAAAAATAGAGCAGTGGTTTCCCTCTTGCCTTGCGCCCCGCAGTACTCTGTCTGATGCGAGTGAGATAGCGCCCAGAGTAGTCTATTTCAAAGCCGTAACAGGACTCCTGTCCTCCGTCTAAAAAAATACTAACCTAAAAAACTGAAATTCAAAATGGCGCCAATGACTGGTCATTTCACAACACCTAATGTGTAGTCGGTTACAAATTACCAGGAAATACAAAATATTGCACTCGCATTACCGGGAAGGAAGTAGTGCATACACGGCATGCCTGGCGTAATGACTTGGGCAGGCTTTTAAGACCTTTGTTGATTGTAGTGTAAGACTACAACTCAGGGAAGGGATTTGTCGTATAAATAATAACTTTATATTAGTATAACAAGTAAATCTTTTATTAAATAGAAATATAATTTTAACATTATCAGTAACAAAGCCGTACGTTTTGGCGCTAACCACAGACTGCGAATCCTCGAGTTGACAGTTGACATCTCACGTCAAACGAGAGGATACGTTTACAGAGCGAGTTACTAATACGAGTAATTGAAGTTAAAATAATTTACAATAAGTATAACAATATATTTATAACTAGGTATTTGTACATTCAATTATTATATTAATGCAGGAATAATTGAAACAAACATACAGATAACTATTAATGTATACCAGCACAACTGTAATACTAGTGTTATTTGTAACAGTTTATAGCCCATATCATGAAGATCATAACAGTAGGTTGCAGGGAACTACTTATTATTATAATGTATTACAGAGAGCTCGAACTGATTTAGTCCGAATAGCCACTGCGACTTAGCAAGTTCTATTGTGACCAAATCCCTACATAGCTCAAAAGTGACAGCTAAAATTTCAAGCTTAACCCAGCTGACGTCATCCCACCTGTGTTGCCATTTCGTAAAAAATAAATTACCCACGACCAATATTTTTAATTTACATTGCAAGGCAATTTTGAACTTTTAGTAAAAGATTTACTTACAGTTTTAATGATTTTTATATATGTGACAAATAATAGTAATTAAATACATTACTTAATCAGTAATTCTCTTAATTTTCAATAATAAAATTCGTCCTTGGAATGTTGGAGATACCAATTTAATGGTAACACTTACGTCATCAATGGGCTAGCAATAGCGGCTTGTCATAGGATTGAGCATATTTAGGCAGCATGGTCTTATGATCTTAGCCTGACCCTCAAATGGGCAAAAGGAAAAAAAAAGATTGAGCATACTTACCTGGTTTTCTTATAAGTACCATGAGTTTTGTGAGGTTCCAACTCACAGCACAAATTACTAAGTTATCGTATTATTTGATCTGGCAATTATTTCTCGCCACGCTATTAATTTCCAAGGTTCATGTACGGATGCTATATTATTTCTGTGGTTGAGTTGAGATTGTTTCACTGTGGTTACACGATAGTGGGACTTATTAAAAAAAGTATTATGTAGTTATGTAAACTTGACGTGACTTATTGTAGATTTGCCGCAAATGGCCGGATAAATGGGGGCGCTGAGGGCTCTCACCCGGTACAAAATTTTAGCGCGAACCTCGGCTCAGGGCGTCTTCTGACAGTATTGTCTTTGAAAGATTGTATCGACCCTAGTGGGCCGATAGCGATAACCGATGAATGAATCGTCGACCACCCTGGAGGGGTCCGCATCGGGGATGGTATCTCTCTCTCTTTAGAGCTGCGCTCTTGTCGGTGCAGTAATCGCCATTCCTCTCTTCTCTCTGCCAAATCCTTCACCTCCCGATACGACACGACCTGCACCTTCTCTTTCATTTGTTTCATAAATGTTCTCCTAGGTCTACCCCTTCCTCTCTTTTCTTCAAGGTTTCCTTCTATGATGTTCTTTATAAATGAATCGTGTCGTATCAGGTGGTTAATAATATTTCCCTTCCGGTTCTCTAAAGTTTCTGTTACATTTCTTCTTTCTTCAACTCTTTCCAGCATTTTTTCATTTGACACCATTTCAGTCCAGCTTATACCCTCCATCCTTCGCCAACACCACATCTCAAACATTTCCAACCTCGCGGGAATGGTATATTATTCATCACTAATTTAAGAGCCACGCTCTTGTCGGCGTAGCATTCTCCATGCTACTTTTTAGGCAAAAATACCTTTTTGCCTTCTGCCCCGCAGTACTCTGTCTGACGCGAGTGGGATGGCGCCCAGAGCAGTCTATTTCAAAGCCGTACTAGGACTCCTGTCCTCCTCCTCTGAATAGTGGCAGTTACTGCTGCGCTCTGTCAGGTTCCAGGTTACAGTCCCTGCGACTTGCCCCTTCCGTCCTGCATTGTCGAAACGATGGCTCCAATTTTCGCCTCTGCTACCCCTGGGCAAGAGTTCTACGTTATACCCCGTAGGTCTGGGACACTATATGTTCGGGTATATTACATTTTTTTCTTTATTTTTCCAGACCTGTACCATATCTGTAGCAACAGTGATGAATGCAACGAGGGTCTCATCTGCCTGCAGCCGAACATCACGTTCTCGACTCCACACCTGCGCGTGTACACACCACAAGACCGGATCTGTCTCTGCGACAGCGAGAACGGATACAAGGAGAAGGAGCACACGTGCAACGGTGAGTACTCCGGCCAAGTGGTGACCGCGTATTTGGCTAAACAGTTTTCGGATAAGTATTTTAAAAACTACAATCTTCTATCGTGTGGGTTGTAAGGTGGATTACCAACCCCATCAACCCTGGTGTCAGGGTTATTATTGAGGCGCCATAGGCCCCTGACATGCCTCATGTAACGACTACGTACTTACATCAGTAATTAGTAACCGGGACCAACGGCTTAACGTGCCTTCCGAAGCACGGATCATGTTACTTTCGGACAATCCGATCAGCCCTGTAATGTCCTCATTTTTGTGATATGTTTCCATCGGAATTCGAACCTGAAACCTCTGGATCTCGCGGAACGCTCAACCACTGGACCGCGGAGGCCGTTTAGTTAAGGATGGAGTAACCATATTAGAATACAGGTTTTCATTTTGTATTAAGGCAGGGCTGTCTTTCTCCTCGCAGATGCAGACATTTTGAAGACATCTCTATTCGCCATCGTCGTGGTGTCCTGCATAAAGAAGCTAGTATACTAAGTCCACCAGCTTTTGTAGGTCCTTGTAAGTTTAAGTTTAGTATAACATATGCTTTGTTCTGGATTAGGAGCCGAGGTTCGCGCCCAACTGGGCACCCTCAGGCCTGTTGTCTTTTAAATTTCTTACCGGGTGAGATCCCTCAGCGCTCCCCATTAGTCCGGCCAAGTAGTTAAAGCGGCTAAATCACGTCTAAAAAGAGTTTTGTTTAACGAACTGGTTTTATTTTTCTGTCAACAACCCGTAAACCACAGTCAGGTAGTTAAATAGGTAACCAACCTCATCAACCCTGGTGTCAGGGTTATTATTGGGCAAAGGCCCCTGTCATGGCTCATGTAACGATCACTCATTTACATCAGTAAATAGTAACCGGGACCAACGGCTTAGCGTGCCTTCCGAAGCACGGATCATCTTACTTTCGGACAATCAGATGATCAGCCTGCAATTTCCAAAGTGATTTTTGTGGTGCGTCTGACGGGGATTCGAACGCAGGACCTCCGCATCGGGAACCCAACTCTCACGTATTGCACCACAGGGGCCGTTAAAGTCAAAGAAATTAAGTACTTACTTGCCAACTTAATTTTAGTTAATGCGTTCCTAATTCAGAACAAATTCGTTTTAATTTTATTTTAATAATCAGGTTTATTTTTCTTTTTATATGACGACTTCTTGACGAGATCATTATAATTTACGTAGGTATTTTCTAAGTAGGTAACACTGAACTTGTGCCTATGTGAACGAAATTCGTCCAGAGAATTGTGATTGTACATATTTTAAATGTTTGTAACAATAAGATGCACCGTCTATTTATTTTATTTAATAATAAAATTTATTAAGTAAATTTTATTAAGAATATAATTAAACACATAATAACGGGTTCTTACCGTGTCTAAATCAGGGCGATATGGGACTCCCGATATTTCGACACTGTTGCAAGTGCCACGATCACGGGATGACATATCCCTGATTTAAACGCGGTAAGAACCCGTTATTATGTGTTTTAATTATGATAATAACCGCGTAAACTTAAAACATAGATATAATTATCAAATTATGAAATTATAATGCTTTTAGCCGTCCTAACTTTTAGCCTAGAATAAGGAATAATACTACGTATAGAACGGCAACTCTCCGCTCCCTACCAGCGTCTGAGCTAAGTTTACCTCACCCCTCGGTCTTACTTTAGTCTTAAATCGTATGGCGTCAGACGTCACACACACAGATGCGCGTGTACGATAACGTCAATGTGTAGTGTCTGTGTAAAACGAGGTTGTTTGTATGAAGTGTCCAGGGTGTGCATTTAGTAACAGCCAAGCACATAAATTTTCATATTTATAAGTAGATTTACATAAAGAGTATCAATGGCTAAACGAATTTAGGTAAGTAGTTTGGAAGCTTAAGTTGAGAATGGCTTACCTTTAGAATATATTGACCAATACATTAAAAAAATACAATTTAACATGCAGTAGAATTAGATTAAATAAACACACACACTAATTCAATTTAATTTTACTTATTAATATGACTTGATAATATATTTAAATAACTACCCTAGATGATTTTTAGGGTTCCTAACCTCAAAACGTAAAACGGAACTCTTATACTTTTACATAAATAAATAACTTTTTTTCTTTATTGATTGCGCTATTTGTTGGTACCTACACATTGGAAATTTAATGCAAAAGATATAATACCTCAGTTGATATTGTTATACCTTATAAATAATACTTAAATCGTGTAGTTTCAGTAAATAGGTAGGTACAGTCATGAGCAATATAATGTACCCACTTTAGGACTCTGTCGCACTAACATATTTGACATTTAGTGAGACTTACAGTTCAATTTGTCAAAAAAGTTAATGTGACATGGTACCAAAGTGACCGTACGCCAACTTTGTCGTCCGTGGTAAGTTTTCTCGAGAAATAGGTACCACAATAAAGTTGAAACTAAGCGAAATTCCAAACTCCAACGGGAAATAGACATGTGCCATGTTTATCAAAACTTACAAGTCTACACGTTCACAAGCTACAAGTAAGTAAGTGTAAATTATACTTGTGAAATAAAATATTGACACTTGTGACATGTAATTCACACGTGTAGTTTTGATAAACACATTCTTGTAATAATGAAAATTTGTACAAGACAATTTATTGTAATACAGGGCTTGTAAGTTTTTATAAACAGGGCACTGATCTTTGTATAAGTTGAAAGTTATTGAAAATGGCTATTTAATTACCAAATTAACAGATTTTAAAAGCAAAACCGTTTTACGAGGTTACCACGGCTGGTAAAGTAGGTAGTTATGTCATATCAAACTAATAGAAAAATGTTCACCTTTTGATCTAAGCTTGTTATATTGACATGTAATATTAGAAGAGTGCTTAGAGTTATTTATAATGTATGTTGTAGTTAAAGAATTTAAATAAATCTTTACTTCGTCATTCGATTTTTATTTCAGTGTTTAAACTTCATGAAAATGTGGATGGATTATTTGCCATAATTCTTCGAACCTTACTCTTCAAATTAAACAAAATCTAACGCAAAATACACTACCGCCATCTGTTTTCTAATTTAGAAAACTAACAAGTTTGATTAGTTCAAAACCTCAACGGTAGATGTCGCTATACCAATTAGTACTTCTACTCACTGCTAGATGTCGCTTACGCAATTAATACTTGAAGTTGATAATAGATGTCGCTACATGTGTTTATTTATGACCTGGAAACAAGTCTTTTAGCCAAATCCCGAAAATTAAGCCAGCCAGGCCAATAAAAAATTATAAATGTTTTATGCTATCGTTTCTTTTTTGTGACTAAAAAACACAACTTATCCATTCATTCAATAATGAACGAGCAATGAACGAGTGATTAGCTGTCAATGTAAATTTTTGACATTGTTATCTGAAAACTCATTCGACATTTCGACATAACGAAAATACGCACATGTTTCCGTGTTTTCTGAATATTATCAATTAAAATCAACAATGGCTCAAGATCCACTCGACGAGATGCTGGAATTCCTCAAGCCGGAGTCTCGTGTGGACTTGAAACACATATCTTTGGACCATTTACTCGGTTTATCGGGCTCAGAAGACGGCATACAAACTCTGTTGAGAAACGATCAAATTATCCAATCTATTATTGAATTAACAGATGATAAAGTTGAGGCGATCGCTAAGAGTGCTCTTTTGATCATTGTGAACATCACTGCAACTGCTAAAGGTGCAACAGAGGTGCTAAAACACAAACCATGTAACCACAAAAACATAATCGAACTGCTCATAGGTTATGTCTTAAACCCTCAGAAAAGAGACGTAGATGCCGCCTGCATGATTTTATCAAACATTACAAGGCTCGAAGACGAACTTGAAGTATGTATCGACACATTTATACCACATTTGAATAATATTTTGAATGCTTTTGTCAATGTAGATTTCAACAAAAGAGGTTCTGATTTAGAGTACCTAGCGCCTATGTTTAGCAACCTGAGTTGTAACCACAGGGTAAGGAAATGGTTAACGGAAGAGAACCCACATGTCCCGTTAATCAAGTTACTCCCGTTCTGCAACTATGAGCTGTCAAATATACGTAGAGGAGGGTCTGTTGGAACAGTAAGAAATCTAGCTTTTGATTTAGATCTGCATGACTTCTTACTCAACCCGAATTTAGACTTACTATCGTACCTTCTGAACCCGTTAATGGGTAACGAAGAATACCCAGATGAAGAGATGGATTCGTTACCAATAGCGTTACAATATTTACCTAAAGAAAAGAAACGGGATAATGATCCAGATATAAGGAAGATGATCATTGAGACGTTAAACAAATTTTGTTCGAAGAGGCATTGTAGAGCGATATTAAGAGACAATGGAGTTTATTATGTACTACGGGAATACCACAAATGGGAGAAGGACCCGAAAGCACTATTGGCTTGTGAAAACGTAGTCGACATTCTAATACAAAAAGAATGTGAAGTCGGGGCTGAAGACTTGTCGCAAGTGGATGTACCAGAAGACATGAAAGAAAAGTTTGCAAAAATGGACGAAGATTATCTTAAAACTGTAGAATCGTAGATTGTTGTGTAGATATTGATGACAAAACATATTTATACATTGTTGGAACATGGTTATTATCATCTTTAATACCACATAATACAATACAAGTATACTGTATTGCACCAAAATAAAAAGAAATAATGATGGTGAGTTTCATCATCATTAATCCCCACTCTTGTTGGTGTAGCATTCTCCATGCTACTTTTTTAGGGAAAAATAGGGTAGTGGTTTCCCTTTTGCTTCCGCCCCAAGGGCTCTGTCTGACGCGAGTGGCAGCGCCCAGAGTAGTCTATTTCAAAGCCGTACTAGGACTCGTGTCCTCTGCCTCTGAATAGTACTGACAGTTACTGCTGCCCTCTGTCAGGTTCCAGGTTACAGTCCCTGTGACTTGCCCTACCGTCTTGCACTGCCGTGCCTATGGCTCCCATCTCCGCCACTCCGCCTCTGCAACCGTTAAGGTCTTCGCCCGTATCCCTGGGCAAGGATCCTAAGGGTTGGTGGTGAGTTTATGTGTGTGATATCAGGTGTTAGTGACATCGTAACGAATACTGTCTGGGATGATTCAGAGTTATAATCAAGTTGAATTTTCCGTCGCAAAATTCACGTTTTTTGTTTGTATGTATATAGGTACCATAGTAAACTTTTATTGTAAATAGCTTTGCTATGTACATGTCACTGTGAATAGGTTTTATAAATGTGTAGAAATACTAAGCAAGTATGAGAATTGACTGTTGCTATTTCTAAATGAAAAAAATATATAATTGAAATATAAAAAGTTGTATAATATTCTTGAGTGTTATTTTATACCTATAATACGCTAGTTTCCAACTAGTCAAATCAGTTACTTTTTACTAAACGTCAAAACACGAAATGACCATGGAATTTGTATGAAAAATCAACCTGTGACGTCATAGAAAAACATGACAAAATGTCGCACTTATATATAAGTTAAATAGAAAAAAGAAAATGTTTTTCGTTACTTTTAGATGTCTTTATTTAGTAATCAGAATTTCATAATTTATCTTGAACCTCGTACACAACCCAATTCATAACATAAACAGCCTCGATACGTCCCACTGCTGGGCACAGGCCTCCCTTCAATTCAACCGGAGTGGTATGATATACTCCACTACGCGGCTCCGCTGCGGGTTGGCGGAGCTGTTTTATGGCTAATAGCCGGGACCAATGGCTTAACGTGGCCTCCGAGGCACGGATTCATGTTACCTTTTTGGACAATCAGGTGATTCAAGTGTGCAATGTCCTTATCAAATAAGGGACAGTCTCACAAAGTGATTTTGACAATGTCTCCATCGGGAATCGCACCCGGATCGCTAGATAGTGAGCCCAACGCTCTAAACACTAAAGCACTAAGGCTTTTCCACAAAATTCATATCTGTTACATAATAAAAAGCAACATAATGTAGGAGGTATATTTTAATTATCACATTTGCTTTATATTTGGATAAAAGCAAAATAATAAAACTATAAAATATAGTATGTACACAGGAATGCCATTCCACATTTTCGCTTACACACTAACATCTACACACACACACACACACACACACTTGTGTGTGAATTTAGAAATAATTAAAATCAGACTTCTCGATCAATGAAACGTAGCTAACCTAACCTAACCCATACGTTGACACGACAGAAAAAAGGCCCTAACGCGTATTTTATGTCATGAACCCCAGGATCCCAGAGACCGAAAAGATTCGCACTTCTCTAGTTGTTTTAACCATGTTTTGTTTAATTATTTTTTATCCATGGCAATACTGTAACATATACCTTTTTTTCTAACGGTGAACAGTACACGCGATTCCCTAAACTTCGGGCTTTGTCTTATTTTAACCAGCTATCGAGAATTTAACACTAGTCTGAGAGCTTATATTTCCCACCACTTAATTAAACCAATTTCTTGACTATTGTCACTTTCTTCTTCTTCCCTTCTCCTTCTTCAAACACTGTGAGCCCTGAAAATTCTTCAGCTAGATTCTTCACGTAATCAACTTCATTACCATTCAACCCCGGTGGTAGATCAAAACGGGCGTATTCGTTACTTCCCGCCAAATCTTCCAACAACTCCTTGACGCCATTTTGGAAATCCTCGTCGACATTTACTTTTTCTTTTGCCTCGGCATCTACTTTAAACGCATTCTGCCACAGTTCTTTTACTTTTACTTCAGAACTTTTTAAATAACCGTCTAAATTATTTAGTGCTTTTCCTATGTCTATGTTTTTAGGCTCTAGTTTTAAAGCTTTTTGGTAATACTGTATGGCTAATTCAGTTTTTCCTAACATTTCGTACGCTTTTCCGTAGTAAAATAATGCTTTACAGTGTTTTTCGGTGTCAGTAATATAGTCTAGACACTCTAGCATTCTTATGACGTGTTTGGGCTTCTCTATTTTGGTGAAACAAACGGCTAAGTTAAGAAATGCGTTTATTTTTAATCTCTTCACCTCTTTTTCTTCATCTTTGTTCTGTGGTCTGGATAAGTTTAGAACTGATACAGATTGTTGGTAGTTCCTTATGGCTTTGTTATATCTTTTCTTTTTAAATAATTCTTTTGAGTGACCGTGAAGGGAATTCACAGTTCGTGTTGTTACTTCAAATTTTCTTTGCTCTTCTGACGGCAAATCGTTAAATCTGAAACAAATATGATAATTTTAATCAGTCAACCAGTTAGACAATCAACCAGTCAGTCGGTCAAACAGACAGTCAACCTGTCAATTAGACAGTCTACCAGTCAGTTACACAGTCTACCAGCAGTTACACAGTCAACCAGTTACTTACACAGTTAACCAGTCAGTTACAGTCTATTAGTCAGTTACACAGTGAACCAGTCACTTACACAGTCAACCAGTCACTTACACAGTCAACCAGTCTATTAGTCAGTTACACAGTCAACCAGTCAGTAACTCACCTGGCTCCAGCATAAGCGTCTCTCACAGCATATAGAGCTACAACAAATAGCGCAGGTTCGGGTCTGATGCGCGGGGGCACTCCCAGGGGCCCCCAGGCCGCCTTGGGCTGTATCAGCAGGAGAAACCGGGCGCTCGGCCCCTTCACCGTCGTCAAGCCAATCTCCAGGCCAGGGATTACCGCGCTCTGGCCGAGCCGGATGTGCTGTTGAGAGAAATATCGGTGTTGATTCCAGGAGACACTATCTAATTTAATTTTAAGTTACACCTGTCATTTTCTTATACGTAGAAAAGGAAAGGGACGTATGATTGACAGCTGTTAATTGTAAAATGATTGTGTGAATGAATTAATAACCTCAATTGAGTTAGAGAATAATGCTTACCTTGGGCGACCCGCAATTCATAGTAAGTGTGGAGTCAAACGGTATGCTAGCTCTTTCCCAATAAGCTGCATAGTGGATCGTTACTTCGGCGTCCAGCGGCACCAGCGGACCGCCACCTGGACGTAAGAAAATAAAAGGCGAGTCATCCCCCTAGTATGGTATGGGTCTCTAAAATTTGGAAAACAGGACGTAAAGCCCCGGACTTTAGAGTCCGAAAGCCGTAAATGTTAACAAGATCTTTTAAACATATTCAATGTAATAAAAAAACAGATGAAAATGTCATAAATCATATTTTTTTATTAATTCATTATTTTAACAAAACAGAATCATATTAAAAATTGTTTAATGCTTTTTTGATTCTTGAAATAAGAAAACAAAACCTTATTAAAATATTAAACAAAAACATATATTTGGGTGTGAATATACTTGGTTCGTCGGTTGAACGTGGTGTGCGTGCGAGCATAGTGCCCTAAGGTTGCCTGGCAGAAATTGCTATTTAGCAATAAGGCCGCCTATTGTACTTATGTTTTTATTCGTATGTTTATGTCCTCTGTATATGTCGTTGTGCAATAAAGTATTATTGATTGATAGTGCGTGCTTCGCGGGCGGCCCGAATTTTTTTTGTTCATTTATTTTGTTAAACCCGGTTTACAAATGAAACCTTCCCCGGACGCTCTCCGGATTCCCTCTAAACTAGGACAAATCCGGGGAAACCCGGACGGATGGCAACCCTATATGAGAGTCAGACGTCACACACGCAATTGCGCGTGTACGATTACATCAATGTGTAGTGTCTGTGTAAAATGAGGCGTTTTGTATGAAGTGTGTGGTGTGGTAATAGGGTTCCGTTTTTTAACCCTAAAAAGTACCTAACTTATTAATTCATCATCATCAGCCCATTAACGTCCCCACTGCTGGGGCACGGGCCTTCCCTATGGATGGATAGGTAGATCGGGCCTTAAACCACCACGCGGGCCCAGTGCGGATTGGTGGTTATTAACGATTGCTAATGCAGCCGGGACCAACGCCTTAACGTGCCTTCCGAAGCACGGAGGAGGTTGAGATGAAAACTTTTTTTTGTGGTCACCCATCCTATGACCGGCCTTTGCGAAAGTTGCTTAACTTCAACAATCGCAGACCGAGCGCGTTTACCGTCGTTTACTTATTAATTAAAGGAAATTAATTTATTACCTTCTTCCAAAATAAGGACTTTAACATTCCCTGAAGGTTCGCAGTCCACCATCTTCTTGGCTAGTTCTTCGAAGGAATGATATTCTGGTGAGGACAGCATCAGGTTGTCTGTCTTGTCCTCTAAGATCTTGAGCACATCTTCTGAATCACTGTCACCAAACACATAAAAATGAAAATGAAATGAAAAAAATGAAAATATTGTTTATTGTATCCGATATAGGACTTAATTAGGTACATTCATTTAATTATAAATACAGAGATATATTCAAACTTAGACCCAAATAAATCCATCTCTTAAAAATTGAGCAGAGGTCCCCAAACTAGGCACAGCCTGTATCTTGGGGAACCAAATTACAATTAGGTTGCTGAGTTTGTACGAATAAGGTAAAATGAACATACATAACATACATATAGGTATGTAGGTAGATACATGAAGGTACATAACTTACTATAAGAACGGAACGTAGTCTAGAAAGTCACTCATTAACATTAATTTATATTATCTTATCGTGTGGGTTATGAGGTGGATTACCAACCTCATCAACCTTGGTGTCAGGGTTGTTACTGAGCCGCCAAAGGCCCTTGACTCATGTAACGACTACATACATCAGTAAGTAGTAACCGGGATCAACAGCTTAACATACTCTTTCTATTATGTTAAAAATACATAAGACATGACAATGAGAGATTTTCTTTTTATTTTTTTTCCTAGCTACTGGATAGATGGTGCTGAACTTGGTAGGTTACTGCAAGGAACGAGACGTTATTCTTTCTTGTTGAAAACAAACTTAATAAACAGATAACAAAGTAAGAAAACGGAATCTTATCAGAATGTACAGAGAGAATGAGAATAAGAGAAGTGTTTGTCTCGAGGATTTGTGCAAAAATAAGGAAACCATATAATTCCTAAAGATTCAAGTTTTTTTCTATCCTTGGCATTTTGGCAATGGCCCAGTAACATAGTTGGTTAAGTGCCATCTAACGAGTTATTTTTTTTCCTGATTTAACTATGATCAGTCAACAGACTACATATATGCAGTTGTGTTAACAAGATCTTGAGAACTATTTTTTTATAAAAAGTAACAAAATATAATAATTAATTAAATAAATAATAATTTTTATTTTATTTATTAGTTAATTATTAGTAAAATTAATTTATTACCTAAAAAATCTCATCTTATTATTTAATTATGAATTTATTTAAAGGCTACAATCCTTACAATTCCTTTCCTTACCTATCATCATCGTCATCATCCACAGCAAACAGATCATCATCAGTACTTATCTCCGATGCTCCCGGCTTTTTGAAATCCATATCTATGTGGAACTCGGTGCCTGAGTTCATTAGCTCCCTGAAAACATAATAATATTAGCTTCTATCTCCACCCCTATATGAGCAATGTCAGGGGCCTTTGACGGCTCAATTATAACCCTCATACCAGGGTTGATGAAGCTGGTATTCCACCTCACAACCCACACAATAAGGAGAAAACCACCACTTTCTCTTAATTTTTACATATTTCCTCGTCTTTCGGTTGTATGCAAGAAATTAATTCGAAACGTGAATGTTTGAAAACTTTACAAAATTACATCTTTCGATTTTGAGGTTGGAAATAATCAAAAACTATAAATACCTCAGGTTTATTCCTTTAGAAAATTGTACGGGATCTTTAAATGCGTCGTCCATTATTTAAGATTATTTAATTATAATAACATGAATAAAATAAATATTAGTGTACCCAAATTCATTAAAAAAAAAATAAGCCGCGAACAGAATGAATGAATGAGTCAAGTGAGTGAGCGAGAGCTAGCGAATTTTGAACTTTGAAAAAGTAAAGCTGTGTATACACAATACACTCTTAGTTTCGTTTTTTCGTGTCGATTCGGGGCTTTTTGGCGGGAGACGGGAACGGGACAGTTGCTTTCTTCATTGAATAATCTAAATAATTAATACGAAGTGGTGTTTTGTGGTTAATGATCGCATTAAGTTAGTCGGAAGACATTCGCGAGTGTTATTATATCGGAGTATTCAATAAACAAAGTGTATCTGCCTATTTTCGCTTCGTGCCAGGAAGCCGCTTCATAACTCGAAAGTTTATGCGGACTTTTGAGTTAATTCGTTTGGGGTTCGGAGTAGGAGTCTACTCCGAGGGTGGGGGCTTAGGTTTCATCATCATCATCTTTCATCATTTCATCAATCATCAAGAAAAAAAATACGTAAGACATGGCTGTATGGGCATAGTTCCCTTTGCTTTTCCTTACCCTTCGGGGAAAACCAAAACTCGTGTCGATTCGACGTTCGATGGGCATTCGTGATATGGAAATTCGCTAATATAATTTAACTTTCGTTGTAAAAGGATGCCATGGCGTTAAAAGACAGCGAATGAAAGCGCAGTTGGCATAAAATATTTTTCTTATTTTATTTGTTTTAGCTTAGTTGGTGTGGAGGCAGCATTATGCGAATAATAATTTCTACCACACCACCACCAACAGTTTGTATATTTCAATCCACATTTATTTTCCCTTGGCAACATTACATTTCCAGTTTGCAGTTCTTTTATTTCTTCATTCATTTCGTTCTCTGTCAATTCTGTCTGTCATTTGACATTTGTAGTAAATTTTTCTGGACTTCTGGAGGCAGTTTCAGATTTCTTGCTGAGTTGGTTTCGTTCGTTACGACATAGGTATCCTGGGAAAAGCATTGGATTAATCGTTTGGATTATTATTGCCTTTCCCTTTAATTTTTAACTTTAAGACATTATCGACGAATTTCCGTCGAAACTTTTATACTACCTGAAAACCAGTTATTACAAAAGCGAGGTATGTAAGTGATTTGTTTTCTTGAATATGTTAGTATGAGTTTTACCTATAATACTTTAATGGTTTTTCTATTTATTAATTCGATTGTATTTATGTGTATGTATTTACAAGATTCTTGTCTTAAAATGTTGCAGCCTGAGAATAAATTAAATTGAAGGTACAACGAAAATTGTAATATTACCTGATAATGGGGTAGTTTTTCGAACACTGGAAGTCAATAGTTTTACCGTGAATGCGAAATTTCTAGAATCTTGAGTCTTTTTGCAAATTATAAATACGGATACAAAATTAAAACACATAGTAGGTACTGGGTTCTTGCCGTGTCAGTTAGTGTTGCCGAAAAATCGATAGTTTTACTATCGATAGTAAACAGCCAAAATCATCTACCCAATCGATAGGCCTATCGATAGTATCGATACTATCGATAGTATCGATAGTATCGATAGCTCTTTTTTGGCGATACTATTGATAAGCAACGATAGTATCGATACTATCGATAGTATCGATAGTTAAAAGAAGAAAAACTATCGATAGTATCGATACTATCGATAGTATCGATAGTTGAAAAACAAAAAACTATCAATACTATCGATACTATCGATAGTATCGCTCTTGGATATTGCGCAAGCTATCGATACTATCGATAGTATCGATACTATCGATAGTTTTGTACGATCGATAGGGCCCTTAATTTCGATAGTATTGAATGTAGCATTGTGTGGAACAATTCACACCATTTAAAGCTCGTATTTAATATATTTTATGTTACGTGGGTGTTTTTGCAGTGGACGTTTGGTTTTGAAGTAGGCAATTCTCTAAAGTTTAAAGAGACACTGTTAAGTTAGTGGATAGGATTTTTTTTTACAATACTATCGAAATTAAGGTCACTATCGATCGTACAAAACTATCGATAGTATCGATACTATCGATAGTATCGATAGCTTGCTCAATATCGAAGAGCGATACTATCGATAGTATCGATAATATTGATAGTTTTTCATCTTTTAACTATCGATACCATCGATAGTATCGATACTATCGATAGTTTTTCATCTTTTAACTATCGATACTATCGATAGTATCGATACTATCGTTGCTTATCAATAGTATCGCCAAAAATGAGCTATCGATACTATCGATACTATCGATAGTATCGATACTATCGATTAATTATCGATACTATCGTTTTTTGGTAAACTATCGATAGTTCGATCGAAAACTATCGATATGGCGCTATCGATCGGCAACACTAGTGTCAGTCGTTCCGTGATCATGGCACTTGCAACAGTGTTGAAATACCGGGAGTCTCATATCCCTGATTAACGCGGGAAGAACCCGGTATTATGTGTTTTAATTATGATAACGAACAAAGTTAACCTCAAACTATTTTTTCCTTAAATTGAATACAAAAATTTCAAAATATACCTTTTATATGTCATCAGAATGGAGCCGGAGCCGCATGCGATGATGAGCTGCCCCTACAACAAGGCTCATCAAGTGGAGCACTACCGTTTCCACGTCCACCTGCAGAAGTGTCGTCGGCAATATCCGAACTGTAACAAGGTCTCGTGCCCATTAGATGCCACTCATATTGTAAACGATGTTGAGCTTGATGTAAGTTGACTTCTAGGCTACAACACAAAAAACCATATAGGTATTCAGTAATTGGAATGTTGTAATTAAAACTTGATCATAGGTATGTGTCATCCATTAAAAAATATTAGAATACCACCTACATATCAAAACTAATAGAAAATATTGCTTAAAGTGCCATACTACATTAAACATTTACCAATGTAAAAAATCAGTAGCTGTATGGTTACAGAATTTTAATTATGACGAAACATACGACGACATAATTAAATAGAAGTGAGACGCACACACGCACGCACACACACACGCACGCACGCACACACACACGCACACACACATACAAGCATTTATAGATTTGATATTTTCTTTTTAAGAAATGTTTTATGATTTAGTCTAACAATTTAAAAAAAAAACTTTTTTTTTATATTTCGTTATTTTTTCTTGACCATGACTTTCTTGTGTTGGAGGCCTGGAGTCCTAAAACACGGGGTATCCTAGTTTAGGCTCCAGCCTCTATAAATATTGTATTTTTGTATGTATTTATGTATCCATGTGTTTTATTATTTGTAGAGGAAATAACGATTTTACTTACTTACTCCACTAAAAGGCCGTAAACCAGCACAATGACCCTAGATGGCGCTGTTCAGGTTTAACACAGTAATTATCATTTTCTCATTGCTAGGGGCACAGTCATGAGCTATATCATGTACCCACTTTAGAACCCTGTCGCACTATCATATTTGACATTTAATGAGATAAACAGTGTAATTTGTCAAAAAAGTTAATGTGACATGGTTTCAAAGTGTACATATTAGTACTTGTGACTGGAATATTCCCACTTCGGGAATTTTCACGGCAGTAAAAAGCCATAAAACACTTAATGAATGTAACATTATAAATTGGAAAGTGTATGGGTATCTGTCTAACAGCCTCCGTGGTCTAGTGGTTAGAGCGTTAGGCTCACGATCTGGAGGTCTGGGTTCGATTCCCGATGGGGACATTGTCGAAATCACTTTGTGAGACTGTCCTTTGTTTGGTAAGGACTTTTCAGGCTTGAATCACCTGATTGTCCGAAAAAGTAAGATGATTCCGTGCTTCGGAGGGCACGTTAAGCCGTTGGTCCCGGCTATTAGCCGTAAAAACACCTCCACCAACCTGCATTGGAGCAGCGTGGTGGAGTATGCTCCATACCCCCTCCGGTTGATTGAGGGGAGGCCTGTGCCCAGCAGTGGGCTGCCTATTTGTTTGTCCGTCTTTCTCGTAAAAACGGAGCTACGAATTGACGTATTTTTTTAAGCGAAGGTAGTTGAAGGGATAGAGAGTGACATAGGTATCTTTTTGTCTCTCTCTAACAGGGGAAGCGGGGACGCTTCCCTAAAATGGGGAGTGGATGTTTGTACTAGTAACTTGATTATTTGCAAACAGACACGTCACGTTGCGCGTCATAGTGGATAAATAATTGAAAAAGTTTGTTAATTAACGATTGACAGTGTGTAGTACCTGATCAGTGATTGTTGACACGTGATTGTTGAAATACTTTTTGATCTACCTAAATATATTGCTTTTCTTAAACAAAGTATACTCGTTACTCGTTATCAAATAATCGAGTTATTCGGCCGAGTACGAGTATCAAAAAACCCGCCGAGTACGCAGAGTACCGAGTATCAAACGAGTACTCGGCCTATATCTAACTAAAAACAATATGTTGTCTCTGTTTTCCAGTACCATGTAAAAAATGTTTGTACGAAAAGGATATTGTTTGAAAGCCAACTCTATGTGACTGATGATGAAGCTCGGGCTCCAGAAGTGATCATTCCGGCACCAGTATCCACCGACGAGAACTGGGATGATGTGAGTCAATTCATTCTCTATTTTTAAATTTGAATTTTGTTCCTCTGTCTACCCCAATGAGGGACTTTCCAGGCATAACCCAAAAAATAAAAAAAATTAACGGTCACGAGTACTAATATGTATTAATGATGTTCCGAATATCCGTGGATATCCAAGATAAAAGAAAAATCCGTATCCGTTACTTTTCACGCGGATCTTTTACGGATCTTTTTCAGGTGATTAAGTAGAATTATTAAATAAAAAACTATACAATTCCATTCCGATTGTTTTTATTTCTTAAAATCAAATATTTGGCATCATTATATTGCAAACATTTAGATAGATAGCCCTTATAATGAAAGCAAGATAAAATATCACTTTCTTCTTAAAACTTTAATCTTTTTTTTATAATGTTAATGAGGTCAATATTAGCAAATTATATTTTTTTTATGACAATGAAAAAATGTATGTATGTTGTATTTATTTTATTGTCTTAGGGAAGCTTACAGCATTATTCACAATACATATGATATGACTTAATAACTATAGGCCAATTACAAGCTACCAAAAGTGATTAAAAATAAATTTAAACTATATGAGAAAAAAAATGAAAGCAATTAAAAGAAAATACAATTTTAAGACGTGTGCAAAGCCATAAAAGTAGTAGTATTTATTCCATGCCGGACCATAAACTTGTTGTAATTCTTTGGTTTTCTTTCCAATAGGAAAATGTGAGTTCCTACAAACCGGACCTGAGTAAGAAAGCCAGCAATATCATCGTGAAGCCCAGGGGCTTGGCGCCAGCGGAGCGTAGGAAGCTAAGAATGGAGAATATTAAAACTTATCGACCGCAGGAAGACCAGTAGAGGCGAGGTTTTAAGCCACACTGTTGGCAACACCAACCAAAATATTGTTTCTTTTTATTCTTTAAGGTGGTAACATCGATGACCTTTACCATATTTTGTTGGAATGTGCCCGAAATATAGACGTGCGAAGAAAGGTTTTTCGCTCTCAGGGTGTGATTTCTCTTGGCAACGGAGAAGTCAATTGCTGGTTGGCAGAGCCACTATCAAGGAAGGCTTTTAGTTTATATTATCTGGTTGACCAATCCCTTGCCTAAGGGATAGGTACACGAAAGCACCTATGAGGCTGGCATGATCACACAGGGTGTTCAAAGCCTCGTTAAAAATAAGAAAAAAAAAAAGGTGGTAACATGTAATATCTCTCTTCCTGTGCAATACAAAGAGAAAAAAAAAAGATTACGGTGTGCATCGTTTGCATAACTGCTCGCGCGTTTTATTAAAAAAACGCAACCAACGTAATCTTAGCACAGGAAGAGATTACATGAGCAGTGAACGAGTCCAAATAGTGTTGTGTTGAAGCAGGCACTTGCTAGGGTTTTATTAATAAAACGCCGCGGCAGTTATGAAAACGATGCACATTATAATCTTAATGCACAGGAAGAGAGATATTACATGTTACCACCTTAAAGAATAAAAAGAAACAATATTTTGGTTATATATTGTTTAAGTTTACGCGGTTATTATCATAATTAAAGCACATAATAACGGGTTATCGGGAAATATCGGGAGGACCGAAATATCGGGAGTCTCGTATCCCCATTTAAACGCGGTAAGAACCCGTTATTATGTGCTTTAATTATAATAAAAAAAGGTTCATCATATCCAGCTAACGACATCGTATCAACAGTGGCTGCAAGTTGTTTTTGATTACTTGTGGCTCTGCCCACCCCATTAGGGATTACGGGCGTGAGTTTATGTATGTATGTAGGTGTTAATTATAATATTTTGGTTGGTGTTGCCAACACACACCGCGACGCACTTTTTCTATCCTCTTCTGACACTCAAAACCGTCATTCGAAACAACGCTTCATCTCTTTAACTGTACTTATACTTCTCATCAAAAAATAATCGAAATAGATACCTAATTTCTAATTTTTGTTCAACAATGCTCGATATTCATTGAATTTGGAATTTGTAACATTAAATAATTAAGAATTAAATTCCTATTCAAAAATATTAATTGTATAATAAATGTTTTTTTTTCGTTTTGGCATGAATGAATAAATGTAGCACACATTTATTTTGTATTCCAATATATTATTATTCAATATTCTTTAAGTAGTATTTAATATTTTATAATACATAACATAAACAGCCTATATACGTCCCACTGCTGGGCACAGGCCTCCCGTCAATCAACCGGAGGGGGTATGGAGCTTACTCCACCACGCTGCTCCACTGCAGGTTGGTGGAGGTGTTTTTTTATGATAATCCTGAAAAGATCCTTATCGAAGCGTTTCGATTTTTTTTATGGGAAGTGTAGCTGACAGAACACTACATTTTTCTATGACGAATATTGCATCTTAAAATCATCCGTCAAACTTACGATTCTAAGAAAAACCGACCTTTTTTATTACTGTGCTATGATCGTTATTTGCAGCGTTGTACTGTTCGTCAAATTTTTGACCTCTAACCACTGTGTTTATTTGGTAAACAGAATATGGATCAGTCATATAACGACCACAGTGCAGTCAAAATTCAAAAATATCTTTATTAGGTAACATTGTTATACTTTGAATCGTCAATATTTACATAACGAACGTCTCATCCGCCTAAAACTACTGCAGCTTCACAACCCGTATAGCCGGGGAAAAGTAGCTGCAAGAAAAACAGAAGATTAATAATAAGGTCGATTTTTCTAAACTCTGTCCGCACTAATTTTGTCAGCGCGTGATTGAAAAATGTAACAGGGGTGTATCTTTTGAAATAGGCTGTGTCACACACGTATTTTAAGATGTTAACTCGAAACTTCCTCCCCTCAACTCTGCCTCAGCTGAGCATTTTGGTATTTTAAGTTGCTATTTAAGTCCTCGACTCGAGGACTTCTCACTGGAGTCGAGCACGTCATACTGCCAACATAATAATACGAAAATGTGAAGTCTCTACTTAACCTCATTGGAGTAAACTCGAGATATGCGATGTGTAAGAATTGACACCAGGGTTGATAAGGTTGGTAATTCACCTCACAACCCACACGATAGAAGAAGTCGTCACGTGATCATGGCACTTGCAACCAGCGGCGTAGCGTGGGTGTCGGCCGCCCGAGGCCAATGGTACCAATTAGGTACCACCGATTTTTTTGTTTTAAATTGAATGACGTTTATATTCGTTCCGCGCGTTTTTTAAAATATGCAAAATTAAATGTACATTTTTCAATCTTTCTGAGAGATTTTCTTAATATTTTTTTCCGTAAGAACCTTGTACAGATTATTAGTAAACTACAAAAAAAAAACAGGCAAATCGGTCAAGCCGTTTTTATGTTATGTCGTGACAACGGAAAACTGGTTTCATTTTTATATATATTATAGATTGTGAAATTTTGCCGCCCCCTAAAAAGAGCCGCCCCTGCCCCCACTACGCTACGCCGCTGCTTGCAACAGTGTTGAAATATTGAGTGTCTCATATAAATAACGCGGTAAGAACCCGGTATTATGTGTTTTAATTATGATAATAACCGCGTAAACCTGAAACAATATATTTTCATATCATCCTGTTAATGACAAAATCTCATTAGTCATTCGTAAATACATACTTGTATTAAATATATACAGGGTGTTAGTGACATCGTAACGAAAACTTTGATGGATTCAGGCTATGATTCCGAGTTGATATCAAGTGGAATTTTCCGTCGCAAAAGTATGGAGTGGGAAATTTCGTTACGATGTCACTAACACCCTGTATAATATAATTATATTTTTGATAATTATGTAGAATACGGGCACTACACTGTAGTGTACACTTAAGTCTAAAATAAAATGATAGAAAATTAAGAAAGTTACCGTTCTAAGATTATTTTTACTTGTATTGGACAATTCTTATTTAATAAGATGATAACAGTTAAGTTCTTGAGATTTTTAGGGTTCCGTACCCAATGGGTAAAATCAGGACCCTATTACTAAGGCCTCATTCTTTGAAAGAATAAAGTATGTCCGTCCGTCCGTCTGTCACCAGGAATTATATAGGCTGTGTGTCAAGCACTGCGATAGCTAGACAGTTGAAATTTTCACAAATTATGTAGGTATATCTGCCGGCTTAGCACCGTAAGCGCGACTCTTTCTCGCCTCGGCATACGTCACCCGTCACTCTTTCACAGTACTGCACAGAAAGAGACAGACGATCTCTGTCGCGGCGAGAAAGAGTCGCGTGCTTACGGTGCTAGGCCCGCTGTTGCAGCTGTAACAATCAACAGTAAAAACAAGAAAATAGGGGCTCCCATAAAACAAACGAGATTTTATTGCCCTTTTTTGCTGGATATCACTACCTACTGTTGTTTACCTAGCCAGTGGTACGGAACCCTTCGTGCGTTTGTCCGATTTGCACTTGGTCGGTGTTTGTAAGGATATTATCCGGTCGTACAAAGCGTTTTGGTACGAATTTTCATTTATTCAATAAATTTAAGAAAGAGATGCAGCTAGTTCATAATTCTTGGTTTACAACTATAAAACTGAATTGTAATTAAGTTGGTGTATGGCTGCATACTCAGCTTTGCCTTTGCCTTTCCTCAAGAAGATAAACAAGTTAAAAAAAAATAAGTTGTTGTTTACCAGAATTGGCGCCAATGAATCTTTAAGGCCGGGTTTCCACTGACGCGGAGATGGGCGGAGAAGAGCGGAGGTGTGCGGATTTGACCAATCACAGCGTTCGAGAGAGCGAAAAACGAAGACGCTCTGTCACTCTCTCCCTCACGGTGAATGGTCGATTCCTGCACATCTCCGCTCATCTCCGCGTCAATGGAAACGCAGCCTAAAGCTCGTCAAATGTTATGTTATGAAAATGACAAAATGATAAAGAAAATAAATAATAAAGTACCTGTCTGTTGTATTTTATTTCGTCCTACATACATTTTCTATTAGCATGCGGCGCGAATGGGGAAGTTCCCAGGCTAAGTTCCCCAAAAACAATATAGATGGCGTTGTGCAGATTTAACCTGATAATAACCTATTTTCTCATTACTCGGGTACATAATTATTCAAAAATAGAATAAATGAAATGAAATTTATTCTGTGCATGGTATTTAGGTTACAAACAGCTGTTATTTTTCATTGAGTATCACCAAATACTACCTTTTCCGGCATACATACATACATATTTAAAAACAATAACAAATAATAATATCAATTTTACAAATATTCTACAAACTTAATACATACTTTCAATTATACACTTAAAACCTGTTATAATATATCTATATAATAATAAAGTTTCATCATCAGCCCATTAACGTCCCCACTGCTGGGGCACGGGCCTTCCCTATGGATGGATAGGGAGATCCGGCCATAAACCACCACGCGGGCCCAGTGCGGATTGGTGGTTATTAGCGACTGCAAATGCAGCCGGGACCAACGGCTTAACGTGCCTCCCGAAGCACGGAGGAGCTCGAGATGAAAACTTTTTTTTTGTGGTCACCCATCCTATGACCGGCCTTTGCGAAAGTTGCAGCGCGTTTACCGCTGCGCCACCGAGCTCCTCAAAAAACACCCTAATTTACATGTCATTTTACAGGATAAACTTATTCTGGGGTGGGCAAAGGCGGCCTTATCGCTAAGAGCGATCTCTCCCAGACAACCTTCGGCAGAGGATATAGTACACTAATGGTTATGTAATGGCTGAGGCATATATAAAAATAAAATTGTTGCCTGATATTTGGATGGGATATGGTATAGAATTAATATATATACCCGCATTGAATCAGCGTGGTGGAGTATGCTCCATACCCCCTCCGGTTGATTGAGGGGAGGCCTGTGCCCAGCAGTGGGACGTCTATAGGCTGTTTATGTTATGTTAATATAATATATATAGGATATTGGTATGCTATAGTAGCGCTGTAGCGCAGCTCTTAAATAAAGAGAGAGAAAGATGGTATACTGGGTGTTAGTGACATCGTAACGAATACTGAGGGGGTTGATTCAGACCATGAGTCTGAGTCAAGTGGAATTTTCCGACGTAAAATTCATGATTTTTTTTAGTTTTTTTAAATTATTTTCAATTCTATACTTTTGCGATGGAAATTTTCCATTGATATTAACTCCAGAATAATCAGATGAATCATCCCTCTCAGTATTCGTTACGATGACACTTACACCCCGTACAAGTACATACGGTAGCCTTACAAGTAGGTATGGGTGTTAGTGACACCGTAACGAAAACTTTGAGGGATGGTTCAGACCATGATTCTGAGTTGATATCAAGTGGAATTTCGTGTCAAAAAATTCATGAAAATTTTTCTTTTCTCTTTAATTATTTTCCAATCCATACCTTTGCGACGGAAATTTCTACTTGATATCAACTCAGAATCATGGCCTGAACCACCCCTCAAAGTTTTCGTTACGATGTCACTAACACCCTGTAGATTATACCTTTATTGCTTCTCTTTATTTTGATCAGAATAATAATGGGTCGAAGATGTAATTGTGCCTGGGTGTAATAAAAAGGGTCATCATTTATACTCAGATACATGTTTGTTAACCATGAAATTAGAATGTTAAACAACGGAAAATCAAAGATCCGTCATTCCCAGTGTATGTGTGTATGTATGTCTGTGTGTGTGTTTATTCATCGGGCAGTGTAATAAACACATCGAATGGGCGAAGCCACGACTTTTCCATACATTTTATACCTGATACGATGGTTTTTATGTCCCATCATCATAGAATAAAGAATCGGAATGATATTCGTATGCAACTCAAACTTTTCGACAGGGATGGATAGAGGTGCTGGTGTAGTAAAGAATTAAAAAAAAAAACGGAATCATTCATTCAATAAAACCTAATTGCCTAAAAGTTGTAAAAAAAGCGCATCAAAAGTCAAAACGACTGACGTGTATTATTTCTATCAGAATTTCCACTTTTTGAAAACGTTTGCAAAATTGAGAATTGCTGATTAGTTAATTTATCAACACAGCGATTCGTCAGGCATTTTATCGTTTTACGTCCACGTAGCGAACATATACAGGTAAAATTAATTATGCACGGTTCCGGTTTGTAAAGACATTTTTGTTTTAATACGTGGTGAACTTCTGTAAAAAAAGAAGTTTTCCCATTGAACTATTTTATATTCTGTGTAATAACTAAGTTTTTTAATTAGGTACCTTTTAGTACACAGTTGTGTTGTTTTCGTTTGTGTAGAATAACTTTATAACTTTGTTTCAGGTGTAAAATGTTGAAGTTAGTATTTTTGGCTGCTTTTCTGCAGTGTAGCATAGGACAGCAATACCAACAAAAAGTAGCTCCAGGGGTGCCCCCACAGAATTATCAGGTAAGAAGTTATTTTATACTTATGGTAAAAATTTGCTACAGGTTCATTTTAAACTCAGTTTTTGAAACTATTATGTCAGTCAGGGAATTCCAACCATTCTTTAAATTACTAAGATTTGCTCAGACTTGCTACATGTATTATAAAAATAATCAGAATATTATTAATAAAAAAATGCTTAGTAATATTAATTTTGCAGACTATGCACTAGGGAATACCCTGTATTGAGTTCTAGGTCTAATAAGTACAATTGTTATTAACAAATAATTTTAGTAGAGTGATTAAGCCTTTCAATAGAGTAACAACTTTATTTTGTAGATCTTTTTAGTTCATGTGAACTCCCAGTGGGAGTTTTTTAACAATATTAAAAAAAATAAGCTTCAAAAGATTTAATTTTGGAACAGCAACCAACATGAGACTGATTAATAAAATATGCAAGTAATATTCAAATTACAAATTTATGGTTATAATACTAAAATGTTTGTATTATTTGAAGCTGTATAAATTTCCACTTAGCTAAATATGGTTGTTAATTGAAATTTCCATTATTTTCTTATTAATAAGGTATGTTTAGCTAATTTTACAAGTAATTTCTGTAGATACACCTATTTAACTTATTCTTCTTTAAATAGGAGATTAATCTGTTTGCTTTTAATTTTGGTCAAATTATTTATATATTTAATATTTTATATAAAATATGTATACTTACATACTTATTTTAACACCAATTTTGACTGGTGTATGTATCTACTTAATTTTGTTTTAGTTTGAAATCTCTAAAAATAGATGATGATGAATCGATGAATCGCTTCAATGTGGCCTTTTTAGAGCCCCGTTTCTTATAACAATTGTAAATAAGAGTTTAAAGTATTTGTTACAACTGTGAAACTAAAAATATTATAATAATTAAAAAAATTGTGTCTACCTGTATCTGTACCATTGTAGACATTTTGGTATTATAAAAATGGCTCCCTCAATGTTCTTTTAATATTTTATAACATCATAGTATCACGCCTGTATCACCAGAGGGATAGGCAGAGACAGAGGTGACCATGATTCTGAGTTGATATCAAGTGGATTTTTCATTAGAAAACACTCGAGGTGGCGAGGTGGTGGGCCTTTGCCTAACACCAGCGAGCCTAGCACCATAAGCACGCGACTCTTTCTCGCCGCGGCAGGGATCGTCTGTCTCTTTCTGTGCAATACTGTGAGAGAGTGATGGGTGACGAGAAAGAGTTGCGAGAAAGAGTCGCGCGCTTACGGTGCTAAATCCGCAGGTACATATGATGGTAACAACCTCCTTTGTTCTATTTTTGAATATTTTATTTTTATTATTATTTATACCATAAACTAATACTCATTCTTTTATATTACTCTATTTTCATTTTTGTTTTTTTTTTTTCTACTCACTAGGAAGGCAACAACCCACAGGTAGGCAAAACATTCTTTTTATTTTTTTATTTTCTTGGTTTCTGGCTGATATCATTATAATTGAATAGGTATACAAAAATATGTAAAATGAATATACATAATTATTCTGTTTTTTTCTACGGGTTTTGTATAAAATGTAAGTTAAATTATTTTCATTTTATATAAGTAGGTGCTAATTATAAGTAGAATATGTAAATTTTAATTTTGTTACTTATAATTATTTATTTATAGCTCCACGTATAAAATACTCTTTAATTTTACACCACTTTTTATAAAAAAAAAGTTTTTTAGTAAAACTTTTTGAACTTATTTGTGGAATTTTTTGGAAAAGTACATTCTGCACTTTTCTGGACTGAAATAAATAACTTCTACATAACATAAACAGCCTATATGCGCCACCATTCAATAATGCAGGCGTGAAACGCGCTAAACTGTGGATCTAGCTGGCCAACGAAGGCGAAGCGAATAAATGATATCTGATTTCTGATTTCAACCTGTTGGGTCCGCCATAACTTACTGATGTAAGTAAGCAGTCGTTACATGAGCCTATGTCAGGAGGCGGCTGTTGGCGGCTCAATAGTAACCCTGACACCAGGGTTGATGAGGTTGGTCATACGGTCACCAGCATTAATATGTATACACTTTGGTACCATGTCACATTAACATTTTTGACAAATTGAACTGTAAGTCTCACTAAATGTCAAATATGTTAGTGCGACAGAGTCCTAAAGTGGGTACATTATATTGCTCATGACTGTACACCTCACAACCCACAAGATAGAAGAATAAGTTCTGTTGTTCGATATATTTGTGTTTTGTTTCTAGAACTATCAGCCACCCCCTCCTCCGCCCCAACATATGCAACAGGTGAGTGCATTTTTTTGGCCCTAGTCCTACTGTTTCATGTTTTCCTTTCTTTTCTTTTTTTTTGAATCCAGTTTGTATTACATAATTTATAGACTTTAATACAATGGTATTCCGGCTCGACCATTATAGACCACGATACGGCTCACCTATCACGTTGGTCTAACAAAAGCTCGGCGAGGTGTGGGTTATACTTAGTTCATCTTGCAATGGTCGCACCTCTGGCTACCCCAATTGGGATAGTCGTGATTATGATATCTCCATTAAAACAGACCATTATAACACCAATCTTACTTAATAATTTATATTGCAGCAACAACCCCCCCAACAACAGTATCAACCGCCTCCCCCACAACAACAACAATATCAACCGCCCCCTCAACAACAGTATCAACAACAGGTGCCCGTGCAACAACAGCCGCCCCAACAACACGGACACGGACATCATGGAGGTTGGTTTTAAATGTTTTACAATACAATACGGAGGAGCTCGGTGGCGCAGCGGTAAACGCGCTCGGTCTGCGATTGTTGAAGTTAAGCAACTTTCGCAAAGGCCGGTCATAGGATGGGTGACCACAAAAAAAAAGTTTTCATCTCGAGCTCCTCCGTGCTTCGGAAGGCACGTTAAGCCGTTGGTCCCGGCTGCATTAGCAGTCGTTAATAACCACCAATCCGCACTGGGCCCGCGTGATGGTTTAAGGCCCGATCTCCCTATCCATCCATAGGGAAGGCCCGTGCCCCAGCAGTGGGGACGTTAATGGGCTGGTGATGATGATGATGACCAAAGTGTATACATATTAATGCTCGTGACCGTACTATAAATCTCTGCCTACCCCTTTGGGGATATAGGCATGATGCTATGTTATGTTTATTAAACATAACATATTTATTGGTTTTAGCCGATGTTCATTCGGGTAAGTGGGTTGCTGATCAGTCAAATTTATAATTTGCTGAAATAGCTAAAACGTTACTCTTTTAATATAAATAATTCATAACTTTAACCCTTTTTAACCGACTTCAAAAAAGGAGAAGGTTCTCAATTCGACCGGCCTGTCTTTTTATTTTTATGTATGTTCCCCGATTAGTCGAAGACGCCTGGATTAATTTGGATTTTTTTCTTATTACGAGTATTTTTCCTTTTATCCGAATTCATTGTAGGTAAGAATTACCGATCCGATTACACATCCGAAATAAAAATAAAAACATAAACAGCAATAATGCTATTTGACATTTGTTTGCATTGCGCAATTACTTTTATATGCGCAAATGTCAAGTTGCAATATTGCTTTCTTAGATGAATTGCTTCGATGTGGCCATTTTAACCCCCCCAGAATCTGAATGAGCTGAATCACCCCCTCAGTATCTGTTAAGGAGTCGCTCACACCCCTCACCCTCACCCAGGTCACTGCCTTATGTCTTCAATTTTCTATTTCAGATCCCCAACTCCTGAGTCCTGCCAACATGGACCACGAAAAAGAGTAAGTTTTCAACTTTCATGTGAATCCTACTAGGGTTAGGGTTAACCGATAATTTAATCGACTGTATATTGAATAATTTCTAAGCCCCTAAATAATTTAAATGTCGATTTAATCGATAGTATTGATTATATCTTCGATTAATCGATTGTAATTGGTTTATTAGTAGAACTTCGAATATATCGATTAAATCGATACATTCGATAGGCATATCGATATTTAGATTACTATTGTTTTTGTTTATTTATCCATTAATCGATTATACGGAAACACTAATTGGGGTGGGTAACGATCTGGAGGTCCCGGGTTCAAATCCCGGTGGGGACATATCACGAAAATCACTTCGTGATCCCTAGTTTTGGTTAGGACATTACAGGCTGATCACCTGATTGTCCGAAAGTAAGATGATCCGTGCTTCGGAAGGCACGTTAAGCCGTTGGTCCCGGTTACTGCTTTCTGATGCAAGTTAGTAGTCGTTACATGAGCCATGTCAGGGGCCTTTGGCGGCTCAATAGAAACTCTGACACCAGGGTTGATGGGGTTGGTAATCCACCTCACAACCCAAACGTTGGACAAGAAGATTGGGGTGGATAGAGTGTGTGTGACGTCTGACACCATACGATTGGAGGCTAAAGTAAGACCGAGGGGGTGAGGTAAACCTAGCTCAGCCGCTGGTGGGGAGCGGAGAGTTGCCGTTCTATACGTAGTCATCATCATCAATTTAAGAGCCACGCTCTTGTCGGTGCAGCATTTTCCATGCTACTTGTTTAGGGAAAAATAGGGCAGTGGTTTCCCTCTTGGCTTCCGCCCCGCAGTACTCTGTCTGGCGCGAGTGGGATGGCGCCCAGAGTAGTCTATTACAAAGCCGTACTAGGACTCCTGTCCTCCGCCTCTGAATAGTACTGACAGTTGGGATTAACTGTCTGAGAACTGATATTAGGCAGCTAAATTACTCAATTGTATACTAATATTTTATGTTTTTTTTTTTTTAAAGAACGACTAGGGCCCTGTGCCGAGGTTTTTCTTGCAGCTTCTTTTCCCCGGCTATACAGGTTGTGAGAAGCTGCAGTAGTTTTAGGCGGATGAGACGTTCGTTATGTAAAATTGACGATTCAAAGTGTAACTATGTTACAATACAATACAATACAATACAAATACACTTTATTGCACCAAAATAAAAAGAAATAATTACAAAAAGTCTCTTAACTAAGTACATGGCAAATGTCGGCCTTATCGCTTAAAGCGATTTCTTCCAGACAACCATAAGGTGAGGAAAAAGGTAAAAAAAAAATTGAAAGATTGCGGGTACAAACTATGCATACAACTTAACAACAAATACATACAAATAAATATATAACATACTTACAAATATAATGGCCCCGATTCCTGCAGACACCGCCTAATTTTATTTTAGGTTATATCCGTCATTTTCGTATCCGTCGAAAAGGAAAGGGACGGATGATTCACAGCTCTTAATTTTAGGAAGAATGAGTAAATTAATGTGTCGGGTTATTGACTGACGTAAAATTTTTAGACGGTTGGTTTAGATTTATGCTTAAAATTGACGTGTGTTCCATAAATTTTATGCTTGTCGATTACCCGTCCCTTTCCTTTTCGGCGGATGAGAAAATGACAGATATAACTTAAAATAAAATTAGATGGTATTTACAGGAATTAGCACCATTAGGCAGCTAAATTACTCAATTATATACTAATATTTTGTTTTTTTTTTTTAAAGAACGTCTAGGGCCCTGTGCCGAGGTTTTTCTTGCAGCTTCTTTTCCCCGGCTATACAGGTTGTGAGAAGCTGCAGTACTTTTAGGCGGATGAGACGTTCGTTATGTAAAATTGACGATTCAAAGTGTAACTATGTTACCTATTGAATAAAGATATTTTTGCATTTGAATTTGAGTTACTGCTGCCCTCTGTCAGTTTCCTATACGTAGTATTACTGCTTATTCTGTGACATTACCCCCCCAGACACATCCAAGAGCACATGGAGGTCCCGATAGACGTCTCCAAGATGTCGCAACAGGAGCTTCAGTTCCATTACTTCAAGATGCACGATGCTGATAACAACAACAAGTTAGATGGCTGTGAGCTGATCAAGTCGCTCATACATTGGCATGGTGAGATCAAATCACTTTTTTATAGCACTTGATTTTTATGACACTTCATACAAATATCCCGTTCTTACCGCGGTCGCTGAAAGTGTAACTGCGAGCGAAACTTAAAAACTTATTTTAAGAATTCAAGGCCAAGGAATTTAACAGCCTCCGTGGTCTAGTGGTTAGAGCGTTAGGCTCACGATCTGGATGTCCGGGTTCGATTCCCGATGGGGACATTGTCGAAATCACTTTGTGAGACTGTCCTTTGTTTGGTAAGGACTTTTCAGGCTTGAATCACCTGATTGTCCGAAAAAGTAAGATGATTCCGTGCTTCGGAGGGCACGTTAAGCCGTTGGTCCCGGCTATTAGCCGTAAAAACACCTCCACCAACCCGCAGTGGAGCAGCGTGGTGGAGTATGCTCCATACCCCCTCCGGTTGATTGAGGGGAGGCCTGTGCCCAGCAGTGGGACGTATATAGGCAGTTTATGTTTATGTTATGTTAAGAATTCAAGGGTGGAAAATGGTCAGTTTTTTTAAAAATAGTAAAATAAATATCCCTTAGCTTACAACACCGCTCAAGTCGAAAATTGGCGGTTTTTACATATTAATGCCATTGGATGAAGAAAATAAAGGTTAAAATAAAGTAAATCGTCAAAATAAGTATAAATAATTATTTATTAACCGCTAACTAGAGTATGTATTAAGTAGCAATAAAAAAATCTACAGATATTTTAAATAAGACATTTTATTTCGTCTCCTGTAAAGTTGGTAAAAATGACTTAAGCGGTGTTGTAAGCTAAGGGACGATATGTCAATTGTCAAAATTGTGATTTTGGTTCAAATCGATGCTTTTTAAAGATTTTCCTGGCCACGTTCCCCAAAAAATATAGATGGCATTGTATTGCGGAACTGCAGAGGGGTTGAGGTCGGCTCCCGATACGAATTGGTGCGGGGGGGGGGGGGAGTTATCGTTCTATACGTAGTATTATTCTTTAGTGTATGTCATAACTTGTCAAGATAACGACTCACGATCCGGAGGTCCCGGGTTCGAATCCCGGTGGGGACATGCCACGAAAATTTCTTTGTGATCCCTAGTTTGGTTAGGACATTACAGGCTGATCACCTGATTGTCCGAAAGTAAGATGATCCGTGCTTCGGAAGGCACGTTAAGCCGTTGGTCCCGGTTACTACTTACTGATGTAAGTATGTAGTCGTTGCATGAGCCATGTCAGGGGCCGTTGGCGGCTCAATAATAACCCTGACACCAGGATTGATGAGGTTGGTAACCGGGTAATTCACCTCACTACCAACACTATAGAAGAAGACTTGTCAAGATATGATCAAATATTTATTAATTGTTTTTTCTTTATTTTCAATGTCCTGCGATTCGTAGGTAACTATAACAGTTTCGTTAATGGGACAAATTTGTTTTTGTGGGATATCATGTATCCTTAAACATCAAGAAAGGGTATACATTGTTTTAAGTTTACGCGGTTACTGGTGCTAATTCCTGTAAATACCATCTAATTTTATTTTAAGTTATATCTGTCCTTTTCTTATCCGCCGAAAAGGAAAGGGACGGGTAATCGACAAGCATAAAATTTATGGAACACACGTCAATTTTAAGCACAAATCTAAACCAACCGTTTAAAAATTTTACGTCAGTCAATAACCCGACACATTAATTTACTCATTCTTCCTAAAATTAAGAGCTGTGAATCATCCGTCCCTTTCCTTTTCGACGGATACGAAAATGACGGATATAACCTAAAATAAAATTAGGCGGTGTCTGCAGGAATCGGGGCCATTATCATAATTAAAATACATAATAACGGGTTCTTACCGCGTTTAAAGTAGGGATATCGGGAGTCTCATATCCCTACTTTAAATTATGTGTTTTAATTATCAAGAAAGGGTGTAAAAAAACATAAAGAACTGTTATTACGTTCATGGGGTTATGTTTGTGATAATAAAACCTTTATGTTGTTTTAAATGTCATTTATTAATTGTGTGTCTCTGCAGGGCCTGCACGGTTACGCTATCGCTCACTAGATTTTTTTTTCGGTGTTTATTTATCGCCCTTACGGCATGGCAACCAGCTTTGAGTAATAACCGTATTTTATCTATCCACGTAGACAGCTTTCGCTGCGTCTAGTTATCAAATAACTTGTATACCAACATTGATTTAAAACATGTGTTGCTGTTTCTTGTCATTTCTTCTCCTCAGCCATAACACCTTGCGAAATGACCTTAAATTCAAAAATGTTACATTGACCTTGAACAAGTTTATCCATGATAATTACGTTGAATAAATGACTCTGATTTCTGATTTCTATTGAAATAGAAAAATAGAAATTGTTTATTATAACAGGACGCCACACACAAAGACAATAACATCACTTAAAATTTTTCACAAAACAATTACAAAAAGCATAGGAAGATGTTCATTACAATGATCATAAGGTGGTGGTGGACGTCCTGAGATAAAAGGGCCTCACTCAGCACAAGTCGCTGATATTATGTGGACCCTACTGGGTGAGGCACGAACGTCGTGTTTCATAAATATACGTTAATATTCGTAGGTACATAGATTAAATTTTACCAAATTACTTAAAATATAATTTAGGTGTACATAAAAAATATATATATATTATCACAATTGGTGCACGAACCGTGTAGCTAGCTGTTTAAGTATCATTTTATTCGTCGCAACCAGCGGTTTTTATCGCGCGCGCCGCGATAACGCAACTCGTGCAGACCGTGGTGTTACAGTCTTCGTAGATATCATCCATCCTTTCCTTTTTATCGATTAGCAGAACAAGGTCACAAGCAGCAACCCCAACAGGGTACTCCGCCTGTTGGGGAGAAAATCTTCACCGACGAGGAATTAGTGAACCTCATCGACCCCATACTGAACATGGATGACCACAATAAGGATGGGTACATCGACTACCCAGAGTTCGTCAGAGCGCAGCAGAAGAGCCAACAGCAAGAACAAGGAAAGTAGATAGTGTTTTAATTTTATCGTTTTATGTAGAAAATTTACATTTGGATGAATTTGTTACTAATACTAATATTAAAAGTTTTATAGTAAACGTTGAACTTATTCAAGTAAGGCTCTTGACAGACCGACCGCATTTCAACTGCAATCCAACCGCAAATTGCAGTTCGGGTGCAGTTTGAATGCAGTTGACACGACTGCAATAGAACTGCAAACCGACTGTGCAGCACGACTGCACGCCGACTGCAATTGAACCGCAATCGGACTGCCCGTTTGGTTTGCAGTTCTATTGCAGTCGTGTCAACTGCATCGGAACTGCAATTTGGCAGTCGGATTGCTGTTGAAATGCGGTCTGTCTGCCTAGAGCCTTATTCCCTTATTCCACTCTCAATAAAGTCTCGCATGCTCGCCGGTTTAGACTATTCTTGACTTGGCCTTTCTTTAAAACATCCTGAATCTGCTTGTGAAGAATAGATAGCAGTACACGCGGCTCGGTTGCCGTGCCGCGGGGACTGAAGTATAGACGCAAATTTATCCAAATAAAATTTTCTAAAGTTAAAACAAGCGACTCGAATTATTTATAAGCCAACCACTTACCTAATACTTTGTCTGATTGATGTTAAAAATGTTAATTATACAAATTATAACTATCTGTCAGAAGGTACCTAATATATCTTTACAATTCAACATGTATTCAATCAGTGTTTATTATAAAACTATCTTGTTACTGGTGCTGCTTCGCGTACACACAATCTAATTTTATTTTAAGTTAAACCTGTCATTTTCTTATCCACCGAAAAGGAAAGGGACGGGTAATCGAGGCGTAAAATTTATGGAACACACGTCAATTTTAGGATAACTTTTTAATAAAAATACCCTTTGTTTATTATCTGACTTTAAAAAACTAACCAAGTAAGATTATACAAAGTTTTCCTTATATCTAGTAAGTTCCTAATTATAGATTTCAGACGTCTTATAGGATAACTTAAAATAATCTTAAACAATCCTTTTACATTGACAGAATTAAGTTGACAGCCTTCAAACGGGTTGCATTTGATTCGTCCGGGTTACTGTTTCATTCGTTCATTTTAAAATTAACACCTGTCGTTCATCCGTCCCTTTCCTTTTCGGCCGATACGAAAAAGACAGGTATAACTAAAAAAATAGAAGGTGTCTGCAGGACTCAGGGCCTATATTGACCTTTTTGTATTGTTGTGAAACTATTTGAAAACTGTTATTGAAATGTAGTTTAGATCTGATATATCTCTGTACGAAATCAAGATTATATTATTATACCAGAGGCGACGAATAGTATAAGGCGCCTCCGGTAAGAGGCGACCATGATTATGTCAGCTAGCGAAGTCTGGTGACGTTGACAGAAATCACCTGGGGGGTTGAAGTGGCCAGTGGGATAACTATGGTCGCCTCTAACCGGAGGCGCCTTATACTATTCGTCGCCTCTGGTATATAATCTTGATTTTTACCGAGATATAAAAATCAATCTGGGGGGCTAAAATGGCCACATCGAAGCAATTCATCTAAGAAAGCAATATTGCAATTTGACATTTGGTGACATTTGCACTTATAAAAATAAGTGCGCAATGCAAACAAATGTCAAATAGCAATATTGCTTTCTTAGATGAATTGCTTCGACGTGGTCATCTTAGCCCGCCTGATATATCTCGGTAAAAATCAAGATTATATACCAGAGTCGACGAATAGTATAAGGCGCCTCCGGTTAGAGGCGACCATAATTATGTCATAGACTAAAGCTACCGAAGTCTGGCGACGTTGATAGCAATCACCTGACGTGTCCGCGCATATTTGATATATGTCGCTCGACAAATGTCGCCTAGTCGAGACAAGACTTTACAATACACTGAATATAATAAAGATTAAACAATAAATATTATTTTTTGCCGACAAAATCATAGACTATGGTAAATATTCGAACACCGGTAGCCAAGACCATTACCGTTAACGCAAAAATTTGCTTAGAATCTTTGGACTTTTTGCGAATATCCAGTTAGAATTTACGTAAGTTGTCGACATGCATATATTCTTCTGTCGTGTGGGTTGTGTGAGGTGATTACCAACCTCAGCAACCCTGGTGTCAGGGTTATTATTGAGCCGTCAAAGGCAATGTAACGATTACTCACTTACACCAGTAAGTAGTAACCGGGACCAACGGCTTAACGTGCCTTCCGAAGCACGGATCATCTTACTTTCGGACAATCAAGTGATCAGCTTGTAATGTACTAATCAAACTAAGGATCACAAAGTGATTTTTGTGATATGTCCCCATCGGGATTCGAACCCGGGACCTCCGGATCGTGAGCCCTACGCATATGTTCGAACTGGATATTTGCTTAAAGACAAAAGATTCTAAGATATGTTTACGCTCACGGTATTAATGATGTTGACGCCTGAAGTTCGAATAAACTACCTATTATCACAGCATTCCTAACACTGTCGCATTATTGAGATTTAAAAAAAAGACTATTGACAATGTATTTTTTTAAATAAACTTATTTCCTACTTGTAAGGTTTTATACTTCATTTTTTTATTCTTATTTCGAAAGAGGTGATAATAGTTAAGAAATAAGGTATGTTGTTGCATTCTGCTCAAAAAGTACTTAAAGCTGTTCCCTTTGCTGTTTTTAAGATTTTTTGTCAACACATAGCATCTGTATTCCCGGGGAAGTAGGCAGAGGTGAGAGTTGTTTGAGGGATGACTTTGAGGGATGATCGTGCCATGATTCTGAGTTAATATCAAGTGGAATTAATTATCCGTCGCCAAATTCATGGTCTTTTAAATTGTTTTCAATTCTTTTACTTTTGGAAAATTCCACTTGATATCAACTCAGAATCATGGTCTGAATCATCCCTCAAATGGGTGAATCTCAAAATTTCAAGTTTGGTGGCGAAATTTCATATTATTTTTTCGTGAAAAATTGGGTTCCGACATGAAAAAGATCCAAAGGGTCCTCGGTTCCGACATGAAAAAGGAATTTTTCAATTCCCAATTTCCCCACTTTTTCACGAAAAAATTATATGACAGTCCGCCACCAAACTTGGCACATTTTGATATTCACCCAAATACACCTACTCCTCAGTAGCTATGTTTACGTCTCATGATTGTGTCCCATGAGCCTATTGCCATTAACTGCGGGCTTGTTTCTCGCCGCGATAGAAATCATCTGTCTCTTTCTGTGCAGTACTGTGAGAGAGTGACGGGTGACGTATGTCGAGGCGAGAAAGAGTCGCGCGCTTACGGTGCTAAACCCGCTGATGTCAATTATCTATGATCTAAAAAAAATATATAAAATTGACAAATGTTTATAATGTGACTAATTACCACCATGGACATGCTGTTGAGACAATTTATAATGTTTGACACCTCAGTGTATGTACCTACACAGCTTCTCAATAAATGTTTCTTAAACGTGAATTTAAACTCAAAAGTCGAATTCAGTGGTATGACCCCATCCCGGGATTCGATCCCGTGACACTTCTTGTAGTCATTTAGTATCAGAGATTATAAAAAAGACATAATTTTCAACTCAGTTGGTAACTATTATCACCTTTTCTGAAAATGTCTTAACTTAAAAACAATTGAAAATCGAATTTTCTACGAATAAAAAAAAAGAAAATAGTTTTACTGTCTGCTCTATTGGTTGTATACAATGGAAAAAAAATAAAAAGAAGAAAAAGAGACGCTCAAAAAATGTGCTTCCAGATTTAATTTTAATTTATTTTTTTTATTTAAAATCTGTTTTAGTTGTATCTCGAATATTTTCTTCTTGTAAATATATTTTTTTGTCCATTAGTTCTACTTTTATAGTCATGGGAATTTTGTAATTTGCCTTGAAAACTTATTGCTTATTACCAAATTTAAATATTTGACAGCCCAGCAAAGTTTAATCGAATTATTTGATAATTGGATTCAATTTTGCTTGTCTGTTAAATATTTAAATACATGTTCACCGCTTGTTTATTTTTTATGGATAATGTCTAAGAATAGAAGGTCAGACAGGCAGTCGCTTCTGTAAAAAACCGGACCTGTCAAATCTTCAGGTTAGGTAAGCGGACCCTGTGAACACGGGACATAGAATGTTCTTATGACTATAAAAGTAGAATTTAGTCTATTTTAAGTAATATTTAGTTTTGTTTTTAACTTAGTTCTGTCACAATTTTCCAATTTGTAATAGTCAGACCACGAAATGGTCATTTATGAAGCCATTTTGGATTTAGAAAATGAAAAATAATAAATAGGCATAATGTCATCTCATCAATAAAATCATATTATATAAAAAAGAAATATAGGTACTTATTGTAATTAATAAAAAAATTTGGCTTACAGCCATTATAAAAAAAAAAAATTATTTTCCTGTCTGAACTTTTTTAAATTTTTTTTTCGATACTTGCCATTCCACAAAGTGACATTACAAAATAAGATTCCATTAAATAAGATTTTATTCGTCAATTATTTTTTATATTTTTCACAAAATCGTTTCTTTGAATCTCTCGAAACAGATCTTGTTCCTTGTTTTCTAAATCCAAAACTGGTCAGTAAGAACTAATAAGAAGTGTTTCAAGTGCCACGCTTTGCGAATGTATATGTATATTTTGATGGTGGTTAAGACACGCGTGAGGACTATTGTATACAAAAATAGCTTAAAAGGGTTTGAAAAAGCCACATCGAAGCAAAAGGGTAGCTTCCAACTAGTCGAATCAGTTACTTAAACACACATCAAAACACGAAATTACTATGGAATTTATATAAAAAGCAACCTCTGACAAAATGTCGAACTTATTATTACATTTTTCATTATTTATAAATAAGTTAAATAGAAAAAGGAAAACGTTTTTGTCACCTTTAGATCTGTCTTTATTTATTAATCAGAATTTCATAATTTATCTTTGACCTAGGAAACTACCGAATTCATCTAAAAGAACGATTTTGCTATTTGACATTTATTGAAATTGCGCGGCAAATGTCTTCAATGTGGCCATTTTTAAACCCCCCCCCCCCCCCCCCAGTAGGGCCAATATGCGCAACGTGATAAAAAATTGTCACGATTATTTTATCGATTCTGACGATATAATTATGTCGATTTGTCGATTGGTGCTAAAATATTGTGAACCCAAATAAGTCGTGTTGTTCTGTTCAAATACGAACAAAATCACGTGGCACGCATGTTCGGGAAAAAAAACAAACTTATCGATTTCGACAAAATTTATTGAATTGGTCGATAATTTTATCACGTTGGGCAAGTTAGCCCTGCTGGGGGGTTAAAATGGCCACATCGAAGCAATTCATCTAAGAAAGCAATATTGCAACTTGACATTTGCGCATATAAAAGTAAGTGCGCAATGCAATCAAATGTCAAATTGCAATATTGCTTTCTTAGATGAATTGCTTCGATGTGGCCATTTTAACATCTCTGGTCTTACTGGTTTTGAGGTTGTAAAATATGAATAACAAGGATACAAGGTAAGAGAGACTGTGAAATGCATTAAATGAGTTTATAAAGAACGAAAGGGTTTTATTTCATTCTTTTTACTGACAATTTCATTCATCCATTTCGTGAATAACCTTAATTTGTATTTGTTCAAAGGTAAAGTTTTGTTTACTGATATTTTTATGTTGGTTTTAATTTAAACCCAATACCTGTCAAGTTACCCTAAAATCCCTACTAACGTCAATGGTTTCTGTCCCCAACTTTTATGGGTTTGGCCCCAGCCTTATTAGGGTCGCATACCACAGTGAATGATGAAAATATTCTTAAAAATAATATCAAAAACAATATTGAAGGCGCTGTACAGTTTTTCGTTGTTTAACCTTCTAATTTTATGGATCACAGACATATTATGCATCTTTTATCTTTGTTTTTAGGTATCAATGATGACCCTTGTTATTACAGCCAGGCACAATTACATCTTCCACTCATTATTATTCTAATCAAAATAAAGAGAAGCAATATAAGTAGCAACATAATTTTATACATAATCTGATTCAAATGTCAAACAACCTTCCTAATATCTGTGCAAGTAACAATTATTTTTATTATTTATTTATTTATTTCAAAAATTAAGTACAGACAGTGATTAAACTAACTAGCATCGTTAAACCATGGTTTGTGTCGATGCTAGGTATCTACGATGTCCGTCTTACATTATACATAGATAAGTAGGTAACAAAAACTTGTGGGTAAGCAAAAGGTAAACAAACATTTTGTGCAGTTCGTGTCTCGGCTACGCATCGCAGAGCGCAAGCAAGTGATATGATAACTACAGTTATGTGTACAGTTACAGTTTATGTATGCTTCAGCCATTTACATTGTATTTTTGATTAATTATGTACCCGAGCAATGCGAAGAGGTAATTTTCATATCAAAACTACACCATGTTTGTTGTTTTTTATCGTAGCCTGGAGAGTCCCTCATTAAATACCTTTTAGATAGATTTTTTTTATAGGTATTTTTTTTTTATTGCGGCTTTGATTGTAGGTATTTTGTCTTGTGTGTTTGTGGTGTATTGTTAATGCAGCATAAATAAATAATAAAAATATTATTTTTTAAATATTATTGTGTGATGAAAGGACAAAAAAATTGTAGGTAAGTACCGATAAAATATGTTTTTTAAAGGTTTTTAAATTTTGCTCATTGAAAAAAACAGCGGTGTCAGTGGTTTTAATAACACAGCAGTTTGAAATCGTAACGAATACTAAGGGGGATGATTCAGACCATGATTCTGAGTTAATATCCAGTGGAATTTTCAGTCGCAAAATTCATGATTTTTTTATATTATTTTCCATTCTATACTTTTGCGATCGAAAATTCCACTTGATGTTAGCTCAGAATAATGAGCTGAATCACCCCTCTCAGTTGGTTACGATGGTTCTTAAATATGATTGAGGCGACGTCTAAAAATAGGTATTTTGAGCAAAGTTCGAGGTTTTCCTTGCGAGGTTGTCGCAACTGAGGAACTGAGGAAGATTTGAGTTAAAATCTTTGAATACGGGTGAGGCTTTCGTCGTTATAATAATTAAGGTGAGTGTACGCTATTGTAACCTGGAACCTGACAGGTAAAGAAAGAAGGAAGATTCGACATACTTATTGTTTTCACATATTAAATCAAAATAATACAATTACGAATGTATGCCGAAACGGTTCCACCTCAGCATAATGTGATAGCAACTGTCAGTACTATTCAGAGGCAGAGGACAGGAGTCCTAGTACGACTTCGAAATAGACTACTCTGGGCGCCATCCCGCTCGCGTTAGACAGAGTACTGCGGGGCGGAAGGCAAGAGGGAAACCGTTGCCCTATTTTTCCCTAAAAAGTAGCACGGAGAATGCTTTCTTTTTTTTTGACGTGATTTATTATAGATTTGCCGCACACTTGGTCGGACAAATGTGGAGCACTGAAGGCTCTCATCCCGTACAACGTTTAAGGCAACAGGCCTGGGGGTGCCCAGTTGGGCGCGAACCTCGGCTCAGAGCGTCGTATGGGAGGAAAAATATTTGAAAGAATTGACCCTAGTGAGTCGATAGCGATAAGCGCTGGTTGAGGGAAATCGTCGACCAAGCCGGCGAGGTCGGTATTGGGGTCCTGATGTGTTTGGTGTCGCGAGCTGATTGGCTGCCTCTATGGGGAAGTGCTACACCGACAAGAGCGTGGCTCTTAAATCTGTGATGAAGCTATTGCATTTTTTTCAGATGGCAAACAAGAGATACAAGCAAATTATCCCGAGAAGGAGGTAGCTATGGTTGTTGATGAACTTCTCATTCGCGCTGACGCTAACGTGGACGGTTTCATCACATATCCGGAGCTGGTCTATCATTTGGAGACGCAGGGTGGTACAAAGCCTATAAAAATGTCCGATGGCCGTTTGGCTTATATATAAAATAAAGTTTCTCCATCCAAATTACTATTATTATTAAAGTCTTGCGTCAGACAGAGTACTGCGGGGCGGAAGGCAAGAGGGTAACTGCCCTATTTTTCCCTAAAAAGTAGCATTAATGCTACACCGACAAGAGCGTGGCTCTTAAATTGATGATGATGATCCAAATTATACTTTATTGCACACAAATAAATCATACAAACATTTTGTAGCCAATTGGGGTAGTCACATCCATCGCAAGGTGAACTAAGTACCCACACCTCACCTCTGTGGTCCAGCGGTTGAGCGTTGGGCTCACCGTAGGTCCCGGGTTCGAATCCCGGTGAGGACGTATCACAAAAATCTATTTGTGATCCCTAGTTTGGCTGATCACTCGATTAGGTATCTGAAACTAAGATGGTCCGTGCTTCGAAAGGCACGTTAAGCCGTTGGTCCTGGTTACTACTTACTGATGTATGTAGTCATTACATGAGTCATGTCAGGGGCCTTTGGCGGCTCAGTAATAACCCTGACACCGGTTGATGAGGTTGGTAATCCACTTATTTATGAATTTTAATCAAGAAAAACGTAATAATAAGTCCGATATTTTATCACGTTTTTCTATGACGTCACAGTGTGCTTTTTCATACAAATTCCATAGTAATTTCTTGTTTTGACGTTTAGTAAAAAGTAACTGTTTTGACTAGTTGGAAACAAGCATACCTATTAAGCGTGGAAAATTGCTACTTTCCGAATTATCATAATCAATACAACGATTTGATAAGGTATCAGTTGGACCACGTATCATCATTTTACAGGCTGAAATTATCTACGGTAGATAATTTAGATACAAATTATAAGTAGGTACCTGGTTCACGATATTTTACACAAGTCTAACCTCAAAACATTCGAACGATTCCCAATTTTAGTTTTAATTTTATATTTTTTTTTTCAATAAAAGGTTTTTTACAGTGCCGATTTCCTGTTGTGAGAATAACGTTGTAACTTTTTTATTTTCTTTTTTATAATATCGATTAAAAAATAAATTCTTCCAATCATGTTAAAGTTAATACTTTTAGTTATGTTATTGGAGTGCGGTTTAGGTCAACATTATCAGCAGAAGGTGGCTCCTGGTGTGCCGCCTCAAAAATATGAGGTAAGAATTAGCTACTTACATAATTAACAATTTATCAAAATAATAACGACCTCCGTGGTCCAGTGGTTGAGCGTTGGGCTCACGATCCAGAGATCCTAGGTTCGATTCCCGGTGGGGATATATCACAAAAATTACTTTGTGGTCCCTAGTTTAGTTAGGACATTACAGGCTGATCACCTGATAGTCCGAAAGTAAGATGATCCGTGCTTCGGAAGGCACGTTAAGCCCGTCCTGGCTACTAGCCGTAAAAGTATATCCACCCACGCGCAGTGGAGCAGCGTGGTAGACCCCCTCCGGTTGATTGAGGGGAGACTTATGTTAGACTTTAGAGCCCAGTTCTTTTTGTTTTACTGTTTTTTGATTCCCCAACCGGCTGCAGCTGAAAATCAGCGTCATAGTCTTGCTACAGCTAGGCCGTGACATTTGCTGAGCTGAAGCCGTTTCGGCACTATGTATAATTATTTTATTTTTTTTGTTAATTAGTGTTAAGTATGCCGAATAAATATTTTCTTTCTTTCTTTATTTCTTTCTTTATGTCCAGCAGTGGGACGTATATAGGCTGTTTATGTTAACTTAATAAGTATAATAACGTGAATCCATAGGTAATAGCCGTTCGGACAATGGCCCCGATTCCTGCAGACACTTCCTAGTTTTACTTTGAGTTATTTATTATTATTTATTTATTTATTTATTTATTTATTTTTAGGAAGATTTACAGACAAATAACATTAGTGAATAAAAATGATTGCTTAACTATGTGCTAACAAAAAATCTCCACAGTTAATTAATATTAATTGTATGTAAATTAAACAGTTTATGCTTATGCCACAAACTTAAATAATAATAAGACGAATGCACCTATTCGGTGGTTTAAACCGGTATAGGTGCAATAGTTAGGAACCAACTAGTCAACAAAGTAATGCTGTGTTATATGTTTTCTTACAGTTGATGTTCTTGTACACAATAGGTCGATGTCAATTATACCCGAAATATCATTAAATTGCTTGATGGTGCGTAACAAGAAAGAGTTTCGCCTATAATTAGTTATAGCCATGGGTATACGTAGGATTGGCCGTTTCCTATATTTTAGTAGATCCGTACGAAGACTAAGCTTGGAGAGCAATTCAGGGCTATCAATTTTATTATTAGCAATGTTCATGAGATAGCAAATATCACTTACCTCTCGACGTATATATAACGGTAAAAAGTGATAGCGCTTGCAGCGATGCTCATAGTTCAGGGATGTCTGATGGGTCCTAAAATCCAAGAATCGCAGAAACCTCTTTTGAATCTTCTCAATTCGGGAACTGTAAACTTGATACTGCGGATTCCATATTTGACTTGCATATTCCAGATGACTCCGGACAAAAGCGCAGTACAGTATCTTGAGACATTTAATATCGTTGAAATTGGCTGACGTCCTTATTATAAAACCTAGAGCTCTGAACGATTTACTCAAAATATTATCAATTTGCTTGTCAAATAGTAGCTTATCGTCATGTACGACACCTAAGTCCTTTATTTCCCTAACTTATACCTGTCATTTTCTTATCCGCCGAAAAGGAAATGGACGGATGATTGACAGCTCTTAATTTTAGGAAGAATGAGTAAATGAATGAATAACCCGGCCGAACAAAATAGGCATCTCGCTGGTATGCAAATCGTTTGACGTGTGCTGTCAACTTAGTTATGTCGTGTTATTGGCTGATGTAAAACTTTTAGACGGTTGTTTTAGATTTGTGCTTAAAATTGACGTGTGTTCCATAAATTTTATGCTTGTCGATTACTCGTCCCTATCCTTTTCGGCGGATAAGGAAATGACAGGTATAACTTAAAGTAAACTTAGATGGTGTTAACAGGAATATTAGCACCATTGTGTGAGTTATATCTTCTGGGTTTGAATCCCAGTTCTGGGTTTATATCACTGAATTCCACTTTGGTTTAAATTCATGTTTGGATCAAAATCTTAATTGTTATCTGGCAACAAAGTGATTTCGACAATGTCCCCATCGGGAATCGAACCCGGACCTCCAGATCGAGAGCCTAACTCCCTAACTACTCGACCACGGCGGCTGTGATGATTTTAAGTTACATAAAGGTATTTTGTTTCAGAACATTCAGAAGCCGCCTCCTCCGCCACCTAAGGTAAATAATTTAGTTTATTTTTACCTAAAATATTGCTATTTTGACATTTAATTTATACATTACTCGTCCTATTCCAAGATATTCACTCAAATCTTCCTCGACCCCGTCCCCAGTTGAGGCGACCTCAACCTCATCACCAACCCATTAACGTCCCCACTGCTGGGGCACGGGCCTTCCCTATGGATGGATAGGGAGATCGGGCCTCAAACCACCACGCGGGCCCAGTGCGGATTGGTGGTTATTAACGACTGCTAATGCAGCCGGGACCAACGGCTTAACGTGCCTTCCGTAGCACGGAGGAGCTCGAGATGAAAACTTTTTTTTTGTGGTCACCCAGCCTTTGCGAAAGTTGCTTAGCTTCAACAATCGCAGACCGAGCGCGTTTACCGCTGCGCCACCGAGCTCCTCACCTTTACCTAGGTTTACCTAGGTACTTACCTATTTATTACCAAACTATTATTACCGAGTAAGTACTTACCTATTATTTTTTTCACAGCCTCAACAACAACAAAAATTGCCCCCTGGAGTTCCCCCACAAAAATATCAGGTGAGGATTTTCTATTGGGACAGATGTTGAAACGCAGTGGCGGCCCTAGTAAAATATTTAGGTGGTGCGAGGCCTCAAAGTGGCACCCCTCAGCCCTCTTAAATTAAAAAAAAAAGTTGTTTACGGGGCCTCCGGACCGTGAGTCCAATGCTCAACCACTGGACCACAGAGGCCGTTACCAAATGCTGATAGGATACTTGATTTGACGCTGCAGCGCTGGCTAGATAATTAGTGTAGTTAAAACTTGAACCTAAAACATTATATTTTTTTCTTTACAGGCTCAACATCAACAACAGAAAGCTCAACAACAGGCAGCTAATCAGCAGGTCCCCCAACAGCAGGTCCCCCAACAACAGGTCCCTCAACAACAAGTCCCCCAACAACAGGTCCCCCAACAGCAGGTCCCCCAACAACAGGTCCCCCAACAACAACAGAAAGTGCCCCAGAAAACAGTTCAGCCCGTATATGTAAATCAAGGTATGTTCCTTTGTAGATTTAGTTAAATGAAGTATTTTATTATTTTCTTATACAGGGTGTTCGTGACATCGTAATGAAAACTTTGAGGGATGATTTAGACCATGCTTCTGAGTTGATATCAAGTGGAAATTTCCGTCGCATAAGTATGGAACTGAAAATGATTTTAAAAATAAAATTTTCATGAATTTTGCGACGGAAAACTTCATTTGATATTAACTCGGAATAATGGTCTGAATGATCCCCCTCAGTATTCATTACGATGTCAATAAAACCCTGTATATGTATAACAGCCTCCGTGGTCTAGTGGTAAGAGCGTTAGGCTCACGATCTGGAGGTCCGGGTTCGATTCCCGATGGGGACATTGTCGAAATCACTTTGTGAGACTGTCCTTTGTTTGGTAAGGACTTTTCAGGCTTGAATCACCTGATTGTCTGAAAAAGTAAGTTGATTCCGTGCTTCGGAGGGCACGTTAAGCCGTTGGTCCCGGCTATTGGCCGTAAAAACACCTCCACCAACCCGCAGTGGAGCAGCGTGGTGGAGTATGCTCCATACCCTCTCCGGTTGATTGAGAGGAGGCCTGTGCCCAGCAGTGGGACGTATAGGTATAGGCTATTTATCTTATGTTATGTATATGTATAACTATCATGAGACTTTTCTGATTTGAACTTTTCAGAACCAAAAATATTAAGCGAGGATCACATGGAACATGAAAAAAAGTGAGTAACAGCTAACGACTATATTCCAATTGGGGTAGGCAGAGGTACGGTCACGAGTACTAATATGTATACACTTTGAAACCATGTCACATTAAATTTTTTGACAAATTTAACCGTAAGTCTCATTAAATGTCGAATATGATAGTGCGACAGGGTTCTAAAGTTGGCACATGATATTGCTCATGACTGTACATCCATCGTAAGATGAACTAAATCCACACAAGTCACCGAGTTTTCTGTTAGGCCAACGTGATAGGTGGTGAGCCGTATCGCCGTCTATAATTGGGTCGTGTACTAGGTTGGTGTGTGCGTGCGTGCGTGCGTGCGTGCGTGCGTGCGTGTGTGTGTGCGTGCGTGCGTGCGTGCGTGCGTGCGTGCATGCGTGCGTGCGTGCGTGCGTGTGTGTGTGTGTGCGTGTGTATGCGTGTGTGTGTGTGTGTGCGTGTGTCTATCACTACCCGTTGTTAACTGACTTATAATTACGTCAACCCTGTACATTCATGAGCAATATAATGTACCCACTTTAGGACTCTGTCGCACTAACATATTTGACATTTAGTGAGACTTACAGTTCAATTTGTCAAAAAAGTTAATGTGACATGTTACCAAAGTGTATACATATTAATGCTCGTGACCGTACTACTGTGCAGCGTGGTGGAGTATGCTCCATACCCACTCCGGTTGATTGAGGGGAGGCCTGTGCCCAGCAGTGGGACGTATATAGGCAGTTCATGTACACTGTGTACTGTACCTATGGTTTTTTTGTACCACAGACATATGGAGATGCATATGGACGTTCCAGTAGACACGGCGGACCTCTCCAAAGAGGAGATGCATTTCCGTTATTTCAAGATGCACGATATTGACAAGAATGGCAAGCTGGATGGCTGTGAACTGATCAAATCCCTCCATCATTGGCACGGTAAGATGATAAATGCAGAAGAAACTTTAGGAAGAAACGCTTAACACAATAAGTTTCTTTTTTTGGCGTGACTTATTGTAGATTTGCCGCAGATAGCATTAACTACTGGGCCGGACAAATGGGTATAAATGCCTTTTTTGACGTGACTTAAAAAAAAGGCATTTGTCCCCACTGAGTTTCCATTGACGCGGAGCTGTGCGGAGAGGAGCGGAGATGTGCAGGAATCGACCAATCACCGCGAAGGAGAGAGTGACAGAGCGTCTTCGTTTTTCGCTCTCTCGAACGCTGTGATTGGTCAAATCCGCACATCTCCGCAAAGCTCCGCCTATCTCCGCCTCAGTGGAAATCCGGAAAGTAATCCCGCGTGGTACGATCACGAGCATTAATATGTATAAACAAATTGTACTGTAAGTCTCACTAAATGTCAAATATGTTAGTGCGACAGAGTCCTAAAGTGGGTACATTATATTGCTCATGACTGTACAGGCGCTATGTAGGAAAGAGACAGGTATAAGGATCAAGTGTTCTGTTTCGTGAATATCCTAAAATACGGAAGTATGATGAAATAGAATTATACATGTTATTGTGTTTGTGTAAAAGTGTATTTTGTTAATAATGTTTATTGTCCAAAAACCCTACATTTGACTAGGGGTAAGTACCTACATACATTTTTGTTATTTAAATCATCTCCGTAACATTATCCCGTTTTTCACAGGGCCGCTTACGTAACGTCCGGTTTTTTACAGAAGCGACTGCCTGTCTGACCTTCCAACCCGCGAAGGGAAAACCAGCCCAATACAGGTCAGGTCACATACCTCCGAAAATGCTTTCTGTGCATCGTAGTTTGCGGACGAGTGGAGTATTTAGCGGCGAGGGTGTGCCGCCGCCAAAAGATGTTGACGGGGTACCAAACTGAGCATAGTACCCCGCTAGCTACAAGTTGGTAGTGTGACTAGGGATCGACGATCCTACAGTGTTGTGTTGGAAGTTGTATATATGCGTCTTGCTGAGTAAACTTCGATACCGCGTTTCACGACCGCTTGAAGACTGCGTTAATGAATGTGGCGCCATCTGTTGCATGTGAGCGGAACTAGGTGGCCAACTAGTTGGGTCCGCTACAGAGTGCAAAGTTGAAGTGTGAAATATTTGCTCATTTGTGTATGGCCCGCGTTTCGCGCTCACTTGTCCCTTCCAACCTTTTGCTTCTATTCCGCGGTGAAGGTATCAGCCTATCGCACATTTCATTAGTCCATCATGTTAGAGGACAGAAACCCTCTGTTGATTTACCACTACCGTAGATACAGCGCTTGATACAAAAATGCGGCGAAAACTTGGCGCTTATTTAGCTATACAATCGTACACAGCGGTATACTTATACATTCAATAAAATCGTGTCAAATTAAGAAAGTACGCATCGTCTTATTACGTATATTAGCGCGTGGTGCTTCGTAACGCGGTCGGGTTATATTGCGACTCGGATTGACCGGGAGGTCTTACTTGTTTTAGTGTATTTTAAACTAAAATAATAATTTTGGTGGGTTTTATTGCGAAAATTATTACTTTGAAATATGATATTTCATCCTTCGTTTTTCGCTTTGAGCTTCTATTTTTGCAAGCCTTTACATGGCACTTCCCCGTGTTGCCAGTTCGGCGCCTAATCGCGCACTGAGGTAAAGAACTGTCGACGTCGCTATATTAACAGTAACTTTGCGTCCGACTTTTTGAGCGCTGATGTTCAAATCTACGGTAGTTGTAAATCTATGCATGCCCGGGAAGACAAGTTGAACGCGTTCTATGTTTTTTTTCGCACCCAGAACAGCATAGAAGCAAGTTTGAATCGTCAATTATATTTTCCAGGTGAGATGGACCGCCAACCCCCAGTGTACACGGATGAACAGCTGGAGAATGTTCTGGAATACGCTTTGAAGAATACTGATCTAAACAATGACGGTTACATAGATTATACTGAGTACAGGATAAGTAATTATAAAGGACAGAAGGCCATGGAAGCTGTCGCCAATACTGATGCTAGAGATAATTTGCAGTAACTTAATTATTCGATTCAGTGAATGGCTCATGTACTGGCGCGGTGAAGAAAGGACTTAGTAACCTTAAAAACGCTATGGCACGCGAATAGACTCCAACCTGTCAGACACAGACTCGCCAAGTCCAGCAAACTGACTCATGTGACTTTTTTTTTTTTTTTAACTTTGGGAAATGCATTACGCATACCACGCCGCCGGGGACGACGACGTGGTTATGTGGGACTCCCCGGGTGTCGCCACCCGGTATACCCACTAAAACCCAACGGTGTTCCTCCTTGCCGCCCTGTGGCGGGGATACGGGAACGCAATTGCACACAACCGCGTCCCCGCCGGGCGGATGCCCTTTGGGGCCCAGCGCCCATGGGAGCGCGTCAAGCGCCTCCCCCTCCGCCGAGGGCTGCCCGGAACACTTGGTGACTCATGTGACTGGGCCAACCGTGTATAACAGATCGCCTCGGGCTCTTTAGAATGCACTCTTCTTCTTTTCTCTTTTTTTTCTTTTTTTTTCGGGTTCTTTTTTTAGGGCTTGGTTTACCACTGAATACAATTGAAATTAAATTCTTATGAGTTTGTATTCATATGTGCCTAAATCAATCGTTAACGCGCCATTATTGAAATGTTTCAAAAGTAGGCTTAAATGCTGGCTACTCGAACACACTTTCTACAGCTTTGAAGAGTTTTTAACTTTAAAATTTAGCACTTAGTACTTATGTACCATTAATTTATTATTATATTATCCATATGACATGTACTTAATGTAACTATTACGAAATAAATGAATATGAATATGAGTAGCTGTTTCACTGGCAGACTCACTGTCTGACTGGCTCACTGTCTGTCTGACTGTTTCACTGACTAGCTGACGGCCTCCGTGGTCCAGTGGTTGAGCGTTAGGCTCACGATCCGGAGGTCCTGGGTTCGATTCCCCGTGGGGACATATCACAAAAATTACTTTGTGGTCCCTAGTTTGGTTAGGACATTACAGGCTGATCACCTAATTGGCCGAAAGTAAGGCGATCCGTGCTTCGGAAGGCACGTTAAGCCGTTGGTCCCGATTACTACCTTACTGATGTAAGTATGTAGTCGTTATATGAGTCATGTCAGGGGCCTTTGGCGGCTCAATAGTAACCCTGACACCAGGGTTGATGAGGATGAGGTTGGTAATAGGCTAGTTTCCAACTAGTCAAATCAGTTACTTTTTACTAAACGTCAAAACACGAAATTACTATGGAATTTGTATGAAAAAGCACACTGTGACGTCATAGAAAAACGTGACAAAATGTCGGACTTATTATTACGTTTTTCTTGATTAACATTCATAAATAAGTTTAATAGAAAAAAGAAAATGTTTTTCGTTAGTTTTAGATGTGTCTTTATTTAGTAATCAGAATTTCATAATTTATCTTGAACCTAGTACACGACCCAATTCACCTCACAACCCACACGATAGAAGAAGAAGACTGACTAGCTAACTGTTTGACTGACTAATTAACTGTTTGAGTAACTAAGTAATTGTTGGACTGTTTAACTCTTTGACTAGCAAACTAAAAATATAATCTAATGGCAGAGACAAATAATAAAAGGTAATATTTGGATAGATATGCAACTTCTATCTTCTTCTTCTAGGTATCGTGTGGGTTGTGAGGTGGATTACCAACCTCATCAACCCTGGTGTCGAGTTTGCTATTGAGCCGCCAAAGGCCTTGACTTATTCTCTTTATTTTGATCAGAATAATAATGGGTGAAAGATGTAATTGTGCCTGGTCAAACAAGGGTCATCATTTATACCCAAAAACGAAGATAAAAGAGAGTTTTTTTTATATATTATTAATAATAATAATATTTCTTTAGATAATTATATATTATTTATTATTCTTTTTTTTGTTATGTTAGTATCATTATATGTTTATTGCACCAGCCCGTGCTCCAATGAATAATCTTCTTTCACCCTAAGGTTGCCTGGCAGAAATTGCTGTTTAGCAATAAGGCCGCCTATTGTGCTTATGTTTTATTCGTATGTTTATGTCCTTTGTATAGGTTGTTGTGCAATAAAGTATTATTGATTGATTGATTGATTGATAAAAGATGCATATGTCTGAAATCCATGAACTTAGATCGTGACCTGGGGCCTGTTTGTTTCATAAAACTTACAATTGTAAATTACAACGACAATTTGGTGTTCATTACGTAGCTAATATGAAACTGCAAAATATTTGTGATCACTAACTCCGCAATGTACATCAAATTGTCATTGTAATTTACAATTGTAAGTTTTATTAAACGGGCCCCTGGGAACTCCTCCATTATCTTTTTTTATTTCCAGGTGAAGGTGAGGCCCCATCAGAGTTATCTCACGTATACAGTGATGAAGACCTCATAGAAATAGTGGAAGGTGCTTTAAAGCAAGCTGATTTTAACAACGACGGATTCATTGACTACGCTGAAATGAAAAGGAGTGTTATTGGTTAGAAAATAAAGAAAGAAAAAAAAGAAAGGAAAGGAAAGAAAGGAAGAAAGGAGGCCGGAGTGAGATGGTGGCTGAGTTCGGATAGGGACCCTACGGGGTATAACTAAAACCCTTGCCCAGGGATACGGGTGAAGACCTCAACGGTTGCAGAGGCGGAGATGGGAGCCATCGGTACGGCAATGCAGGACGGGGCAAGTCACGGGGACTGTATCCTGGAACCAGACAGAGGGCAGCAGTAACTGTCAGTACTATTCAGTGGCGGAGGACAGGAGTTCTAGTGCGGCTTTGAAATAGACTACTCTGGGCGCCATTCCACTCGCGTCAGACAGAGTACTGCGGGACGGAAGGCAAAAGGGCACTGCCCTATTTTTCCATAAAAACTAGCATGGAGAATGCTACACCGACAAGAGCGTGGCTCTTGAATTAATGATGATAGGAGAAAGTAAAGGAAGAATATTTTTTTTATAATTCATGGACGCTGCTGCTACAATACAATAACATCAAAAATACTGTAGCGGACCCAACTAGTTGGCCACCTAGTTCCGCCCACATCCAACAGATGGCGCCACATTCAATTTTCGCCCCGAAAACATTTGGCGGCAGCACACCCTCGACGCAAAATATACCTAAATAGGTACTTAAAATTGAAAACTACATACATACATACATAAACTCACTATGGAATTCCACTTCCATTTGCAAAGTTATAAGCATGTAGCAGAGTAGGGGCATTGTAGACTCAATAAGCACCTACACAGAATGGAGCTGACCGAGTCTCCTTTATGCAGATTCTGCTTAGGGGAAGATGAGACGCCACTACATCTGCTATGCAGCTGTGAGGCTCTCATACATAGTAGAAGCCGTACACTTGGGGGCCACATAATGGACCCCCAGGAAGTCATGGAGCTTTCTCTCAAAATGACGTTGGATCTCTTCGAACGGATCGGTCTAGAGGAGGATATTTAAATGTAGGGATTTTAGGTCACAATAGATCTGTCAAGGTCGCAGTGATCTCGCGGGCTGCATTGCAGTCCGGCCCTCACAACTTGCAAATTATAATGTAGCAGAGTACAAACTGTGCCATACTGGCCTTTCTGTCTGACCGTCAATCGTCAACCATTCCGCTTTTCCTTTCATTTTACGCTGAAGCATTGCATCCCCGACCTTCATAAGAACTACATAAAGATACTATGACTGCTTAGTTCCGGCCGTGCCCTCTAATTTTGGATTTGTATCTTATATCTAAGCATCGTTATAATTTGTCTGTGAAGTGTTGTTAATAAACTGGATATTCCTGTTGAATTTATAACGTTATTTTTCGTCGTTATTACCAATTTTCCCACTACTCTGCCGGCGCGTCGGGACTTCATCCCCGATTCCCCACCCATCATGCCGCAAGCACATAAATATTGAATGGCAGACCGACAAATTCTGGTTTTTGGCGACAAATTTCGACAAATTATCGACATTATCGAAACTTTCATGATGATGCTCATCATCATCATCAGCCGTACGACGCCCACTGCTGGGCATAGGCCTCCCCAAGGATCTCCACGACGATCGGTCCTGCGCTGCCCGCATCCAGCGGCTTCCCGCGACCTTCACCAGATCGTCGGTCCACCTTGTAGCGGGCCTACCCACTGAGCGTCGTCCGACACGTGGTCGCCATTCTAGAACCTTTCCGCCCCAGCGGCTATCGGTTCTCCTCGCTATGTGTCCTGCCCACTGCCACTTCAGCTTTGCAATTCTCCGATTTTAATGATGATACTTTTGAAATCAATCACTTTCTAGTCATACTTGCTTACGTGGAAAATAAACACACAATTAAATTCAAAGCCAATGTAATTTCATTTCATTATTTACAAAACATTTATTTAGTACCTTACCTTAGTAATATTTTGATATAAACACACAGTAAAGAAAGATGCATTTTATACCTACTTTGGTGCTAATTCCTGTACACACCATCCTTAAATTTATTTTATGTTATACTTACCTGTCATTCTTATCCCCAAAAAGAAAGGGACGGGTAATCGACAGGCATAAAATTTATGATTTTAAACAGAAATTTTAAAAATACCTCCCAAAATTTTATATTCAAGTTGAAAGCACACGTCAAACGAGTTGCATATCAGTGTGATACCTATTTTATTCCTCTGCGTGATTCATTAATTCACTCGTTCATTTTAAAATTAACAGGGGGGTTAAAATGGCCACATCGAAGCAATTCATCAACGAAAGCAATATTTGCTCACTTACTTTTATATGCGCAAATGTCAAATTGCAACATTGGTTTTTTAGATGAATTGCTTCGATGTGACCATTTTAACCACCCAGGTCTTCTGCTTCGATGTGACCATTTTAACCACCCAGGTCTTCTGCTTCGATGTGGCCATTTTAACACCCCTGGTCTTCTTATAAGTACTTCTTATAAGGTTTCAATCAAGGTATATGTGGACTCAATTTTTACTCTGATTTAAATTCAATGAAACAAATCGTGGTTTTGCGGAAGGCAATCACATCAAAAAGTAATTTTTCAAGAGGCGCTTAAGTGGTTTTCTATATAAAACGACGATATAGTCATCACCGTCTCCCTAGCATTATCCCGTTTTTCACAGGGTCAACTACCTAACCTGAAGATTTGACAGGTCCGGTTTTTTACAGAAGCGACTGCCTGTCTGACCTTCCAACCCGCGAAGGGAAAACCAGCCCAATACAGGTTGGGTCACCTCCGAAAATGCATTTCTCGGGAATGTGGGTTTCCTCACGATGTTTTCCTTCACCGCTGAGCACGTGATAATCATATGACGACGAGCAACGATGTAGTAGACCTTAACAAATATATAGTAAGTAATTATTTTTTTACACAAAAAAATTAAGAAAAAGAAGTGTTATACAATAAATCAAGTTACTTAAATAATACTTATAAAATATAATAACACTGAATAATTCCACAGCCAGCCTTGATATTAGCACCTACAGCGCACACAAACTTAACCTTACTTTGATTTGACAGCTCTCTCTTGCCGTCCTTCACTAACAATGCATGCAGGAAGGAGATGCAGCTAGTTTTAATCCTAATTTAAGTTAAAATTAGGTTGGTAGTCGCCCAAATCTACACCATTAACTTACTTTAATTACGAGCAAGCGACTACCGGTTTTAAATTAAAAAAAACTAATGTTTGCGGTCTCTGTTGGCAACATCCAACAAATTAAAATATTATTTTTTACTTTTTTAAACATAAAAATGGCAATCCTTTTTTTTTCTTCTACGATCAACGAACTGTGAAATAACGTAAATTGTGTGTGCCTAATTATTTAATAAAAAAACGTGGTCAACTCAAAGTCGCTGTATATTTACCATCTTCTACACACCAGGCAGAGCACAACAACATCTGTGTGCGACAGTCTCTTAAAGCTGTAAGGAATTCAAGCCAATTTAGCTTTATTTTCCGACATTTCACAGGAGAATCGAAACCTACCGGTTGCTCTCCATAGTTCCAGAATCATAAAATTATTGTTTACCGGGTGAGAGACTTATTGCAGATTTGCCGCAGATGGCATTAACTAATTGGCCGGACAAATGGGCAGCGCTGAGGACTCTCACACGGTACAAAATTTAAGACAACAGGCCTGAGGGTGCTTGAAGATTATTTCTCAGATTATCTTTGTTAATTTAGGTACCCACGACAGGATGTGCGGAAGCCTCGGTGCGCGAGTCCGACTCGCACTTGACCGGATTTATTTCACCATTCCAACATGCTGTTATTGGCATCCTTGAAGCTGATACTATTCTCACTGTAGAACTGCGAGAACCACGACCTGAAGGCTCGTATGGTCTTGTCAGTTTTGACGTACGCTGGTGCTCCGACGTACCGCTTGTTATTCCAAATCGCTACGTCTCTCTCGAACTGGAAGGAAAAGAGACAAACCATACAGTAAAAAAAAGAAAAAAGAAGAGAAAGGAAAAGAGAAGAAGACAAAAAGAAGACGAGAAAAGAAGAAGAAGAAGAGCATAAGGGCGTTAGTGACACTGTAACGAAAACTTTGGCGCATGATTCAGACCATGATTCTGAGTTGACATGATAAGTGGAATTTCTTGTCGAAATTGCTGATGGCGGAAAAATGAAAAAAAAAAGACAACTAAAATTTGCATGAATTTTCTGACGAGAAATTCCACTTGATATCAACTCAAAATCATTGTCTGAATCAGCCCACTCAGAATTTGTTAGGAAGTCACTAACAGCCTTCACCCTCAGAGCAGACTCCTACTTCCCAAACGAATTAACTCAAAAGTCCGCATAAACTTTATTATATTAGTGATGCTCTTAGTCATAGTCGATCGATTTTGTTGTTTTTTTTAAATCCTCACCTGGTAAGACTCAGCTCTATTCAAGATGTAGCCAAGCGGAGCGTTGTAATTAGGGGAGAAGACACGATGAACCACCTTCTGTTGTAGTGGTCCAATGGGAGTGACGGATTGGGATATCAAAACTGGACCGAACGACGTCTGCAGCTTCAAGCGGACGTGGCCTGGGCCGATCTGGATGGAACATGGCATTGTTTATTATATCATGATTATGGGTCCGATTCCTGCAGACACCTCCTTCTTCATAAACAAATATGGAACTGACAACAATTTCTAAAGCAAAATAAAAGTGCATTTTGCGACGGCAAATTCCACTTGATTATCATGAGCTGAATCATTCATGTTCAGCGTTATTCTTTTTCTTCTCCTATCGTGTGGGTTGTAAGGTGAATGACCAACCTCATCAACCCTGGTGTCAGGGTTATTATTGAGCCGCCAAAGGCCCCTGACATGGCTCATGTAACGACTACGTACTTACAGTAAGTAAGTTTATCAGTAAGTAACAACCGGGACCAGTGAATGTGTGGCGCCCTTTTGTAATAAACTATTTCTATTCTATTCTATTCCATACTTTTCCAACGGTAAATTCCACAGTGAATAGGGGTACCTTAACGATGGAGAATCACTTGGTTACCTGTGTAACATCAACGTCGACATGAAATAGGTTCATCTTCATCAGCTTGTAGTCATGCGTCAGCTTGATGGTGGAAGTGTGATGGTCGCCGCGAGACCACTCCGCGGTCCAGTAGTGGCTACCTGGAACCCACATAGAATAAGGAATAAGCAACTCTCCGCTCCCCACTCGCGGCTGAGCTCAGTGGGTAACATAGTTACACTTTGAATCGTCAATTTTTACATAACGAACGTCTCATCCGCCTAAAATTACTGCAGCTTCTCACAACCTGTATAGCCGGGGAAAAGAAGCTGCAAGAAAACCCTCGGCACAGGGACCTAGACGTTCTTTAAAATTATAAAATATTGTTATACAATTGAGTAATTTAGCTGCCTAATATCAGTTCTCAGACAGTTAATTCCATGCATCATTATCTTCTAAATAATCACTAACTAAAATAAGCAGAAGCATAATATATATAAAAATAATTGGTGCTTGACATTTGGATAACATTATGTATAGAATTATGTTGCTACCTATATTTTGTTCTCTTTAATTTGATTACTTATAGTAGGTGGAAGATGTAATTGTGCATGGGTGTAATAAAAAAGGTCATCATCGATACCCAAAAACAAAGATAAAAAATGTCATCCATGAAATTAGAAGGTTAAACAAAGGAAAAACTATACAGCGCCATCTATATTGTTTTCGAGGAACGCTTGGATAGTCCCTCATTGAACCTTGAACCCACCGATAAAGTTCAGCAACAGTGGATATTTTTCTCCTAATTTGGACAACAGCGATTCGGAGTGTACCGCGTTTAGATGAGCGACGTCTGCGCCGTTCTCAGGGATCTCCTGGCAAAAAAAGAAAAAGAAAATGTGTTATAATGACGGAAAAAATTAAAGATCTTTTTTATTTGACTTAAGTATTGTAGATTGTAAAAACCGGACCTGTCAAATCTTAAGTAGTTAATGCGACAAATTTACAATAAGTCAGCATCCCCCCTAGCATTATCCCGTTTCTCACAGGGTCCGCTTACCTAACCTGAAAATTTTACAGGTCCGGTTTTTACAGCAGCGCCTGCCTGTCTGACCTTACAACCCGCGAAGGGAAAAGCAGCCTTATAGGTTAGGTCATGTACCTTCGAATCGTATTTCAATTCAATTCTAATTAATTTTAATTAGGTATATTTCAATTCTTTTATTATTATTCAATTTTTTCTCGGGAATGTGGCAATATACAGGGTGTTAGTGACGTCGTAACTAAAACTTTGAGGGATGATTGAGACCATGATTCTGAGATGATATGAAGTGGAATTTTCCGTCGCAAAAGTATGGAACAGAAAATAATAAAAAGAAAAACAAAAATTTTCATGAATTTTCAGACTGAAAATTCCACTTGATATCAACTCAGAATCTTGGTCTGAATCATCCCCCTCAGTATTAGTTACGATGTCACTAACACCCTGTATATATTTTTTTTGACGTGACTTATTGTAGATTTGCCGCAGATGGCATTAACTATTTGGCCGGAAGAATGTGGCAATAACCGACTAAGTATTCCGTACCTGTATATGGCAATTGACGGTGAAGATGTTGCGTCCTCTGCATCGCATCTGCATCGTGCATGCGTCCTGCAACGACCACAGTGGAGGCCTATTTTCTGCGTCGTACCAGATCCATACAGCGCCGTCAGCCTCTACTGTCTCCCATGATTTTATCGATACGCCTTTTGGGACTGTGAAAAGAAAATATATATATTTTTTTTAATTTTTGTTTTTATAGCACTCATTTGTGCTTAGAGACATTTCATATATATGTGTGTGTCGAAGGTTTTACATAAATACTTATTTCTTTTTATTATTATTAGGCACGTTAAGCCGCTGGTCCCGGTTACTACTTCCTGATGCAAGTAAGTAGTCGTTACATGAGCCATCTCAGGGGCCTTTGGCCGCCCAATAGTAACCCTGACACCAGGGTTGATGAGGTTGGTATTCCATCTCACAAGCCACACGATAAGAAGAAGAATATTAAATTATTTAATACTTTAAGAGGAGCAGACTTAACATATCTACGGAATTGTCAGGGCAAAAAACAAACAGCAAAGACTTGTCCCACAGATACATCAGCATGGGCCGAACTTAGGGTCGATATATTTAAATATTTTATTTTACAATAAAACATGGAAAGAAATCTAAAACAATACAACTCAAGGTCTTCTTCAAACTCATCAGAAAAGCGGTATTCTTAGACGGTGCCTCAACCTGAACTCGAGTATACACTAGTAAGGAATGACGTCATTATTTTCATATTATGTTCGCAGTGACGAGCTCGGTGGCGCAGCGGTTAACGCGCTCGTTCTGCGATTGTTGAAGTTAAGCAACTTTCGCAAAGGCCGGTCATAGGATGGGTGACCACAAAAAAAAAGTTTTTATCTCGAGCTCCTTCGTGCTTCGGAAGCCACGTTAAGCCGTTAGTCCCGGCTGCATTAGCAGTCGTTAATAACCATCAATCCGCACTGGGCCCGCGTGGTGGTTTAAAGCCCGATCTCCCTATCCATCCATAAGGAAGGTCCGTGCCCCAGCAGTGGGGACGTTAATGGGCTGATGATGATGATGACGATGTTTGCAGTATGACATGCTCGACTCCAGTGAGAAGTCCTCAAGTCGAGGACGTAAATGGCAACTTAAAATGCTCAGCAGAGGCAGAGTCGAGTGGAGGAAGAGTGAACATCTTAGAATACGGTTGTTAGTGACGTGTGATCAGCATTGTGACTTACCTGATTCCACTCCTGGCACACTGACCAACGCCCCGTCGGCCCCAAACCGCCACTTGTGGAAAGGACACTCGATACAGTTGCCGCAGACATTCCCACCTGCCGCCAGATTGGCCCCTAAATGGGGGCAGTACGCATCTACACAGCGGACCACACCGTCTGCGCCGCGATACACGCAGAGATTTTGACCTGGAAATTAATAATGGTGCTAATTCCTGCAGACGCCATCTAATTTTATTTTAAGTTATACCTGTCATTTTCTTATCCGCTAAAAAGAAAAAAACGGGTAATCGACAGGCATATAATTTATAGAACACACGTCAATTTTAAGCAAAAATCCAAAACAACCGTGTAAAAATTTTACATCGGCCAATAAACGGATTGCATACCAGCGAGATGTCTATTTTATTCGCCCAGGTTATTCATTCGTTTTAAAAATTTTTAACTTGTTGACAATCATCCGTCCCTTTACTTTTCGGCGGATAAGAAAATGACGCGTACTTATAACTTAAAATAAAATTAGGAGGTGTCTGTAGGAATCGGAGCCAATGATGTAGTATTTAAAAAAAATCTAGTAAGTAACTTGGTTTCCAAAAAATACCTATGAACACTCCTCCAATCCAACGCAGTCCTAAAATTAATGATTGTCGAATTTGTTTTCGAATTCACGTTTGGATCATAAATGATTATCACGTGCTCAGCGGCGAAGGAAAACATCGTGAGGAACCCGAGAAATGCATTTTCAGAGGTATGTGACCTAACCTGTATTGGGCTGGATTTTTATTTGCGGGTTCGAAGGTCAGACAGGCAGTCGCTTCTGTAAAAAAGCGGACCTGTCAAATCTTCAGGTTAGGTAAGCGGACCCTGTGAAAAACGGGATAAAACTAGGGGGACGATGATACCTATGAACACTTCTCTCTTCTCACAAGAAATAATACTAGGTACTGTTTAGAGTTACACTTGACTATAAATTAAAAATTAAAAAGTACGTGAATAAAATATTGAATACACGTGGTCCAACGGTTGAGCGTTGGCGGCGACAGCGACCGCCACACTCTTGGTCATAGTAGACCGTAGTAGACCGCAGAAGAACGTAGTGGACCTCAGTAGACCACAATAAATTATCGCTCGCCATAAGGTTTTATGGTAGGCAAGCCTTCTGATCTGGCAAAATTCATCTCTTCTGAATCTTTATTAATTATAATTCACCCATTTTGACGGCACAGCTTTCTACTATTGCAATCCAGCCATTAGGATAATGTGGTATCTAGGAGCCGAGTCTCCTTAACGTCATTGTGCGAGGTTTAGGCACTAGTTACTATGGCAACACGTTGCTATATAATCTGATAGTCTATCGTATTGTGAAGACCATCTCTTTGTAGATTAGACACCGAAGTACACACTATTTATATACGTATATATTGTAGCTATATGGTTAGGGTTAGCCTGTTAGGCGCTGTTAGGTTTTGACTCACGTTAGATTACAGTCAACCCCTTTTCCATTTTACGTAAAGTCAGCTAACTATTCTTATAACCGGCGGTAAACGCAGACTATAGCTAGTTAGTTTACAGTCCCAGTAGACTGTAGTAAACCGCAGAAGACCGCAGTAGACCGTAGTAGACCACATTGAATTATCGCTCGCTGCAAGATTTTATGGCAAAATTCATGTCTTATGTCTTTTTATTTATAAAAAAAAATCTCACCAAGAGCGTCTACCGCCAGCACCCCACCCACTTTGACGTCACAGCTCTCTGCCACTGCAAACCAGCCGTTGGGATAAGGTGGAGGTATCTTGGAGCCGAGTCTCCTGGATGTCATAGTGCGAGCTATCCTGAGCGGTCGATCAGGTCCTGGAGGGACGTGGTCGAAGCCGATTTCTGTTAGCTCCTGAAAAGTAAATGATAATTACTCTACCGTCATCAGAGAGCTTAACTTTTGTACCTCTTTTTTATGTAGCTCAGATAGAAGAAAGCTTAACTCTCACTGTGAGGCCGCGGATTTGAATCCCAGCACGGGCCTAAACCAATAATAATAATAATATAATAATGGTGCTAATTCCTGTAAATACCAACTAATTTTATTTTAAGTTATATCTGTCATTTTCTTATCCGCCGAAAAGGAAAGGGACGGGTAATCGACAAGCATAAAATTTATGGAACACACGTCAATTTTAAGCACAAATCTAAACCAACCGTCTAAAAATTTTACATCCGTCAATAACCCGACACAGTTAAGTAGACAGCACATCAAACGGATTGCATACCAGGGACGTACCTTTTCATTCGCCCGGGTTATTCATTCATTTACTCATTCTTCCTAAAATTAAGAGCTGTGAATCACCCGTCCCTTTCCTTTTCGACGGATATGAAAATGACGGATATAACTTAAAATAAAATTAGGCGGTGTCTGCAGGAATCGGGGCCAATATGATTATAAACTAAATAAATAATAACTACTTAAATAAACTTTACTATTATTTGTATGTCGTTTCCATATCTCGGGCCTACGGAGTCCCGGACTTTTGGAAGGCGTGCGTGGGGCCGAAGCCAACACGTAGAGGCCCATCATAAATGATTATCACGTGCTCAGCGGTGAAGGTAAACGTCGTGAGGAAACTCACTGAAAAAAGCATTTCGGAGGTATGTGACTTAACTGTATTGGGCTGGTTTACCCTTCGCGGGTTGGAATTTTGAAGTCCTGTCAAACCGGACCTGTCGAATCTTCAGATTCGGTAAGCGGACCCTGTGAAAACGGCATAACGCTAGGAAGATGAATTTATATTTAAAGGGGGTTCCCATACAACATACGCGATTTTTTTGTCGATTCTTGCCCTTTTTGCTTGATATCAATACCAATTGTTTTTAGCTAGTCTACGTTACGGAACCCTCCGTCCGCGAGTCCAACTCGCACTTGGCCGGTATTTTAAACTTCATGCGGAAAGCCACGGGAGCTCCGTGGTTCCTTCGCAATGAAAATCTGCACATTGACCTAGGTCTGCCAACCATTGCCCAATGGCTCAAATTAGCTTCCAAACGTTTTTTCGATTCTGCTCCGCACCACCCAAATCCCCTGGTAGTTGCGGCTTCCGAGTACATTTCCGCTTAGGGACGGTACTGAAAAGTATCGGCGTCCGAAGGACGTATTATACGATCCCGACGACCCGATTACTCTAGCCATAGAGGCAGCCTCGCGACACCAAACACTTCAGGTCCCCGATACCGACCCCGCCGGCATGGTCGACGATTTCCCTCATTCAGCGCTTATCGCTATCGACCCGCTAGGGTCGATTAATTCTTTCAAATATTTTTCCTCTCAGACGACGCCCTGAGCCGAGGTTCGCGCCCAACTGGGCACCCTCAGGCCTGTTGTCTTAAACGTTATTGTACCGGGTGAGAGCCTTCAGCGCTCCCCATTTGTCCGGCCAGGTAGTTAATGCCATCTGCCGCAAATCTACAATAAGTCACGTCAAAAAAAAAGGTATTTTAAACTTACCTTAGTATAAAAGTCAGGACTAATGTATGACCTGTATAGTACAAACATTAGCATTCCTGTTATCACAGCTGCTAGAATAACCAAACTATTCTGGTATAGCAAATCAAAGGTCGATCGAATTATTCCAAAAGACACGTTACTGTAAAGAAATACAGAATCCATGTTTAATTCTGGATTTTGGCAAAAAAACGCCTTATTTGTCCTGGAAAAATCCATCTTCGGTGCACTTCCGTGGAGTACCGAGTAATTCTCCATTTAAGAATCTGAAAAGACAAAATAATTTATGTTTAATGAAATTAATTTAAGTTTAATGAAAATAATTTACGTTTAATGATTATAATTTACGTTTAATGAAATTAATTAATGTTAAAAGAAGAATATTCGGATATAATAACATTCGCGAATGTTTTCCGACTAACTTAATGCGATCATTAACCACAAAACACCACTCCGTATTGATTATTTAGATTATTCAATGAAGAAAGCAACCTTCCCGTTCCCGTTCCCGCCAAAAAGTGCCCTGTGTATCAATGTAAACTATACTATGAATAATTATGATGTAGAATAATGAGAATGTAATGTAGGATAATCATATATTTAAGCGTAATAGCTGTTAGGTCATACCTAACTTGTTTAGGATAATTCTAAAACAATTTCCGTGATCAGATTACGCCATTATCGGCAATATTTAAACTTTGAATAGTATGATATTTTTATACTTAATATGGGACACAATAACGCATGTCAAGTCAACCTTGCTGACTTCAATTAAAACGCAATTAGGTAAGTATGTGCACAAATATGGAGGAGCTCGGTGGCGCAGTTGTAAACGCGCTCGGTCTGCGATAGTTGAAGTAAAGCAACTTTCGCAAAGGCCGGTCATAGGATGGGTGACCACAAAAACAAAGTTTTCATCTCGAGCTCCTCCGTGCTTCGGAAGGCACGTTAAGCCGTTGGTCCCGGCTGCATTAGCAGTCGTTAATAACCATCAATCCGCACTGGGCCCGCGTGATGGTTTAAGGCCCGATCTCCCTATCCATCCATAGGGAAGGTCCATAGGGAAGGCCCCAGCAGTGGGGACGTTAATGGGCTGATGATGATGATGATGATGTGCACAAATATGTACCTCAGGCCTGTTGTCTTAAACTTTGTACCGGGTGAGAGCCTTCAGCGCCCATTTGTCCGGCCATTTGTTTGTAAATGATTATCACGTGGTCAGAGCTGAAGGAAAACGTCGTGAGGAAACTCACAATCCTGACAAATGCGTTTCGGAGGTATGTGACTTAACATGTATTGGGCTGGTTTACCCTTCGCGGGTTGGAATTTTAAAGTCCTATTAAACCGGACTGTCAAATCTTCAGATTCGGCAAGCGGACCCTGTGAAACCGGCATAACGCTAGGGAGATGATGGAGTATTTTATATTCTATCTACCAATATTCTGATCTTATCTCAGGCGTGTTGTCTTTAACGTTGTACCGGGTGAGAGCGCTCAGCGCTCCCCATTTATGATCTCAGCTCAGCGGCAGTGGTTTCCCTCTTGCCTTCCGCCCCGCAGTACTCTGTCTAACGCGAGGGGGATGGCGCCTCTTTTTTTTTGACGTGACTTATTGTAGATTTGTCGCAGATGGCATTAACTACTTGGCCGGACAAATGGGGAGCGCTGAAGGCTCTTACCCGGTACAACGTTTAAGACAACACGCCTTAGGGAGCCCAGTTGAGCGCGAACCTCGGCTCAGGGCGTCGTCTGAGAGGAAAAATATTTGAATTAATCGACCCTAGTGGGTCGGTAGCGATAAGCGCTGATTGAGGGAAATCGTCGAGCTCGCCGGCGGGGTCGGTATCGGGGAAGGGATGGCGCCCAGAGTCTATTTCAAAGCCGTACCAGGATTCCTTGGTGTAAAAAGTCTCAGATTAAGTACATTAACTTTCTTGGAAAACAGATTACTTAAGTAGAATAAAAATCATTTATTCTGAAACTGTGTATAGCACAAGACTAAGCCGTGCTGGGATTATTAGCTGTCTGAGAACTGATATTAGGCACCCAAATTACTAAATTATATAACAATATCGGTCGTACGTGTAGGCAGCTCGAGCTAAGTTGATTTGTAAACATGTCAAAGGTAGTGAAATGTTGTAATTGTAACATTGTTATAAATGAAGTGCTTGCATTTATTAGTAACAAAATCGATGTGATGGACGAGGTCAGCCTCAGCCGTATATGTGTGAGTGCATTCGAGGAAGATGTTATAGTGACGGCAAAAAACCTACTGTTTGAGTCCATCTCAACGGCAGGCCGCAAGAAGACAAGGAGGAGACAAGGAAAAACGTTGCAAGACATCGTTGATATTATTTGTCTTATGAAAGAAACCGACCCTGAAGAGATGCCTATTTTTGTAGCGAGGGAGTTGCAAAAACTGCCTCCAGTTTTGTTTGATCATGTAGATGTCACCAGAATACTAAAACCTCTAAGGCCCTGTGTCGAGGTTTTTCTTGCAGCTTCTTTTCCCCGACTATGCAAGTTTTGAGAAGCTGCAGTAGTTTTAGGCGGATGAGACGTTAGTTACGTAAAAAAATGACGAATAAAGATATTTTTAATGAACAATAATTACATTATGAATATAAAACCGGAGAGGAAATATGATTGGCCACCTGATACGACACGATTCATTTATAACAAACATTATAGAAGGAAAAATTGAAGGGAAGAGAGGAAGGGGTAGACCTAGGATCACATTTATGAAACAAATAAAAGAGAAGGTGCAGGTCGTGTCGTATCGGGAGGTGAAGGATTTGGCGGGAAGAAGAGAGGAATGGCGATTACTCCACCGACAAGAGCACAGCTCTTAAATAGAGAGAGAGAGAGATGAATATAAAAAAAAATGAGTAAAAGGAAAGCAGAAAAAAAGCTCGGTGAGGCGTGGGTACTTGGTTCATCTTGCGATGGTTGTACCTCTGACTGCCTAATGCGCGTGAGCTTTATGATAAGCATGGTATAAGAAGACCAGGGGCCTGTTTTATAAAACTTACAATTGTAAATTACAATGACAATTTGATATACACTGCGGAGTATGTGATCACAGTGATCACAAATATTTTGCAGTTTCAAATTAGCTACGTAATGAACACCAATTTGTCATTGTAATTTACAATTGTAAGTTTTATAAAACAGGCCCCAGGTATGCTCAATCCTATGACAAGCCGCCATTGCTAGCCCTTTGATGACGTAAGTGTTACCATTCAATTGGTATCTCCAACATTCCAAGGACGTAAATTTTGTTATTGAAAATTTAGCGAATTAGTGACTAATGTATTTAATTACTATTACTTGTAACATATATTATATAAAAAAATATTAAAACCATAAATAAATCTTTTACTAAAAGTTCAAAAATTCCTTCAAATCAAATCAAATCAAATCATTTATTTGCGAGAACACATAGATACAATAAAGGTGGTAAAATAATTTAAATAACAATGTTGTGATGTGTTCGGCCTGCATGCAGGCGTACAAATATACATAAGAAAATAAAAAATAAAGATATGGTACATCCAATGGTAATGGTATGGTAATGGTAATGGTCCTTGCAAAGTAAATTATAAAAACATTGGTCGTGGGTAATTTATTTATTACGAAATGGCAACACAGGGCGAGATGACGTCAGCTGGGCTAACCTTGAAATGTTAGCTGTCAGTTTTGAGCATACCTAGTTTTCTTATAATACCATGATGATAGGTATGTTGAGTTTTTAAAAAAGTGCAACCTAACCTAAAAAAAGAAAATTCTTACCACGAATTTAGATGGTTCATGACGTCAGAACTAAATTTTGGCGCCAAAATTGTGATCATCGAAATGCGGCTAATGTCAGTATCACACTTGACCAATATCGCGTCAGAACTAAACGATTACTTCGCTATTCAGAAGCTTATATAGGGGACTTGATTATTCTAAAGGTAACCATTACCAGCCACCATATTTTGAATATTTTTAAAAACTTTACAAAAAAAAAAAAAAAACACTGTCTCCGATTCCTGCAGACGCCTAATTTTATTTTATTTGGCACGTTACGCCGTTGGTCCCGGTTAGTATTTACCGAGTAAGTATGAGTTATGTCAGGGGCCTTTGGCGGCTCAATAATAACCCTAACATCAGGGTTGATGAGGTTGGTAGTTCACCTCACAACCCACACGATAGAAGTTAAATAAAAACAGATTACTCAATTCCGGGGTTTTATTGAAGTGGGCGCCATCAATTTTATTTTTGGGAAACGTAGCTTGAAAAGTCCTTCAATGTTGCTGACTCCTGTAAACACCATCTAATTTTATTTTAAGTTATATCTGTCATTTTCTTATCCGCCGAAAAGGAAAGGGACGGGTAATCGACAAGCATACAATTTATGGAACACATGTCAATTTTAAGCACAAATCTAAAACTACCGTCTAAAAATTTTACATTGGCCAATAACCCGCCAGAATGATTTTGACAACACACGTCAAACAGTTTACATATTTTTGATCGCCCGGGTTATTCATTTATTTACTCATTCTTCCTAAAATTAAGAGCTGTCAATCATCCGTCCCTTTCCTTTTCGGTGGATAAGAAAATGACAGGTATAAGTAAAATTAGGAGGTGTCTGCAAGAATCGGGGCCATTGCAAGTTTTAAGTTTATTTTTAAAACTGACGGTAGTGAATGTTGGGTTTGTTAGAAGAAGCATGAAAGTAGGATTAATACCGTAGAAATGAGGTCTTTGCGTAGCATCTGCGGTGTGAAGTTGAATGACAGAGTGAGAAACAGTGTGATAAGACAGAGATGTGGTGTAAAAGACGATATAGCGACTAAGATCGAGAAGGGAATGTTGGGTTGGTTTGGACACGTAGAGCGGATGAAGGATAATAGAATTGCGAAAGCGGTATATAAAGCGAAAGTTGATGGTAAGGCTGGCAGAGGAAGACCGAGAAGGACTTAAATTGACCAAATTGGAGATGTCCTTAGAAAAGGTTTAATACGATCTACTCTGAACCGGCGTGCGTGTATGAAGCGATTGATGAATGTGGAGGAAGCAAGAGAAGTGTGTAAGGATCGAAGCAAATGGAATTCTATAGTCTCTGCTTACCCCGGTGGGAAATAGGCGTGAGTTTATGTATGTATGTTTAAAACTGACTATGTTCAGCATACAACCGTCCGGGAAAATAAAAAATGCCGATTACTGATTTTGACTTCCTAAGCATGTTCGATTGATATTTTTTCGTTGCAATCTAGACTTTATTGCCCAGATGTAAAGGTAAGTGATAAAGTTTACAGTTTGTATTGATCAGATTCATTTTATCTTTGTTCGTGGTGCGATATCATATATTTACATGTTCAGCGGTTCTCAAAGCGTAAGGAGTAATACTACGTATAGAACGGCAACTCCCAGCTCCCCACCAGCGGCTGAGCTAGGCTTACCTCACCCCCTCGGTCTTACTTTAGTCTACAATCGATGGGCGTCAGACGTCACACACACAGATGCGCGTGTACGATAACGTCAATGTGTAGTGGATGTGTAAATCGAGCCTCCAGCGCTCCCCATTTGTCCGGCCAAGTAGTTAATGCCCTACAATAAGTCACTTCAAAAAAATGTGGTCCTGTAGATGAGTCTTTAGTTCATCTTGCTTAGTTAATCTTGGATGTATCTTTGACTACCCTGTGGGAAATCGGGCGTGAACTTATAACATAACAAATATTGTATTGCACAAACAGGGAAAAACGAAATACAAAACAAAAGAGAAATAGAATGAGTACAATAGGCGGCCTTATTGTTAGGTAGCAATCTCTTCCTGGCAACCTTTTTAAGTATAGGAGACTATAGAGAGATTTTTTTTGACGTGACTTATTGTAGATTTGCCGCAGATGGCATTAACTACTTGGCCGGACAAATGGGGAGCGCTGAAGGCTCTCACCCGGTACACTATAGACAGACTATTGAGAGTGTAATAATAGGCTTGTGTATTTTTAATCGTCCGTTTATATCGAGGGCAGATGCAAACCTTTTGAGAACCGCTGCCCTTCATTTTTTTCTGCATACATACAAAATAACAGTTTTTTTTCATGTTTACAAGCTACCACGTACCTCTATGGTAATGCATCTTTTGTTTATGTGAGTATGTTGCTTATGCAATATTAATTAATTATGAAAGTAAAAAATGAGAGCGCTCGTGATATATGGGTTATTATGCTATCAATATTTACTTTTTTACATACATAAACAGTACACGGGGACTGTAACCTGGAACCTGACAGAGGGCAGCAGTAACTGTCAGTACTAATCAGGGGGGCAGGACAGGAGTCCTAGTAAGGCTTTGTAATAGACTACTCTGGGCGCCATCCCACTTGCGTCAGACAGAGTACTGCGTGGAAGGCAAGAGGGAAACCACTGCCCTATTTTTCCCTAAAAAGTAGCATGGAAAATGCTGCACCGACAAGAGCGTGGCTCTTAAATTGATGATGATGAAACAGTACGTACAAAAGGTCATTAAGGTATCCTGCAGACCCTAATTTGTAAAACATCAAATTCTGACCCTCACATCAATGTATAGTTTAGAATCGTGCAAATTTGTAAAAAAATACATGCTAACTTATTTACCCCAATGTAAAATAGTAATAAAAGAAACTGTGGAACTAAAGTGTGTTATTTTGAGAAATAATTCAGCAATTTCGGTTTATTCATGTAAGTACTTAAATCCAATCTTAAAAAAAAACAAAAAAGATGCGGGCGAATTGAGAACCTCCTCCTTTTTTTGAAGTCGGTAAAAAGACAGATTGAAAAAATATCGTATAAAAAAGTAAAAATATTCTTAATAAAAAGATTTTATACAAAAAAGTTTGTAAAAAGATTTGACATCAAAAGTAACCTACAAAACCAAAATAAATTATTAACACTGTTCACAAAATTAATATTAGCGTCCTCCAGCCCCCACCAAATGGTCATCAAGATATATAATCATTCCCCTAACCATATTAGAAATATAGACAAACCTACACTCTTTCACAGTACTTATTAATTTAAAAAGTTCCTTGTAGGCATTATGTTAAGATTTTTTTGCAGATAAACTACATATTTAAATGCTTCGATATAAGTATCTCTATTTTCTTATTAAGTTTTTTTAGTAAGTATTTTTCTAATTTTGTTAAGTTAAAACTATTTTTTTTGTTTTTTTTTCGGCGGATAAGAAAATGACATGTAAAACTTAAAATAAAATTAGGAGGTGTCTGCAGGATTCGGGGCCATTATTTTGTTTTCACGACAAATGCATATTATATTATTTACCTCGGAAATAATTACTTAGCTATAGATATAAGAATATAAATATATAATAGAATTTCTTCACGGCATGCCCGTTACGCTGAAGACAGAACAATAGTTCAATGGCGCATACAATTAACTATGTGATTAGATAAAAATATTAAAAATAAATAATGAGAAAATAATATTATTATAACAGAAATGTTATAATTTCATGCATGATCGGACATATAATGAAATCGCATTAAATTATACTATATAAAGCTTATTATATGTATATAGGTAGGTCTATTCAGAGGCGGAGGACAGGAGTCCTAGTATGGCTTTGTAATAGACTACTCTGGGCGCCATCCCACTTGCGTCAGACAGAGTACTGCGGGGCGGAAGGCAAGAGGGAAACCACTGCCCTATTTTTCCCTAAACAAGTATCATGGAAAATGCTGCACCGACAAGAGCGTGGCTCTTAAATTGATGATGATGATAGGTACATAAAAATGGCATAGACAAAAGAAAACAGAACGGTAATTACGACATATCCCTGCGCGTTGAAAGGTCAAGACGGGTCAGCGGTGAAGGAAAACATCGTGAGGAAACCCGCATTCCCGAGAAATGCATTTTAAGAGGTATGTGACATAACCTGTATTGGGCTGGATTTCCCTTCGCGGGTTGGAAGGTCAGACAGGCAGTCGCTTCTGTAAAAAACCGGACCTGTCAAATTTTCAAGTTAGGTAAGCGGACCCTGTGAGAAACGGGATAATGCTAGGGGGACGATGCGTTATATTATGCCATGTCATCTTATGTTTTGTTATGTTAAGTTATATTTAGTATCATAATCTTATCTGTTATTTTTATCTACACTTATACTTACTATGCTCGAATGGTTTGAACATGTAGAGAAAATTAATTAAATTACTTCACGTCCAAATGTAGGTACATTGGACGTAAATGTGTCTGCGTACCCCAAAGGAAAACAGGCGTGATCGGTCAAGGAAGAAACGTGGAGGCTGGAGTGGAACATGTTCGACGGCGCAAATTCAGAGCTTATTCAGGATCCAAACGAAAAATCTGGACCCGACTGAACCGGTGTAGGACCAACCATGGAAAGTCAAACCATCACCTACATAAATGGGGCTTAAAGGAGTCGCCATACTGTGATTTTGGTCACCCGGATCAAACCATATCTCACATAGTGAACGAGTGCCCTCTACACCAGGGACGGTACTGAAAAGTATCGGCGTCCGAAGGACGTAATATACGATCCCGACGACCCGATTACTCTAGCCATAGAGGCAGCCAATCAGCTCGCGACACCAAACACTTCAGGACCCCGATACCGATCCCGCCGGCGTGGTCGACGATTTCCCTCATTCAGCGCTTATCGCTATCGACCCACTAGGGTCGATTAATTCTTTCAAATATTTTTCCTCTCAGACGACGCCCTGAGCCGAGGTTCGCGCCCAACTGGGCACCCTCAGGCCTGTTGTCTTAAACGTTGTACCGGGTGAGAGCCTTCAGCGCTCCCCATTCGTCCGGCCAAGTAGTTAATGCCATCTGCGGCAAATCTACAATAAGCCACGTCAAAAAAAAAAACCTCTACACCGGTTCCCACGTTCCCAGGTGGCATAGCCGGGCTGCATTGTGACGGACGCGGCAGAGACTTGGTTAGGGGAGCTTCAGCTGGATATACGATCCACGCAGGATATTTTATTTATGTCTGCCATACGCAATAATAATAATCGGTGAAGGAGACATTGATGTAGATAGTTGATATCACGTGGTTTCCAGGGTTTGTCTTCGGTTAATGGCAATAGTAGGGAACGCAATCCAGATCTCGCGAGATCACGTCAAATTTTCGGGATCAATCCATTCGAGATTGACGGGATTGGGCGAATCTCCTTGAGTTATACAGTTATACCTTGATTTGTTTGAGTTAGAAATCGTCGACCTCGCCGGCGGGGTCGGTATCGGAGTCCAATACTGTGCCCTCTTAGCAATAGTAACGTACTTACCATACCCCGGACACGCTATATACAACAAAACATCTTATTGTACACGATTTTATTCCTGATGCTATCCTAGTTAGTGGAGCTCGGTGGAGCAGCGGTAAACGCGCTCGGTCTGCGATTGTTGAAGTTAAGCAACTTTCGCAAAAGTAAGTCATAGGATGGGTGACCACAAAAAAAAGTTTTCATCTCGAGCTCCTCTGTGCTTCGAAAGGCATGTTAAGCCGTTGGTCCCGGCTGCATTAGCAGTCGTTAATAACCATCAATCCGCACTGGACCCGCGTGATGGTTTAAGGCCCGATCTCCCTATCCATCCATAGAGAAGGCCCGTGCCTCAGCAGTGGGGACGTTAATGGGCTGATGATGATTATGATGCTATCCTAGTGGGCCTTTAGCGATAAGCGCTGGATGAGGGCTCATCGACCACGCCGGCGGGGTTGGTTGGGTCTTGGAGTGTTTGTGGCTCCTGGAAATCGCATCGCCCTTGCCTGAGGTTTCAATACTGAAATCAGTCTTCTAACATTAGGTTTTCTAATACGCTCTTTGACGTAAAGCAATGATGAATATTGTATTGAGGCGAAACTGAGGTTTGAGATATGATTCTGCGTTCGGAAATGTTCCCACGCTGCGTTATTTTAATACTTCTTCTCGTAACACCTCGTTTCACACAGACACTGCACATTGACGTTATCGTACACGCGCATCTGGGTGTGACGTCTGACGCCATACGATTGAACAAAATAAAAAAATATAATAAAAAAAAAAAACAAAAAAAAAGCGGATCTTAAGTAACATTTTGTACGAACACAATACATTTATATTTCTAAAACAAAACCAAGGTAATAAGGTAGTTTCTCAGTTAATTTTTACTAAAGGTAACACGAAATTACTATGGAATTTGTGTAACTGTGACGTCGTAGAAAAACATGACAAAATGTCGTATCTATTAATAATAATACTAAAAACACTTTATTGCACACAAATTTACAAAACATTTACAGGATAAACTTATTCTAAGGTGGCAAAGGCGGCCTCATCGCTAAGAGCGATAATATATTTCGCGTTTTGTTTTATTTAGAGCGCTATTATTTCATTTCTTTTTATTAAAATCCATAAATAGAAAAAAGAAAACGTTTTTTGTCGCCTTTAGATCTTTCTTTATTAGAGGCTAGTTTCCAACTAGTCAAATCAGTTACTTTTTACTAAACGTCAAAACACGAAATTACTATTGAATTTGTATGAAAAAGCACAATGTGACGTCATAGAAAAACGTGATAAAATGTCGCACTTATTATTAAATACATTTTTCTTTATTAAAATTCATAAAAAAGTTAAATAGAAAAAAGAACACGTTTTTTGTCGCCTTTAGATCTGTCTTTATTAAGTAATCAGAGTTTCATATAATTTATCTTTGACATAGGAATTTACCTAATAATCACATAAGAAATTAACAATATCTATGCTAATTAAAGCACATAATAACGGGTTCTTCCGGGATGACAGTCATCCCGTGATCATGGCACTTGCAACAGTGTCGAAATATCGGGAGTCTCATATCCCCATTTAAACGCGGTAAGAACCCGTTATTATGCTTTAATTATGATATTAACCGCGTAAATTTAAAACAATATCTATGCTGTTTTCGAGCGCGCCCCACAACGGCGGGTTGGTACGAAAACGTCGACAAACAATTTCGAATTTAAGTATTCATTCGCTTCGTATAATTCGGATATATACAGTATTCGTATGCCAGTTAGTTTATTCATATTATACGAAACATCGCGGTACAGTTAACTGAATTTAGTTAAACTTTGTAACATTAAAATTGTATGAGGAATATATTGTCTTGAAAGATCGCAAAAGCTCCCGTCAGTATACATACATACATAACTTCACGTCCGCATCCCTAAAGGGATGGGTTGATTGAATATAACGCAAAAAATAATTCAGCAATTGCTCAAAAATGAAATTACTTAATTATTTCATTTCAGACCTAAATCCATATGTGTTAGTAACAATGACCTCGATTCCTGCAGACACTTCCTAATTTTACTTTAAATTACTTATACTTACTTACCTGTCATTTTCTTATCCGCCGAAAAGGAAAGGGACGGATAATTGGCAGCTCTTAATTTTAGGAAGAATGAGTAAATGAATGAATAACCCGGGCGAATCAAAAAGGTATCTCTTTGGTATGCGAACTGTTTGACGTATGCTGTCAACTTAATTTTGTCGTGTTATTAACCAATATAAATTTTTTATAGGGTTGTTATAGATTTGTGCTTAAAATTGACGTGTGTTCCGTAAATTTCATGCTTGTCGATTACCCGTCCCTTTCCTTTTCGGCGGATAAGAAAATGACAGATATAACTTAAAATAAAATTCATACACCATGGCCATATAATTATATCATGGCCCCCATATGACCCATATGACCCCCGTGACCCCCCCACTAGATGTGCCCATGCACAATGAGTGACTAAGTATAGATATGTATATACTATGTGACTACGTGCATGATAGCAAATGGTCGCAGATAAAAATAACTGTCACATTTCCAAACGAAAACGAGACGTTAAGGTGGACTGTACACTTGGGTTCGAATCCCGGTTTGGGCTTTATATGAATTCGACTTTCAATTCCCGGTGGGGACATACATAAACTGCCTATATACGTCCCACTGCTGGGCACAGGCCTCCCCTCAATCAACCGGAGGGGGTATGGAGCATACTCCACCACGCTGCTCCACTGCGGGTTGGTGGAGGTATTTTTACGGCTAATAGCCGGGACCAACGGCTTAACGTGCCCTCCGAAGCACGGAATCATCTTACTTTTTTGGACAATCAGGTGATTCAAGCCTGAAAAGTCCTTACCAAACAAAGGACAGTCTCACAAAGTGATTTCGACAATGTCCCCATCGGGAATCGAACCCGGACCTCCAGATCGTGAGCCTAACGCTCTAACCACTAGACCACGGAGGCTGTTAATTACTTCGCGATCCCTCATTTGGTCAGGACATTACAGGCTGATCACCTGATTGTCCGAAAGTAAGATGATCCGTGCGATCGGAAGGCACGTAAAGCCGTTGGTCCCGGTTACTACTTACTCGTACTGATGTAAGTAGTCGTTACATGAGCCATGTCAGGGGCCTTTGGCGGCTCAATAGTAACCCTGACATCAGAGTTGATGGGGTTGGTAATCCACGTCACAACCCACACGATAGAAGACCAGCGTTTGAGCTAGGTTTACCTCACCCATCGGTCTTACTTTTGGAAGGACAATTTGGTCAGGTGGGGTTTCTCGGATGGCTCGGACTTAAAGTGCAAGTGCGGCACTGTTCCCTAAACGATGGAACATCTTACATCGTGTCCTGCCCGAACACCTGCACGCAGGAGGATCTGATGCGCGTTGCAGATAGCGCCATACTTGTTGCCAAGTTTTGGGCCGATACTATTTAGTTTGCCATCGACACGATAAGAAGAAGAGTTTTGTATGAAGTGTCCGAGATGCAGGCTGAAGGTTCGTCTGAGTCTGCGTCTCCATTGACGCGGAGCTGGGCGGAGATGAGCGGAGATGTGCAGGAATCGACCAATCACCGTGACGGAGAGAGTGACAGAGCGTCTTCGTTTTTCGCTCTCTCGAACGCTGTGATTGGTCAAATCCGCACATCTCCGCTCCTCTCCGCCCATCTCCGCGTCAGTAGAAACCCGACCTTACGGATTGAACAATCCCCTTAACTAGTTTTGCCTGAATACAATATGCATGTGCGTGCGTCAGAGAAATGTTAGAATAATGCATTCATCCCAAGGGTTATTTTAAATTTTTACTCGGGTCACACCGAAGTATGCTGATGATTGGCATACGTGCTGTAAGTCACATTGTTCGTCCAATCCATGGTATTATGGTATAAGTAAATCGGGTATGCTCAATCCTATGACAAGCCGAAATGGCAACGCAGGGTGGGAGACGTCAGCTGGGCTAACCTTGAAATGTTAGCTGTCACTTTTGAGATGGTTTTGTTAGAGACCCCCCACACTAGCGTCTTTCGAGTGTCGTCGTCGTGCCAGCGTCCGCGGAACGTCCACGCGACGTCGACGCCGCGGCGACGCGACGCCAGCGCTGGCCGGCGGCCGAACGCCCAGCGTGCGCTGCGCTAGCGTCGCGTAACCGCGACGTCGACGTCGCGTGGACGTTCCGCGGACGCTGGCACGACGACGACGCTCGAAAGACGCTAGTGTGGGGGGTCTCTTATAGGTACCATAATCCAACTATTGCCTAATGGCATAGAAAAAGGAATAACACTACGTATAGAACGGCAACTCTCCGCTCCCCACCAGCGGCTGAGCTAGGTATACCTCATCCCCTCGAATGAGTCGGCCACGCCGGCGGGGTCGGTGTCGAAGTTATTGAAAGAGGGCTCACCACCTAACATGTATGACTAACAGAAAGCTAGTTTAAGCGTGATTACTTAGTTCATTTTGCGATGGTTGGGAAATATAAATGTTATTTCTATAAACGTTTTTAATAGATCCGGAGGTCCCGGGTTCGAGTCCCGGTGGGGACATATCACAAAAATCACTTTGTGATCCCTAGTTTGGTCAGAACATTACAGGCTGATCACTGATCGTCCGAAAGTAAGACGATCCGTGCTTCGGAAGGCACGTTAAGCAATTGGTCCCGGTTACTACTAACCGATGTAAATGCGTAGTCGTTACAATGAGTCATGTCAGGGGCCTATGGAGACTCAATAGTAACCCTGACACCAGGGTTGATGAGGTTGGTAATCCACCTCACAACCCACACGATAGAAGAAGATAGGTAACAGTCACTGTGGTCCTGTGGTTGACGGGGTTGCTTCTCAAACGAGGAGCACCGGACTTGCACCAATGAGTCATTAATTTATCCCAAGTGCAGTTTTCACTAACACAGTTGTCTCGACCATTATAGACGGCGATACGGCTCACCTATCACATTGGTCTAACAGGAAACTCGATGAGGTGTGGGTACTTAAGTTCAACTTGTGCCTCTAACTAATGCTTATGTTTTTTTTATAAAAAAAAAACAACCGCATTCTCATTTCGCCGAACTCCTTTCATATCATTACTTAGTCAAACTCCCGTCCTGTGGTAAGTAATTGATTATTAAGCGCATTGTAATTTGTAAGTATTTCGCGCACGCGCGCAGTGTCAGGCGCTGCTTGCGCACGCGACTATATTGGCGCCATCTTTAAATCAGGTGTTAGCCAGAAATTGCGTGTTGCTTTCACCTTTTATTTTTTTGTTCGAAGAAAGTTGCGTTTGAACTTTGAGTGATTTTTATATTTACTTAATACCTTATGGGTAATAAATAGACTTAATATCTTATAGGTATTTAAGCCTTTGGTTTTGGTTTTAGGACCCCGATACCAACCCCGCTGGCATGGTCGACGACTTCCCTCAATCAGCGCTTATTGCTATCGACCCACTGGGGTCGATTAATTCTTTCAAATATTTTTCCTCTCAGACGACGCCCTGGGCCGAGGTTCGCGCCCAACTGGGCACCCTCAGGCCTGATGTCTTAAACGTTGTACCGGGTGAGAGCCTTCAGCGCTCCCCATTTGTCCGGCCAAGTAGAAAATGCCATCTGCGCAAATCTACAGTAAGTCACGTCAAAAAAAAAGTTTTGGTTTCATACAAGACCATTAACCCGGCCACAGGGGGACAGAGTCATCTTCTCTGCCCTCCACTGGGGCAATTCCTGTCCTTGCCGCGGGGGTGGGCGCCTCTTACTTCAGTAGGCCGGAGTGAGTGGTGTCTGAGTTCGGATAGGGATCCAGACCTACGGGGTATAACGTAGAACCCTTGCCCAGGAATACGGGTGAAGACCTCAACTATTGCAGAGGCGGAGATGGGAGCCATCGGTACGGCAATGCAGGACTGTAACCTGGAACCTGACAGAGGGCAGCAGTAACTGTCAGTACTATTCAGGGGCGGAGGACACGAGTCCTAGTACGTACACCAGGATTGATGAGGTTGGCCATCCATCTCACAACCCACACGATAGACGAAGAAGACTACTTAGAGGTAAGTAATTATTTCCGTGCTTCGGAAGGCACGTTATGCCGTTGGTCCCGGTTACTACTTACTGATGTAAGTAAGTAGTCGTTACATGAGCCATGTCAGGGGCCTTTGGCGGCTCTAATAGTAACCCTGACACCAGGGTTGATGAGGCTAGTATTCCACCTCACAACCCACACGATAAGAAGAAGAAGTAATTAAATTAGCTAATAATTTATTATACTTAATTCCGAAACGGCTTCAGTTCAGCAAATTTAATTTTATTTATTTTATTTTATCATTTATTGCAAACTTGACAGCATAAAACTACAATATTAACAACTTAAGATTACATACTTATACAGCCAATTAAAAAGTTTGACAAATCAAAATACATATTATACAATAATGAGAGCGGATATAATGTACATAAGTACTCTTAATAACAATGACAAATTGGGCAGACAAATAGGTGGGTACTGTTGCACAAGGTGATGGGTGAGTAAGATTTGATGTGTTTGCGTTTGTAAAGTGGGTGCAGATATGTAAGTATGTATGTGTGGGGTGTGTTTGTCACAGGCTAGCTGTAGCTAGACTATGACGCTGATATCCAGCTGCAGCCGGCTGGGGAATCAAAAGGACACTGCAAAAGTTTATAACAAATACTAACATAACAAAAACATAACAAATAATAAATAACATAACAAATACTTTATTGCACATAATAGTATTTTATGCAACAGTTGTATAAGAAGGGTCAAAAAATGCGAGTGGCGTGAGTTGCGATGTGAGCCTTGGCGAACATCGCAATAAGAGACGCCACGAGCATTTTTTGACCTAGTTATACAACGTTGAATACAATACTTTTTCTACGACGACGTCATTTTTCCTTTTTATTTTATACTTTTTAGTGTTTTGAAACGAAACACAAAAATTTTCCAATTTATTTTCCAACGCGCGGGAAAATGGCGGCAAATGTATACTTTTTTTTTATAGTATATCTATGGCACCAAACAAAGTAAAGGTGCCAGTTTCCAGGTCAACAAAAAAAAACAACAACAATGCTTTTTTGGCGACATTATAGTACAGTTACACTTTGTAAACAATGCTTTTATAGGCCATAGAGCGTACACTTTTTCAAAGAGTTTAATTATGTATGTACTTATATTAGACTTTTTGGTTATTTAAATGCCAGATTAAAGTAGAGGAGTAGAAAAATTACTTTATTACATTTTTTATGTATGTATGTATGAAGATTAATCCATCAATTACTAGCATTCGGCAGATATCGCCAAAATTCGGATGCCATACATAATTCCACGGTTTTTTTTACTGTCTGCCTGGAAGGTCGCCGATGCATATTTATTTATTTATATTTTGGTTTCCGTGTTCCTTGATGCATAGTGATGTGACTAATGTTGAGTAACAGGTGCGTATTAGTAACTGGTATTTGTAATAGGTACCTAAGTTAACATTTCAATGGCCTCGATTCCTGCAGACACCTCCAAATTTTACTTTAAGTTATACCTGTCATTTTCTTATCCACCGTAAAAGAAAGGGACGGATGATTGACAGCTCTTAATTTTAGGAAGAATGGGTAAATGAATGGATAACCCGGGCGAATTAAAAATGTATCTCGCTGGTATGCAAACCGTTTGACGTGTGCTGTCCACATATTTCTGTCGGGTTATTGGCCAGTGTAAAATTTTTAGACGGTTGTTTTAGTTATGTTCTTAAAATTGACGTGTGTTCCATAAATTTTATGCTTATCGATTACCCGTCCCTTTCTTTTTCGGCGGATAAGAAAATGACAGATATAACTTAAAATAAAATTAGATGGTGTTTACAGGAATTAGCACCATTGTCTTTATGTTCACAGCCCTTTGCTTATCGGCTGGGAGTGAATAAAAAAATCAAAAAAATCTGACTCGGACGAGACTTGAACCCGCTGCAATTACATAACCAGGGTTCTGTTAAATAAAACTTACAATTGTAAATTACAACGAGAATTTGATGTACATTGCGGAGTTAGTGATCACAAATGTTTTGCAATTTCATATTAGCTACGTAATGAACACCAAATTGTCGTTGTAATTTACAATTTTAAGTTTTATGAAACACCCCCTGGTTAAATTTTCTCTTTGTGAGTTTCCCTAAGCACGGGTCATGATCACTAATTTAAGAGCCACGCTCTTGTCGGTGTAGCATTCTCCATGCTTCTTATCGTGTGGGTTGTGAGGTAGAATAACAGCCTCTTCAACCCTGGTGTCAGGATTATGATTGAGCCGCCAAAGGCCCCTGACATGGCTCACGTAACGATTACTCACTTACATCAGTAAATAACCGGGATCAGCGGGCTCACGATCCGGAGGTCCCGGGTTCGAATCCCAGTGGGGACATATCACAAAAATAACACTTTGTGTTCCCTAGTTCGGTTAGGACATTACAGGCTGATCATCTGATTGTCTGAAAGTAAGATGATCCGTGCTTCGGAAGGCACGTTAAGCCATTGTTCCCGGTTACGACTTACTGATGTAAGTGAGTAATCGTTAAATGAGACAAGTGACATAAACACATATTAACAAGACATATTATTACTGTGTGTATATTTCAATGTTGTAAATGTATATGTGTGTAGGTTTTAGCTAAATAGCCGACACCGACACCGAACCGAACACCGAGAACCGACAGAGAGATTGCGTCCTCTAACATGATGGACTAATGTTATGGGCGATAGGCTGATCCCTTATCACCATAAGGTTCATCATATCCATCTTAGGACTTCGTATCAACAGTGGCTGCAAGTTGTTTTTGATTACTTGTGGCTCTGCCCACCCCATTTGGGATTACGGGCGTGAGTTTATGTATGTATGTATGTATGTTTTAGCTAAATAAACTTTTTTTTATTTATTATTATTACATGTCAGGGGGCCTTTGGCGGCTCAATAATAACCCTGACACTAGGGTTGATGAGGTTGGTAATTCACCTCACAGCCCACACGATAGAAGAAGAAGTGCATGAAAATAAAATACTTAAATTAATGCCCAAAATTTAATAACTTAAAACTTAATAAGTTCCTTAATTTGAGTCGCAGTAACAGTCACAGTTGTTTATACTAAGTATCTGAAGAGGTACTCATACTAGCGTAAATTGTCCCGTCACTATTATTTTTTGTAACTGACTTTTGGTGGAATAAATTGGGTCACAAAATCACATTGGATCATCATGGAAAAAAAAAATGTCAACCGCTTCCGGTGCTATATACATACAATATCCATTCATATATTCACGCCCTATCCCTAATCGGGTGGGCAAGGTATGTAAACAGAAGACGTAGCTGCTTTTGATTCGAAGTCCTAAGTTAAGTAAATCAGTCCACGGAATAGAAGAATGTAGCCGGGACCCACGGATTAACGTGCCTTCCGAAGCACGGAGGAGCTCGAGATGAAATATTTTTTTGTGGTCACCCATCCTATGACCGGCTTTTGCTAAAGTTGCTTAACTTCAACAATCGCAGACCGAGCGCGTTTACCGCTGCGTCACCGAGCTCCTCAGGTTAGGTATTATGTTATTTAATTTCGTTTATTTTTTATTTTTTTTATTATTATAAACAATTGCAAAGTACATTATCATGTTTAGTACAGTACATCACAAACTTTAAAAGTTTTACCGTGCACTGTAGATTCGTCGATTATAATAGGTAACAGATCAACAAATTATAACAATAACAAGGTGAGGTAGACATAGATATGCTCGAACATGTATAAATCATAAGCACAATCACGTATATTTCATTTAAGTACTTAATTTAATTGTCATTTCATTTTATTTTATTGTGTCAAAAGTATTGTAAATGAGCCTTATGTTGCTTGAAATAAATGTATTTTATTTTTATATTTTATACGAATATGAGCAAATAGCACACTTCAACTTTGCACTCCACTCGTCCACAAACTTTACGACGCACGGAGCTCCGCGATTGCTCTACTGCTTCTCAAATTCCATAACCAGATGTGGTGCTGTGTTATGTAACATAAACTGCCTAAGTATATACGTCCCACTGCTGGGCACAGGCCTCCCCTCAATCAACCGGAAGGGGTATGGAGCATACTCCACCACGCTGCTCCACTGCGGGTTGGTGGAGGTGTTTTTACGTCTAATAGCCGGGACCAACGGCTTAACGTGCCCTCCGAAGCACGGAATCATCTTACTTTTTCGGACAATCAGGTGATTCAAGCCTGAAAAGTCCTTACCAAACAAAGGACAGTCTCACAAAGTGATTTCGACAATGTCCCCATCGGGAATCGAACCCGGACCTCCAGATCGTGAGCCTAACACGTATGACTACACGTATGAAACAATCAAATTCCCATTGATTTTATCCTTATATGTAAGGAAAAAAAATGACATTTGAAATGAAATTTTGGAATTTGATTGTTTATTGTATGAAAGGAGGATGGTTAACGAATTCCGGGCAAGTAGTTAATACCATCTGCGGCAAATCTACAATAAGTCACGTCAAAAAAAAAGTATAATGGGACGTAAGGCAGTTTTCAAAAGTAAGAAAGGGGAGTCTTTGGTGCGATGTCGGTGGGGTGGGAGGATTTTGGGTTTTATATAAGGTGTTTGCGGGACGCCGCTGGATGCGGGCAGCGCAGGACCGATCGTCGTGGAGATCCTTGGGGGAGGCCTATGCCCAGCAGTGGGCGTCGTACGGCTGATGATGTGTGTGATAAGGTGTGTTTATAATAAAAGGAGTAAAATATGTCCTGTGTTATTTAGATATCAAATCAAATCAAATATACTTTATTGCACAGAACTAAAATTTCAACAATCAGACAAAACACATGAATACAGTACAATTTGGGCGGCCTTATTGCTCTAGAGCAATTTCTTCCAGGAAACCAACAAAAGGAAACAAACTTGGATGCGGGATGGTGCAACAAAACAAAAAAAAAGAAAGATAAATAAATAAATACCTAAAAGTAAAACTAGAGTTTATATAATAAATACTCTATACTATACGTTAGTATTATATGATCTGTGACTATACGTACATACGTACCCCCATTTATTATCTTAGACAAACAATTTTGTCCCTGACCGACCCGGTTTTATGTGTTGAAAATGTATGCAGCAGGATCAGAGATGTGCTGTCTCCGAGAATGTTCCCACTTTGGGACTGTACGCCTTTTGGGACTGTGAAAAGATAATATTTTTTTTTTTTTTAAATTTATTAAATGTTTTTATAGCACTCATCTGTGCTTAGAGACATTTCAAATATATATGTGTGTCGAAGATTTTACATACTTAAATAGTTAATATTTTTTATTATTTTATTATTATTAGGCACGTTAAGCCGTTGGTCCCGGTTACTACTTACTGATGTATTTTTTTTTTCTTTTCGTGACTTATTGTAGATTTGCCGCAGATGGCATTAACTACTTGGCCGGACAAATGGGAAGCGCTGAAGGCTCTCACCCGGTACAACGTTTAAGACAACAGCCTGAATGCCCAGTTGGGCGCGAACCTCGGCTCAGGGCGTCGTCTGAGAGGAAAATATTTGAAAGAATTAATTGACCCTAGTGGGTCGATAGCGATAAGCGCTGAATGAAAGACGTCGTCGACCACGCCGGCGGCGTCGGTATCGGGGTCCTGAAGTGTTTGGTGTCGCTAGCTAATCGGGTCGTCGGCAATAAATTGCCTTTAATCCGCGCGCTGCACACACTCAATGGTTGCATAACAAGGATCGAATTAATTGTTTGTAGTCTGAGCGAATTTGAAAAAGCTACCATGTATGTATCGTGTTATTTGTCATAAGTAGATATAAGTGCTGTACTATCGGATTAGGATGGTCCTGTAATGATAGTTTTAAGTTTTGGTAAATAAATAAATTCCCGGCAGGAAAAAGGCCCAAAACTCATGTAAAAACAGCTTTATGACCTAACCTTCAGGCAGATAACACTAGAGTAAGTACACGAAAGAGCAATAAGGCCGCCCAAATTGTACTGTATTCATGTGTTATGTCTGATTGTTGAAATTTAGTTCTGTGCAATAAAGAAGCAAAAAGCAAAAATGTTTGTTAAGGGTCTCTCAATGCGTCTTATCGGGGCTTCGGGGGAAGCTAAGGCTGGTAGTTATTTCTGTCAGAGAATTAGTCTGGCGAAACTGTTTTAAGACAGTAGTTAAACAAAAACTTTACAAAAAAGGTTATTATAAAGTTAGTGATTATTTAGAAGATATGAATGCATGGGATTAACTGTCTGAGAACTGATACTAGGCAGCTAAATTACTCAATTGTATACCAATATTTTATGTTTTTTTTTTTTTTTTAAAGAACGTCTAGGGCCCTGTGCCGAGGTTTTTCTTGCAGCTTCTTTTCCCCGGCTATACAGGTTGTGAGAAGCTGCAGTAGTTTTAGGCGGATGAGACGTTCGTTATGTAAAATTGACGATTCAAAGTGTAACTATGTTACCTATTGAATAAAGATATTTTTGAATTTGAATTCAGAGGGGTAATGCTGCCAGCCTGTTGGGCACCTTGCCTCGATGTGACGCATCGGAGGAGGTGTTTTATTTATAAGATGTGTTTGTTTTGTTTTTAATGTGGTGCAATAAAGTATATTTGATTTGATTTGATTTGAAGAATAATTTGAAAAAGAAAAGCATCCCTTTCTATTAAAGGTCGGTGAGGCTACCGAGTGGTGCCGGTCCCACTAACCTAAATGTTTGTTTGCTTTATATAATTCTTGCCTACCTAGTATAATGATAATTGCTAACATAGTTTTAAGGGTATTGTTACTAACCCTCTATGGACTTAAGTTGTCTGAAAATAAACAATTTTTTTTTATTATTTTTTTTTATTAAAGAGTTTTAGCGGGAACATTCCCACTTTGGGAAAATTCCCGGGAAGGACACGTCACTGAGTAGGATGTTTACGAGACATCGAGAATAGGTCATATAAATAACGTAGCGGGTTTTATGAAATATGTCTCGTTTTTATTTGTTTATCTATGGTCGCTTTATAGAGAAAAAAGAAAAAGGAAAACATGAAACAGTAGGACCAGGGCCCTGTGCTGGGAGGTTTTCTGGCCACGTCTTTCCCTCAGCGTTACAGATTCCGATGTGGTAGTAGTTTTACAGCTAGTTACATAATATGTAATTTAATTTTTTGACGTTCAAAAAGCGCTAACTTTGTAAGCCAATTTTGAAAAATAAATATTTTTGAATTTTGAGCATAAACTGTGACGTCTTTGGTAGCCCAGTTGGTAGAACGCTTGCCTCTCACCAGCGGCGTATTCGTAGCGATGTGTCTGCGCGTCCTTACTTTATAAAATTTAAAATAATGACGTTTCCGTACCAGACAGCTCTTTATACGTTCAACAATAGAGAGTTGTACAGTTGCAGAGGTGACAGACGAGGACACGATGCTTGACAGGGTGCCTCATAGGCTCCGGCCTTCAGTACCCCGATACCGACCTCGCCGGCGTGGTCGACAATTTCCCTCATTCAGCGCTTATCGCTATTGACCCACTAGGGTCGATTAATTCTTTCAAATATTTTTCCTCCCAGACGACGCCCTGAGCCGAGGTTCGCGCCCAACTGGGCACCCTCAGGCCTGTTGTCTTAAACGCAAAATTGTCTTTCGCCCCGGGTGGCCGACACCCACTTTGAGGTCGCAGGTTCGAATGCAGCACAGGCCTAAACTAATGATTGTCGAATTTGTTTTCGAATTCATGTTTGGATCATAAATGATTATCACGTGCTCAGCGGTGAAGGAAAACATCGTGAGGGAAACCACACACCGAGAAATGCATGACCTAACCTGTATTGGGCTGGTTTTCCCTTCGAGGGTTGGAAGGTCAGACAGGCAGTCGCTTCTGTAAAAAACCGGACCTGTCTAATCTTCAGGTTAGGTAAGCGGACCCTGTGAAAAACGGGATAATGCTAGGGGGGATGGTGTTTTATAGAGTAATAATGTGTGTATAAAAAATAATGTGTGATTGAAAATTAGATATTTATGTGTCGGACGCTACCGCAGATGATCGGGCCGTCAGTGCGTTGCATTTAGGACGCTTACTTTTTTTATATTATTTTTATGATTTTGGTTTGCTTTTTTTGATGATTTTTGATCATGGTTTTCTTTTCGTTTTGTTTTTGTTTCGACCCACTATGGTCGATTAATTCTTTCAAATATTATTACTCTCAGACGACGCCCTGAGCCGAGGTTCGCTCCCAACTGGGCTCCCTTAGGCCTGTTGTCTTAAATTTTGTACCGGGTGAGAGCCCTCAGCGCTCCCTATTTGTCCGGCCAAGTAGTTAATGCAATTTGCTGTAAATATACAATAAGTAAAAACACACTGTGTACTTACTGTGCAGCGTGGTGGAGTATGCTCCATACCCCCTCCGGTTGATTGAGGGGAGGCCTGTGCCCAGCAGTGGGACGTATATTATATAGGCAGTTTATGTACACTGTGTAGTGTGTACTGTACCTATGGGGAAGAGATACATAAAGTCACGCCTATTTCCCACTGGTAAGCAGAGTCTATGGAATTGCATTTGCTTCGATCCTGACACACTTCACTTGCTTCCTCCACATTCATCGATCGTTTCATACACGCACGCCGCTGCAGAGTAGATAGATAGAATTTTACATAAAATTTCTTAATATTAAAATTCTTAGATCGTACTGAACCTTATTTTTCTCTCTTTTTTTTCTTTTTTTCTTTTTTGTTTTCTTTTTTTTACCTGTGGTAATGGACACATAGTCGTGGTAAGTAACTCTTTGTTCTTTATAATATATTCCGACCTCTGGAAAGTGGATCAGAATTGGAAGTTGGTACAAGTTATGGTGTCATACGTAGAGACAGACGGGCGGTTAAAAAAACGCAATTGTAGAGAGCGCTGGTAAATTGTAATAAAACCCCACAAAAACAATATGAACTGTATTACTTAGGATATTAATTAAATTACAAGATCCAAACATTGAGACGCGTTGGCTTGCTCGCGCTAGATGTGACTGACCATAAATGGTAGACTATTAGGTATGTCCCAGCTGTATATAGTATTAAGTAATTATAAGTTCTTTGTACCATCTACACTTGCGAGATTTTAGTTTCTAAGTTATCCGCTAGATGTCGCTGTACCGTTTGATGCATTTCCTACATCGCGGTGTTAAGATTCGTCGACCATTTAATAGGGTCAAGCTGTTTAAATTTTAAAAATACATTTCACTGTGGAACAGAGTACATATTGTTTCAATTAGTGCCTCTCCTAGTACACCCTCGGGAACCTGAGCAGGAGTTTGTTCATGGTCCTTCGAGCCGGATTTTCAAATCCAGTTGCATCATTGTGGAGGTGCATTTTTGTGGAGAAAGCTACGGACAGTGGATTGCTGTCGCAACCGTAGCAGGGAAGGCAGGAGTCGTCAGCCAGAATAAGCGGGCTTCAGACAGTGCCGGGCTTCGGAGAGTACGATCGAAGAGGACGGCGCAGTCAGGTCACACAGGTGGCTACTATTGAAACGTGGCTATCTGGTGAAGGCAGCGAAAGTGTACCACCACATCATTGAAGACGAGCTGAGGCAAGTGAGTGACGAAGTCAGAATTGAAGTGTCAAACCGTGAGTACTTTTACATATTCATATAGTGATTGGTGCAGCAAAATATAAGTGAATTATTTAAAAACGTCTATTAAACTGTGTTTGAATAATTTGGACATAATCAAAATAGTTTTCGATTTTGAACTTTAAAGACAATTATAACTTGGAAGAAAAATTTGAATATATGAAACTTAGAATAAATTGTGTGCATGTTAGTTAAGACTTAGTATAATTTGCTAAAAAACGTTGGTACGGGGAATCCATGCCCAATTTCAGTTAGAGTTAATAATCTTAAAACACTTAGAAAAAATTTGATATTGAATTAACTTTAACAATTTGTTAAGTAATAAATAGTTGGTAAAGATTTAACATTTGGTTGGATTTCATTTGCACTCTAAAACTTATTATCGCTGTTTGCTTATATTGAAAACTTTATTTCTCAACGATGGATTCAATTGTAAATTTTCAAGTAGATTTGAGTACACGTATATGTAGGGCGAAAGTTAACTTCAAAAAATCTCCAAAGGAGAGAATCACAAAAGAATATGTAGAAGGAAGATTGGACTCAGTGGATCAATTATGGTTTGAATTCTTAAGTGGTCATAAAGAGCTTATGCGAACTGTTGCATTGAAAGATTTAAATGAGTCTAGTTACAAAAAAGATGATCTGTACGACAAAACTGAAGAAGAGTATATAACTTATAAAGGTGAATTAAAGAAAGTTTTAGCACAGTTTAATTCGATGCAACAGTCCGTCAGCACTAACAGTAGCACTAGTTCTCGTGCAGACGCCATTAGAGCAATTCAGGTTAAATTGCCGAAAATTAACATACCTACGTTTTCGGGCAAATATTCGGAGTGGTCTACTTTTAAAGATTTGTTTCAATCCTTAATACACAATAATGGTACGCTAGATAGTGTACAAAAATTGCAATATTTAAAAGGATATTTGACCGGGGAAGCAGAACAGCTTTTGCGAAATGTTCCGATTTCAGACTCTAATTATGATAGATGCTGGCAACTGTTGGAAGAACGATATAACAACAAAAAATACATTTGCCATCACATTTTGAAAAGATTTTTAAGTCAGAAAAATTTAATCAACGAATCTTCCGCTGGTTTAAAAGACTTAATTGATACCACTAATGATTGTCTGTCAACGATATCCAATCTGGGAGTTGATGTAAAGAGTTGGGACATTTTAGTTATTCATATTTTGAGTTTGAAGCTGGACCCTGAAACTCGACGTCAATGGGAATTTAACATAACTAATAGTAGTTCGTCTGATGAATTACCTACATTCAAGCAGTTTAAGGAATTTATTACAAGCCGATATCGTGCTATGGAGTTTCTGGATACCAGACCAAGCTCAACATATAGAAACCAGGGTAATCAAATTGGTCACATTACAAATAAATTTAAATCTCTACACGTGACACACCCGACGAATTATGTTAAACATGTTACTTGTGTGTTTTGTTCAGGTGACCACAGGTTATGTTTTTGTAAAGATTTTGCAAAGGAAACGGTTGACACTCGTCGCAAGTTTGTCCAGGACAATAATGTGTGCTTCAATTGCTTACAAAGAAATCACTCTGCCAAAGTTTGTACAATTAATACCAAATGTCGTGTTTGCAAACGTAAACACCATTCGCTCTTACATCCCAAGGGTAGTACTACTGTTAATAATGATACTCAAGCGAGTACATCTAATGTGTGTGTTGCTAATTCTTCTGAAGATTTAACTTCAGAAAACTCAGCACCATTAGTCTCTTGTCTCTCGACAGGAAGGGTATATAATCAGGTTTTGCTAGCTACGGCTCTAGTCAAGGCCATGTCGAGAAACGGAGAAGGTCATACGATTCGGGCTCTGTTAGATCAGGGCTCTCAGTCATCTTTTGTAACCGAGTCCACAGTCCAGTACTTAGGTTTAAAGAAAACTCCGATATCGAGTCACGTAACGGGGTTAGGTGGAGACAAAAACATAGTAACCAAAGCAATGGTTACTATCGAAATAAAATCTCTGGTTGATCCTACCGTGATCATCACAGTGAAGGCATTTGTATTGAGGTGTATCACTAGTATACTTCCTGCAAATAAAATGGAGGCACTTGATTGGAGAGAGCTTAGTGAAATGGCACTTGCTGATCCAGAATATCACACTCCTAATCGAATTGATATTCTTTTGGGAGCGGAAGTATATAGCCAGATACTTCAGGATGGGGTGAAAAAGGGTCCGCTTGGTTCACCAGTAGCACAATTAACCTCTTTTGGGTGGATATTGTCTGGTGTGGTTAACGTAGCAACCAAGCCCTCTTCCCACATCAAGGCGATGCATTGTTGTGTCGATGAAAACGATCTTTTAAAGAAGTTTTGGGAGATTGAATCGGATGTACAACTTCCGAAGGAAAAATTATTCACCGATGAAGAGAAACAGTGTGAAGACTACTTTGCTGAAACGACCCAAAGAGATGCTAGTGGGAGATACATTGTTCGTCTTCCTTTTAAGAATGCAAGTCCCGAAGTGAAGAATTCTCGTGAAATCGCAGAGAAACGGCTGCAATATCTGGAAAAAAAGATTAAACAAAAATGAGAACTTAAAAAAGAAATATAAGGAGGTTATTGACGAGTATTTATCGTTGGATCACATGGAGTTGGTACCAGATAAAGATATTAATAGCAAAAAGGCAATCTACTTACCACATCATGCCGTAGTTCGTGAGGACAAAGACACCACTAAGGTGCGAGTGGTTTATGATGCCTCATGTAAAGGAAGAAACAACTTGTCATTGAACGATCAATTACTGGTGGGACCTACCTTGCAACCAGAATTAAGACACATTACTATGCGTTGGAGATCTGCACCGATTTGCTTGTCGGCAGACATTGAGAAAATGTATCGGCAAGTAAAAACAGAGATTCAAGACTGCGACTATCAACGTATTTTGTGGAGAAATGATCCCAATTCTAAGGTAGAACATTATAAACTCACGAGAGTAACTTTTGGCACGGCGTCAGCTCCGTACCTGGCTGTAAAGGTACTTCAGCAGGTGGCTCATGATGATGGTGCTGGATATCCTTGGGCAGCTGAAAGAGTCCTGAATGATTTTTATGTAGATGACCTAATGACCGGTTGTCAAAATGTTGAGGAGGGAATCAAAATATTTGAAGAAATGAACAAATTACTAAATAAAGCAGGATTTGATCTTCAAAAATGGACTAGTAATAGCAACGAACTTCTGGAAAAAATGAAGAAAAAGGAAAGGAACAAGGAGATAAAGGAAGGGTTAAAGATAAAAACAGATGAAGTAATAAAGGTGATGGGACTTACCTGGAACCGAAGTGATGACAGCTTCCGCTACACGGTGACGCTCCCTATACTCCAACAACCTGTAACAAAAAGAAGAATAATTTCCGATATTTCTCGCTTCTACGATCCACTAGGCTGGGTAGGACCTTGTGTGATCGTAGCCAAAATCATGATACAAAAACTATGGTTGGCGGGAATAGGCTGGGATGAAGCGGTCCCTAATCATTTAGTAACAGAATGGTTAACATACCGTGAAGAATTGAAGACTTTATCTGAAGTTTACTTACCTAGATGGTACGGTACGAAAGTAAATGATCAGCAAGTTGAATTACACGGATTCAGCGATGCATCAAAACTTGCATATGCTGCGGTGATATACATCCGGGTTCTCGACTCTGAAGGCAAAATTCGTGTTAGTTTGGTAACTGGAAAGACAAAGGTCGCGCCTGTCAAACAAATCTCAATCCCAAGGTTAGAACTGTGTGGTGCTGTTCTGCTTACCAGATTAATAATGGAGGTGGCTAAAGTTTTGAACATTGAAAAGCATAATTTGCATTTATGGACCGATTCGCAGGTGGTTCTTGCATGGCTTAATAGTCACCCAAGCAGGTGGAATGTCTTTGTAGCGAATCGTGTCTCTGAAATTCTGTCCAACTTAGATCCACAAAATTGGTCACACGTTACGTCGAAAAACAATCCTGCTGATTGTGCTTCGCGAGGGTTACGTCCATCTGAGATTGTAAATAATAAATTATGGTTCGACGGCCCCAAATTCTTATCTGAAGAGCTAATTAACTACGGCAAACCAGAACCGGTTGTCACCAATTTAGAAGAGATCAAATCTCACTGCGTTACTGTAGAGAACTCTTGTTGGACTAGATTTTCTTCATTAAGGAGAATGATACGGGTGGTAGCATATTGTCAACGCTTCATAAGCAAGTTAAGAAAGACTGAAAGCAACAAGTCTACCACAATTTATCTAACGACCAAGGAATTAAGTGAAGCTCTAAATGCTTGCTTACTGCAATGCCAATCAAATCATTTCCACGAGGAGATTAAGATGCTAAAAGAAAACAAAAACTTACCTAAAAATAGCAAGCTCCGCTCGTTGAATCCATTTTTCGATGACGACGGGGTCCTGAGAGTGGGAGGTAGATTGGATCATTCCCAATTGAGTAGTGATCGAAAACATCCAATTTTACTGCCTAAACAGTCTCATTTAACCAATCTAGTGATTGCGGATGCTCATAGACAAACTCTTCATGGTGGTCCACAATTAACTTTAAATTACATCCAATCCAAATATTGGATAGTAGGCGCTAAGCAATTGGTGAAGTCGCACTACCGCAAATGCGTGATATGCGCGAAGAACACAGCTATGACTAGCAATCAGCTCATGGGTCAATTACCAACCGCTAGAGTCACACCAACTCGAGCGTTTAAATGCAGTGGCGTAGACTACGCAGGTCCAATCCAAATACGAACAACAAAAGGCCGTGGACACAAATGTCACAAAGGATATATTTGTCTATTTGTTTGCATGTCAACACGGGCCCTGCATTTGGAAGTCGTGACTGACCTGACATCTGAAGGGTTTTTACAGGCTTTCAAACGTTTTACTGCTAGGCGGGGACATTGCGCTCACATATGGAGCGACAATGGCACGAATTTCGTTGGTGCTGCCAGTGACCTAAAGAAACTTGTCGCTGCAGAACTTAAATCTATGCTCACTGAAGTTGCAGAGGCTGTTGCAACAAATGGCTGCACATGGCACTTCATACCTCCTCACTCTCCGAACTTTGGCGGTTTGTGGGAGGCCGGAGTGAAGTCGGTGAAATATCATTTAAAGAGGATTATAGGGAACTCCACTTTAACCTATGAGGAAATGGCCACTGTTTTGGCTCAAGTGGAGGCGTGCCTCAATTCTCGACCGCTGTCCGTGATCACCAACGATTCAGAAAACATCACTGTGTTGACTCCAGGACATTTCTTGATTGGGGAACCGCTGGTAGCGGCACCTGATCGTGACTACCAATCTTCCAACGTTAGCTCGCTAAGAAGATGGCAACACACACAACGGATGTTGCAAGAGTTTTGGCAGCAATGGTCAAAAGAATATTTAGTAAAGTTTTTACACAGATATAGATGGTCAACTCAGCAAGCGCAGGTCGGCATCAATGACATAGTGGTTGTTAAGGAGGATGGGTTACCACCATGCCGTTGGCTTTTCGGCAAAATTATTAATACACATCCAGGTTCTGACAAAATTGTGCGAGTTGTCACTTTAAAAACCAAAAATGGAATTATAAAAAGACCAGTGTCCAAGTTATGTATTTTACCAATTGCCAAGTAGATGTCATGCATGCATTAGATTATACATAATTATAGCTTATAAGTAAACATCGGTTAGTTTTAGTTTATCCGTTTGTTTTTTTTTGAACCAGTCAATCATTTGGCTGATAATATTATATTACTGTTGTTTTCCTTCTTAATTGTTTTGTAGTAATGTTATAACCTGTCACGGTGGGTGGCAGCTCTTGTAAAGGACAATTCTAAATCTTGTCCTTGGTGGGTGGAAATGTATATAGTATTAAGTAATTATAAGTTCTTTGTACCATCTACACTTGCGAGATTTTAGTTTCTAAGTTATCCGCTAGATGTCGCTGTACCGTTTGATGCATTTCCTACATCGCGGTGTTAAGATTCGTCGACCATTTAATAGGGTCAAGCTGTTTAAATTTTAAAAATACATTTCACTGTGGAACAGAGTACATATTGTTTCAATTAGTGCCTCTCCTAGTACACCCTCGGGAACCTGAGCAGGAGTTTGTTCACAGCAATAACAGTATAACATAGCCCGTTGAAAAGTAATATAAGTATTGGTGCTAATTCCTGCAGACGCTATCTAATTTTATTTTAAGTTATATCTGTCATTTTCTGATCCGCCGAAAAGGAAAGGGACGGGTAATCGACAGGCATATTTATGGAATATAAGTCAATTTTAAGCAGAAATCTAAAACAACCGACTAACAATGTTACATCGGCCAATAACCCGACAGAATTAAATTGACAGCACACGTCAAACGGTTTGCATACCAGCGAGATACCTTTTTGATTCGCCCGGGTTATTCATTCATTTACTCATTCTTCTTAAAATTAAGAGCTGTCAATCAGCCGTCCCTTTCCTTTTAGGCGGATATAAAAATGACAGGTACAACATAAAATAAAATTAGGAGGTGTCTGCAGGAATCGGGACCATTATATATGGATCTTTTACCTTTGTTTTTGAGTATAAATGATGACCCTTTTTATTACACCCAGACACAATTACATCTTCCACCCATTATTCATCATCAGCCCATTAAAGTCCCCACTGCTGGGGCACGGGCCTTCCCTATGGATGGATAGGGAGATCGGGCCTTAAACCATCACGCGGGCCCAGTGTGGATTGATGATTATTAACGACTGCTAATGCAGCCGGGACCAACGGCTTAACGTGCCTTCCGAAGCACGGAGGAGCTCGAGATGAAATCTTTATTTTTGTGGTCACCCATCCTATGACCTACCTTTGCGAAAGTTGCTTAACTTCAACAATCGCAGACCGAGCGCGTTTACCGCTGCGCCACCGAGCTCCTCGAAATAACAATTAATAATACTACGTATAGAACGGTAATTCTCCCCCCTCCCTACCAATGTTTATCGGGCGCCTACCTCACCCCCTCTGGGTCTTACTTTAGTCTTGAACGGCCGTAAGCCGCTAACGAGTAAGAGAGAGACCGACCACCGAGCTCCTCATTATTATTATTATTCAGATCAAAATAAATAGGGTCGGTATCGGGGTCCTGAAGTGTTTGGTGTCGCGAGCTGATTGGCCGCCTCTATGGCTACTCCGGTGGGAAATAGGCATGTATGTATTTAAAAAAACCGCTCGTTTGCAACCCATAGAAAGTATTTGTATCAAGTAGATTCATGGGGTCTCACGGACTTGAATTGTGTTCGTCCTACTTACAGGCAATAATACCTGTTTATAAAATTAGGAGGCGCATACATACACATTACATTACATTACGAAATTCCTTTTAGGAATTTTAGGATACCGACGTGGCTCAGGGTTGATTAATCCTTTCAAATATTCTTCCTCTCAGACGACGCCCTGAGCCGAGGTTCGCGCCCAACTGGGCACCCTCAGGCCTGTTGTCTTAAACGTTGTACCGGGTGAGGTAGAACCCCGATACCGACCCCGCCGGCGTGGTCGAAGATTTCCCTCAATCAACACTTAGCGCTATCGACCCACTAGGGTTGATTAATCCTTTCAAATATTCTTCCTCTCAGACGACGCCCTGAGACGAGGTTCGCGCCCAACTCGGCACCCTCAGGCCTGTGGTCTTAAACGTTGTACCGTAAACGTTGTACGCTGGTGAGAGCCTTCAGCGCTCCCCATTTGTCCGGCCAAGTAGTTAATGCCATCTGCTGCACATCTACAATAGGTCACGTGAAAAAAAATCATTTATAGCTACAATATAAAAAATATTGAACAATAATCAATCTTCTTCTATCTTGTGGGTTGTGAGATGAATTATTTTAATATTAGTAATCGGGACCAACGGCTTTGTGCCTTCCAAAGCACGGATTTACTCTTAATGAGATGACTTCATTCCCTTCCGTAGAATGTTATTGTTTTTATCGCTTTGACGTTTTTATAAAAAGTATACCATTCGATCTCCCAAGTAGCCTATTCACCATTATTTGATACATTCAAAACTCGAGGATATTTCGTAACCATTGTGATTGTGAAAATATGAATGGCACCCATTCACTGGCTGCTTGGAATCTCTCTCTTTCCTACCCTATACACTTTGTTATCCATCTCGCTCTGTACCGTTGTTTAGTTTAAATCTAGAACACATTTCTTTCTTCATTCATGAATTATTTACTTACTGTTTTGTGGAGATTTCTCAAAACGGGATCAGGTTTAACTGAAGGTGCATCAAAAATGGAACGACACTCATAAAAAAAACAGTCGTTATTTGGACAAAGGAAAGAAAGAGGGATTTTGAAGCTGCCAATATGGAAGCAATTTATGGGGATGCTAATCGCTTCCCATTAAAATGAGATGTATGTACTTTTGTTTAAGATTTACTAACCTTAGTGTTAAGTGTTTTTTTTGTATTTACCAACAATTGGGCCTGAGCTACCAAAATAAACATATACCTACATTATTATTATTGTTATTTACTTTTTTTAATTATTATCCTAGCTACAGGATAGATGGCGCTGAACTTGAGGTTACTGCAAGGAACGGAACGTTATTATATTTGTGATTTTCTTTTTTGAAATCATAAAACGAAACGTATTTTTCACAATGATTACGTTTTGAAAATAGAATTAATTAAGAAATGACGGAGAAAGAAAACGGGATCTAATCAGAATGTCCCGAGAGAAAGTGAATAAGAAAATAAATCTTTGTCTCGTTTATTTATTTCTAAAATTAAATGAAAGTTTTTTTCTACCCTTCTAGCAATATTGCAATTTGACATTTGCACATATAAAAGTCTTCTTATACCATGGTTTGATGGTTTCAATCAGGTAAAAATATGTGGACTCAATTTTTACTTTCTTTTTGATTTTCATTCATTATTATGGTTATTGTTTGTATTTAATATAAAAAAACTAAGTATATAAACTATAAATAAATATAATATATTTTTACTCGGATTGAAATTCAATGAAACAAATCGTGGTTTTGCGGAAGGCAATCACATCGAAAAGTAATTTTTCAAGAGGCGCTTAAGTGGTTTTCTATACAAAACGACGATATAGTCATCACCGTCTCCCTAGCATTATCCCGTTAGTCACAGGGTCCGCTAACCTAACCTGAAGATTTGACAGGTCCGGTTTTTTACAGAAGCGACTGCCTGTCTGATCTTCCAACCCGCGAAGGGAAAACCAGCCCATTACAGATTAGGTCACATACCTCCATCCATTTCTCGGGAATGTGGGTTTCCTCACGATGTTTTCCTTCACCGCTGAGCACGTGATAATCATTTATAATCCAAACATGAACTCGAAAACAAATCGACAATAGATTTAGGCAGTCGCAAACTTATAAAAGTAAGCGCGCAATGCAAAGAAATCAAATAGCAATATTGCTTTTTTTAATGTTTTTTAAGTGCCGAAAAGAAAGAAAGAAAGAAAGAAAATATTTATTCGGCATACTTAACATTAATTAACAAAAAAATAATAATATTTATACATACTGCCGAGACGGCTTCAGCTCAGCAAATGTCACGGCCTAGCTGTAGCAAGACTATGACGCTGATTTTCAGCTGCAGCCGATTGGAGAATCAAAAAACAGTAAAACAAAAAGAACTGGGCTCTAACCCACACCTAGACCTTCAGTGCTCTGCGCGTTCAATATAATAACGCCTTCAGGGGGTTGTTGGGGCTGCCCTGGCGCTGCAGTGCCTCGGGGATGTTCGCCTCCTGGAGCACTGATGGCTTCCAGGCTGTTCTACGCAAGCGTGTGGCTTCTCTGTGGGAGCGAGTGCGGGGCAGCAGCAACAGTCTCCTGAAGGTGGTCTCACAAAGGATGGACAGTCCCATCCTCACTCACTGGATGTACATGCATGTGACATCCAATGAAAATTATAAATTTTACTAACTTAGATATAATCTTCTATTACTAACAAAATATGGATAAATATCTGAAATAAATATTTCATTCATTCATTCATTCTAAAGTCTAAGCACATAATTACGTACCTAAACCGTAATGTAAAGTACGGTTTAGGTACGTAACGAGGCAAATCGCTTACCATGTGTGCAAGCATGCAAATAAAGAAATTTTCAAGGTGTTGTGGATGTTTGGACGGACCATTCTGTGATCTGAAAGTCAAATCATTGACGTCACAGTTTGGGTTAACCGTCATATCAAAGATTTTGATCAGTTACCATTTGAAAATACATACGTAAGTTTCTAGCTTGGAAAATAATCTATTTTTAGACTAATTTATGTTATATCATTGACCCGTGCTTAGGAAACTCACAAAGAGAAAATTATACCGAAAAATGTTTTGACTCGGACGGATATTGAACGCGCAGTTCTTGTCAATCATAATACCAGCGTCGTGGTTCACGCCGCGACTTGTGCTGAGTGAGGCCCTTTTATCTCAGGACGTCCACCACCACCTTATGATCATTGTAAGAACATCCTGCTTGCTGTAATTGATGCTTGATGCTTTTTGTAATTGTTTTGTAAAAAAATTAAGTGATGTTGTTGTCTTGTCTTTGTGTGTGGCGTCCTTTTATAATAAACAATTTCTATTCTGTTCTATTCTATTCAAGCCGGGACGAGCGTGTTAACCATTACACCACCGGGTCCTCCTTTCATGCGAATTTTTTCTGACGTTACGTATTGTAGATTTGACGCAAATAGCTTTATCTATTTGGCCGAACAAATAGGGAGCGCTGGGAGCTCTCATCCGGTACAAAATTTAAGACAACAGGCCTGAGGGTGCCCACCTCATGAACCCAAACGACACCTTGAACCCTGTCTGTCTCTCAGACGACGCCCTGAGCCGAGGTTCGCGCCCAACTGGGCACCCTCAGGCCCGTTGTCTTAAACGTTGTACCGGGTGAGAGCATTCAGCGCTCCCCATTTGTCCGGCCAAGTAGTTAATGCCATCTGCAGCAAATATACAATAAGTCACGTCTAAAAAAGTATGGAAATACCGTCCTTTGACGTCATCAATAAAAGCGGTCAAACGTCGTACCTACTCATTGTTAGTTAATTCATAAATAAAATTCGAAAATAAGTTGAAAAGTAAAATGACATTGATTTTCATCATGTTAAACTGGCTTCTATTACTAGATTAGCATTTTATAATTAATATTTATTTATTTAAGTACTTGTTATATACGTACATTCATGTTTCACTAAGTAATTATAATTTTTAATTATAATAAAATAGAATTATTACAATTATATTATTATTTTTACAATTATTATACTTTTTATAATTTATCTTTGACCTAATGTAATACTCTATTGAACAATAGTTATACAGAAACCTTGGTGAGGTGTGTAGGTATATTTAGTTCATTTTGCGATTGATGTACTCCTGACTACCCCAATTGGGATATAGTCGTGAGTTTATATAATGTTATGCTAGCCGCCTAAAAGTCTGCGCGGAGTATTTTATCTAAATATATAAAAGGAGAAACTGACTGACTGACATATCAACGCACAGCCTAAACGGCTAAACGTAGGCACTTGAAATTTGGATGGGACGTAGCTTAGGCACCGTAGAGGTGCACTAAGAAAGGAATTCCCGAAATTCCCACGGGAACGGGAATTAGCGGGAAAATCCTTTTGTATGAAAAATATCTCTCTTTTATAACACGCCACGCGGACGAAGTCGCGGGCAAAAGCTAGTTGTTGTATAATTATGTAAAGTAAGTACCTGTCAAGTTTAATGTTTGAGTTTTCCATCGGTTTTAGGGTGCGGAACCTGAAAAGGAGAAACGGAACCCTTACGGTCACTTTGTTTGTCCATCTTTCCGTCTGTCCGTCTCGCTGTTTGTAGGGAAATCAAAATCTTTGTGATACTTTCGGATGTCTTAGAGCACAAGGAAAGGAAAATGGTAAATGAACTGTTCAATCTGCCTAGCGATATCCCGTTTCTCACAGGGTCCGCTTACCTAACCTGAAGATTTGACAGGTCCGGTTTTGTACAGAAGCGACTGCCTGTCTGACCTACCAACCCGCGAAGGGAAAACCAGCCCAATACAGGTTAGGTTAGGTTTAATTTCCTAACGTAAAAAAAAAGGTTAGGTTAGTTACATACCTCCGAAAATGCATCGGGAAATTATTAATTGGGTATTTCCTTTGTTGATCCAAAACAAAAATAAAATGTTTTCGGGATCTATCTGACGAGATCCCATTCGAGACTGACGGGATTGGGCGAATCTCCTTGAGTTATACTTTTAGTTTTGATTATGCTGATTTCCAAAGAAAACTTAATAATTATTTCGTTAGTAATATTGAAGAAAGGTTTTTGTTTTCTTTCAAAAAATATTTTGTTTTAATTAACCTCACCATCACAGACAAGCAGTTTTCCATGCTAACTTTTCATTTTTTATGATCTCGAAAATTTCGGGATCTCTCGGGATTGATATTTTCAATTCCGCGGGATCTTGAATTTGCGATCTCGAGTCGGTATTGCAATCCCTAGTCGGAACCCTCAGTGCGCATGTCGAACTGTTCATCATCATCATCAATTTAAGAGCCACGCTCTTGTCGGTGTAGCATTTTCCATTCCAGTCTATCAAAGGCCAATTCCTTGACTTCCCTATAAGACACGACGTTAACCTTAGCTAGAAGGAAAGAGAGGAAGGGGAAGACCAAGAAGAGCTTACATGGAACAGATTAAAGAAAAGGTTAACGTCGTGTCGAACTGTTACTTGACAGATTTTTTTCCAAAAAAAGCGAAAGTTGGTAGGGCTGGCAGAGGAAGACCGAGAAAGACTTACACTGACCAAATTGGAGATGTCCTTAGAAAAGGTTTAATACGATCTACTCTGAACCGGCGAGCGTGTATGAAGCGATTGATGAATGTGGAGGAAGCAAGTAGTGTGTCGAAGATCGAAGCAAATGGAATTCTACAGTCTCTGCTTACCCCGGTAGGAAATAGACGTAAGTTTATGTATGTATGTGTATGTATTTTTTGCCAATTGTCTATATTATGACGTAAAATAAAAAAGAACTAACTACGTCGCGCCCGGCTGTTTGAATTTCATGATATTTTTGGAGATTTTAAATTCAAAATAATTTTATCTCCAAGCAGTTTTTGCTTCCTCACATCACGAAAGAAGGCCAGATGAATTTAATAAGCTACCTTGTGGTCCACCAGACCAACCGAATTTGCATTACTTTGGCTGTAACTTATAACATAACAGCCGTGAGTTACATACAAAAAACCACTTTTTTAATTGATGTGACTTATTGTAGATTTGCCGCAGATGGCATTGACTGCTTGGCCGGACAAATGGGGAGCGCTGAAGGCTCTCACCCGGTACAACGTTTAAGACAACAGGCCTGAGGATGCCCAGTTGGGCGCGAACCTCGGCTCAGGGCGTCGTCTGAGAGGAAAAATCTTTGAAAGAATTAATCAACTCTAGTGGGTCGATAGCGATAAGCGCTGATTGATTGCATTAATGCCCAAAAAGACGAGACGTCGTTTCTCTGCAGGGTGCGGGCCAGCTCCAACTCCATCCTGAAAACTTTCGCGGCCAGGTATGACTCTCCAATTATGAGGCACTGGGCCAAAATACTTGTAAAAAGGAACGTAATTTTATGATGTTTTTTCTACCAACTACGCTACTAATATTATCTTTTAAGTTTAAATCCATTTTACTAACCAACTGGATGTATGTTATCTTAAAATTAAATAAATAATAATAATTTACGCCCACGTTAAGCCCTTGGTCCCAGCTATTAGCCGTAAAATCACCTCCACCAATCCGCATTGGAGCAGCGTGGTGGAGTATGCTCCGTACCCTCTCCGGTTGATTGAGGGGAGGCCTGTGCCCAGCAGTGGGACGTATATAGGTATAACAAAGGCAGTTTTAAAAATAAGAAAGGGCATCAAGGGAAGGGAATGTTGGGATATCTGTCAGGGTTAGAGGATAAGGGAAGAAGTTTTTGTTTTGTTTTGTTAAAATTAATTAAAATAGAAGGAGTAAAGATACTTAAAATATCCCGTTTTATTCTATATCCCATAATTTACATGGTATAAGAAAACCAGGTACTTATCGGCCCTTCCAACCTCTTCCTTCTATTCCGTGAGTGTGGTTCTGCCAACCCCTATAGGAATTCCGGGCGTGAGTTTACGTGTATGTTTGTTTTTTGTCCGTGACCGTGAGAGGATCGAATTAACTATAATAATTATGTTATCTTTGATAAGATATGTTTTATATTTATAATTAAAACGCAAATTTCATACACAAACCCACATCTAATGTTATTAAATTTATTATCCAATGAAAATTCATTGTTTAAAAAAAACAAATCAAAGTCCATAAGTAATATGTATGAATATAATATTAATATGAGGAGCTCGGTGGCGCAGCGGTAAACACGCTCGGTCTGCGATTGTTGAAGTTAAGCAACTTTCGCAAAGGCCGGTCATAGGATGGGTGACCACAAAAAAGAAAGTTTTCATCTCGAGCTCCTCCGTGCTTCGGAAGGCACGTTAAGCCCTTGGTCCCGGCTGCATTAGCAGTCGTTAATAACCACCAATCCGCACTGGGCCCGCGTGGTGGTTTAAGGCCCGATCTCCCTATCCATCCATAGGGGAGGCCCGGGCTAATGATGATGATAATAATAATAATACGGGCCTCTACGTGTTGGCTTCGGCCCCACGCACGCCTTCCAAAAGTCCGGGACTCCATAAGCCCGAGATATGGAAATGACATACAATAATACTAAAAATGTTTATTTAGGTAAATATATTAGGTGAATATCGCATCAATATTCATGACTAATTTAACAGCCGGAACCGGAGAGGAAATATGATTGGCCACCTGATACGACACGATTCATTTATAACAAACATTATAGAAGGAAAAATTGAAGGGAAGAGAGGAAGGGGTAGACCTAGGATAACATTTATGAAACAAATAAAAGAGAAGGTGCAGGTCGTGTCGTATCGGGAGGTGAAGGTTTTGGCGGGAAGAAGAGAGGAACGGCGGTTACTCCACCGACAAGAGCGCAGCTCTTAAATAGAGAGAGAGAGAGAGAGAGAGAATTTAACAGCCACGCTCTTGTCGGTGTAGCATTCTCCATTCTTGTCTACTCGTATCAAAGACCAACGAGGAACTTTCCAATTGAAGTTCCCCAAAAACACGATAGATGGCGTTGTTAAGTTTTCTCCGTTTGAACTTCTAATTTCGTGGATAACAGATATATGCATCTTTTATCTTTGTTTTGTGCGTAAATATATAAATAAGATAAAAAAATAAAAAAAAATGTGATAGAACTATTTTCTTGTACTTGTATGGCGCGCGTTTCGCGCTCACTTGGCCCTTCCTCTTTGGTGCCCGGCGCCCAGTTGGGCTCGAACCTCGGCTTAGGGCGTCGTCTGAGAGGAAAAATATTTGGCAGAATTAATCCACCCTAGTGGGTCGAGCGATAAGCGCTGATTGAGGGAAATCGTCGACCACGCCGGCGGGGTCGGTATCGAGATCCTGAAGTGTTTGGTGTCGCGAGCTGATTGGCCGCCTCTATGGCTACGACTGCCTGTCTGACCTTCCTAAAGGCTGTTTTGTGTGACGCGTGCGTTATTTGACGTCCACGTGCAAATAGGCGCGGGCGCACATTATTTATTATTTCGATATACACGCGTGTATTCAAATGCGGTAAAAAAACTTACCTACCTGATTTGAAAAAAAAAATAAACCGACTTTAAAATTTGTCGAATAAAGAAATAATATTTCGTTGAATACAATGTCAGAATCTAAATTCTAAAGTTTTTTTTTGTTTGCTTTATTTTTTGACGTGACTTATTGTAGATTTGCCGCAGATGGCATTAACTACTTGGCCGGACTAATGGGGAGCGCTGAAGTCTCCCACACGGTACAACGTTTAGGACAACAGGCCTGAGGGTGCCCAGTTGGGCGCAAACCTCGACTCAGGGCGTCGTCTGAGAGGAAAAATATTTGAAACCAACGCAACCAGCATTAAAAGAAAGAAAGTAGGCCGGAGTGAGATGGTGGCTGAGTTCGGATAGAGACCCAGACCTACGGGGTATAACGTAGAACCCTTGCCCAGGGATACGGGTGAAAACCTCAACGGTTGCAGAGGCGGAGATATGGGAGCCATCGGTACGGCAATGCAGGACGGAAGGGGCGAGTCACAGGGACTGTAACTTGGAACCTGACAGGGCAGGAGTATCTGTTACTATTCAGAGGCGAAGGACAGGAGTCCTAGTACGGCTTTGAAATAGACTATTCTGGGCGCCATCCCACTTGCGTGAGACAGAGTAGTGCGGGGCGGAAGGCAAGAGGGAAACTACTGCTCTATTTTTCTCTACAAATGACATGTATGGAGAATGCTATACCGACAAGAGCGTGACTCTTAAATTAGTGATGATGACCAAATAGATGTTGAGTACTTATATGTAACAGTATTAAATTTCAACATTAAACCCTTGGTCGCGCTAACTTTAGGACCCCGATACCGACCCCGCCGGCGTGGTCGACGACTTCCCTCAATCAGCGCTTATCGCTATCGACCCACTAAGGTAGATTAATTCCTTCAAATATGTTTCCTCTCAGACGACGCCCTGAGCCGAGGTTCGCGCCCAACTGGGCACCCTCAGGCCTGTTGTCTTAAACGTTGTATCGGGTGAGAGCCTTCAGCGCTCCCCATTTGTCAAATGTACAATAAGTCACGTCAAAAAAAAAACAAAATGGTGTATGAAGTGAATCGGTGTATGGAGTGGGTGTATTTTATACATCCCTGCCTACCCCTTTGGGGATACAGGAGCGATGCTTTGTTATGTAAACTTATGTTAGTTCTTTTTTGGTTCGTATCCAGAAATCAAATCGTTTATTCAACGTAATTTTCATGGATAAGCTTGTTGACGGTCAATGTAACATTTTTGAAATTACGTCATTTCGCAAGGTGTTATGGCTGAGGAGAAGAAATGACAAGAGACTGCAACAGCAACACATCTTTTAAATCAGTGAGGGTACATTACAAGTTATTTAATAACTAGAAGAACACATTTCATAACAGACATTTTTATCATTTAGGTAATTATTAATCTTATAATAAGCATTTTACATAAAGTAAGCTTCACATGAGCTTTTTTAAGAAATTTATTTTCTGACAAATTCAAAATATTATCTGGTATTTTATTGTAAAAACGTGTACAGTTCCAATTATTCTTCTTTATTTTTTGTCTCCCATACGCAATAAATAATAGTTCCAATTTTGAAACATAGGTACTCTACGGGTAAGGAGAGGCTATTTTTTCTTTTTTGATATTTTTGGCCTGGTTACAAAGACCTTTGGGCCACGTCTTTATTTTGGAGCTGGTTCTAGTAGACACATAGTACATAACATAACATAACATAAACAGCCTATATACGTCCCACTGCTGGGCACAGGCCTCCCCTCAATCAACCGGAGGGGGTATGGAGCATCCACGCTGCTCCACTGCGGGTTGGTGGAGGTGTTTTTACGGCTAATAGCCGGGACCAACGGCATAACGTGCCTTCCGAAGCACGGAATCATCTTACTTTTTCGGATAATCAGGTGATTCAAGCCTGAAAAGTCCTTACCAAACAAAGGACAGTCTCACAAAGTGATTTCGACAATGTCCCTATCGGGAATCGAACCCGGACCTCCAGATCGTGAGCCTAACGCTCTAACCACTAGACCACGGAGGCTGTTACACATAGTAATATGCACTTATATTTTTTGAAATGTTTTCTTAATGTTATGATAAATGAGTTGGAAACACTTCACATTTTTTAATAAATCTTTAAGGCGGCGGGGGGTTTTGGTAATATTTCACTTATTTCACTGGCAAGCAGAGACTATGGAATTCCATTCGCTTCGATCCTGACACACTTCTCTTGCTTCCTCTACATTCGTCAATCGTTTCACACACGCACGCGCCATTGTTTTGAAAAACATGTTTTTCTCAGAATTTTCTCCTGGCCTAGATTGTTTCTACGCAGTTGAGTTGAGATATCCTTATGACTGATTCTTAGTATAGTCCGTGGTCCAGTGGTTGAGCGTTGGTCTCACGATCCGGAGGTCCCGGGTTCGAATCCCGGTGGGGACATATTACAAAAATCACTTTATGATCCCTAGTCTGATTAGAACATTACAAGCTGATCACCTGATTGTCCAAAAAGTAATATCTTTATAATAATATAATATAATATCTTTATTTTGTACTATTAGAGCCTTAAATATACGACAATATTTGTTACATTTATAAGTATGTAGTTACAGGCTGTGACATAATTACTATGAGTCAGCTGTTATCCCTAAAAGTTTTAAAACTGAGCTAAGGATACCAGCTACCATCCAAGAGTTGTATGCAGAAAGCCAAAATTGAGGGTGCTGACAATGAATATTGTTATATTTAAAATTTGAATAATATCAAGTTAACAATAAAAAGAAAAAAAATAATAATTAATAGGTAAGGTAAAATACCACTTGCTATGTGCGTGTGTGTGTGTGTGTGTGCGTGTGTGTGCGTGTGTGTGTGTGAGCGTGTGTGTTTGAGGGTTTGTGTGTTGTGTGAGGTGTATCTACTTGTATATTATTATGTTTACTAAAGGTAATCAACCAACAGGTTTAAGTAATTTCTCTGTGTCATCGTATGATAGTCCTTGTAACCAATTGGTAACAGCCTTTTTGCAAGGTAGTGTTGATTGGGAGTGAATGGAAAGATTACGTTGAAGCATGTTGTACAGAAAGGGACCCAAAAAGCAGAAGAATCTATGGCTAAAACTGGTGTTGAAGAAGGAAGATTTTGCGACTAAGTGGTTACGCCTTGTATATGTAACGTCGATGTCAACGGGAGTCTGGGAATGTTGCATAAGTATAGTATGAAGAATGAACAGTTGTCGGACGGTAAGTACGTCACATACCTCATAGAGTAGAGAGGTGGAAAATAGCATTGGTTTGAATGTAGCTACTTTTAACAGTGCCCTTTGTGCACGTTCTACAGATTTGAAAATGGTTTTTGGTGCACCGCCCCATGTAGTGATGCAATAAATAAGTATTGATTGACAAAGTGCTATGTAAATCATTTTTAAAGTTGGAGGGTCTGCTACATGTCTTAAATGTTTAAATACAAAGATTAATTTACGGACTCTATTTGATATGAGGCTAATGTGTGAATTAAAAGTGAGGTTGCTATCTATAAGGACTCCGAGATATTTAATGCTATTAGTTCTTTCTATTTTAGGACAATTGCAAGGTGAAGTATGAGGGATTTGAGTAGAGTGTGCAGCGATGGTAAATATTGCCGGGTCAGGAAGATGTTTATTACGCAAAGTAAAAATCATATGTTTTGTTTTGTCAACATTTAAGGTGAGCAGGTTTTGGTTCAACCAATCAGAGACTAAATTGAACCCGTTTTGGGCTGAATCATACACTTCCTTCCACGTGTTCCCCGAGAAAAGTAAAACAGTGTCGTCGGCAAAAGAAAACAGTTCCCCATTGGCAAGATGTAATTGACACAGGTCGTTAATGTAAGTTAAGAAGAGACTGGGACCCAGAATACTACCTTGGGGTACACCGTACTCGACCTGAAGGTTTGAGCTTGTGTGACCGTCAATAGTAACGCACTGGACCCGACCTGTCAGGTAATTCTGAAAGAGTTTCAGCGGGGTCCCACGAATACCTAGATTTTCTAATTTTTTTAAGTAAGATGATCCGTGCTTCGGAAAGCACGTTAAGCTGTTGGTCCCGGTTACTACTTACTGATGTAAGTATGTCGTCGTTACATGAGCTATGTCAGGGGCGTTTGGCGGTTCAAAAATAACCCTGACACCAGGGTTGATGAGGTTGGTAATCCATCTCACAATAACCCACACGATAAGAAGAAGAACTACGTATAGTGTCAAAGGATGTAATAAATGGTTACAAACACATACTTTATACATTAAAATTGGGAATAAAAAAATACAATCAGAAATAACAGATGAATGCAGTACAACTTAGGCGGCCTCTGCTCAATAAAATAAAATAATATACACAATAAAGAAACAACGCAAAAAAGACGAAGGTTACCTGAAAGATATTGCTACTTAGCAATGAACCCGCTTTTTTACTCTTTCTATTTCTCTTTTGTTTTGTATTTAGTATGTCCTATTTGTGTAGGTAATAAACTATTTGTTAATGTTTGTGATAATAAGTACTAACTACTGCTCTCGTCGTAATCAAACAATTCAGCAATTCTTATGAATACTTAATGTTATATTTTCATAAACAATGCTAACTCTCCAACTCTTCATAACAGAATGCCGCAACCGAACAAAATTCCCGCCACCGCCTTTCAAAAAGGCGGGAAAACGTTCCCGTTCGAAAAAGAAGAAATCAAAAATAAAAACAAAAGAAATAATATGCCAGTTCCAAATTAAAAATAATAAAGTCGTGACACAGATTCACGACTTTATTCCGTTTGTTGTTAAGTTATATAATCTAATAATAAAATAAACATTACAAACCCTAACACAGAGAACTATTGATTGTTTAAATACACTTATTACCTAACAGAAGATATCAAAAGTAATACATCTCAATCATATAAGTTCGCTTTTACTCGCTAAAGTTATTTCCTGTGGATCTGCCCACCCCTCCAGTCGCGGTCGTGAGTTTATGTATGTTAAAAAAAGCAAAAATCTCCTTTCCGTAAAACACAAAACGAACGCCGAAACCGCACGCTTTTCCCGCCATGATATGATCATATGCAGGAGAGGACGCTTTAACGAAAAATGCAAATGGCGGCACGTCGTATAAAATGTCCGCTGCGTGGTCGCTGTGCGCAGTGCAATATTCCCACCCAGTCGGTGTGGTCACTCTAAAAAAATTCTATTATTTAGAAAAAATGAGTGCCCTCCTTATAATCGCTAGTGTTATCTTCATATTCTACAAGTACTTCACGAAGAAGACTGTAGTCAAAAAAGTATCGAAATACCATGCAGATACTGTGGCAGTATTAGATCAGGCCCCAGGGCCTTTTCCTTTGCCAATAGTTGGGAGTATACACTTACTGGGTAAACACGAATCGCCTTTCCAGGCTTTTACGGAGCTGGCCAAAGATTACGGGGATATCTTCAGTTTGACCTTAGGGTCGACTAAATGTTTGGTTGTTAATAATTTGGAGCTGATCAGGGAGGTTTTGAACCAGAATGGAAAATTCTTCGGAGGACGACCAGACTTCTTAAGATTCCACACTCTCTTCGCTGGAGACCGGAACAACTGTGAGTATTTTTTTTATTTGTTTTTTTTTTTTAATTACGTGTATTTTCCAGCTACTTTTCCCTCATTCAGCGTTTATCGCTATCGACCCACTAGGGTCGATTAATTCTTTCAAATATTTTTCCTCTCAGACGACGCCCTGAGCCGAGGTTCGCGCCCAACTGGGCACCCTCAGGCCTGTTGTCTTAAACGTTGTACCGGGTGAGAGCCTTCAGCGCTCCCCATTTGTCCGGCCAAGTAGTTAATGCCATCTGCGGCAAATGTACAATAAGTCACGGCAAAAAAAAACCCAGCTACTTATAAAAAGGTCGTGTAGTTTTTCCTTTCTTTTGACGTGACTTATTGTAGATTGGCCGGAAATGGTTTTAACTAATAGAGTATTTGACTGGGTCAAAGATAAATTATAAAATGCTCATCTAGAAATAGAAGCCAGTCTGGGATGACCAAAAATCAATCTCATTTTACTTTTCGACTTATTTTCGAATTTTATTTATGAATTAAGTAACAATGAGTACGACGTTTGACCGCTTTTATTGATGACGTCACAGGACAGTATTTCCATACAAACTCCAAAGAAAACTTTCGTTTTGACGTTTCCTAAAATTATCTCATTTGACTAGGTTGTCAAGATGCCTATTGTCCGGGAGCGCTGAGAGCTGTCACCCGGTACAAAATTTAAGACAATAGACCAGGGGCCTGTTTAATAAAACTTACAATTGTAAATTACAATGACAATTTGATGTACATTGCGGAGTGTGTGATCACGAATATTTTGCAGTTTCATATTGGCTACGTAATGAACATCAAATTGTCGTTGTAATTTACAATTGTAAGTTTTATAAAACAGGCCCCTGAGGGTGCCCAGTTGGGCGCGAAACTCGGCTCTATAAAATTATCGATCGATTCAATGAAGTTTTTCCAAATCGATAATTTGTTTGCCTAACATGCGTGCCACGTGATTTTTTTCGTATTTTGATGGAACGACACGACTTATTTGGGTTCACATATTGGCACCAATCGATAAAACGACATAATGATATCGTGTTCAAACGCGAGCCTATATTATTAAAAAAAAAAAACTGAATTCGTATTTTTGTATTTGTCAATTTGGAATACTAAACTGATTTTGATATACTTTGCACTATTCTTAAAGTTAATAATACTTAATCCAATAAAATATATTATTACGTAGGTACATATTACTGAATAAGATTTAAAAAGCGCTTTTTGCAAAACAAAATATTATTATGTGATTTTAACCAGCTAAAACTCCATTTCTTTCAATTAATTTTATTCCGGGTATGAATTAAGATCACAATTTTCAATTGGATTTATATTAGATTGTCCGAACACATCCGAATTTAACTTTTTAAAAAGGCGCTTTCATGGTTTTCACTATAAGGCAACCATATTATATAGGTACGTACCACCATCATAATTATTAGCGACATATCAAATCGAATCAACTTATTAGCGCGAACACATAAAAATACGAAAAGGTGGTAAAAATAATTTACAATACCGAATATTGCGGCACCAAAATTGAATATTCGGTTTTCGCGCCAAATATTCGACGTATCTACAAAAAAACATTCATTCACACAGAAATCTGTCACAGGTTTCATCATAGAATCCTGCTTCCTACACTTCCTACACGCAAGCTCTTTGTTTAGAGATAAGCCTACCTGTACTATTTGTTTTCTTAGTATGTTTCTTGTCTGTATTATGTATAATATATAACATAATTTCTTCAACTTACCAAAAAGTAATCTTATAATTTCTGGCCGTGCAGAGAAAAATAAACACTTTTTTCACCACTATTCACGAAAACTTTTACTTAAATTAATTTTAAAATAAATTTTTAACCTTTTTTTTCCACTTTTTATTTATTAAATCACTTTTTAAAACTAAATTGAAACGTTAAAGTAGGTATTTAAACTTATAAAAGATACCTAACTTCTTAATTTGAAATTATAAAATTTTAATAATAACTATTCAATGTTTACTTTTTTCTATTCTTTTTTTTAATTGAACACGCTAAGCGCAAAGGGTTAAAGCTACCAACAGCTTTTAGATTTCAACATCAACTGAAGTATGGTTTGTAACGCGCATGGCTTTACTGAGGAGGCGTCCTATGCCATAATATTTAACATATTACATACATAAACTCACGCCTATTTCGCACCGGGGTAAGCAGAGACTATGGATTTTCTTTTGCTTCGATCCTGACACACGTTTCCCTTTTCTAATGTACTTATCAAAATTTAGCTTCCTACTTTGAAAACTGCGAAAATTCCCTTAAATTCCACCATCTCATTTCACTTTGGCGGCAGATTTCCAAAAAAAAAAATGATGCAAGAAGTTTTTATTTGTCACAAATAGTCCGCATACCAATTTTTAGCTTTCTACATTGAAATTTAGGGAATGCACCAAACAAACTTCTACCCTCCATTTTAGGGTTAGAAAGAGACAAAAAATAGCCTATGTCACTCTCCATCCCTTCTACTATCTCCACTTAAAGTGAAAGACAGACATACAAACACACATACATTTTCCCATTCATAATATTAGTAAGGATATCTCGTGAACGTCAACACGACCCCGATACCAACCCCGCCGGCGTGGTCGACGATTTTCCTCATTCAGCTCTTATCGCTATCGACCCACTAGGGTCGACTGATCCTTTCAAATATTCTTCCTCTCAGACGACGCCCTGAGCTGAGGTTCGCGCCCAACTGGGCACCCTCAGGCCTGTGGTCTTAAACGTTGTACCGGGTGAAAGCCTTCAGCGCTCCCCATTTGTCCGGCCAAGTAGTTAATGCCATCTGCGGCAAAGCTACAATAAGTCACGTCAAAGAAAAAAGTATCAACAGTGGCTGCAAGTTGTCTTTGATTACTTGTGGCTCTGCCCACCCCATTAGTGACTACGGGCGTGCGTTTATGTATGTATGTATAAGTACGCACTTGACTTTGAAAGTGGGTTAAAAAATTGCTTGCCTTTTTTTACCCAAAATCCTTCGCCTCTAATCTGCATTGTTCAATCAGCAAAATCTATTTCCTTCTCTGGCAGGACTGTTCAAAATGCGGCCCGCAATTTTATTCTTACCGTCTTATTACAAAACGTCCGAGCTATGAGGCAAGTCCACAGATTTTATCGAAATTAATTGAACAATAGGCTAGATTCCAACTAGTCAAATCAGTTACTTTTTACTAAACGTCTTTTTTTTTTGACGTGACTTATTGTAGATTTGCCGCAGATGGCATTAACTACTTGGCCGGACAAATGGGGAGCGCTGAAGGCTCTCACCCGGTACAACGTTTAAGACAACAGGCCTGAGGGTGCCCAGTTGGGCGCGAACCTCGGCGCAGGGCGTCGTCTGAGAGGAAAAATATTTGAAAGAATTAATCGACCCTAGTGGGTCGATAGCGATAAGCGCTGAATGAGGGAAATCGTCGACCACGCCGGCGGGGTCGATATCGGGGACCTGAAGTGTCTATGGCTAGAGTGTTTTACTAAACGTCAAAACACGAAATTACTAAGTATGGAATTTGTATGAAAAAGCAACCTGTGATGTTATAGAAAACGGGACAAAAATTCATAAATAAGTTACTTAAAGGAAAACGCTTTTTGTCATTTTTAGATCTTTTTCTATTTAGTAATCAGAGTTTCATAATTTATCTTTGAGTTAGGTTTTTTTTGACGTGACTTATTGTAGATTTGCCGCAGATGGCATTAACTATTTGGCCGGACAAAGTTGAGTTAGGAAACCCAATTATATAATTCAAATTCAAAATATTTATTTCGGATACTAGTCCATATTTAAAGTCCACATAAAGAGTTGTCTATGAATTTTAATTATTTTATTATTTTATTTAATTATTGTCAAGTTCATATTATTATGTTGATTTCTCAGGTTGATTTAGTTTGTTTTACGCATGACAATTTTAAATTCGTATGCCAATTCTTGGCTGACTGTGCTAAGACCGATGACAATATCTTGTAACACGCAACATTCACAAATAAATATTTTTGTATTTGTATATTAATGCGGGCCTTCTTTTACCAAAGATTGGTAACCACTTCCATTACCCGTTTGTAATTTGATAACCGCACGAGTTATTGCATTTTTAATTGTTTTGATAATATGTGACACACATTTTACTGCGAAGTCGGCTAAAATCAAAAAGTGCGTAAATTATATCAAGGTAAAATTATTGAGTGAATTTCTACATAACAACATTAGATAGCATCACTCCTGCATCCCAGACAGGGTAGGCAGAGACATACAACATTAGAATAAAAACGTAATTATTATGGAGAAACTTCTTGAAGGTAAATTTAACACTTATCTCGCCAGCTATGTTTAACATACATATATAAATTTCCATCGGGGTAAGCAGAGACTGAGGAGCTCGGTCTGCGATTGTCGAAGTTAAGCAACTTTCGCAAAGGCTGGTCATAGGATGGGTGACCACAAAAAAAAGTTTTCATCTCGAGCTCCTCCGTGCTTCGGAAGACACGTTAAGCCGTTGGTCCCGGCTGCATTAACATAACATAACATAAACTGCCTATATACGTCCCACTGCTGGGCACAGGCCTCCCCTCAATCAACCGGAGGGGGTATGGAGCATAGTCCACCACGCTGCTCCACTGCGGGTTGGTGGAGGTGTTTTTACGGCTAATAGCCGGGACCAACGGCTTAACGTGCCCTCCGAAGCACGGAATCATCTTACTTTTTCGGACAATCAGGTGATTCAAGCCTGAAAAGTCCTTACCAAACAAAGGACAGTCTCACAAAGTGATTTCGACAATGTCCCCATCGGGAATTGAACCCGGACCTCCAGATCGTGAGCCTAACGCTCTAACCACTAGACCACGGAGGCTGTCGGCTGCAGTAGCAGTCGTTAATAACCATCAATCCGCACTGGGCCCGCGTGATGGTTTAAGGCCCGATCTCCCTATCCATCCATAGGGAAGGCCCGTGCCCCAGCAGTGGGGACGTTAATGGGCTGATGATGATGATTTGTGAGTATGTGTTAACTGGTTACTAGTTGGGAACTGGCCTACTTTATGGTTGACACTCAAGTTTAATTTAATTACTGGCGCCGTTTCGAATTGCACTTTTAATCATCACACTATCATTGTCCTATGGCTGTAACATAATATGATGCGATGGGCATTACGAATTACGACCCACGTTGGTGTCACCTTGACCTGCTCAGTAAGACTTTATGTATTTTTAACACTATCTTCGGCCTAGGCTTCAGGTATCTTATAACGGCGTCCGTGGTCCAGTGGTTGAGCATCACGATCCCCCGAGTTCGATTCCCAGTGGGGACATATCACAAAAATCACTTTGTGATCCCTAGTTTGGCTAGGACACTACAGGCTGATCGCCTGATTGTCCGAAAGTAAGAAGATTCGTGCTTCGGAGGGTAATGTGAAACCGTTGGGCCCGGTTATAACTTACTGATGTATTTAGTCGTTACATGAGTAATGTAAGTCATGTCAGGCAGGTCTTTGGCGGCTCAATAATTCCCTGACACCAGGGTTGATGAGGTTGGTATTCCACCTCAACAATACATGGTGCCGAAAATATTTAACGAAATAAAATTGTTAAGAGAGGATCCTAAATTAAGTGTAGGAATGTTAAAGTCAAGGCTAAGGGACACACTGCTTAGCGGAGAACTTCTCTAATTTAGTACCTAACGTTCTTCTATTTTATTTATGGTTTTTCTATTTTATTATTTATCTAGGTGAGTAGAAATTTATGTTTATTAGATAAGCGCATCTCGCCATCAAACGTAACAGTTTGGCGGGTTAATATTGTAAGAAATAAAATTGTACTTACCAATTTAACAATAAAAAAAAAAAACCCACACGATAAGAAGAAGAACGCTATTTATCGCGCGTGTTAAATTCGGGGTAACACGGTTCCTAATGTTACTAATTTTTGCCTTCCTACTGATAAATTCTGGTGTAAAAGAAGATATATTGACTAAGATTGAGTAGGGAATGTTAGGTTGGTTTGGACACATAGAGTGGATGAAGGATAATAGGATTACGAAAGCAGTATAAGTATAAAGCGAACATTAATGAAGACCTAGACGGACGTATATTGGCCAAACTGGAGATGTCCTTAGAAAAGGTTTATTAACACGATCTACTCTGAACCGGCGTGCGTGTATGAAGCGATTGATGAATGTGGAAGAAGCAAGCGTGTTAGGGTCGAAGCAAATGGAATTCCATAGTCTCTGCTTAGCCCGGTGGGAAATAGGCGTGAGTTTATGTATGTATGTATGTACTATTAATAGAAAGCTCGGTGAGGTGTGGGTGCTTAGTTCATCTTGCGATGGATGTGCCTCTGGCTTATGTTCAGTTTTCATTAGGATCATAACTTCATAAGTTTACTCCTAGAACTACAGTTTATTATAAAAATTTACATTCTATGTGTGTGAGAACATATAACGCAATTCCATCCCATATTAGGGTGAATATCAAAATGCCATGTTTGGTATTATTTTTTCGTGAAAAATTGGCTTCCGACATGAAAAAGCATAGTTCTAGCTACGAGGTAACTTGTTCCTCTAAACAACTAGACCTATCCTTTTTCATGTCGGAAGCCAATTTTTCACGAAAAAATAATATGAAAGTTCGCCACCAAACTTGGCACATTTTAATATTCACCCATTAAAGAATTACCCCATCTAAAGTTTCGATCCCAACTCAAAAAGTGGTTAAAGGGGAAGCAGTTTTATAGCATAAGTGACTTCTTCAGTTTATAAATAGGTTTTTTTTTCTTTTCTTTCTTTTTATATAGATAAGTGTTTTTGTAATATTTTCCAGTACTTTATGTAAGTAGTTATTATTGTATGTCACAACATGACTAAATGTGCTGAGCGCTATAAAGCTTTACTTCCATCGATATACTTACCACATTTATGACGATAAATTTTCATTTCATTTCATAAGTCAATGCAGAATTCTCATTAATGGCGGCCGTGAAATTATGTATAAAGGTAACGATGCATGAATCTTTTCAGGGTTCCGTACCCAAAGGTTAAAAACGGGACCCTATTACTAAGAGTCTCTGTCTGTTCGTCGTCTTGGGACCCCGATACCGACCCCGCCGGCGTGGTCGATGATGTCTCTCTATCAGCGCTTATCGCTATCGACCCACTACGGTCGATTAATTCTTTCAAATATTTTTCCTATATATGTGTGTGTGTAACATACATACATACAAAAAATATATATACAGCTACTTATATAAATAGTACATACAAAAAACCTAATAATAATCGTGTATTTCTGTTACCGTTCTCTCTCTCTCTATTTAAGAGCTGCGCTCTTGTCGGTGGAGTAATCGCCATTCCTCTCTTCTTCCCGCTAAAACCTTCACCTCCCGATACGACACGACCTGCACCTTCTCTTTTATTTGTTTCATAAATGTTCTCCTAGGTCTACCCCTTCCTCTCTTCCCTTCAATTTTTCCTTCTATAATGTTTGTTATAAATGTTTGTAGCAATGTTCTGTTACCGTTATAACAATAAATATTAAAAACAAAATAAAATTAACATTTAAGGGGGGCTCCCATATAGCAAACGCGATTTTTTTCCCCTCTTTCGCTCCGATATACCTACCTACCGCTGACCTACTGCTGTTTCCCTAGGCAATTCAAATTCAAAAATATCTTTATTTAAAAGGTAACTTAGTTACACTTTGAATCGTCAATTTTTACATAACGAACGTCTCATCCGCCTAAAACTTCTCAGCTTCTCACAACCTGTATAGCCGGGGAAAAGAAGCTGGAAGAAAAACCTCGGCATAGCGCCCTAGACGTTCTTAAAAAAAAAAAATATTGTTATACAATTGTACGGAACCCTTCGCGCGCGAGCCCCACCCGCACTTGGCCGGTTTTTTTACTACCCCCTGCTCGGTTAGTTGGTCAGTTAATATATTGGTTAGACGTTACTTAACATTCGCATACGATCGACGCGCACGCAACTGGGTTACAAGCTCAATAACAAACTATAAAAAACCTTCATGCCTGGCCAACTTGCAAAGATAAATAGCATAACAAAACAGGAATAGAAATTGTTTATTATGAAAACCCACGGCCCCCGTGGTCCAGTAGTTGAGCGTTGTGTCCACGAACCGGAGGCCCCGAGTTCGAATCCCGATGGGGACATATAAGAAAAAACACTTTGCGGTCCCTAGTTTGGTTAGGACATTACAGGCTGATCACCTGATTGTCCAAAAGTAAGATGATCCGTGCTTCGGAAGGCATGTTAAGCCGTTGGTCCCGGTTACTACTTACTGATGTATGTAGTCGTTACATGAGTCATGTCAGGGGCCTTCGGCGGTTCAATAGTAACCCTGACACCAGGGTTGATGAGGTTGGTAATCCACCTCACAACCCACACGATAGAAGATGAGACTTTTTTAGATTAATTGCATCAATGTAGCCTTTTCAGTTTTATGCCCAGCCAAGTAGTTAATGGCCATTCTTCTTCTTCTCTCGTGGGTTGAGAGGTGGATTACCAACCTCGTCAACCCTGGTCTTTGGGTTACTATTGAGCCGCTAAAGGCCCCTGACATGACTCATGTAACGACTACTTACTTACATCAGTAAGTAGTAACCGAGACCAACGGCTTAACGTGCCCATCTTACTTTCGGACAATCAGGTGATCAGCCTGTAATGTCCCAACCAAACAAGGGATCACAAAGTAATTTTCGTGATATTTCTCCACCGGGATTCGAACCCGGGACCTCCGGATGAGCCTAACGCTCAACCACTGGACCACGGAGGCCGAAGCATGCATAAAATATACATAGATACCTAAAATAAACACCTCACCATAAATTATTACGCCTACATCATCTTCGCATAAACTATGCGATTCAATGCATTCATATGCACCATGCATGCATGCATATAAATTCATCGCATCGGCACACAAATTATGTGCATTTAGATCATATAAAGTTGCATTCAAATCTTAATAGTTATATTTTTTCATCAAATACGTCCGTCCGAAGCACGGATCATCTTACTTTCGGACAATCAGGTGATCAGCCTGTAATATCCTAACCAAACTAGGGATCACAAAGTATTTTTTTGAAATGTCCCTATCATAATCGAACCTCTTTGAAGTCGGTTAAAAAAGAGCGAAAAACAAAACACAAATCTAATAAACAATTTTCATTGTCCACAGCTTTGGCGCTTTGCGATTGGTCGAATTTGCAGCTGCGCAGACGCAACCTCGCTCGCCGTCACTGCGGCCCGAAGCAGCACACAGACAGCTACGCCCGCATCGGTAGTGTTGCTACGTTTGAATCGATCGAATTAATCCAAACTTTAAAGCACATCACTAGACAATCTGACGCTGCGATCAACCTGAAACCTTTCCTCATGTCTTCTGCAATGAATATGTTCAGTCATTACATGTGCAATGTCCGATTCGATCCCGACACTGATTTGGAATTCCGTAAAGTCGTCGACCACTTTGACGAGATTTTTTGGGAGATTAACCAGGGGTACTTAGTAGATTTCCTGCCCTGGCTCGCTCCGTTCTACAAGAAACATATGGACAAATTGGCCAACTGGTCACACGATATCCGGTCTTTCATACTCTCCAGGATCGTAGAACAACGCGAGACAAATTTGGACACTGAAGGGCCTGAGAAAGACTTCCTGGACGGTCTTTTAAGGGTCCTGCGTGACGACCCTACTGTTGACAGGAACACCATCATATTCATGTTAGAAGATTTCCTTGGAGGACACTCTTCTGTCGGGAACCTCGTTATGCTTTGCCTCACAGCTGTAGCAAGAGACCCTGAAGTTGGCAAGAAGATCCGCTCTGAAATCGAAGGCGTGACCAAAGGCAAGCGGGCGATAAGTCTGCTGGACAAACCTAGCCTTCCGTACACCGAAGCGACAGTCTTAGAATGCTTACGATACGCCTCTTCACCAATCGTACCTCATGTGGCGACAGAGAATGCTGCTGTGGCAGGTTACGGCGTCGAGAAAGGCACAATCGTTTTCATCAACAACTACGAGCTGAACACTTCAGAGAAATACTGGGAGAATCCGGAGAAATTCGACCCGACTAGGTTTCTGGAACGCAGCAAAATCAGGGTTAGGAGGAATTCACAGTGCGACTCTGGCATGGAGTCTGATGGAGAGAGGACCGGGCCCATCGATAAGACCAAGGAGATGGAAAAGGAGGTCGTGTCAGTCAAGAGGAACATTCCCCATTTCCTTCCGTTCAGCATTGGTAAAAGAACGTGTATCGGCCAAACTTTAGTGACTAGTATGAGCTTTGTCATGTTCGCGAATATTATGCAGGAGTTTGATGTGGCTGCGGAGAATATAGAAGATCTTAGACAGAAGCCTGCTTGCGTGGCTCTCCCTAAAGACACTTACAACTTATACCTTCTGCCAAGGAAGCACTGAACTCAATTATTTATTGCTTTTTGTAGATAAATTCTCTCGGGTTTATGTGCGCTTAGGATATGAGTAGCTCCCATTTAAAGACGCCACATCGTTGCCCGTTTCACTTAGTGCCAAACGTATCGCGTCGTGCGCCATGTTCTTCTCGTTAGATGGCGGTTACCCAACTTTACTAGGCCATAGCCAATATGCCACGAACTAAAAAGAGATAGATTTCTTTTTTCTTTCTTATCTGTTCATTTTTGGAACATAACAAGGGAGTTTCCAATCAGCGTTCCCCAAAAACACGATAGATGGCGTTGTTAAGTTTTTTCTTCGTTTAAACTTCTAAGTTCATGGATAACAGACATATTATGCATCTTTTATCTTTGTTTTTGGGTATAAATGATGACCCTTTTTATTACACCAAGGTACAGTTACAACTTCCACCCATTATTATTCAGATCAAAATAAAGAGAAGCAATATAGGTAGCAATATAATTCTGTACATAATGTGATCCAAATATTAAGCAACAATTAGTTTTATATGTGCTTCTGCCATTACATTACATTTTTGAATAACTATGTACCCCAGCAATGAAAAAATAGGTAATTATCACGTTAAAAATGAACAACGCCATCTATCGTGTGTTTGGGGAACGTCGATTAGAAAATTTTTCATTATTTATCATGACTTATCATCTGATAGTTGTTTTGTGTTCTTAGAACATTGGAGATATCAATAATAGTAGCACTGGCCTCAATTCCTGCAGACACCTCCTAATTAATTTTAAGCTATATTTACCCGCCATTTTCTTATCCGCCGAAAAGTTTTTTTTTTTTGTTTTGGTGTTCCCCGAAGGGTAAGGCAAAGGGAACTATGTCCATACAGCCATGTCTTACGTATTCTTTTTCTTGATGATTAATGAAATGATGAAAGGTGATGATGATGAAACCTAAGCCCCCACCCTCGGAGTAGACTCCTACTCCGAACCCCGAACGAATTAACTCAAAAGTCCGCATAAACTTTCCAGTTATGAAGCGGCTTTCTGGCACGAAGCGAAAATAGGCAGATACACTTTGTTTATTGAATACTCCGATATAATAACACTCGCGAATGTCTTCCGACTAACTTAATGCGATCATTAACCACAAAACACCACTTCGTATCAATTATTCAGATCATTCAATGAAGAAAGCAACTGTCCCGTTCCCGTTTCCCGCCAAAAAGCCTCCGCCGAAAAGGAAAATGACGGATGATTAACAACTGTTATTTTAACATTTTAGGATAGGCAAAGGGATCATAGCCCATACAGCCAAGTCATATGTTAATTTTATTTAATATTTTTAAATTATAAAAGATCATAGAAGGCCGAAACCAAGTCTGGCGTATAATTTTTAAAATGTATTAGTAAATGAATACCCAGGCGAATAGAATAGGCATCTCGCTGACATGCAACCCGTTTGGCGTGCGCTGTCAACTTAATTCTGACAGGTTTTTGGCTAATATAAAACGTTGGAAGGGTTTTTTTTTAAATTACTGCCTAAATTCACGTTTGTTAAATAAATTTTATGCCTGTCGATTACCCGTCCCTTTCCCTTTCGGCGGATAAGAATGACGGGTATAACTTAAAATAAAATTAGATGGTGTGGACTGGAATTGGCAACACTGAAGGCATTAGCTTTGTTAAAAATTATCTCTCTCTCTTCTTGGCATTTATTATTCCCATCTGATGGTGGGGTCTGCCTTCTTCGTACTTCTCTTCTACTTCGCTCTATTAGACGTGTCGTTCTCGGAGACATTGCACATGCATAGGTCCTTTTTGACCACATTCTTTGTTAAAAATAATCAATTCTCAAAAAAACAATACCTTCTTTTGTTGTACCGTTATGAGCAATACCATGTACACACTTTAGAACCCTGTCGCACTATCATATTTGACATTTCATGAGACTTACGGTTTAATTTGTCAAAAAAGTTAATGTGACATGGTTTCAAAGTGTATACATATTTAGCTCGTGACCGTATCGTGTTTTAAACCACGGCGCAATGGTCGACGTGTTATGTGGCCACAGTCTTAGGTTTCGAATTATTAATGGACGAAATTAATTTATCATATCATCATCATCATCAGCCCATTAACGTCCCCACTGCTGGAGCACGGGCCTTCACTATGGATGGATAGGGAGATCGGGCCTTAAACCATCACGCGGGCCCAGTGCGGATTGGTGGTTATTAACAACTGCTAATGCAGTCGGGACCAACGGCTTAACGTGCCTTCCGAAGCACGGAGGAGCTCGGGATGAAAACTTTTTTTTTGTGGTCACCCATCCTATGATCGGCCTTTGCGAAAGTTGCTTAACTTCGACAATCGCAGACCGAGCGCGTTTACCGCTGCGCCACCGAGCTCCTCATTTATCATATAAAGTTATATTTTAGTCAATTGGCAGTAATCTGTGTTTTTTTTTTAGTTAGTTACTTAGTGCACTTTTAGCTAAAGTAGGACAGGGAATGGTGCTAATTCCTGTAAATACCATCTAATTTTATTTTAAGTTATATCTGTCATTTTCTTATCCGCCGAAAAGGAAAGGGACGGGTAATCGACAAGCATAAAATTTATGGAACACACGTCAATTTTAAGCACAAATCTAAACCAACCGTCTAAAAATTTTACACCCGTCAATAACCCGACACAGTTAAGTAGACAGCACGTCAAACGGATTGCATACCAGCGACGTACCTTTTGATTCGCCCGGGTTATTCATTCATTTACTCATTCTTCTTAAAATTAAGAGCTGTGAATCATCCGTCCCTTTCCTTTTCGACGGGTATGAAAATGACGGATATAACTTAAAATAAAATTAGGCGGTGTCTGCAGGAATCGGGGCCAATGTAGATGTTATTTCTTTTTATTAATAAGGAACTTTCCAGGTTAAGTTCCTCAAATACAATATAGATGGCGCTGTACAGATTTTTCTTCGTTTAACCTTCTCATTTCAGGGATAACAGACATAATATGCATCTTTTATCTTTGTTTTTAGGTATCAATGATGACCCTTGTTATTACAGCCAGGCACAATTACATCATCCACCCATTATTATTCTGATCAAAATAAAGAGAAGCAATATAGGTAGCACCATAATTGTATACATAACTAGCGACCCGCCCCGGCTTCGCTCGGGTGCAAAACTAAGGAAATAATGAAATTATTTACGGCATCACATTAAAAACCTCAAAATTATCAGTATTTCTCCACTATTTAATGGATGTTATTATTCATATAAACCTTCCTCTTGAATTACTCTATCTATTAAAAAAAAACCGCATCAAAATCTGTTGCGTAGTTTTAAAGATTTAAGCGTACAAAGATTTAAGCGTACATTGCGTAGTTTTAAAGATATAGGGACAGAAAAAGCGACTTTCTTTTATACTATGTAGTGATTGTACGGTACTAGGTGCACCGAACTTGAATTTATTATATTGTGGGTCCACTAATGCACTACTTCAATAACACGCACTGATTGTTACTGTTAATTAATATTTATTATAATTAAATTGAGGGGCACAATGTCGCTGTTCTAATAGTTCGTAGCAGAGAGAGAGACCCAGAATTGCCATATTAAAATATTATAAAAAAGTAAATTTGTTGGGTTGCCAACAGTGATGTGATCTAAATATCAAGCAACAATTATTTTTTAATGCTTCTGCCATTAACTACATTGTATTTTGGAATAATAGGCTAGTTTCCAACTAGTCAAATCAGTTACTTTTTACTAAACGTCAAAACACGAAATTACTATGGAATTTGTATGAAAAAGCACTCTGTGACGTCATAGAAAAACGTGACAAAATGTCGGACTTATTATTACGTTTTTCTTGATTAAAATTCATAAATAAGTTTAATAGAAAAAAGAAAATGTTTTTCGTTAGTTTTAGATGTGTCTTTATTTAGTAATCAGAATTTCATAATTTATCTTGAACCTGGTACACGACCCAATTATTACGTTAAATCTGTACAACCCCATCTACAATGTTTTTGGTGAACGTAGCCTGGGAAATTCCTCATTTTCTTAGGTATTCGTTTCGAGTAGCTTTTTTTTAGAAAGAATCTGACTTTTAGTAGACAAAAACAAAAAAATTAGTTCTTTATAAAGCATGAGAGTGTAGAAATTAGAGGATAGAGGAGTGTCGCGTCGCGCGATATATTATAAAACATATATATCGATCCACGCAGACGCGATATATTATCTTCATAAGAGAAGCCTTGACTGCATTTGCACTGCATTTTGACTGCATTTAGGATGCAGTTTGTATGTGATACATACCTGCGTCTGCTTTGCAACTGTTTTCTATTGTAGTCAGGTTACAGTTGGCTTCGGCCTCCATGGTCCAGTGGTTGACCGTTGGGCTCACGATCCGGAGGTCCCGGGTTCGATACCCGGTGGGGACATATCACAAAAATAACTTTGTGGTCCCTAGTTTAGTTAGGACATTACATGCTGGTCACCTGGTTGTCCGAAAGTAAGATGATCCGTGCTTCGGAAGGCACGTTAAGCCGTTGGTTCCGGTTACAACTTACTGATGTAAGTAAGTAGTCGTTACATGAGCCATGTCAGGGGCCTTTGGTGGCTCAATAGTAACCCTGACACCAGGTTTGATGAGGTTGGTACTCCACCTCACAACCCACACGATAGAAGACAGTTGGGTTGCAGTTGATTTGTAGTTGAGTTGCAGTTGAGTTACAGTTGGTTTGCAGTTCAAATGCAGTCAGAACTTACACATGCTTTTTTAATAGTTCGCGCCTTAACCCGAGGGTATCGCTCAAGATTTATTTATTCCTGAATACTTCATCTTATAGGTTATAGTTACTTTCGACTATCCCATGCCACATCAAAATCTTATTTAAAAAAAAAATCGCCGCATTAACAAATGTACAGAAAAAATGTTGAAAAAAAATTTTAAATGTGCACTGCAAAATGAAATTATTGTTAAAATAAGCGATTAAAAGTGTATTTTCTTTTTAGAAACGACTGCTTACTGTTCGAGGGATTATTGATTTAATTTTAGTGTTTTTTTTAAATTGTTGCACATTTTTATGGCTTCATGACAGTTTTTTATTTTTGAGATATTCAAATTTCGATTCGAATGGAATTTTATTTTATTTTGACAGTTCTCAAAGTAGTTTGGTCTCTTTCCTGTAAGTGATCGGGGAAAGAAGGCGAGCAATCTAACTAAGATACAGTTAATGAGTTTTATCTAACAAAGCAGGAAAATGTTATGTTACAAAATTCTGCGTAACATAACAGTGTTATGTTACGTAACAATACATAACAATGTTGTAATATAACATATTATGTATTGTGCGTTCCGGTTTCCTTACTCTTTGTTTCAAGCTCAAAGGTGTCAGAGGTCAAATCAATGTGCTATGTTAGTTTAGGTTTAGAAATTGAGAATTATGTAATTAAAAGCATTTACGTAAAAAAAAACCCACTGACTAAGCATTTCTTTAGTTCCTTCCGTTATTTTATTTTTAGTTTGCAAGTAGTTTTAGCACTCAAAGTTTATTTTTGTATGAATGTATGGCCAATGTATGTATGTGTGGATATTCCTAAATCTTGTTTGTGGAAACGCGGCGCGATTAATTCAAACATATAACGGTGTATGGAAGCGTTCACGCAAAAGCGTTTTCACGCGCGTTTTAAAGTTTTATCGCTCCACGTTTTTATAATCAAAACCTTAGATTTAAACACAAAAAATGTAAAATATATATTATATTTCAGGATATTATATAAAACAATAGTTTTGTGTAGATTTTAGATAACTTTGTGATCATTTAGTAGGTTTTAGTCACTGAAATTATAGAATTTGCAATTTGGGAACCAGTTATTTTATTTTTTTCTGCATCTCAAATACCCATACCCGTATTCCCATTTTTATCTTTTTTTTTATTTTATTTAAACTTATACAAACTTATAAACTAAAAACAATAGATCACATCAATAAACCCCAAAAGGGTTTGTCCTGATGAACATTCCGCTTTAAAATTACTACAATTAACTTAAACTATACCAATAGCAAAAGGTAAAAAAAAGAAAAAAGCCACGATCACCGCCCCGGACACTTCATACAAACAACCTCGTTTCACACAGACACTACACATTGACGTTATCGTACACGCGCATCTGTGTGTGTGACGTCTGACGCCATACGATTGAAGTCTAAACTGTGTTCGGGGGTGAGGTAAAGCTAGCACAGACGCTGGTGGGGAGCGGAGAGTTGCCGTTCTATACGTAGTATTATTCCTTATTCTATGCCAATAGTGACAAGGTATTTTGGACTTTCCGGCCAAGTAATTAATGCCATTTACGGCAAATCTACAATCATCATCACCAGCAATTCGAAACGGCGGCAGTAATTAAATTAAACTTGAGTGTCAACCATAAAGTAGGCCAGTTCCCAACTAGTAACCAGTAACCAGTTCACACATACTCACAAATCATCATCATCAGCCCATTAACGTCCCCACTGCTGGGGCACGGGCCTTCCCTATGGATGGATAGGGAGATCGGGCTTTAAACCATCACGCGGGCCCAGTGCGGATTGATGGTTATTAACGACTGCTAATGCAGCCGGGACCAACGGCTTAACGTGCCTTCCGAAGCACGGAGGAGCTCGAGATGAAAACTTTTTTTTTTGTGGTCACCCATCCTATGACCGGCCTTTGCGAAAGTTGCTTAACTTCAACAATCGCAGACCGAGCGCGTTAACCGCTGCGCCACCGAGCTCCTCAAATCTACAATAAGTGAAGTCAAACAAACCAATACAATCAGCTAGAAGCTGATGCCGTGGAGTTGACGTGGACATCCTCGGGGGAGACCTATGCCCAGCAGTGGGCGTCTTACGGGTGATGATGATGATGATGATGAGAGGCTGATGCCTTCTTTTAACCTTGTAGGGCCTATGTTAGAAGGCACCGCACTTCCGAAGTAAATAACAATAACATTATGCATTTTTTTATTGTTCTACCGTGCTAACACATTATTACTTAAATTATCATTTACATATATTACGATTTTAAGTTTTAGTAATATCTGATTTATTTTTTTTATATAAGTAGGTTATTTAAGATATTAAAATGGCAACACTGGGTACTACGTAAAAGTAAAAAAAGTGGGGATGCCAGGGTTGGATGGAAGGCCGGGGTAATGTGGAGCAGTTGGTTATAAGCTAGCGTTAAGAAAAGATCGTACGTAGAGTGACAGTGGACAGTAGATTTTTTTTGTAATATGTATTAATTAGATACCTAGTGGAGTGACGTCACACCAGGTGTGACGAATATAAATATTTGGGCACCATGTTACACTCGTCTGGCAACCTGGACACAAACATACAGCATCGGATAGCGGCAGCCTGGCTTAAATGGCGGGAAGTAACTGGTGTAACCTGTGACAAACGTATGCCCGTTAAGCTCAAAGGCTTAGTGTACAAGAGCATGATCAGGCCAGTCTTGACGTTTGGTAGTGAAACGTGGGCAGTAACGCAGCGCCAAGTCCAGACCATTCAAGTCGCTGAGATGAAAATGCTTAGGTGGATGTGCGGAGTGACGATGCTCGACAAAATCCGTAACGAATACGTGCGCGGCAGTCTCGGCGTACGCGACATCTCCGAAAAGCTACAAGAGAGCAGGCTCCGTTGGTTTGGGCACGTAAAAAGAAGACCTCCAGATTATGTGGGTAACGTTACAGCCAATCTAAACATACCAGGGCTTAGACCAAGAGGACGGCCAAAAACAAGATGGGCGGATGTGGTCAAAAAGGACCTGTGTATGTGCAATGTCTCCGAGAACGACACGTCCGATAGAGCGAAGTGGAAGAGAAGTACGAAGAAGGCAGACCCCACCATCAGATGGGAATAATAAATGCCAAGGAGAGAGAGAGAGAGAGAGAGAGAGAGAGAGAGAGAGAGATGCCTAGTGGAGTGAATAAACGATTAGCGGATTATAATTCTGGATTTTATTACACATACATGCAAAGGAGGGATGTGCCAGTGTGTATATGTGTGTGTGTGGGTGCGCGTGTACGTGCGTGCGTGCGTGCGTGTTTGGGTGTGTGTGTGTGTGCGTGTGTGGGTGGGTGCGTACGTGCGTGCGTGTGTGTATTATATAGAATTAGCCCTACGACATTGTCTTTGGGATCGGAAGAAGCACAAGAGATAACTCTAATGCAACCTCCACTAACCTAGCAAAATATCGTCAATATCATTATAAGATTTTGTCTCGATCCATATTAACACAGCCATCTTTTTTTTTTGACGTGACTTATTGTAGCTTTGCCACAGATGGCATTAACTACTTGGCCGGACAAATGGGGGCGCTGAAGGCTCTCACCCGGCACAACGTTTAAGATAACAGGCCTGAGGGTGCCCAGTTGGGCGCGAACCTCGGCTCAGGGCGTCGTCTGAGAGGAAAAATATTTGAAAGAATTAGTCGATAGCGATAAGCGCTGATTGAGGGAAGTCGTCGACCACGCCGGTCGGTATCGGGGTTCTGAAGTGTTTTGTGTCGCGAGCTGATTGGCTGCCTCTGCAGTGCTCCAGCAGTGGGGACGTTAATGGGACGATGATGAAGTAACAATATAAAATATAATGATAGGTAATGTGGAGAAATTGGCTGCAACTAAAACACCATTTTGATATATATTTTTATAAACATTGTTTTAAAAAGACCAATACCTTCTTTATATTGTGAAATAATACAATACTTCTACGGTAGGCCTCATCAGTTAGAACTATACAATTCACCTCAACTGAGATCGGAGTCAAGAAAGGTTGTAGTGATCAAGAATACTTCTGTTATTTCCGTGACATTGAGGTAGGTTAGTTACTTATAAATATTTCATATTTATTTATAAGTGAGTAATAATACAAGTAGCTATACTTCCTTCGGAGCGAGGGTCATCCAAGGACGTAATTTACCACGGTATAAGAAAACCAGGTATGCTCAAAGGTTCATCATATCCAGCTTACGACATCGTATCAACAGTGGCTGCAAGTTGTCTTTGATTACTTGTGGCTCTGCCCACCCCACTAGGGATTACGGGCGTGAGTTTATGTATGTATGTATGTAGGTATGCTCAAAAGCATGTTTTTACCACTACCGTAGATACAGCGCTTGATACAGAATTTGCCTTTCAACTGCTTTAAGAAAGTAGTTAAACAAAAACTTTACAAAAAAGGTTATTATAAAGTTAGTGATTATTTAGAAGATATGAATGCATGGGATTAACTGTCTGAGAACTGATATTAGGCAGCTAAATTACTCAATTGTATATCAATATTTTATGTTTATTTTTATTTTTTTTAAAAAAGAACGTCTAGGGCCCTGTGCCGAGGTTTTTCTTGCAGCTTCTTTTCCCCGGCTATACAGGTTGTGAGAAGCTGCAGTAGTTTTAGGCGGATGAGACGTTCGTTATGTAAAAATTGACGATTCAAAGTGTAACTATGTTACCTACTGAATAAAGATATTTTTGAATTTTGAATTTTTGAATACAAATATGCGGCGAAAACTTGGCGCTTGTTTCCCTTCGTAAACTTAATTCACCTGAGCTAATTCACCTAGGTGCATTAAACAAACTTTTAGTAATCTTTAATCACCAGGGTGCATTAAATTTACTTTTAAAAAACTTTATTCACCTTATTCACCTGGGTGCATTAATTTTTTTAACATAACATAAACTCACGCCCGTAATCGCTAATGGGGTGGGCAGAGCCACAAGTAATCAAAGACAACTTGCAGCCACTGTTGATACGAAGTCCAAAGATGGATAATTTTTAAAAGTTTGCTTTATTCACCGAAGTATTGAACCTTTTGATCAGTAATTGACGAATTTATACTTGAGGCCCAATTAAGCCTATTACATGAAAATATTACTGTAGGTCTTTTTCTAGAAATGGTACGTTAGACCTTAGAACCATTACTATGACTGGGTGAATAAAGTTTACTATTTATTTATATTACATGTCTTTTGTTTTACCACGAGCGATGCAGGTGATTAAAGATTACTAAAAGTTTATTTAATGCACCTTGGTGAATTAGCTCAGGTGAATTAAGTTTAGATGTTTGTTTAGTTAAGTTCATGATGGACTAATGTTATGGGCGATAGGCTGATCCCTTATCACCATAAGGTTCATCATATCCATCTTTGGAATTCGTATCAACAGTGGCTGCAAGTTGTCTTTGATTACTTGTGGCTCTGCCCACCCCATTAGGGATTACGGGCGTGAGTTTATGTATGTATGTATGTAATTAAGTTTACGAAAGGGCTTTGTTTAGCTATACATTCGTACACAGCGGTATATATGTTACGGCTAATACCCGAAGTGCGGCTACACCTAGTTATAGCCGGTTAGAAGTAGGTGTAGCCGCTTACTCTTGGTTAAACCTAGTACGAGCCGATTGTTTTCGGGTAAAACTAGGTCTAGCCTTCATCATGCCGGCTACAACTAGGTCCAGCCATTTCCTGTTGGATAAAACTAGGTCTATCCGATATCATTCCGGCTAGAACTGGTTCTCTATTTTTACTCATAAAATTTTATGTAATAATTTACCATGGCATAATGTTACTTGTCCTATTATTAGTTACGCATAATATTAATTCGTCATAACTTTTTAAGCATAATTTTGAAACTCATAACTACGATAAGCATAATAATTAATGACAATAATAATGATATATAAGCATAAAAACTATACTCCGAATAAGAAAAGTTTTGGCACAACTTTGAACATTTCCGAAACTTACTTTTTTCTTGGCTGCATTTGGTTCATGATTGTCACTTTTTATATTTTTTGACTCTATTTCATGCTGTTGGTCATCATTCAGTATACTTTTCGTGTGTAAGATAAACATGCTGGCGGCGTAGGCCGCACCCTAACCCACTGTTATGCCTTGTAAAAATTATGACAAAACACTATTATTCTAAAAAAGAATTATGGATACCTATTTATATGCGAATCAAATTTATGCCAACAAATATTAGTCCAAAAATAAGTTATACCTAACAAACCAGTATTCTTAGATGTGATTATGGGAAAGTGATATTATGCTAAAAAACGTTATGCAAAAAGGATCATGATAATTAAAATTATGACAAAACCATTTATGCATTTTAAGAGAATCCCGCTAGAACTAGGTCCAGACAATCCCTGTTGGATAAAACTTAGATGCATGTCCCGCCAAACCTTCCGCCCGCGTCACACTCTTGATTCACAGCATCTGCAGTAGCGGCGTGGGGTGGAGGGACGCGCCTCTGCAGGTTGTGAGCGCCAGGTGCTGCTGATCTACTGCAGGTCTACTAGCGAGTGTGGCTCACGTTAAAAAAATTGTCATTACGTAAAAAAAACAACCCGGACAATCATGTGATTCAAGCCTGAAAAGTCCTTACCCAACAAAGGACAGTCTCACATAGTGTTTCGACAATGTCCCCGTCGGGAATCGAAACCGGACCTTAGACGAACCACAGAGGCTGTCTGAGTTGATATCAAGTGGAATTTCTTGTTGGAAAATTCATGATTTTTTTTTTTGAGTTTTTTTAAATTATTTTCCGTGCCATACTTTCGCGACGGAAAATTCCACTTGATATCAAGTCAGAATCATGGTCTGAATCATCCCTCAAAGTTTTCGTTACGATGTCACTAACACCCTGTATATTTGAGGGATAAATAATACCGCTTGTAATGGTGGGTGCGTTTATTTTGTGCTTCAGATCAGAACTTGTAGACATTTGGCATTATTTCAATAATTATTACAAGTAGTGTGTGTTGTTAGCTCAATCCTGCCAGTTTTCGAAAAACTGTGTGAAGGCAGCCGGCTCTGCTCCCTCTGGAACCTTCGATACGTGGACCTGAGGAGGAGGAAGAGGAAGTAAGTACAATGCCGGCCCTGGGCAGCGCGGTCTTAAACTAGGCTGGGGCCCTTGGGCACACAAGAATTTGGGGCCCTTTTGGAAAGTAAAGAAAGCGAATTGGAAAGTAAAAACGAAAAACACTTAATTTTTTACTAAGTACCTATACCCATAGGTAATCAAATACAGCATAGGTTTTTTGGTTTTTGGAAAAGTCGCATTCATCGATAATATAATGGCGCAGTATATGATTTGCCTTGTAAATCTAACCTTCTGATAAGATTCCTGATTTGTGAAAAAAGTGTTAACGTGCCCGACAAAAATGTTTTGAGAATAAATGTGTGAGAGAAATTGTGGATCCTTAGGGGCCCCCCGAGAATGGGGGCCCTGGGCACGGGCCCCGTGTGCCCTTATGGTGAAGATGGTATTAGGCGACGCGGGGTGAACCACCGCACCGGGCGCCAAAATATGGGGGCAAAATCAATCAAGACGGGTTACCCTGGCCGCAAACTATTGTGCTGAGTGAGGCCCTTTTATCTCAGGACGTCCACCACCACCTATGTGTGTTGTAACAGGACAAACGTCTTACCCATTCCGGTAGATTTTGTGTCTTCAGATATTGCTGGGCTTTCTTCATCGCTTCTGACTTCTCCTGAAAAAAAAAGTTATCAGAAATTAGTACCATTTACATACATACATAAACTCACGCCTATTTCCCACCGGGGTAACCAGAGACTATAGAATTCCATTGGCTTCGATCTTGACACACTTCTCTTGCTTCCTCCACATTCATCAATCGCTTCATACACGCACGCCGGTTCAGAGTAAATTCAAAAATGTTATATTGACCTTCAACAAGTTTATCCATGATAATTACGTTGAATAAATGATTCTGATTTCTGATTCTCCTATGACAAGCCGCCATTGCTAGCCCATTGATGACGTAAGTGTTACCATTCAATTGGTATCTCCTACATTCCAAGGACGTAAATTTTATTATTGAAAATTAAGCGAATTACTGACTAATGTATTTAATTACTATTATTTGTCACATATCTAAAAATCATTAAAACTGTAAGTAAATCTTTTACTAAAAGTTCATTTCCTTGCAAAGTGAATAAAAAAACATTGGTCGTGGGTAATTTATTTTTTACGAAATGGCAACGCAGGGTCAGATGACGTCAGCTGAGCTAACCTTGGTTTTATTATACCATGGTCAATTCAATTAAATTTCATTTATTACGTAAACAATATACATTGTGTTGGAATGTCTTACAAAATAAATATATCACAAATAACAATTTAGGAATTACACTGTAGGGATATAAATATCAACTTATGCCATGCGCAGTGGCGGATTTACAAATTTGCCGCCAGTAGGGTATTCAAATTTTGCCGCCCCTACTGACCTCTGAAATTCGATACTAATTATAGTCGAGTGCACAGCGCTACCAAAAACACGGCGCAAAGTTAGCAAAATATGTTCGGTTGAAGCCCGTACAGACGTAAGAATGTTCAGTATACTGTGCATTACTAAAATGTTATGACTCTTGTCACTTGTTTCTTTGTGTATAGGTATAATATCTATTATTTTACTTCTGTAAGACAAAAAAAAATTTGGGCCAAATTTGCCGCCCCCTAAAATCTGCCGCCCTAGGCTTCAGCCTACTCAGCCTACTGGTAAATCCGCCACTGGCCATGCGAGAATAAATGGAATTTAGAATAACACTAACAGAATCGACAATGTCAGACCGAAGAGCTCAGTCGTATAGCCATGTGTGGTCGTAAGCTTATTTACGCTTATTTATGTTATGTTTCTATGTTAATGCTATGTAAAATGGCAAATCTACAATAAGTCACGTCAAAAAAAACTATATAAAATGATTAGGTACCTTTTCATTGGACTTGCTTCCCACCCACACGTAGATACCGCTCCTACCAAGATCCAAGATGTAGCACTCCTGTAAAACAAACAGTCAGATCAGAATCAGAATCATTTATTCAACGTAATTATCATGGATAAACTTGTTGAAGGTCAATGTAACATTTTAGAATTTACGTCATTTCGCAAGGTGTTATGGCTGAGGAGAAGAAATGACAAGAAACTGCAACAGCAACACATCTTTTAAATCAATGAGGGTACATTACAAGTTATTTAATAACTAGAGGAACACATTCAATACCAGACATTTTTATCATTTAGGTAATCATTAATCTTATAATAGGCTTTTTTACATAAAGTAAGCTTCACGTGAGCTTTAAATTTGTTCTCTGACAAATTTAAAATATTATCTGGTTTGAAAACGGCCTCCGTGGTCCAGTGGTTGAGCGTTGGACTCACGATCCGGAGGCCCCGGGTTCGAATCCCGGTGGGGATATATCATAAAAATCACTTTGTGTTCCCTAGTTTGGTTAGGACATTACAGGCTGATCACCTGATTGTCCGAAAGTAAGATGAATGGCAGGCTGGTGATGATGATGATGATGGTATCAAAGTGTATACATATAGTGACGGTATGTATAACATAACATAACAAATACTTTATTGCACAAACAGGAAAAAACAAAATACAAAACAAAAGAGAAATGGAATTAGTACAATAGGCGGCCTTATTGCTAACGCTTATTGCTTATATGGATAACGCATTACTAACCTCTGACTTGAGTTGTCCTTGCGAGTACGGTTTGGGAAGCGGTGATATCTTCACTTGCCCAGAACTGTCTGACACCTCGCTCAGAGACGCCTCCGCCTTTCGCTCGAACTCCTGAAAAATAAAAAAACACCTTCAATAAAAAAAAGCTTATGAAAACTAAGCGCATTTAATGGTACTTACATTTATAGTTGGTACTAGTAATTATTTAGAAGATATGAATGCATGGGATTAATTGTCTGATAACTGATATTTGGCAGTTAAATTTATCAATTGTATAACAATATTTTATGTTTTTTTTTAAAGAACGTCTAGGGCCTTGTGCCGAGGTTTTTCTTGCGGCTTCTTTTCCCCGGCTATACTTTAGGCGTGTGAGACGTTCGTTATGTAAAAATTGACGATTCAAAGTGTATGTTGCCTACTGAATAAAGATATTTTTGAATTTGAATTGAAAGATGTTCTTGAATTTGAAATTCATTTTGCGCATCTGAACAATTTTTTTTTTGACTCCTCGTTCAAGAAGGAAGCAAATATGTTAAGTTTAAAATTGTATTGGACTGAAAATCTACCTCGTCATCACCACCCTCAGTGTCTTCAGGCACGGATGCTCTGTCTCCGGAGCCAAGAGCCTCGAAGAATGTCTCGAAGTCTTTTTCGCTGGAGTACGGATCTGAAAATAACGAATGGTTCGCTTGGATATCATTCATCTTCTCAATCTGATGATGATAACGATGTGAGGTCGATGACCAACCTCACCAACCCTGGTGTCTGTTGAAGGACTCTGTCCTGGTCGCGGTTGGCGACTGATATCGCCTTCATCTTCTCCATCTGATGATGGCAATGATATGAGGTCGATGACAACCTCACCAACCCTGGTGTCTGTTTAAGGACTCCTTACCAATGATCTCGACGCTGCCTCGCCCGTTGTGGTCCTGGTCACGGATGGTGTTGGCGACTGATATGGCCTTCATCTTCTCCATCTGGCCAGCCTTCTCGCCCACGTACAAGTATATCGTGTGCTCAATGTCCAGGATGAAACAGTCCCCTTTGTTCATTGATGAGATCTTCGGTTCCACCTGGATGGAGAGAATAGGGATGAGTATCTTTTACTGTATACCGCAAAAGCGGTATATAAAGCGAAAGTTGATGGTAGGGCTGGCAGAGGAAGACCGAGAAGGACTTACGATGACCAAATTGGAGATGTCCTTAGAAAAGGTTTAATACGATCTATTCTGAACCGGCGTGCGTGTATGGAGCGATTGATGAATGTGGAGGAAGCAAGAGAAGTGTGTCAGGATCGAAGCAAATGGAATTCTATAGTCTCTGCTTACCCCGGTGGGAAATAGGCGTGAGTTTATGTATGTATGTATGTATCTTTTACTGTTTTTTGGGGGTTTGATTCCCAACTGAGACACTATGCGTTATCTCCCGTCGTCAGGGTCCGTTTACCTAACCTAAAGATTTGAGAGGCCTGGTTTTTTATGTCCTAGCCAAACTAGGACTCGCACCTGGGACCTCCGGATCGTGAGTCCAACGCTCAACCACAGGACCAAGGAGGGCATTAAAGTATTCCGTAATTCTGTAAAAAAACTGGACCTGTCAAATCTTCAGGTTAGGTAAGCGGACGTTGTACAAACGGGATAATGCTATGGGGAATATGTGTACATGGGACTTAAATCGGGGATACATGGAGATGATGATGATGATGAAAGGATTTGGTCTAGAGCAGGAACTCCGCTGATGTTGAGAAAGCTGCACTCACCTGTCTCACTCGGACATGTTTCTTGCCCTTGATCTGGAAGAGCCTCTTCTCGGAGCCAGCGTTTATGGTCACGTGACTGAATCCAGAAGCGTGGCCACCATCCAGATACCTGATCGCTGGAAATCAGATAAAATAACACATGAGTATCACTGTCATCCTCTGTCTCTCCTCTCTATCTCTGTGTAACCCTGACACTAAAGGTGATCCATGGATATTTTTAAAATCTTTTATTTAGTTAGCCTATTCTATCCCACTGCTGGTCAAAGGCTGGTATTTATTCTTCCACTCCTCTCGATTTGCGCCTTTTTTTTTGACGTGACTTATTATAGATTTGCCGCAAATGGCATTAACTACTTGGCCGGACAAATGGGGAGCGCTGAAGGCTCTCACCCGGTACAAAGTTTAAGACAGGCCTGAGGGTGCCCAGTTGGACGCGAACGTCGGCTCAGGGCGCAGTCTGTAAAAAAACCGGACCTGTCAAATCTTCAGGTTCGGTAAGCGGACCCTGTGAAAAACGGGATAATGCTGATGATGATGATGGTTCATACACGCGTTAAAATCAACTTTACCTGGCTGGAAATAATGTAGGAACTGCTGTGACTCGTATCCCTGCTGCTCGCGGTGCTGCACAGCCGCCCCTTGGAACTTGAAGTCATCCAGATTGACAGTCAAGATGGCCGCTGCGCCCGCTTCATCCTGGCTGGTGGAAGCCCCCAGCCAGAAGTGAATATCCCAGATCATTCGGTTCTTTATTTCCGTCGTCTGAAAAGTGAAGATTGATTAAAGTTAGTGGCGGCCCTAGGGCGGTTTTACTCTTTATTATAAGTACGTTAATACTGAGTTGGTCATCTTTGATTTCGCTCGCTAATACCATCTGCTTCAAATCTACAATAAGTCACGTAGAAAAAGTGTACGTCCTTCGGGCACTGATAGTTATCAGTGTTCATTATGGCAGATTTCCAACTAATCGTTTGGTTTTCGTCAAACATGTTTAACTGACATGCCGAAAGAATGGACAAGTAATTACCCTCAGAAAGCCGATAAATGACGGAATTTCCAGGCTATGTACTTACCTCAAAATCAACACAGCGCGTGCGCTGTACAGTTTTTTCTTCGTTTAACCTTCTAATTTCATTGGATAACAGACTTAAATGCATTTTTCATCTTTGTATTTGGATATAAATTATGACCTTTTTTATTAAACCCAGGCATAATTACATCTTCCGCCCTTTCTTATTCTGATCAAAGTAAAGAAAGCAATAGAGTAGCACATAATTCTATATATAATGTGATCCAAATATCAAGCAACAATTATTTGTATATAGGGTGTTAGTGACATCGTAACGAAAACTTTGACGGGTGGTTCAGGCCATGATTCTGAGTTGATATCAAGTAGAAATTTCCGTCGCAAAAGTATGGATTGGAAAATGATTAAAAAGAAAAGAAAAATTTTCATCAATTTTTTGACACGAAATTCCACTTGACCAACCAACATGATGGACTAATGTTATGGGCGATAGGCTGATCACTTATCACCATAAAGTTCATCATATCCAGCTTACGACATCGTATCAACAGTGGCTGCAAGTTGTCTTTGATTACTTGTGGCTCTGCCCACCCCAGTAGGGATTACGGGCGTGAGTTTATGTATGTATGTATGTATGTAAATTCCACTTGATATCAACTCAGAATCATGGTCTGAACCATCCCCCTGAGTATTCGTTACGGTGTCACTAATACCCATACCTACTTATATGGCTACCGTATGTACTTGTACGGGGTGTAAGTGTCATCGTAACAAATACTGAGAGAGATGATTCATCTGATTATTCTGAGTAGAATTTTGCATCGCAAAAGTATAGAATTGAAAATAATTTAAAAAAACTAAAAAAAATCATGAATTTAGCGACGGAAAATTCCACTTGATTTTAACTCAGAATCATGGTCTGAATCAACCCCCTCAGTATTCGTTACGATGTCACTAACACCCAGTATATGCTTCTGCTATTACATTGTATTTTAGAATATTTATGTACCCGAGTGATGAGAAAATAGGTAATTATCACGTTTAAACTGAACAACGCCATCTATATTGTTTTGAGGAACGCAGCCTGGAAATACCCTCATTCTGACAGAGCGCACGACGCGGAAGATTTTTTCATTATTATTTTTTGGCATGTATTTAACGCGGCGACAAACTAATGTGATTACTAAGGGTTTTAAAAATAATTAAAATGGGTAGCAAAAATAATAGGTTGGCAGCTACAGTGAAGTAGCATTTTAAGCATAAAGTAGCAGCTTTATATTAAGTTATGAGGTTTATTTTGCCAATAAAATATTTTTAATTCTACTGTCTTAATATTAGTCGCCAAGTCATTATTTATAATACCTCACCTATAATTTCATTGGCCCTGTTAAATATTTTTGCTACCTTAAAGTAGCAGCCATTATTGAGTTTTTAAAAATCCTTGCATTTCGAAGCTCGTCTAATATAATTGTCGCAATAATATTTAATCGCTGCCAAGTAATTATTTGTAACGCCCTTTAAGTTTTTAGCCGCCTCGAAAATAATAAGCCTTATTTTTTTAGTCTATTCCGGCTCTATGGATCTCTGGTTCTCTACTCTAGGCTTACCTTGAGAACTATGTAAGAATCTCCGGAGTAAAAGTTGTTATATTGATTCTTTGGCACTGGCACCGGCTCGAAATCCTGAAAAATAGAAAGTAAATTATATTCCAACAAAAAAGAAATAATAATTAATTAATAATAAAAAATACTAATAATACTAAAAAAAATAATAAAAAATAATACTAATAAATAATAATAAAATCGCCGGTTGGTGTCACACCACATTTAGATTAAACTGTCTTAAGGGGCCTCTACGTGTTGGCTTCGGCCCCACGCACGCCTTCCAAAAGTCCGGGCCTCCATAGGCCCGAGATATGAAAAAGACATAATAATAATTTAGCCTCCATAGGCCTGAGATATGAAAAAGACATACAATAATAATAATTTTATTTTTATTATTTGTTTTTTTATATATTGTTTTTTTAATTTTTTTATTATTGTTTTTTTTTATATTTCGTAATTTTCAGCCATTTAGTGGTTTCCAGGATTTGTGCCCGGTTAATGGCAATGAACTCACCCCCTAACTTATTGCCACATGGCATAAGAAAACCAGATATGCTCAATCCTATGACAAGCCGCCATTGCTAGCCCTTTGATGACGTAAGTGTTACCACTGTGTTACCACAATCATACATACATAAACAGCCTATATACGTCCCATTGCTGGGCACAGGCCTCCCCTTAATCAACCGGAGGGGGTATGGCGCATACTCCACCACGCTGCTCCAATGCGGGTGGTTTTACGGCTAATAGCCGGGACCAACGGCTTAACGTGCCCTCCGAAGGAATCATCTTACTTTTTCGGACAATCAGGTGATTCAAGCCTGAAAAGTCCTTACCAAACAAAGGACAGTCTCACAAAGTGATTTCGACAATGTCCCCATCGGGAATCGAACCCAGACCTCCAGATGGTGAGCCTAACGCCCTAACCACTAGACGACGGAGGCTGTTACCATTAAATTGAAACTGTAATTTACTTACTGTACTGTCACATTTCTCCAAATAGAGCCAACACGGGTTTCGTAATATCATTACTCGTTAAAACAAAAGTTACAATTTATTTATTTTATAGGTAATCATTTGAAATCCATAAAATTTTAATCGCTGTTTATACCTACTTACTACAATTAAAAGAGCTCATTATTCCTGTTTGAACACAAAACGTTTTTAACGATGTCAGCAACTAATGTATGATTACTACATGATATGGCCAAACGTTGGCAATCATATCGTAAAATTAGTAACATTATCCACCGATAGTGGCGCTGGAGTCGATTATATTTAAAACTTGATTGATATTATAATGGAGGAGCTCGGTCTGCAATTGTTGAAGTTAAGCAACTTTCGCAAAGGCCGGTCATAGGATAGGTAACAACAAAAAAAAAGTTTTCATCTCGAGCTCCTCCGTGCTTCGGAAGGCACGTTAAGCCGTTGGTCCCAGCTGCGTTAGCAGTCGTTAATAACCATCAATCCGTACTGGGCCCGCGTGATGGTTTAAGGCCCGATCTCCCTATCCATCCATAGGGAAGGCCCGTGCCCCAGCAGTGGGGACGTTAATGGGCTGATGATGATGATGATACAATATTAAAATTAATTTAACACATCATGACATGATCAATTCTACGATCTGGCCACGACATCCACTCACCTCGATTCTCCATATCTCCAATCCTTCTTTTTCTCCAGCTTTTGTAAATGCTTCGTGGAGCGCAGCCATTCTTTATCTGTGGACAATTAAACAAAATATAATAACTTAACATAAGCTTACAACTATATGTTAATAATTCCAAATTCAAATTCAAAAATATCTTTATTCATTATGTAACATAATTACACTTTGAATCGTCAATTTTTACATTACGAACGCCTCATCCGCCTAAAACTACTGCAGCTTCTCACAACCTTCTCACAACCAAAATGGAAGCTCGCTTCATAGCAGCCTCCTATCCCAAGAATTACTAATTCGCAGGGCTAACACAAGCACACATACGCACGCACGCGCGCACGCACGCACGCACGCACGCACACACGCACAGTGCCCCGTACTACTTTAATTAACACGTGGTTAACTTATAACATAATATTGTAAAGTATTGTAAATGAGCTGTTGTTAACATGAATAAAAAAAAATAAAAAATAATTGCCTACTCGACAGTTCATCACTAATTTAAGAGCCACGCTCTTGTCGGTGTAGCATTCTCCATGCTACTTTTTAGGGACAAATAGGGCAGTGGTTTCCCTCTTGCCTTCCGCCCCGCAGTATTCTGTCTGACGCAAGTGGGATGGCGCCCAGAATAGTCTATTTCAAAGCCGTGCTAGGACTCCTGTCCTCCGCCTCTGAATAGTACTGACAGTTACTGCTGCATTCTGACAGGTTCCAGGTTACAGTCCCTGTGACTCGCCTCTTCCGTCCTGCATTGCCGTACCGATGGCTCCCATCTCCGCCTCTGCAACCGCTGAGGTCTTCACCCGTATCCCTGGGCAAGGGTTCTAGGTACGTACAGTCATGAGCAATATAATGCACCCACTTTAGGACTCTGTCGCACTAACATATTTGACATTTAGTGAGTCTTACAGTTCAATTTATCAAAAAAGTTAATGTGACATGGTAGGTACCAAAGTGTGTACATATTAATGCTCGTGACCGTACGTAGGTACTTGACAGTTGTAACAATAAATTATGAAATATATCGGATATGGTAGTTTAAATCATTTAACGATAATAAACTAATAGTCTTTTTATTAAGATCATTTTTTAAATATTGTATTTACAAAAAAAGGAAAACATCGTGAGGAAACCCACATTCCCGAGAAATGCACTTTCGGAGGTATGTGACCTGACCTGTATTGGGCTGGTTTTCCCTTCGCGGGTTGGAAGGTCAGACAGGCAGTCGCTTCTGTAAAAAACCGGACCTGTCAAATCTTCAGGTTAGGTAAGCGGACCTTGTTAAAACCGGGTTAATGCTAGGGAGACGACGACGCGACGTTGTCATGACTTGAGTGGCCTTATTGCTCTAGAGCAATTTCCTCCAGACAACCGCTACCAGGAGACAAACATTTACTAGACTTTGATGCGGAATGGTGCGATAAGAAATAAATAAAAGTAAACAAAACCCAATCCTAAATAATGTTTCTTTCTTTCTTTCTTTCTTTATCCTCTCAGACTGTAGGGCTAACACGCGCAACCTGATAAACTTTTATCAAGGTCATTTTATCGATTCTGACGATATAATTATGTCGTTTTATCGATTGGTGCCAATATGTGAACCCTATACAGTATGTGCAGATGATGACGTACATAAATGACACACTGACTTCCTGGCTCAGGCATTGTGGTCAATCATTCATGACTTGTTAATGATGGTAGGCAGATAATGATGATGAAGATCTTACGATGTTAATTGTACCCTAGGCATGTCGCAAACTAACTACTTAAATGCCTGACTCACAGTTAAGACGTATTTTCCATATCTACGTATAGTATTTTAGGGTTCCGTTAATCAAAAGATCATCATGATTTATTTATTATTAATTTATTTATCATAATATATATTTGTTTTATTGTTTAATATTTTATATTATTTATTGGTTTTATTATTTATTTATTTATTATTTTATATTATTTATTTATTTAATAATTTACTGTACTTACACATGATAACGCAGAAACACAGTGTGGAGTATCACCACAAACTATGGCACACCTTATTTATTTATTATTAATTTATTTATCATATATTTGTTTTATTATTTATTATTTTATATTATTTATTTAATAATTTACTGTACACATGATAACACAGAAACACAGTGTGGAGTATCACCACAAACTATGGCTCACCTTTTGTGCTGTCCTAAGTGCCCTAACACCTGCACTATTAAAGACCTTTACGAAGCCACTGACAATGCCGTAAGCGTGGCCAATTATTGGTCAGCAAAAATTTAGTATCGATCGCCATCGACTCGCAAAGAAGAAGAACACAATATGACAAAATGAGGAGAGACAAAAGGCTTACTTACTTTTATATTACTTTCAGACAATCAAATGATCACCCTGTAATGCCCTAACCAAACTAGGGAACACAAAATGATTTTTGTTATATGTCCCCACCGGGATTCGAACCCGGGGCCTCCGGATCGCGAGCCCAACGCTCAACGATGGGACCACGGACATTGTCGAAATCACTTTGTGAGACTATCCTTTGTTTGGTAAGGACTTTTCAGGCTTGAATCACCTGATTGTCCGAAAAAGTAAGATGATTCCGTGCTTCGGAGGGCACGTTAAGCCGTTGGTCCCGGCTATTAGCCGTAAAAACACCTTCTCCAACCCGCATTAGAGCAGCGTGGTGGAGTATGCTCCATACCCCCTCAGGATGATTGAGGGGAGGCCTGTGCCCAGCAGTGGGACGTATATAGGCTGTTTATGTTTGTAAAAATCATACGTCCCTTTCCTTTTCGGCGGGTAAGAAAATGACAGGTATAGGTAACTTAAAGTGGAGGTGTCTTTGGATTTGAAAAGGACATTCGGTTTTACGACTAAAATGCGACGTTATACAAACACCTTTACATACCCACTCAAAATATGAAAACGAAAACACAAAACACGCACTATGTTCTATACAAAACTTTACGGAAATGAGGAAATAAAAAAATCCACCAACGACCTCCTTGCCTCGCGGTTGGCTGAATACTAAACAAAACAACACAACAATTCCACATACAATCTAACCAGTGTTGCCGTTACCAGGAATTTTCCCAATTTGGGAATATTTCCAGCTTCTTATCGTGTGGGTTGTGAGGTTGAATACCAGCCTCACCAACCCTGGTATCAGGGTTATGATTGAGCCGCCAAAGGCCCCTGACATGGCTCATGTAACGGTTACTCACTTACATCAGTAAGTAGTAACCGGGACCAACGGCTTAACGTGCCTTCCGAAACACGGAGCATCTTACGCCGTTGTTCCCAGCTGTAAAGGCGCTTAACTTATGTACGTATAAACAGCTCTCTCTCTCTCTATTTAAGAGCTGCGTTCTTGTCGGTGGAGTAATCGCCATTCCTCTCTTCTTCCCGCCAAAACCTTCACCTCCCGATACGACACGACCTGCACCTTCTCTTTTATTTGTTTCATAAATGTTCTCCTATGTCTACCCCTTCCTCTCTTCCCTTCCATTTTTCCCTCTATAATGTTTGTTATAAATGAATCGTGTCGTATCAGGTGGCCAATCATATTTCCTCTCCGGTTCTCTATAGTCTTCAATATGGTATAAACAGCGTCGTTACCTAACCTTTAGGCAGATAAGATCAGAGTACAAGAAATCTGGTGCTAATTCCTCTTTGTATGTTTCTTGTGTCTGTTTTATTGTGTACAATAAATAAATAAAGGTCACGTAAGGTCTTGAATTGTTAATTTCTAATTGTATTAATGTTTAATTTGTAATTTTGTAGAGGTAGTCTATTTCACAATGTATTACAATCTTATTTAAATAATAAATCATTAATAAGGCACTAAATAAATAAATAAATAAGAAAGAACAATTAGAAAAACATGTTGTTGCGGAGCTAAGTATATTTTATTGTAATATCTTTTAATTTGCGTCGTGTTTTCTCACCATAGTATGGTATAACTTGCATACGTTTAGTTGGGCTACAGTCTGAACCTCAAAAAGTGTATTATTTCATAAGATTTGTGTCTGTAACCTGTTACGTGTGTTTATTAAATAAATAAATAAAAAGAAAAGCAGCCATGGTCCTTACCAACTATTAAATAGTTTTTTCCACAAGAACATTCCCCCTCTGGGAAAATTCCCGGGGACGCCACATCACCAATCCTAACATGAAGTTAGGTATGTGTGTGTGCCTTAGATATATAAGGATAATATTCATATAACTGGATAGGTATATATGTTTAGGCTACTTGACGACCTAGTCAAATGAGATAATTTATACAAAACGTCAAAACAAAAGTTTTACTTGATGTTTGTATGGAAATACTGTCCTGTGACGTCATCAATAAAAACAATCAAACGCCGTACTCGTGACTACGTAATTCATAAATAAAATTCGAAAACAAGGCGAAAAGTCATCTTAGACTGGCTGATTGAAATTTGATTTGGAAAGAATAATTGTTATATTCGTTAATTTATTTTAGTTTAATAATGGCCCCGATTCCTGCAGACACCATCAAATTTTATTTTAAGTTATATCCGTCATTTTCATATCCGTCGAAAAGGAAAGGGACGGATGATTCACAGCTCTTAATTTTAGGAAGAATGAGTAAATGAATGAATAACCCGGGCGAATCAAAAAGGTATGTCGCTGGTATGCAATCCGTTTGACGTGCTGTCTACTTAACTGTGTCGGGTTATTGACGGATGTAAAATTTTTAGACGGTTGGTTTAGATTTGTGCTTAAAATTGACGTGTGTTCCATAAATTTTGTGCTTGTCGATTACCCGTCCCTTTCCTTTTCGGCGGATAAGAAAATGACAGATATAAGGATATTATTCGTATACAAACGTAAATGAAATACATCAATTATCTGTAATCATAATCAATCAACAACATATAAATTAAAATGTTAAGCTACTAAAACACACACACTCATCCTTTCACACTATAACACACGTACACGCACTCTCACACATATAACATCATACACACCTACACACATACATCATTCACGCAAATTAGTTTAGGTATATGCATATTTTTATTGTTCGAGCACTTGGACTATTTCGGATATAAATTATATAGTTCCACTCAATGCTATTTTTAAAAACTGTAAAAACTGAACACTGCCTCTCAAGATACAGGTCTCCTAGTTTGAGAGACAGGGTTACCTTCTGCGTTTAAATAGCCACCAACAAAATTATATTTTATTGTTAATGTAATGTTTAAAAAAATATGTAAATTGTTCTGTTGTGTGAAATAAATTTATTATTTATTTATTTATTTATTTATTTTATAACTTAAAATAAAATTAGATGGTATTTACAGGAATTAGCACCATTTTAATATCTTCTTGTCATTATTATTTGCATGGTATAATTTTCATAACTAAAAATGTTGACCTAATGCTAAATGCTGACCATCTGCAAACTGTACCTACCATTTTAAGGCGAATAAATGAATTATGAATTATTATTATTCTATTTCTAGATTAGCATTTTATATCATCATCATCACCAGCCACGGGGGCACGGGCCTTCCCTATACAAGAATAGGATGGATAGGGAGATCGGGCCTTAAACCATCACGCGAGCCCAGTGCGGATTGATAGTTATTAACGACTGCTAATGCAGCCGGGACCAACGGTTTAACGTGCCTTCCGAAGCACGGAGGAGCTCGAGATGAAAACTTTTTTTTTTTGTCACCCATCCTATGATCGGCCTTTGCGAAAGATGCTTAACTTCAACAATCGCAGACCGAGCGCGTTAACCGCTGCGCCACCGAGCTCCTCCGATATTTTTACTGTACGGAGATGTTATATCAAAACCTGCCACTCCAGTTACTGTAGCATCTCAGCGGGTGATTATAAAAACCAGTTTGCGAAACCATTATCATCGTATTAAACCGGGAAAAGCGGTAAATGTAGCAAATACGTAATCTGGACCAAATGAATTACGTATATCACGCTCATAATCCAAGCTGGGGTGGGCAGATAGATAATTCGGCACAGAATCAAGCATTCGAGGAAAGCAAAAGTAGTTTGGGGGTCAGAGAAACATTTCTCTTTTGTATCTCCATTACAACATATACTATTGTAAAAAAAAAAAAAAAAATATTTGTGCCTTGCTTTTGCTTTTGGCATCAGTACAGTAAGACCATCTTCCATCGTGTGGGTTGTGAGTAGGATTACCAACCTCATCAACCCTGGTGTCAGGGTTACTATTGAGCCGCCAACGACCCCTGACATGACTCATGTAACAACTACGTACTTACATCTGTAAGTAATAACCGGGGTCAACGGCTTAACGTGCCTTCCGAAGCACGGATCGTCTTACTTTCGGACAATCGGGTGATCAGCCTGTAATGTCCTAACCAAACTAGGGATCACAAAGTGATTTTTATGATATATCCCCACTGGGATTCGAACCTGGGATCTCCGGATCGTGAGCCCAACGCTCAACCACTGGACCACGGAGGCCGTTAGTAAGACCATTATAAACCCCCCCTGTTATTCATCCTAAAATTAAACATGAAAATGAAAACGCCTTAGAAAGTTATACGAGCAATCTAACTACGGAAAATAAACGTTGCTTTCTAATTATTATCAGGCGTTTTAGTCAGCAAGATGAACTAAGTATCCACACCTCGCCGATCTTTCTGTTCGATCAACGTGATAGGTGAGCTGTCTATAATGACAAATGACTGCGTAAAACACATAGGATTTTACACTATTTGCATTGAATCACGTAACGTACCCTTGAGAACCCTTGCCCAGGTATACGGGTGAAGACCTCAACGGTTGCAGAGGTGGAGATAGGAACCATCGGTACGGCAATACAGGACGGAAGGGGCAAGTCACAGGGACTGTAACCTGGAACCTGACAGAGGGCAGCAGTAACTGTCAGTACTATTCAGAGGCGGAGGACAGGAGTCCTAGTACGGCTTTGAAATAGACTACTCTGGGCGCCAATCCACTCGCGTCAGACAGAGTACTGCGGGGCGGAAGGCAAAAGGGCACTGCCCTATTTTTCCATAAAAACTAGCATGGAGAATGCTACACCGACAAGAACGTGGCTCTTAAATTAGTGATGTATTCAACCGAACACAGTAATGAGGGATTTGTTCAACAAAAACAGTTTTAACGTGATAATAATAATTATTCCAAAATAGGTAGAATATAATTATTTATTTATTTATGTACAGTCATGAGCAATATAATGTACCCACTTTAGGACTCTGTCGCACTAACATATTTGACATTTAGTGAGACTTATAGTTCAATTTGTCAAAAAAGTTAATGTGACATGGTACCAAAGTGTATACATATTAATGCTCGTGACCGTACATATACAGCAATACATATGAAACTTTTACAGACAGCATTATAAATAGAAAGACTTGGTCTATATGGCAGAAGCATATTATATAAAAATAATTGTTGCTTGATATATAGATCATATTATGTATAGAATTATATTGCTACCTGTTTAAATGTGTGTGGATTGATTATTTCACCACTCGCAGACTGTATTATTACACCGTAGTACTCACAGAAGAAACACTGATTGTTTTGCCACTTCGCATATAATTCAGTAATAGTAGGTAATTACAAAGGTTATAAACACGTCCGACAATAAGAGAAGATCGATGAATAAAAAATTAATTTAAAAATAGTAAAGAATATTATTATATTGCTGTATTGTATTCATTTTATTATAAAAAAATATATGGATTGATTTATTCATAAATAATAAAAAAACAGAATGTAAATCCACCACAGGCTTCGTCAGTAAAGAATTAATATTTTTTTATAACCTTTTTTTTAAAAGGTAGATATTTTTATGTTGCAATTGTCAGCACTGCCTATATTGCTTCTCTTTATTTTGATCAGAACAATAATGGGTGGAAGTTGTAATCGTACCTTGGTGTAATAAAAAGGGTCATCATTTATACTCAAAAACAAAGATAAAAGATGCATATTATGTCTGTTATCCGTCAAATTAGAAGGTTAAAAAAAAGATATTTACAGCGCTATTGTTAGAGGCGATGGTTGCTCCGGTAAATAAAATCTGGACTGTATTAAATTAAAAACTAGGAAATTATTTACATATAAGTTAGCAAGCAACAGCCTCCGTGGTCTAGTGGTTAGAGGGCTTGTGAACTAACATAGATCGGAATTTCAAACTTCGAAATTCAATATTAGAGTCCCTTTGTTTGGTAAGGACTTTTCAGGCTTGAATGACCTGATTGTCCGAAAAAGTAAGATGATTCCGTGCTTCGGAGGGCACGTTAAGCCGTTGGTCCCGGTTGTTAGCCGTAAAAACACCTCCACCAACCCGCAGTGGAGCAGCGTGGTGGAGTATGCTCCATACCCCCTCCGGTTGATTGAGGGGAGGCCTGTGCCCAGCAGTGGGACGTATATAGGCTGTTTATGTATGTATGTATGTAAGTTAGCAAGGCAAGAAAAACATGCCTCGTCGGCGAAGTCCGTGGCATAAGTCCTGTAATATTGCCATAGCAAAATATATTACAGTAAAATCTATTATAATAGCCTGGAAAGTTATTCATTATAAATTAACAAAACAACAAGTACCTAAGTAAGTAAGGTTTTTCTCAGAAGTAGTATAGAAACATAAAAAACAATTACTAAATTACAAAGAAAAACATCAAAATAGGGAATGTTTATGTAGATATATTGTGTCTTCCTTGAAATCATAACTATTTACCTTATTTACATAAAGTTCGAGCGGGTTATCGAAAATAGTTGGATACTGGGTTATTCTGTAACGCAATACGCTCACTATGTCGCAAATGGAGAGTCAGAGATATATCCATTGTAAGATTTATTTATTTAATATTTGGAAGACCATTAACTCTTAAAATGGGTTTTGTTTTGTCTTTAATAAAGAATTATAATTAATATTAAAAACTATAGCAAAAAACTTAAAAACTAAAACAGAATAAGAATAATACAACTGAAATTGAAAGGATGTGTAGGTTGCTTCTATGCTGTTCTGGGAGCAAATAAAAAACATAGAAAACGTTCAGCTGCTTGTCTTCCCGGGCATGTCGTAAAAACCGACAGAGGGATTGTGTCATCTAACATGATGGACTAATGTTATGGGCGATAGGCTGATCCCTTATCACCATAAGGTTTATCATATCCGACATCGTATCAACAGTGGCTGCAAGTTGTCTTTGATTACTTGTGGCTCTGCCCACCCCATTAGGGATTACGGACGTGAGTTTATGTATGTATGTAAGTATGTAAATTGAAAGGATGTAAAGGTTTTAGGACAAGAACAAATGCCTAGACACCTTAAACACTATATATAAGAAGCGACTGCCTGTCTAACCTACCAACCCGCGAAGAAAAAATCCAGCCCAATACAGGTTGGGTCACATACCTCCGAAACGTTTGTGATAACATGTGTGTCATAATTTTTAACAATTTACCTGAAAATTTAAAGGAATTAAATATGATAGAATTTAAGAAAAAGGGCCATATATTTTCATTCCCTTCGCGGTAGAGGTGAGTGGGGTATGGTGCGCTGAAGCCAGGAGCTTTGTGCGCGAGTTGGGGCGGCGCCTCAGAAATAGTGGAGCGGATCCCCGCTCAGAATCGTATCTGGTGCAACGCATATCGCTGGCTGTTCAACGCGGAAACGCAGCCAGCATTATGGGTACATTTGCACCAGGTACGATTCGAGGCGGGCTTCTTAATTAATATAGTTTAGTTTAAATTTTAATTGTACATAATTTATTTTATTTTCTGTTTATTTGTTTTAGTTTTATTTTAATTTTATTTGTTTTGTTTCATATTTGTCTAATATTTTTGTTATATAACTGATTTGTTTATGGTGTAAATAAATTTTCTCTTTCAATTTAAGAATGATTTAACGAAATGGTTATTACATATGTGTTTTTATAGTGTCAACGAATTCTTTAACTATAGGAATAAGTCTTAATAATAAAATAATTAGGTTTATGTATAAATATTAGCACACCTGCTTGCAGGTTGAATACATGCACTGTTTTACTTAGAATAAGATCTTTAACTTTGTGTTCTTGCAAATAAATGATTGATTGATTCAAACGTGAATTCGACAAACATTGGTTTAGGCCTGTTCTGAATAGTTTTGCTTATGAGAAATAAATACATTGATAGTAATTTAAAAAAAAACAAAACAAAAAGGACATGAATTTTGCGACGGAAAAATCCACTTGATATTAACTCAGAATCATTGCCTCAATTATCCCGCCAAATTTTCGTTACGATATCACTTTATTTTTTTTGACGTGACCTATTTTAAATTTGCCGCAGATGGCATTAACTACTTGGCCGGACAAATGGGGAGCGCTGAAGGCTCTCACCCGGTACAACGTTTAAGTCAGGCCTGAGGGTGCCCAGTTGTTTTATGTCACTAACACCCTGTATATACACTTAAATGAGGATGTAAGTTTTATTATGACTAACATTGCATTTTTTCCTGTTTTATTGTTTTTTAACTACTGTATGAGATACTCAGGCCACAAGGCCTTTTAAGTAATTACATCTAAGAAATAGGGAAAAATGTAAAAATACCTGTATTACAAACAACATAACATAACATCACGCCTTCATCCCCGAAGGGGTAGACAGAGGTGAAATAAGAGATGGGTACAGTCATGAGCAATATAATGTACCCACTTTAGGACTCTGTCGCACTAACATAATTTGACATTTAGTGAGACTTCAGTTCAATTTGTCAAAAAAGTTAATGTGACATGGTACCAAAGTGTATACATATTAGGTAATGTTCGTGACCGTACATTGATTTACCACTATCGTAGATCAAACACTTTATACAAAAATGCGGCGAAAACTTGGCGCTTGTTTAGCTATACATTTGTCTCTCTCTCTTTATTTAAGAGCTGCGTTCTTGTCGGTGGAGTAACCGCCATTCCTCTCTTCTTCCCGCCAAAACCTTCACCTCCCGATACGACACGACCTGCACCTTCTCTTTTATTTGTCACAGCGATATATAGAGGTACCTACATTCAATAAAATCGTGTCAAATTAAGAAAGTACGCATCGTCTTATTATGTACTTATATTAGCGCGTGGTGCTTCGTAACGAGGTCGGGTTATAAGTGTAAATGTGTAAACTTACAGAATAATCACTGTTCGATTAATTATGACTAGTGATGTGCCGGATCGTTAAAAATGTATATCCGCGGATACGGATCTGAATACGGATATTTAGTGTAAAGATCCACGGATACGGATACGGATCTTTATTTTCTTATTCGATATTATTCGATTGGTGCCAGCGGGCGCGAAAAAAAGATTTAGTTTTTTCATTGTCATAAAAAAATGTTATAATTTGCTAATATTGACCTCATTAACATTATAAAAAAAGATTAAAGTATTAGTTATTTCATTGTTATAAAAGTGATATTTTATCTTGCTTTCATTATAAAGATCTATCTATCTAAATGTTTGCAATATAAAGGTGCCAAATATTTGATTTTAAGAAATAAAAACAATCTGAATGGAATTTTATAGTTTTTTATTTAATAATTCTACTTAATCACCTGAAAAAGATCCGTAAAAGATCCGCGTGAAAAGTAACGGACACGGATACGGATACGGATTTTTCTTTTATCTCGGATATCCGCGGATACGGATACGAATATTCGGAACATCACTAATTATGACATTTATTTTGATACTGAATGACCCTAATAACAAATCAAAGCGTAAACTTTAATTAAAGAAGGATAATATTTCGTCTGTCCGTCTGTGTGTCATACATACATATATACATAAACTCACGCCTATTTCCCACCGGGTTGAGCAGAGACTATAGAATTCAACTCCATTTGTTTGTCTGTGAGTCATGTAAGTATGTTTTCGTGATTATAGAATATAGGTAATAGAAATTGTTTGTTACAAAAGGAAAAAGGCAATTTAACATCATTTAAAACTATAACAATACAATAAACATAACATAAACAGCCTATATACGTCCCACTGCTGGGCACAGACCTCCCCTGAATCAACTGGAGGGGGTATGGAGCATACTCCACCACGCTGCTCCAATGCTGGTTGGTGGAGGTGTTTTTTTTTTACGGCTAATAGCCGGGACCAACGGCTTAACGTGCCCTCCGAAGCACGGAATCATCTTACTTTTCCGGACAATCAGGTGATTCAAGCCTGAAAAGTCCTTACCAAACAAAGGACAGTCTCACAAAGTGATTTCGTCAATGTCCCAAAGGTAGAAGGTTAAACGAAGGCTCTGGACAACGATTCAAAGTGTTAGATAAATGCTAGATATTTTGAAATTTGAATTTATTCAAATAAACAACCGCAACCGGCGCATGCGCCTTGTCCTCAAGTAATCAAAGCAAAATGGCTACCGTCTGACATAAGACCTTACGACTTGACAGTTTATAAACTTAGTAGGACTCGTGGCGTTGTTCCGTGCGCCCGCGCATAATAAAGTCAGTGTTTTTTTTTTACATACTTAAGTGTTTGGTTTTTTGTGACAAGAGCTTTTGGAAGCTATGTAAGTATTGCTATTTATAATATGTACCTACATATTGGCGCTTTTAAATAAAACCTACCTACTTACGTAAGTTGGTTTTTGAAAAATCAAATTTCTGATTATAATATTTTATGATAATCAAACCGTGGTAGCCCAGTTGGTAGAACGCTTGCCTCTCACTTTGAGGTCGCAGATTCGTATCCAGCACAGGCTTAAACCAATGATTGTCCAATTTGTTTTCGAATTCGTGTTTGGATCATAAATTATTATCACATGTTCAGCGGTGACTGAAAACATTGTGAGGAAACCCACATTCTCGAGAAATGCATTTTCGGAGGTATATGACCTAACCTGTATTGGGCTGGTTTTCCCTTCGCGGGTTGGAAGGTCAGACAGGCAGTCGCTTCTGTAAAAAACCGGACCTGTCAAATCTTCAGGTTAGGTAAACGGACCCTGTGAAAAACTGATTCTGATTATGATATTCTAAAAAATCGATCAAATGTAAAAGAAAAATGGTGCTAATTCCTATAGACACCATCTAATTATATTTTAAGCTATAACGTAAACATAAACAGCCTATATACGTCCCACTGCTGAGCACAGGCCTACCCTCAATCAACCGGAGGGGGTATCGAGCATACTCCACCACGCTGCTCCGCTGCGGGTTGGTGGAAGTGTTTTTACGGATAATAGCCCTGGCCAACAGCTTAACGTGCCCACCGAAGCACGGAATAATCTTACTTTTTCGGACAGGTGATTCAAGCCTGCTATGTTCATACCAAACAAAAGACAGTGTCACAAAGTGATTTCGACAATGTCTCCATCGGGAATCGAACCCGGACCTTCAGATTGTGAGCTCGGTTCTCTTACCACTAAACCACAGAGGCCATTCGTATTTGCTCATCGCTAATCTGTCTATTCCGTAAGAAATCATAGCGTGAAGACGGATGTCGTAAGGAATTATGCAATCCAAAACATTGGTGTTAATCGGACAACGAAACTATGTCAAAGGTTAACTAAGACAATGATACTTATTATCGCTGTAGTTATGTTTGTAATTGTAATAGGCACCATATTTTCATTTCAACTTGATTAATTTAAACTATGTATCGTGGAGGATGCCATAGAGGCAGCCAATCAGCTCGCGACACCAAACACTTCAGGACCCCGATACCGACCCCGCCGGCGTGGTCGACGATTTCCCTCATTCAGTGCTTATCGCTATCGACCCGCTAGGGTCGATTAATTCTTTCAAATATTTTTCCTCTCAGACGACGCCCTGAGCCGAGATTCGCGCCCAACTGGGCACCCTCAGGCCTGTTGTCTTAAAGTTGTACCGGGTGAGAGCCTTCAGCGCTCCCCATTTGTCCGGCCAAGTAGTTAATGCCATCTGCGGCAAATCTACAATAAGTCACGTTAAAAAAAATAAAAAAAATCGTGAAGCAGCGTGCCGTCCATGACCTAAAATGCCGTTATATGTATATATACTTTTATATACCTTAGATATATGGAGGAGCTCGGTGGCGCAGCGGTAAACGCGCTCGGTCTGCGATTGTTGAAGTTAACTTTCACAAAGGCCGGTCATAGGATGAGTGACCACAAAAAAAAAGTTTTCATCTCGAGATCATCCGTGCTTCGGAAGGCACGTTAAGCCGTTGGTCCCGGCTGCATTAGCAGTCGTTAATAACCACCAATCCGCACTGGACCCGCGTGATGGTTTAAGGCCCGATCTCCCTATCAATCCATAGGGAAGGCCCGCGCCCCAGTGGGGACGGTTAATGGGCTGATGATGATGATGACTCTGTATGTATCAAAACCAAAGGCAATTATTTCTTACTCAACACTTAGTATGTAGTGTAGTTTGTTACCAAGTGAGTCAGTTACTTATCATAGCTAATTATTAGAGTCCATAAATTACTCAGCGTTATGGTCATACATCACTACATAGTATAAAACAAAGTCGCTCTTTCTGTCCCTATATCCTTATGTATACGTTTAAAAACACCTCCACCAATCCGCATTGGAGCAGCGTGGTGGAGTATGCTCCATACGTTGTTTGAGGGGAGGCCTGTGCCCAGCAGTGGGACGTATATAGGCTGTTTTTTTTTACTAAATTAAGTAGTTATGTAACTTAAACCTAAATATTAAAGATTTTTATCTATCTGTCTACAATATAATATTTATTATGTTTACAGAATGAAGTTGCTTCTGTTATGCGCGTTCGCGCTCGTCGCGTGCGCATATGCGCGTACAGCCACGCGCGCTCCCGCTGTCACTGCGCACATCACATCCTTGACTGATAAGGTAATTACATAATTTTGATTTAGCCGTATAATAAGATAATCCGTGCTTTAGAAGGCACGTTTAATAATTATCTTACTTTGTAAAAATCTCTTCAAATTCGGCTTTAGGTACGAGCATGAATTCATGTTTGGATCATAAGTAGATAATCTATAGTATTTTATCTATCTATCTATAATTTATATCAAGTGTTTTCCAGGATTTATGCCCGATTAATGGCAATAGGAGCTCGGTGGCGCAGCGGTAAATGCGCTCGGTCTGCGATTGTTGAAGTTAAGCGGCTTTCGCAAAGGCCGGTCATAGGATGGGTGACCACAGAAAAAAAAAGTTTTCATCTCGAGCTCCTCCGTGCTTCGGAAGGCACGTTAAGTCGTTGGTCCCGGCTGCATTAGCAGTCGTTAATAACCACCAATCCGCACTGGGCCCGCGTGGTGGTTGGGCCCGATCTCCCTATCCATCCATAGGGAAGGCCCGTGCCCCAGCAGTGGGGACGTTAATGGGCTGGTGATGATGAATGGCAATAGGTTCGCCCCCTATGACATGGGACTTAATTAAACATAGCTAGGCCTAGCAATTGTAAACGGCAAATTTAATTTAAAAAAAGAATCGACCGAATGCGTTCTATTCAATTCCACAGGTAACAAAACTCACTTTATTAAATTTTTTTTTATGTAACCAGAGCTCGCGAGGTACGCCACCGCATAAAAACAAACCAAAATAAAATATCAAAAATAAAATGCTAAAATGGCCCCGATTCCTGCAGACACCTCCTAATTTTATTTTAAGTTATACCTGTCATTTTCTTATCTGCCGAAAAGGAAAGGGACGGAGGATTGACAGCTGTTAATATTATTGACGAATGAATGATAACCCGGGCGAATCAAATTTTTCACGTTTTGATTGTTTCACGTGTGTTGCCAACTTAATTCTGTCGGGCTATTGACCAATGTAAAATTGTTAGAAGATGTGTTCCACTGCCACTGCGGGGTTGAGGCGTTTATACGGCTAATAGCCGGGACCAACGGCTCAACATGCCCTCCGAAGCACGGAATCATAATAATAATAATAAAAAACATTTTATTGCACACAAATTTACAAAAAAAAAACATCAATCTTCGATCAAACCAACAACAAACACATCATTCATCTTACTTTTTCGGACATTCATGATCCAAGCCTGCAACGATCGTGAGCCTAACGCTTTAACCATAGACTACGGTGGGGGTGAGGTAAACCTAGCTCAGCCGCTGGTGGGGAGCGGAGAGTTGCCTTTCTATACGTAGTGTTATTCCTTATTCTATGGTTGTGTGTAAATAGAATAGTTACTTTGAACTGTCAATTAACAAGAACGAAACAAGATGTCTCAACTATCTGAGGCACTGACCTTGGGATTAGAACACTAAGTACTGTCTGTTGCCGTTTCACAGAATAGAATAGACATTACTCATGCCCCCCAGATCGTGACATGTGTAGACGCCAGGAAAATGTCGCAAAAATAACATACATAACATAAACAGCCTATATTCGTCCCACTGCTGGGCACAGGCCTCCCCTCAATCAACCGGAGGGGGTATGGAGCATACTCCACCACGCTGATCCAATGCGGGTTGGTGGAGGTGTTTTTACGGCTAATAACCGGGACCAACGGCTTAACGTGCCCTCCGAAGCGCGGAATCATCTTACGTTTTCGGACAATCAGGTGATTCAAGCCTGAAAAGTCCTTACCAAACAAAGGACAATCTCACAAAGTGATTTCGATAATGTCCCCATCAGGAATCGAACCCGGATCTCCAGATCGTGAGCCTAACGCTTTTACCACTAGACCACAGAGGCTGTCACAAAAATACACCGTTAAAAACCTATTGAATAGTAACACCTATTGGATAATACACATGACAAAAACATCGGTGAATACACTAGTTTCCAACTAGTCATATCGGTTACTTTTTACTAAGTAAACTTTTTTTTTTGACGTGACTTATTGTAGATTTGCCGCAGATGGCATTAACTACTTAGCCGGACAAATGGGGAGCGCTGAAGGGTCTCACCCGGTACAACGTTTAAGACAACAGGCCTGAGGGTGCCCAGTTGGACGCGAACCTCGGCTCAGGGCGTCGTCTGAGAGGAAAAATATTTGAAAGAATTAATCGACCCTAGTGGGTCGATAGCGATAAGCGCTGATTGAGGGAAATCGTCGACCACGCCGGCGGGGTCGGTATCGGGGTCCACTTTACTAAAGGTCAAAACACGAAGTTACTATGGAATTTGTTGGAAAAAGTACTATGTGACGTCAAAGAATAACGTGATAATATTTCGGACTTATTATTACGTTTTTCTTGATTTAAAATTCATAAATAAGTTAGTAAAAGAAAATGTTTTTCGTTAATTTTAGATCTGTCTTTATTTAGTAATCAGAATTTCATAATTTATCTTGAACCTATTACACGACCCAATTGTGGGTAGGTACTTAGTCGCAGATTCAGCATTAAAAGTATTCATAGTCTTTATACGGCCAAGTAGTTAATGTCATCTGCAGCAAATCTACAATAAGTCACGTCAAAAAAAAATCTTTATACGTCTGTTTCAGACGATTTATGACTGTTGACTATCATTATCGAAGTCATGCATTTTTTTATAAAGACTACCTACTTAATTAAATAGTAGCTGGACCAACTGCCTAACGTGCCCTCCGAAGCACGGATCAACTGGTTTTCGGACAATCAGCCTGTAAGCAAGGGTGATCAGCATGTAATATCCTAACCAAACTTTAGATGTTATAAGTTTAGAAAGGTTAATTAACTAGTATAACGTTTACATAAATGATAGTTTACATTAGAATAAGATCTTTTGTAATAATTTTCACTTGTAATTTACAAATCAAATCAATCAAACTTTAGATCACATAGTGACTTAGTGTTTTCGTCCCCACCGGGATTCGGACCACAGAGGCCGTCAAATTGTGTGAGTACATAACATAACAAATACTTTATTGCACAAACAGGAAAAAACAAAATACAAAACAAAAGAGAAAAAGAATTAGTACAATAGGCGGCCTTATTGCTAAGTAGCAATTTCTTCCAGGCAACCTTTAAGTATAGGAGATATTGAATATTAAGTAATATAGCGGGATAGTGCAGCATGGGAATACTTGTGCATATAAAAATAAATACACTTTCGACTACATAAACTACATAATAATAATACACATAATTATAATTGTTATAATAAATAAATATCACTACTTAAACTACTACATATACTATGGAAGAAAAGGAGTACAGCGTCTATATCGAAGTTAGTCTGTGCGGCTTTGGTCCACTGCAGCTTGGTCACACGCCGGTAGACATAAATGTTGCCAGAGACGAAAATATACCCACAATTCTGGGAAAACTGTAATACCGCAGTTAAATGAACCAAATGGTGTTTGCTTAGCCGTAACGCTGTCTTCCTATCTGTTTTCCCTAATTATACATACATACATGTGGGATGTATGAAAGTGTTGATTGATGATGATGTCTTCTTCTATCGTGTGGATTGTGAGGTGGATTACCAACTCCATCAACCCTGGTGTCAGGGTTATTACTGAGCCGTCATAGGCCCCTGACATGACTCATGTAACGAATACGTACTTACATCAGTAAGTAATAACTGGGACCAACGGCTTAACGTGCCTTCCGAAGCACGGATCATATTACTTTCCGACAATCAGGTGATCAACCTGTAATGTCCTAATCAAACTAGGGATTACAAAGTTTTTTGGTACGTCCCCACCGGAACTCGAACCCGGGACGTCCGGATCGTGAGCCCAACGCTTAACCACTGGACCACACAGGTCGTCCCTGGCTCATGATAAATCACTGATCTGAAGATGATAAAAGAAGATATCTAATTACAAAGTATAATTTCACTTCATTTATTGGTAAATTTATTAAATATACATATAATACACTCAATTTACATTTTAATTATTTTTACTTTGTTTACCGTCTAAGTAAATAAGAAGAAGATTAATTTATCTCAAGTGCAGTTTTCACTAACACAGTTGGCTCGACCATTATAGACGGCGATACGGCTCACCTATCACGTTGGTCTAACAGAGAGCTCGGTGAGGCGTGAGGGTACTAGTTCATCTTGCGGTGGATGTACCTCTGACTACCCCAATTGGGACATAATCTTGAGCTTATGAATATGAGTTTGTTGTTAGAGCGTTAGGCTCACGATCTGGAGGTCTGGGTTCGATTCCCGATGGGGACATTGTCGAAATCACTTTGTGAGACTGTCCTTTGTTTGGTAAGGACTTTTCAGGCTTGAATCACCTGATTGTCCGAAAAAGTAAGATGAGTCCCGGCTATTAGCCGTAAAAGCACCTCCACCAACCCGCATTGGAGCAGCGTGGTGGAGTATGCTCCATACCCCCTCCGGTTGATTGAGGGGAGACCTGTGCCCATCAGTGGGACGTATATAGGCTGTTTATGTTATGTTATGAATATCGAATAATTTCCAAACGAATATTCAGCATATCTCTAGTTGTTTTATGTGCATGACTAAGTAGCATAGCCATTTTCAACCACTACAAAAACATCCGAAAACATCGCGTGACAAATAGATTTCCCGTGAGTAAAAAACACGAATTCAATGTAAACACGATATTAATAGTATAGTTACAGGCTTAAACGTGGTCAGCCCACCGTATGAGACCCCTTAGCGCTCCCCATTTGTCCGGCCAAGTAGTTTGAGGCCAATCTACAATAACTTAAAGAAATCTCTCCCTACGACGAAATCCCACTGTCGGATTTCACGACATGCCCTCGAAGACATGCAGCTGAACTTTTTCCATGTTTTTCATTCGCTGCCAGAGCAGAGAATAAAACAATATAAAAAAAAACAATTAAAAAATAATAATAATAACGGCCTCCGTGGTCCAGTGGTTGAGCGTTGGGCTCACGATCTCGAAGCCCCGGGTTCGAATCCCGGTGGGGAGATATTACAAAAATCACTTTCTGATCCTTAGTTTGTTTACGACATTACAGGCTGATCGCCTGATTGTCCGAAAGTAAGATGATCTGTGCTTCCGAAGGCACGTTAAGCCGTTGGTCCCGGTTACTATTTACTGATGTAAGTGAGTAATCGTTACATGAGCCATGTCAGGGGCCTTTGGCGGCTCAATAATAACCCTGATACCAGGGTTGATGAGGCTGGTATTCCACCTCACAACCCACACGATAAGAAGAAGGAGACTTATAATTAATAATAAATAGTTCCTTTATTTCTTTCAAATTAAAAAACACACTTCGGAAGCACGTTAAGCCGTTGGTCCCGGCTGCATTAGCAGTCGTTAATAACCACCAATCCGCACTGGGCCCGCGTGATGGTTTAAGGCCCGATCTCCCTATCCATCCATAGGGAAGGCCCGTGCCCCAGCAGTAGGGACGTTAATGGGCTGATGACGATGATGATGAAAAAACACACTTACCTGTCTCTTTAAATGCACTAAAACAACACTAGTCAAACTAAATTATCACTAAACAAACACCTTTGTTTGGATACGTCTATCTGATACGACAGTTCGTGAGTTACTGAAGTTACGTTCATAAAAATAATGTTTTGACGCGCTACGCGGTTTACTTATAATTATATGTTTTTGGCAAGGACATTAGGGGTGAATCTAGGACGCGGCCTATGCTGTGCGATGAATTTTTGTTTTGACGTTACTTATTGGCATTAAGTTCTTGGCCGGACAAATGGGGGGCACTGAAGGCTCTCACTCGGTACAACGTTTAAGACAACAGGCCTGAGGGTGCCCATTTGGGCGCGAACCTCGGCTCAGGGCGTCGTGTAAGAGGAAACATATATTTGAAAGAATGAATCGACCCTAGTAGGTCGATAGCGATAAGCGCTGATTGAGGGAGATTATAGTGGAATCAATGAAGGGATTCATTGAGGGACTCTCCAATCGACGTACCCCAAACACACGATAGATGGCGTTGTTCAATTTTAACATGATAATTTACCTATTTTATCTTTGCTGGGGTACATAATTATTCAAAATTATTCGATAAGAAAATGACGGATATAACCTAGAATAATATTAGATGGTGTATAGATAGATAGATAGAATCTTTATACAGGAATCAGCAACATAAAAGTATAATAAATAGATAAAAAATCCTGTCCGTAATTTCAATTCGAGTGGGCAGAACAAAAAAAACTATTCGCCGCTACACTCGATTACAAGTGCGTAGATAAATATAATGCATTGTGAAACTATTACATCGATACTCGTACGGTCACGAGCATTAATATTTTACACTTTGGTACCATGTCACATTAACTTTTTTGACAAATTGAACTGTAAGTCTCACTAAATGTCAAATATGCTAGTGCGACAGAGTCCTAAAGTGGGTACATTATATTGCTTCATGACTGTACACACATAATACTTGATGAAGATTATCGATAGAGACTATTTAGAAGATATGAATGCATGGGATAAACTGTCTGGGAACTGATATTAGGCAGCCAAATTACTGTATATTTAATAACAATATTTTATGTTTTTTTTAAGAATGTCTAGGGCCCTGTGCCGAGGTTTTTCTTGCAGCTTCTTTTCCCCGGCTATACAAGTTGTAAGAAACTGCAGTAATTTAGGCGGATGATACTTGCCATGTACTTAATTAAGAGACTTTTTGTAATTATTTATTTTTAGTTTGGTGCAATAAAGTGTATTTGTATTGTATTGTATTGTATTGTATACTTGAGACATTCGTAATGTAAATTGACGATTCATAATGTAACTATGTTACCTACTGATGCCGACCCCGCCGGCGTGGTCGACGATTTCCCTCAATCAGCGCTTATCGCTATCGACCCGCTAGGGTCGATTAATTCTTCCAAATATTTTTCCTCTCAGACGACGCCCTGAGCCGAGGTTTGACCCCAACTGGGCACCCTCAGGCCTGTTGTCTTAAACGTTGTACCGGGTGAGAGCCTTCAGCGCTCCCCATTTGTCCGGCCAAGTAGTTAATGCCATCTGCGGCAAATCTACAATAAGTCACGACAAAAAAATAAAAAAAATATGTCACCTACTGAATTTCAATGATTGAGTTTAGCCTAGGTTCAATTTTATTGCATATTATTAGCATGGTTTGATGAACAATCACCATGAAAAATAAGCATTTATAGGCGCCACGCTGGCGCGCTTGCGCGGTCAATTACTGTTACTATTAACACATGTGTGTGTTAATTACTGTGAGATCAAACATTGGAATCAGACGAAAGACCGTCGGCGTCCAATTTCAAAATTCGAACATATAACATCATCATCACCAGCCCATTAACGTCCCCACTGCTGGGGCACGGGCCTTCCCTATGGATGGATAGGGAGATCGGGCCTTAAACCACCACGCGGGCCCAGTGCGGATTGGTGGTTATTAACGACTGCTAATGCAGCCGGGACCAACGTGCCTTCCGAAGCACGGAGGAGCTCGAGATGAAAACTTTTTTTTTTGTGGTCACCCATCCTATGACCGACCTTTGCGAAAGTTGCTTAACTTCAACAATCGCAGACCGAGCGCGTTTACCGCTGCGCCACCGAGCTCCTCAATACACCACATATAACATACATAAACATAAAAAGCCTATATACGTCCCACTGCTGGGCACAGGCCTCCCCTCAATCAACCGGAGGGGGTATGGAGCATACTCCACCACGCTGCTCCACTGCGGGTTGGTGGAGGTGTTTTCACGGCTAATAGCCGGGACCAACGGCTTAACATATAAACTAAAGTAATAAAAAATAAAAATAAAACAATTATTCGCGCACAGCCATCACGATTCAAGACTAAAGTATGATCGAGGTGAGGTAAACCTAGCTGAGACGCTGGCGGGGAGCGGAGAGTCGCCGTTCTATGCGTAGTATTATTCCTTATACTATATAGTATGGAGGTAACAGTTTTTCAAAGGCAAAGTCAGTTAATGCCCTCCGAACCCTCGCCTCGGTGCGCGAGTTCGACTCGCACTTAACCGGCTTTTTACCCACGGTTACAGATAGTGTGGGTAGGTGTGTAGTGTGGGTTGATGAATGTGGAGGAAGCAAGAAAAGTGTGTCAGGATCGAAGCAAATGGAATTCTATAGTCTCTGCTTACCCCGGTGGGAAATAGGCGTGAGTTTATGTATGTATGTACAGATAGTGTATTTCTAGACAAAACAAAAAAACGGGACAGAGAATTTAGAAATTACCCCACGTCACGGTCGTTGTGTGAACACTGAAGTCTATTCTGGATGACCCCTACGAAAATATTTTTATTAATGTCAAAACGAGTGCACTGAATAGAATAAATATTGTGACGTCACAACATTAATCACGGCCTTCGTGGTCCAGTAGTTGAGCGTTGAGCTCACGATCTGGAGGCCCTGGGTTCGAATCCCGGTGGGGACAAACGTGCTTCGGAAGGCACGTTAAGCCGTTCTCCCGGTTACTACTTACTGATGTAAGTACGTAGTTGTTACATGAGTCATGTCAGGGGCCTTTGGCAAACCGCTGGCAAGGAGTGGATGAATACTGCTGCTGCCTACCCCTTCAGGGATGCAGGCGTGATGCTATGTTGTGTTATTATTACGTTCTGTTTTCTTGTCAAATTATGTGTGTGGTATTTGACTTGTTTTCTTAAAACTCAATCATTCATTCCCAAATATATTCAACGTAAGTACCTACCTACACTCTGACGTTTACTTTTAATAAAAACAGTGATATATCGAAGCTAGTTACCCGTAATTCCAATGCAAAAATATCTACCACAGTAAATCAGTGGTTGCCAACCCAAAAGTAGAGATGTTCGATGGAAAATCATCGATATGTCAAAAAACATCGATATTTTCGGTAGCAAATAAAAGCGTTTGTTCTATTAATTAAGTAAACAATGTTTATTGACAACATAAAATACAATAAAACGAAACGTGAAACGTGGACTATGACACAGAGAGACAGAGAGAGATTGGAAGCGTTTGAGATGTGGTGTTAGCGAAGGATGGAGGGTATAAGCTGGACTGGAATGGTGTCAAATGAAAAAGAGCTGGTAAGAGTTGAAGAAAGGAGAACCATATTGAAGACTATAGAGAACCGAAGAGGAAATATGATTGGCCACCTGATACGACACGATTCATTTATAACAAACATTATAGAAGGAAAAATTGAAGGGAAGAGAGGAAGGGGTAGACCTAGGATAACATTTATGAAACAAATAAAAGAGAAGGTGCAGGTCATGTCGTATCGGGAGGTGAAGGTTTTGGCGGGAAGAAGAAAGGAATGGCGATTACTCCACCGACAAGAGCGCAGCTCTTAAATAGAGAGAGAGAAAATACAATAGTGAAAAGTAGAGTTTTTTTTTAATTATTTTCAGTTCCATACTTTTGCGACAGAAAATTCCACTTGATATCAACTGAGAATCATGGTCTGAATCATCCCTCAAAGTTTTCGTTACGATGTCACTAACACCCTGCATACGTCCCATACGGGCACAGGCCTCCCCTCAAGCAACCGAAGGGGAAGGAAAGATATCGACAATATATCGAACTCAGAACATAGTTGACAAAGCATCGATATTTTCCAGCTCAACATCGATGAAAGTCGAACATCCCTATCAAAAAGTAATAAAACTGAATAAATTACGCCGCACTACATAAAACCAGATATTTACAGGTTTTATAAAAATGGTTTATAAAGAATAACACTGCACAAAGCAACGCCCCATACCACAGAATAAATAATACTACGTATAGAACGGCAACTCTCCGCTCCCCACCAGCGGCTGAGCTAGGTTTACCTCACCCCCTCGGTCATACTTTACTCTTATATGACGTCAGACGTCACGCACGCAGATGCGCGTTCTCCATGCTACTTTTAAGAGAAAAATATTATTTATTAAGGATATTATATTAAATTACAAGATCCAAACATTGAGACGCGTTTAATTGCTCGCGCTAGAGATGTGACTGACCATAAATGGTAGACTATTAGGTAAGTATGTCCCATACAACTGTATGAGGATAATCTACCGTGTATCCTGTTCAATGTGTGACATGGCCTTGCTGGCTCTGATGGTAGGTATACCCACGGTATATCAAAACGGTATGCTCAATCCTATGACAAGCCGCCATTGCTAGCCCTTTGATGACGTAAGTGTTACCATTAAATTGGTATCTCCAACATTCCAAGGTCGTAAATTCTATTATTGAAAATTACGTTTTTCTTAATTAAAATTCATAAATATGAAACTGTTTTTCGTCAGTTTTAGATCTGTCTTTATTTAGTATTTTAATGAGAATTTCTTAATATATCTTTAACCTAGGAAACTACCCAGTTCTGAGTTGATATCAAGTTGATTTTTCCGTGGCAAAGTATGAAACTGAAAATAATTTAAACAAAGCACAAAAATGTTGATGAATTTTCCGAGAGGCGGTTTTAGGTCTGTCTTTATTTAGTATTTTATTGAGAGTTTCTTAATATATCTTTGACCTAGGATACTACTTACCGAATAAATTTTCATTATTACTTAGTTATGATTTTGACACTACCAATTTTAAGTTAGATTGAAACATGCGCTAGCCTAATACTCGTATTGCGAGGTTTGGTTTATTATAAAAGGACGCCACACACAAAGACAAGACAATAACATCACTTACAAAATTTTCACAAAACAATTAAGTACAAAAAGCATAGAGGATGTTCATTAGAATGATCATAAGGTGGTGGACGTCCTGAGATAAAAGGGCCTCACTCAGCACAAGTCGCGGCGTGAACAGTCATGAGCAATATAATGTACCCACTTTAGGACTCTGTCGCACTAACATATTTGACATTTAGTGAGACTTACAGATCAATTTGTCAAAAAAGTTAATGTGACATGGTACCAAAGTGTATACATATTAATGCTCGTGACCGAACCACGCCGTTGGTATTATGTGGACCCTGCCGGGTGAGGCACGAAAGTCGTGTTTTACTAATAAAAATACAAAAATCCGAATGTGATTTTTCAAAATGGCGCTTATTTAGTAAATTATGTCAAACGTTACAACAAACGCAAAGTTATTTTGAGCGCAGTTGAGATCCACCATCAAAGCTTTCATGTTTGGCAAATAACATCTAGATTGACGGATCTGAGCTCAGAATTAGATTTACTGTTTATTTGTTGAACATAGACATTTTAATGGAGCAGTTAGACTTTAAATTATTATCTAGGTATGTTTTATATTGCTTCTGGTGTCGAATTGGACTGTATTCGAAAGTGTATTTTTTCTTGCAGCTTCTTTTCCCCGGCTATACAGGTTGTGAAGCTGCAGTAGTTTTAGGTGGATGAGACGTTCGTTATGTAAAAATTGACGATTCAAAGTGTAACTAAACTATGTTACCTACTGAATAGACAAAAGAGATTATATAATAATAAATAATAAAATAAAATAATTAAAAAGAGCTTATTTCGGATATAATCCAAAGAGATTATTTTTTTGTTTTGGTTTTCCCACACACATACAGCCTTCTGTATGGGCATAGTTCCCTTTCCCTTGAAATGAATGAAATGATGAAAGATGATGACGATGAATGGTGAAACCTAAGCCCCCACCCTCGGAGCAGATTCCTACTCCGAACCCCAAACGAATTAACTCAAAAGTCCGCATAAACTTTTGAGTTATAAAGCGGCTTGTTGGCACGAAGCGAAAATAGATAGGTACACTATGTTTTATTGAATATTCCGATATAATAACACTATCACGAATGTCTTCCGACTAACTTAATGCGATCGTTAACCACAAAACACCAGTTCGTATTAATTATTAAGATTATTCAATGAAGAAAGCAACCGTCCCGTTCCCGTTCCCGCCAAAAAGCCATAACCATAGATAAATAGATATAACTTGTACAACCAGAGGGAAACAGATAAATAACAAGTAAGTAAGGCTTGTCTATGCCTGTTTGTTTATCGAAAGATCAATTGAAAAACCAATTTATTAATCATCCAAAGTGCTACGGCGAGCAACACAGCGATCTATTTCCAGACCATCCCACTATGACATCATACCAGAGTTTGTAAACATTTCACAAAGCTCCCAGATTATAAACATGAACTCGATAAATCTTTCAACGCGTTGTTGCATGGGCGGCTTTTAACTTGACTTATTGACAGATACGTAACCATTGAATTTGGGATCATGAGTTGATTTCATGTTTGCATCATCAGATAATATAATAAAACTGATATAGCGTGGTTTTCAGGATTTTGTTGTTTTCCCCGATGGGTAAGGCAAAGGGAACTATGCCCATACAGCCATGTCCTACGTATTTTTTTCTTGATGATTAATGAAATGATAAAAGGTGATGATGATGAAACCTAAGCCCCCACCCTCGGAGTAGACTTCTACTCCGAACCCCAAACGAATTAACTCAAAAGTCCGCATAAACTTTCGAGCTATGAAGCGGCTTCTTGGCACGAAGCGAAAATAGGCAGATACATTTTGTTTATTGAATACCCCGATATAATAACACTCACGAATGTCTTCCGTATAACTTAATGCGATCATTAACAACAAAACACGACTATATTAATTATTTAGATTATTCAATGAAGAAAGCAACTGTCCCGTTCCCGCCAAAAAGCCTCTAATTACTTAATTTTATATATATTTTTTTTAATTTTATAATATTTAGGTAAGTAATGGTGCCGATTCCTGCAGACACCATTGTAAACCTAAACTTATCTTCATCATCACTAATTCAAGAGCCACGCTCTTGTCGGTGTAGCATTCTCCATGCTATTTTTAGGGACAAATACAGACAGTACTCTGTCTGACGCGAGTGGGATAGCGCCCAGAGTAATCTATTACAAAGCCGTACTAGGACTCCTGTCCTCCGCCTCTGAATAGTACTGTCAGTTACTGCTGCCCTCTTGCAGATAACAATCCCTTGTGTGTAATTTATCTTAAAAAAAACCTACTTAATTTTATTTTAGTTTAGCTAAAAGTACAATTCTGGCAGTTTGGTCGTTTAAATAAAAAAAATATTTATGTAGATGATTTTGACACGCCTAAATTTAATAAAAAGTCTACGAGGTTTATGATCAACCAGCTGTTACCGTTTTTGCCGTAAAGTTTAGATACTTACGAAGAATGAATGGAAGTGAGTGAATGAAGTAGTCATTCGAACAAATAAGGCACCAACCTCCGTGGTCCATTGGTTGAGCGTTGGGCTCACGATCCGGAGGTCCTGGGTTCGATTCCCGGTGGGGACATATCACAAAAATTACTTTGCAGTCCCTAGTTTGGTTAGGACATTACTGGCTAATCACCTGATTATCCGAATGTAAGATGATCCGTGCTTCGGAAGGCACGTTAAGCTGTTGGTCCCAGCTACTACTTACTGATGTACGTAGGCCTTTGGCGGTTCAATAGTAACCCTGTCACCAGGGTTGATGGGGTTGGTACTCCACCTCACAACCCACACGATAGAAGAAGATTATTTTGGAATATTTTTTAGTTTTATATTTATACCAAGGGTTACCAACCTCTGGCCGGCGATACGACATCGATCGTTGTACTAAGGTCAGCGTGACCTATGAGGGAATTGTACGATAATGGTGAGGAGATCGGTGGAAATGGGTGGACTTGGGTGGAGATGGGTGGGGATTGTTTTGGTGGGTACTGAAAAGTATCGGTGTCCGAAGGACGTACTCGTAATATACGATCCCGACGACCCGATTACTCTAGCCATAGAGGCGGTCAATCAGCTCGCGGCACCAAACACTTCAGGACCCCGATACCGACACCGGCGTGGTCGACGATTTCCCTCATTCAGCGCTATCGCTATCGACCCACTAGGGTCGATTAATTCTTTCAAATATTCTTCCTCTCTGACGATGCCCTGAGCCGAGGATCGCGCCCAACTGGGCACCCTCAGGCCTGTTGTCTTAAATGTTGTACCGGGTGAGAGCCCTCAGCGCTCCCCATTTGTCCGGCCAAGTAGTTAATACCATCTGCGGCAAATCTACAATGAGTCACGCCAAAAAAAGTACTTAATGATAAAATTGCAGCCTATCATCACGTAAAATAAAAGTACATTACCGGTAAAGTAGCTATGGAACTTGAGAAGCAGTAGAACTATCTTAGTTATTTGTTTGCAGGAGTCTCATCCCCCTAGCATTATCCCGTTTTCCACAGGGTCCGCTTACCTAACCTGAAGATTTGACAGGTCCGGTTTTTTACAGAAGCGACTGCCTGTCTGACCTCTCAAACCGCGAAGGGAAAATCAGCCCAACAGGTTAGGTCACATGCCTCCGAAAATGCATTTTTCGGGAATGTGGGTTTCTTCACTATGTTTTCCTTCTCCTGAGCACGTGATAATCATTTATGATCCAAACATTAAATCGAAAGCAAATTCGACAATTATTGGTTTAGGCCTGTGCTGGATTAGAACCTCAAAGTGAGAGGCAAGCGTTCTACCAGCTACGACGGCTCGATTAATTTCGGATGATTAATTATAATTCACATATACACATAAACAGCCTATATACGTCCCACTGCTGGGCACAGGCCTCCCCTCAATCAACCGGAGGGAGTATGGAGCATACTCCACCACGCTGCTCCGCTGCGGGTTAGTGGAGTTGTTTTTACGGCTAATAGACGGGACCAACGGCTTAACGTGCCCTCCAAAGCACGGAATCATCTTACTTTTTCGGACAATCAGGTGATTCAAGCTTGAAAAGTCCTTCAAAGGACAGTCTCAAAAAGTGATCTCGACAATGTCCCCATCGGGAATCGAACCCGGACCTCCAGATCGTGAGCCTAACGCTCTAACCACTAGACCACGGAGGCTGTTTAATATTGGTACGTCTGTTTGTTCCAGGATGCCAGACAGAAAGCGATGACACATCCCGCCTTCGCCAATGCGGGTAGGCAGGCTGGCATTGAAGTGTGGAGGATTGAGGTAAGCACATAAACAGCCGGGTGAGAGCCTTCAACGCTCCCCATTTGTCCGGCAGTAGTTAATTCCATCTGCGGCAAATCTACAATAAGTAAAAAAAAAAACAGGTAAAGTTTTTTTTTAATAATGCTAAAGAAGAGTGATGATATGATAAATAGATAGCTCAGAGACAAGTTTAATACGAAAATAATTCGTTTGAATTGTATTTTTGGTCGACAGCCAACTTTGTAATGTGATGAAAGCTGTGTCACTGCACTGAGACAAGCGTATGTATATATTCAAAGGAAAGATGAGATCTAAAAGCATGTAAGTATTATGAAAATAGACGTGACACCCATATCCGTGGTAGCGATGTTTATACGTAGTGTTATGTTTATTACCTTCCGATTGTTAGGTTTAATTAAATTTATCACAATAATGGCCCCGATTCCTGCAGACACCGCCTAATTATATTTTAAGTTATATCCGTTATTTTCATATCCGTCGAAAAGGAAAGGGACGGATGATTCACAGCTCTTAATTTTAGGAAGAATGAGTAAATGAATGAATAACCCGGGCGAATCAAAAGGTACGTCGCTGGTATGCAATCCGTTTGACGTGCTGTCTTCTTAACTGTGTCGGGTTATTGACGGATGTAAAATTTTTAGACGGTTGGTTTAGATTTGTGCTTAAAATTTACGTGTGTTCCATAAATTTTATGCTTGTCGATTACCTGTCCCTTTCCTTTTCGGCGGATAAAAAAAAGACAGATATAACTTAAAATAAAATTAGATGGTATTTACAGGAATTAGCACCATTTTATTGATATTTGAGTAAAACAAGTTTTATTTCACTAGCAACACTGTCTTAGGAAAAGAGGGGGTTTACTTGCGTTAGGTCGGTGGCTCGGAGAGTCAGTCGGTTTTACGGAACGGTCCGAGAAGGTTGTGAAAAAGTGTTTGTTTATTATTTATTTATTTATTACTATTAGCTAAAAACATCATCATTACAGGTTTCACTTAACCTAATGCGATTATCAGAGCGATATTAGAAAGAAAGAACAACATCAAAAACAATCACAACGACAAAAATCAATCACAAACAATCTTACTTGCGACATAGTAGTTCAAACGCTACTCTCTGGACCTCCGTCAATGAGCATGTGAACAGATCTAGATTATGTGATAATATTCATTTTGTATTGATTCATTTAGTGTTGATTGAATTATACAAAGTGGTGATAATCTGTGTTTTCATTCTCCCCACTGAAGTTGGTTTCAAGATATTTTATACGAGGAAACACTGATATGTCATTCAGCGTTGCCAGATTTTTTTGCCAAGTCGGGATTTTGAATATTTTTTGAGTGAAAAAAGCGGGATTCTTTCGTCGAAAGCGGGACATAGTAAACAAAACGTATATAATAAAAAGTTTTTCAATATTTATCTTTTAATTTGAGTTCAAATTATGTTTACGTGACAATAGATATGGCAAAAATATCCATAGAAAATGTATATTAATAAAAATATGATATTTTTAATCAGATTTACCCTACCCCCGGCCAGGCGGCCAGTCCACACTTGTCTGTGCCATCCGCCCGCACTTTCTCAGTACGCTGCACGCACGGTCGAGTTATTCCCGAAAAGCGGGACTGAGCCTGTCCCGCGCGGGACATTAAATTTTGATTTAAAAATCGCGACGTCCCGCCAAAATCGGGACGTCTGGCAACGCTGGTTATTACTCGAGTTTATAGTCAGGTTTAGTCTCTTTAGCAAGTATTCTGTACTTATTTATTTATTTTTCTTATTGTTTTATTTTCCCTCAAATAGTTTACATTACGGTTTAGGTACGTAATTATGTGCTTAGACCTTAGAGCCCAGTTCTTTTTGTTTCACTGTTTTTTGATTCCCCAATCGGCTGCAGCTGAAAATCAGCGTCATAGTCTAGCTTCAGCTAGGCCGTGACATTTGCTGAGCTGAAGCCGTTTCTGCATTATGTATAATAATTATTAAGTAATTTCAATACCTAAGTAGTATGCCGAATAAATACTTTTTCTGTCTTTCTTTCTTCTTTCTTCGATTTGTATTCATTATTGTGCCCAGTTGGGCGCGAAACTCGGCTCAGGGCGTAGTCTAAGAGTGGTATTAATAAACCAATCTCAGCTTCGAAACTGCCCTCAAGATCATGTCAATGTGACAGTTCTCATATAAAAACAGAGACTTGAGCATGATCTTGAGGGCAGGCTCAGCTGAGATTCGTTTATTAATACCACCATGAGATATTGTTCAGAAGGCGCGATTTACTCGCCTTTTCATACCACAGAGTAATTAAGATAAGATAGTGTAGTAGGCTGAGCTGTAGGCCATCTACGGGGTCCACAGGTGGCGGATAGTGGAACGGCCATCAGATATGATGGTTAGCTGCGAATATAAAAGTAAGCAGTCCACGACCAAACAGCGACGCGACAGGATTAGCAGAACGTAGAGTTATCTTAGTTATCTGTTTGCAGGGGTAGTAGCAAAAGAGAGGGGGGTGACCGGCAGAGGTTTTCATACAAAATGCGCGTTAGGGCCTTTCCAACTTTCTTTTATTCCGTGATTGAGTATTCTCTATTCTACGCAATTATAATGCCTTTTGGTACGTCGCCCTAATGACTGCACGCTTCTACATGAGATGTACTTACTAATCATTATTTTTCTCTTTTACAGAATTTCGAGCCCGTCCCAGTGGCACAGAAGGACTTCGGAAAATTCTATAAAGGCGATTCCTACATTGTTCTAAAGGTATTGGCCTCGATTCCTGCAGACACCACCTAATTTCAATTTGAGTTATATCCGTCATTTTCTTATTCGAAAGGAAAGGGACGGGTGATTAACTGTTAACACTTTCGGCTGACCGGACGGCTATTTAAAAAAATGTATTATGACACATTAATTTTCCATACAAAATTAGGAGACGCTGAAGGACGTTCTGATTTTGTGATAATCAAGAATAATGTGAAATATGACACAAACGTTACTAAACGTCGTCGTATATAAGCGTTCTATCATAACCGTTATACTACGATCATTAGTAAAAGGAACAACGTCTAACAACGTCATCGTTTATAGAAGTTGCGTCACATGCGGGTAACATAATGTTTACAGTTTAACTAACAACATCTAATGACGCGGACGTTTGAATACGTTCTGTCACGCAATACTCAAAAATCATTATTTATTATTTTGACAACGTTTATAAACGTCGCCGTCAATAGACGCTTTTCTAAATATTTATTATAAAAATCAATAAAAAAAGTTATATTTTGATCACTGAGTAAGTAAAAATATTATTTGCAACAAGAGAATAAGTCGACTTTTTCAATATACGTGTATCGGATGGGTCTACTTCTCAGAGATATAATGCAACTCTATCAGCATAATTACGAATTTCCGTCCAAAACGACAAAAGAGCACGTCAAATCATAGTCCAGGTGAGGATGACGCCGCGGGTACTTCATCAACAGATATAATAGAAGGTCATCGCGGACCACCGCTGCATACAGTGATGGAGTGGGAGTCCACTCAACATCCCGCCCGACACCGCCGCCTGCAAAAATAGAAAGGTTCCTAAGGTAGAAATAGGCACGTTCAGGTTAAGTGTTAACTGCAGAGTTAACACTTAACCTGAACCTGCCGTGGACCACCCTCTGCCTTCTGGATTGTTGGCGCCTGCAGAAAACCACCCAACACCTGCTGCGTCAGCGCAACCTGCATACACTGCGGACTATCCAATACATTCTGCGTTGCTGCAGATATAGAGACTAATTCAGCATCTCCTGCCTGACCATCGCTTGCTGATACAGAGGACAACCCAGGACCCTCTGCGTTGTCAACATCTGCAGATATAGATAATAGTCTAGCATCTCGACAATTTTGCAGTCATTCCAGAGCTCTGAACAGTGTTCAAGCAAACGAGAGGCAGCCAGCAAGACGCAGAACACTTTTTTTTTGACGTGACTTATTGTAGATTTGCCGCAGATGGCATTAACTACTTGGCCGGACAAATGGGAAGCGCTGAAGGCTCTCACCAGGAAAAACGCAGAACATTATATTCAGTAAGAACCTAAACAGTTCATAAGAACATCGGCCATTTCGAAGCCACTCCCGCGACATACAAACCAGCAGGCAACGAGGACCAAGGCGCTAAACACCGCCTCGAGCTACATGTGATTGAGAAAAACCACATTAGATATAGTACCAACATTGTATTTTGATAATGTTTCTACAGGTGCTCAATTTGAATTTGATCGGTCTATTTCTGTTATAACGTATTCAAATTCAATTAAATGTTTCCCCCACACGTTGTAGACTTCTTACCGAGCACCCGTAACTGAGGACGATGTTCGACGTCCCGGTCGTTGTCTGTCGCTTGATTATACGTTTCGAGAACGGCCACGAGACGGGCAACGTTCCCACTGGAGGAACCGTTCCGCGTCCCGCCAGCCGCCTCCCATTCACTTCAGCATCTCTTGAATAACTTCGAGATTGACGAGGTGCTGAATTATCCTCTATATATCAGCAAACAGTGGCGATACAAGAGATGTCGGGTCGATACAAGAGTGGTGGCGATGCAGGACGATGACGAAGAATTATCCACAATATCTACAAGTTGCAGCGACGCAGGAAGCGTCGAGTGGCCCTCCGCAGGAGCGAGCAATATAGCAGGTACAGAGGTGATGTAACAGTTGTCAAAAAGTCTGTTGCTGCTGAAAGTGGTAACGTAGCCATTTATGAGGGACCCTCGATATCTGCAAGCGGCGGTGACACGCGAGACGCTGAGCAGACTTCCACCCCTGCACGCAGCGGGGACCCAGGACGAGTCCCCAATACATCTGTTGATGAAGTATCCGCTTATTACGATATCACGTAAAGTTGTACGGCTCCTATCACCTAAAATTGACACATAAGACGTCTACAATGGCGTAGAGCTTACAGGATGACGTCCATCAACGTTGTGATTGTATGCGTAATAAATGTGTATGTGTGAGTGACCTCTATAAAATGACGGTAAAAACGAATGCAGCGCGGCGCTAGAGATTTGGGAATCTGATGTGTTGTGGCGCAATGACGTAGCTAATAGAATTTAGTATCGGCTGTCAGCGCGCTATCACGTAGTGGGAATAAAATCATATTTTTCTTTGACGGGAATATACGTTGCGTCAATTTGGGTGTTTTTATTTTGACGTATAATGACGTTGCTCAGCCGAAAGTGTTAATTTTCAAATGAAATAAAACCCAGACGAATAAAATAGGCGGTTCGCTGTTATGTAACCCGTTCACGGGTGCTGTCAGCTTAATTCTCAGTGGCGGCCCCAGGGCGGTGCGAACGGTGCGATCGCACCGGGCGCCGTATTAGGGGGGCGCCAAAATCAGCCAAAACGGGACCACCCTGCACTTCCAATTGTAATAAATTAACTGAAATTAAAGCACGTATAAGTAATGGATATCTATTTATTGTATTAATCAAAATAAAACACACCGAATTAATAAAACATTTCACCACACAGACAAAGGAATCACTATTCGCAGAAGGGGGTACGTATTTCCACAAACGGGCAGAGTTTCGTCAACACTTTGTGCACAGTTGAAAATACCGAACACGACTGGTCGCTCCGCTAGCGTGCGCCGGGTTTTTAAAAACTGGAGTAGGCACGTGCTCGGCCGCGTGGGGGTGACTGTGTTGCCATTTTCCTAAATACTGCCTGTCAAGTGTGAATTTATACTAAGCGCCAACATTCGGCCCTCCTGCGCAGTGGCTGTCCTCAGACACACCTGTAAACACATACGTTAATCAATATTAATGGTATTAAACTTTTCTTTTGAATGCACCTGGTCTTACTTTTCCTTGAGTGTCCAAGTTCCGGCAGTACCATAAACATAAACCTAAAACTTTCCTGTGTATGCTCCAGAGTCACAAGCTCCACATACACTAGCGAAAGATCATCAAGACGCAAATGCTCCAGAGTCACAAGCTCCACATAGTACGACTTGATTTTTAAAGGTTCAAGTTTTATGTACCCCACCTCCACTCTCACAAGCTACCAGACTCAAGGCCCCACTTATGATTTATTAGGAAATAGTAAACCAGTAGCATTGCCATGTTTAAAGTGAATGAAAGTTTGAAAGCATTACTCGTTAGCCAACATTCGTTTCTCTGACTGAAAATAATAAGTATTAACCATTATCACAAAAAGATCATGCAGCAGACAAATTCTTACCCAAATTATCAATATTACTTGAAATACATTCATCTTCCCAATTTCCTATATTAATCCATGATTTCATATTTTCCGCACAAACCACTCCAGTATATTTCTTGTTACATCGTTGACTGCCAATAATGTCGGTTATTTTGTATCTGTCTTTACCGAGTATTTGGGTAACTTTAAAAGGGCCTTTGAAAATTGGTAATAATTTCTTGCTACATCCATCATTTTTCTGACTGGGGATTTTAACTAGAACCAAATCACCGATCAAGTATTGTTTTGCTGTAAGTACATCTCTTTGCGTCAAAATTCTGCTTTTGATATTCAGCGCTAGTTTTAATGCGACTGTCTATATCTTTCCTAAGTGCTGTGACGTCAATAATAGTATCATCTTCCGGCAAATATTTGTCACTTTCCATCCTTAAACGATACCCAAAGAACGCCTCGCTGGGGATGGCTTTAATGGTTTTTTGAATGGTACTGTTCATACCTTGCTGTAATGTAGTCAAAGTCTCATCCCAATTTGTATAATCATGATCAGCTCCCAAAGATCGCAAAGCATCTAATATTGTTTTGTTATAGCGTTCTGCTTGTCCATTAGAACGAGGTATTCCAGTTGCTATAGTGTGACAACGAATATTTCTGTCTTCACAATACGTTATAAATGATTTTGATGTAAAAGCCGAGCCCGCATCCGTCACTAGCCTTTTAGGGTTGCCAAAGATTTTGAACAATTTGTTTAATTCATTTAGAACTGAATCTGTTTTCGTATCAGGTACAGCCCAAATGAATACAAATTTTGTGAATGCGTCAACCAGTACCAGGATGTAACTATTCCCTTTTTGAGACTTGACAAATGGCCCCAAGTGATCCATATGTAAGGTATGAAAAGGACGCGCGTATTTAGGGATTGGATACAATTCGCCCTCCTTTTTGCCAGATTTACATTTATTATATAAACAATTTATGCAATTTCTTATATATTTTGTGACCGTCCTTTTCATCCTAGGAAACCAATAGTATTGCCTAATCCTTTCGAGAGTTTTGTCAATCGCAAAATGACCTATATCGTCATGATTATAACGGATCACCTGCCAGATACAATTTTTTGGAACTGCCCACCTACGGCCGAATTCAGTGCGTCGGTAAACTTTATTCCCGAGAAGTTCATAGTTATTAAAAATTTCTTTGTTTTGCTCGGCTTCTCCTGACTCTAAAATTTTTCTTAATTTACAAATCTCATAGTCTTGTTCTTGTACACTTAACAACCAATCACTTTCGTTTATAGCCATGACAGAGTTTTCATTTATATTAAAAGTATCATCCGAAAAGATCCTACTAAGAGCATCAACGTGTTGCATTTTGATACCGGGCCTATGTAAGACTTCAAATGAGAATTCCTGAATCATGAGTACCCAGCGGGCAATTCTCGGTATGATTTCCTTTTTGGTAAGGGCATATTTAACGGCATTACAATCAGTAATAATTTTAAAACGTTTGCCTACCAAATAAAGGCGGAATTTTTGGAGAGATGTCACAATTGCTAATAATTCTAACTCGAACGAATGATACTTTTTTTCATCGCTCGATGTTTGTTTGCTATAATAAAATACCGGTCGTTCTACCCCATCTTCAATTTGAACCAATATTCCCGCAAACCCGTCACGACTTGCATCCGTATATAAAATTGTTTCTTTTTGAGGGTCAAATATAGCTAAAGTCGAATCACTGGTTAGAGAATCTTTAAGCATTTGCATTGCGGTTTCGTGTTCTTGAGTCCAAATCCAATTTTGACCTTTTTTTAAAAGGTTAGTTAAAGGTGAGCTTATAATCGCGCAATTTTTAATAAACTTTCTAAAATAGTTAACTAGACCTAAAAATCTTCGCAATTGATGAACATTTTTAGGTGCCTGCATCTTTTTCACACATTCCACCTTTTCGGGTGTCGGTTTGATGCCGTTTTCATTGACGATGTACCCAAGAAACGTAATTTCTGGTTGTAAAAAGAAACATTTTTTCAGATTTAATGTCAAACCATGTGAAACAAAAGTGTCTAAAACTTTATCCAGAACAAATAAATTATCTTCTAATGTTTTAGTGGCAATCAAAACATCGTCTAAGTAAACAATAACGTTATTGAAGCGTAGGTTACCTAAAATAGTGTTCATCATTCGCTGAAAGATTGATGGACCGTTCGAAATGCCAAAAGGCATTCGCAAAAATTCATATTGTCCATCTTCAGTTACGAATGCAGTCTTGGGAATGGATTCGGGGCTTAGGGGAATTTGGTAATATCCGCTTTTTAAGTCTAAACTTGTAAAATATTTACACCCCTTTAATCTGTCAATTAAATCTTCAATACGGGGCATGGGGTATTTATCTTTAACCGTAAGATCATTTAAAGTTCTATAATCAATGCATAAGCGTTTCTCTTCTACATCTTTTTTGTTCACTAACATAGCACGACTAGCATACGGAGAATTACTCTCGCGTATGATTTTATTGTCCAACAAATCGCCGATCACCTTTCGCATTACAACACGATTATTTTCAGGTAGTCTATAAGGTCTGTAATGAACCGGGGTTTTAGAAGTTAACTCAATCTCCGCTTCGAAACCAGTCACTTTTCCTAAAGATGATAAATCTATAGCAACGCTCTTAGGATACCTTTCGAGAATTTCTTTTATTTTTGGCAAAAATTCGGTTGAGGCGTTAAGAATCATCTCCGGGGTAACTTTTTGAAAGGTTAGAATTTCTCCAATTCTCATATACATAATAGAGGGATTTTCGGTAACGTTCCTTCCAATTAGTACGTCACAGCCGGACAAATCGTCAATCAGATAAAGTTTCACGTTTTCCAATTCAACCTCATCGATTTTCAAATTAATAAGAATATACTCTTTTACAGTAGAAATCACCTTGTTTGAGAATCCTTGTAAGGTTACTGACTGTTCTAATGGGTGAATTTCAAAATTACTTTTTTTTGCTAATTCGGATGAAATCAAAGAGCAGTCACTTCCCATATCGATAAATACTTGTTGGGAAAGACCCCCTAAATAAGCTTGTTTATTGAATTTTTCCTTCCGTTGAGAACTAGTTACGACCTTAACTTCCTCTTGTTTTTCAATCTTAGCAGGTGTTTTTTTGAAATAACAAGCACTATCTGAATGCCCTTTCTTTCCACAGTGGATACACTGGTAAGTACATTCGATTTTTTTATGATTTCCACCACAAACGTAGCAGCTAATAGGCCTGAAGGGCTTACTCGTGGATGAAGCTGAAGGGTTTCTATTACGAGCCGGCGTGTGACTCACAGAACCGGAAGGTCCAGCCGAGGACTTTTCTGGTTGTTTATTGCCGCTAGAAGTAGAAGCTGACGGCCTCTCTTCGGAAATGTTTGATCTATTCAACTCGTATACACGGCCATGCAAAAATGAAGCTAATTGGTTACACGATTTTATATTTCCTGCTTCTATAGACGCAACTAAATTCGGATCTCCAATATTACCTATAATTATAGAGATAATATCAAATTCAGTGAAATTTAAATTTAAACGATCGATTTTCGCTTTTTGCTCGAAACAAAACTCATAAAGGGACTGAGAATTTTTGGGTTTCTGGTTAATGATTTCTTTTAGCAGTGAAAACATATTCCTACGAATTTGGAAAGTACACAGCAATTTATTGCGCCAGTCATTCCAAGACCAACAAGCCCAAATACTTTCATTTTTCAAAAAGGAATCATACCAGATTTTTGCAGTGCCCTTCAACTTATTTAAAGCCTGGAAAATGATTATGTCATCTTTCCAGTTAAAAGTTTTCGCATGTAAAGTCACAATATTTAGCCAATTGTCAATTCTATCCGTGAGGGGGTCGAATTCTGGTACCATAGCATTCAAAACAAAATTGTTGCAACCACTTACTTGCTTGGCCTTCTTGCTACGGCGTGACGGTAGAGGGGGCGTCTTACTCCTGTCGCTAGATGAGCTATTTGAGCTCAAGCTACTTGACGATGGTGATCTTTTCCTCTTCCTCTCGGTTCTCTTTTTTTGTTTGTCTCTCGATTTTCGACCCATGACGGCCTTAAGTGGATCCTTTCAACACTTCTGATGTAATAAATTAACTGAAATTAAAGCACGTATAAGTAATGGATATCTATTTATTGTATTAATCAAAATAAAACACACCGAATTAATAAAACATTTCACCACACAGACAAAGGAATCACTATTCGCAGAAGGGGGTACGTATTTCCACAAACGGGCAGAGTTTCGTCAACACTTTGTGCACAGTTGAAAATACCGAACACGACTGGTCGCTCCGCTAGCGTGCGCCGGGTTTTTAAAAACTGGAGTAGGCACGTGCTCGGCCGCGTGGGGGTGACTGTGTTGCCATTTTCCTAAATACTGCCTGTCAAGTGTGAATTTATACTAAGCGCCAACACAATGGGAATCGGCTTCAGATGCCGAACTTCGATTTCTTAGCCGGTACCGATTATTCCCCGCGCACCGCGCACCGAGCAACAGCGTTAAATTTTACTCCGTCTAAAATTATCTAAAAAGTGGTTATTTCTCAGTGTTTTACCCAGTTACTAAGGTGTAAGTTTTATTCTGCAATAGTTTTAGTTTTCGTTTTATTTTTTTTCATACCATTTAAACGTTGTTGTGTTGTGTTAGACGATCTATGTTTTTTCTTTTATAAATTTTATTTTCAATTATTGTTCTTTTTAATTTGCTAACTTTAGTTTATACTTTTTATTATCAGTGTTGTGTGCGTCTATAATTGGCAGGTATACCGGAACTTTTCCTATGTGTATTTTATATTGTGTTTGTGTATGTACTGCTGTTGATGTACCATAATAAATAAATAAATAGTCGTGGGATGTCTGGGAGATGACCAGTATGGGTTCAGGGAAAAGAAAGGCACAACACAAGCAATAGCCCCGATTCCTGCAGACATCTCTTAATTTTACTTTAAGTTATACCTGTCATTTTCTTATCCGCCGAAAAGGAAAGGGACGGATGATTGACAGCTCTTAATTTTAGGAAGAATGAGTAAATAAATGAATAACCCGGGCGAATTTTTAGACGGTTGTTTTAGATTTGTGCTTAAAATTGACGTGTGTTCCATAAATTTTATGCTTGTCGATTACCCGTCCCTTTCCTTTTCGGCGGATAAGAAAATGACAGATATAACCTAAAATAAAATTAGATGGTATTTACAGGAATTAGCACCAATATTAGCCTTAAGACTGGTAATTTATTCCGCAGACGACATCAGACAAGCGTAACAACTTGTCATGGGACATCCACTACTGGATAGGCAGCGAGTCCACCCAGGACGAGTCTGGTGCGGCGGCCATTTTGACCGTGGGGCTCGATGACAAGTTCAACGGAGCAGCCGTGCAGCACCGACAGACTATGGGTTACGAGAGCTCCGATTTCACAGCGCTGTTTCCCCCAGGTAGGTATACCGGCGTGCGTGAGAGCCCTCAGCGCTCCCCATTTGTCCGGCCAAGTAGTTAATGCCATCTACAACAAGTCCTCTCCTCTGACGGTACCGAGTGTGCGCGAATTCCCGGAATCATGCGAAGTTCGCTTCGGAAGATACCAATTGCGCGAATTAGACCGGACAACTTCCGTCCAGTCGAGGTGGTCAAAAACTTGATCCCGGTGAAAGAACTGGTGGGGAGCGGGGAGCTGCCGTTCTGTACGTAGTATATACATAAACAGCCTATATACGTCCCACTGCTGGGCACAGACCTCCCCTTAATCAACCTGAGGGGGTATGGAGTCTATGGAGCATACTCCACCACGCTGCTCCAATGCGGCTCCAATGTTGGTGGAGGTGTTTTTACGGCTAATAGCCGGGACCAACGGCTTGCCATGCCTTCCGAGGCACGGAATCATCTTACTTTTTCGGACAATCAGGTGATTCAAGCCTGAAAAGTCCTTACCAAACAAAGGACAGTCTCCCAAATTGAAGTTGATTTCGACAATGTCCCCATCGGGAATCGAACCCGGACCTCCAGATCGTGATCGTGACCTGTACGTAGTATTGTTCCTTATTCTATGCCGTGACTAACTTTGACTTTTCTTTGTATCAGCAATTCGCTACCTAGACGGAGGGCATGCATCAGGATTCAACCACGTGACCACAAACGCAGGCGCCGCCAAGAGACTGTTCCAGATCAAAGGGAAGAGGAACGTTAGGGTCAGACAGGTATGCCAAAAGTCTATTCATTACAGACATGTACCAATTTTTTTTTTTTTTTACAGTCATGAGTAATATGTATAATGTACCCACTTTAGGACTCTGTCGCACTAACATATTTGACATTTAGTGAGACTTACAGTTCAATTTGTCAAAAAAGTTAATGTGACATGGTACCAAAGTGTATACATATTAATGCTCGTGACCGTACCACTTTATTAAATTGTATTCGTAAATGTATTTAGTTAAGCGTACCTAGTCAAATTAATTTTAATCATATTCACATTTATATTGACTCACATTATTTTAATATCTAATTGAAATTGTAATTTAAATATATTAGAATTAAAAATTGTACACCTAGACTGGTATGCTGCAGTGGATGTATGTAATATTGTTTAAGGCCTTCTTGACCTGTAGCAGTGCAATAAATACCTACATTTGAATTTGAAAATACCTATAGAAAATAGGAACGTAACTTACACGCGTTTATTTTGTTAGAAGAATTAATATACTATTTTTTTATTGTGTGATAATTTGAAATAATAAAAAATACTCGTAATTAGAAACGGTTGAACGACCTCTGTAGTCCTGTGGTGGAGCGTTGGGTTCACTTGTTGGAGGGGAAAAAATTACTTGGCTATCCTCACTTGTTGGGGAGAAAAAATAACTTGCCTATCCCCAATTGTTGGGGGGGGGGAAACTTGGCTATCCTCACTTGTTGGGGAAAAACAGAACTTGCCTATCCCCACTTCTTTGGGGAATAGAACTTGCCTATCCCCACTTCTTGGGGAAAAAGAACTTTGCTATTTTATTTAACAGCAGCAGGATGACAGCATTAAAAATAGGTACAAAATGATTGTTTTGAACTAGAACCCAGCCCATGACTTGTGTGCTTTACGAGAGAAAATTAAATGTTCGTTCTAACATGCAGTTATACAAAACACACAAAACCTAAATGTAAACTAAGTCCAACTTCTTCTTCTTCTTCTTCTTATCGTGTGGATTGTGAGGAGGAATACTAGCCCATTATTAGTCCATTATTTGTATTACACAAATAATGCAATTCCATTTGTTAGACGGAGGAGGGGAAAGAACTTGGCTAGTTCCACAGCTTGTTGGACAAAAAAAGAACTTAGCTATCCCCGCTTGTTGGGGGGAAAAGAACTTTGATATCCCTCCTGTACTTTCCCCTTAGGTGGACCCGGTGATCTCGTCAATGAACAAAGGCGACGTGTTCATCTTGGACGTGGACCACGACATCTACGTGTACGTGGGTGAGAAGGCGAAGAACGTGGAGAGGCTGAAGGCCATATCGGTGGCCAACCAGGTCCGAGACCAGGACCACAACGGCAGGGGTCGCGTTGAGATCATCGGTAAGCTAATCACCTTGAAACACATCCTTTTTTTTTTGACTTGACTTATTCTATATACTCCCCATTTGTCCAGTTGTCTGATAAAATTATGTTGTTCTTTTTGGTCCCATAAAGCAGTATTTTGTGTATGTTTTCTTCCAGATCAATACTCAAGTGAAGTTGATGTCCAGAGGTTCTTCACGGCTCTGGGGTCCGGGTCGAGGCAGCTGGTGCCTGATGAGAGCGCTGGAGGAGATGACCAGGTAGGCTTCCTCTTTATAAGCTTGTAATAGACCTGATAAGCTTTAAATACTTCTCCTTCCTTCCAGGGATGTTATGGATATGAAATTTCGGATACGGATTGGATAGGTACGGATTTAAGAATGATTATTATACCGGTTACGGTTACGGATAATGGCCCCGATTCCTGCAGACACCTCCTAATTTTATTTTAAGTTATACCCGTCATTTTCTTATACGCCGAAAAGGAAAGGGACGGATGATTAACAACTGTTAATTTCAAAATGAATGAGTGGATGAATGAATAATGGCCCCGAATGAGGGAAATCGTCGACCACGCCGGCGGGGTCGGTATCGGGGTCCTGAAGTGTTTGGTGTCGCGAGTTGATTGGCTGCCTCTATGGCTGGAGTAATCGGGTTGTCGGGATCGTATATTACAGAAATCAGAAATCATTTATTCGCTTAGGATAGGTAGGTACAGAGTCACAATATGGTATAAAGCAGTGTTACAGCATCTCTATCCTGCTAATTATTATTAGCATGCAAATGTCAAAAATTCAAAAATTCTCTAATACTATAAAAACTATTAGTAATAAGCCATTCGCGTAATTTAAAAGTCATAACTTTAGTGGGTCCGTTACGTCCTTCGGACGCCGATACTTTTCAGTGCGTAGATGCTGTGACTTGCATGTCATAGCATCTAATATTAGATAAGGCTACTAACATACATATATAAACTCACACCTATTTCCCACAAAACAATAAACCTCAATGTCCTGTTTCGCAGCAATTCGAACGCAGCGAGGAGCAGGCAGTGGTCCTCTCGGAAGTGTCAGACAGCAGTGGTACTCTTAAGGTCACGCCGCTCTCCAAGCCATACAAACAGGAGCAACTCAAGCCACAGGTATTGCTGTCCAGCCAAGGGGGGTTAAAAAGGCCACATCAAAGTTATTCATCTAGAATAAGAATAAAATGGAGGAGCTCGGTGGCGCAGCGGTAACGCGCTCGGTCTGCAATTGTTGAAGTTGAGCAACTTTCGCAAAGGCTGGTCATAGGATGGGTGACCACAAAAATATAAAATAAAGTTTTCATCTCGAGTTCCTCCGTGCTTCGGAAGGCACGTTAAGCCGTTGGTCCTGGCTGCATTAGCAGTCGTTAATAACCATCAATCCGCACTGGGCCCGCGTGATGGTTTAAGGCCCGATCTCCCTATCCATCCATAGGGAAGGCCCGTGCCCCAGCAGTGGGGACGTTAATGGGCTGATGATGACGAAGAATAAAATAAATTTATTGCCAGTAACAATTTACAGACAGAGGGCAGCAGTAACTGTCAGTAGTATTCAGAGGCGGAGGTCAGGAGTCCTAGTATGGCTTTGTAATAGACTAATAGGCCATCCCACTTGCGTCAGACAGAGTACGGCGGAAGGCAAGAGGGAAACCACTGCCCTATTTTTTCCCTAAAAAGTAGCATGGAAAATGCTGCACCGACAAGAGCGTGGCTCTTAAATTGATGATGATGAACAATTTACATTTGCTTGAACTAGGTAATTATGAATATTACGAATACGGGCAAAAGGAAATGGCTCAGCTTGTACTGTGATGGAGCCATGATAGGGGCCATCCAGCGCTGGTTTTCAGACATTTCCTCTTCCTGGGATATTGTGCGGAAGTAACTGTCAACGAAGGCTAGATGACATTAAATAGGAATATACAGCAGCTTTAGGTAAAAAAAACAATACTTAATCTAAAAAAGCAATATTGAGATTGCTACTTAGCAATAAGGCCGCCTATTGTACTAATTCTATTTCTCTTTTGTTTTGTTTTTTGTTTTTTCCTGTTTGTGCAATAAAGTATTTGTTTATGTTATGTTATGCAATTTGACATTTGCGCGTTTTGACATTTGAGCACAAAAATGTCTAATAGCAATATTGCTTTTTAGATGTATTGCTTCAATGTGGCCTTTTTAACACCCCAGTGGTAAGTAAAACTACGATCAATCTTCTATCGTGTGGGTTGTGAGGTGGATTACCAACCCCATCAACCCTGGTGCCAGGTGTATATACAATTTAGTAATTTGGATGACTAATATCAATTCCCAGACAGTTAATCCCATGCATTCATCATCTTCCTAGCATAATCCCGTATTTTTTTTCACAGGGTCCGCTTACATAACCTGAAGATTTGACAGGTCCGGTTTTTTACAGATACGACTGCCTGTCTATCCTTCCAACCCGCGACGGGAAAGCTAGCCCAGTTAGTAGAACACTTGCATCTCACTTTGAGGTCGCAGGTTCGAATCCAGCACAGGCCTAAAGCAATGATGGTCGAATTTGTTTTCGAATTCATGTTCGGATCATAAATTATTATCACGTGCTTAGCGGTGAAGGAAAACATCGTGAGGAAACCCACATTCCCGAGAAATGCATTTTCGGAGGTCTTACTAGACTACTCGTATAATTCTATTAAAAGTTGTTGTGATAATTCTATTAAAAGTTATTTCTTGATAAAATGTTAATAATACTTATATAATTTATACTAGAATATATATAATCATCATCAATTTAAGAGCCACGCTCTTGTCGGTGTAGCATTTTCCGAATACTCCATATAATATGTTACATTAATTGTTAAGTAGATAATTGGTTAAAGCTTATTGTATAAATGTAAATTCTGACCACGTAACAAATGTTATGCCTAAGTTGCTGTGCCCCAACGGGGCGTCACAATGTACCTACCACATCCTGTATACCACCTATGTAAAACTGTGACTTGCAATAAATGATTATGATTATGAATTGGGTTGGTATTCCCTTCGCGGGTTGGAAGGTCAGACAGGCAGTCGCTTCTGTAAAAAACCGGACCTGTCAAATCTTCAGGTTAGGTAAGCGGAACCTGTGAGAAACGGAATAATGCTAGGGAGACGATGATTATGATATAATTCAATGAATAAACATGATAATCTCCCAGGAAGTCTACATCCTGGACACGGTGAGTGGCAGCATCTACGTGTGGGTCGGGAAGCAGTCCACAGAGCGGGAGAAGTCGGAGGCCATGTCCAAAGCCCAGCAGTATCTGGCAGCCAAGAAGTACCCGTCGTGGGTGCATGTGTCAAGGGTGCCTCAGGGGGCGGAGCCCGCGGTGTTCAAGCAGTACTTCTCCACCTGGAGGGACGTTGGGATGTCGCATTCTAGACTCGTCAGGTCTGTTAACGGTAAGTCGTTAGCGTAGAACGTTTTATACAGGGTGTTAGTGACATCGTAACGAAAACTTTGAGGGATGATTGAGGCCATGATTCTGAGTTTATATCAAGTGGAATTTTCCGTCGCAAAAGTATGGAACTGAAAATAATTCTTAAAAAAAACAACGACGTGAATTTTCCGACAGGAAATTCCACTTGATATCAACTCAGAATCATGGCCTGAATCATCCCTTCCAGTATTCGTTACGGTGGCACTAACACCCTTACCTACTTGTATAGCTACCTGTATGTACTTGTACGGGGTGTAGGTGTAATTGACATCGTAACGAATACTGAGGGGGCTGATTCAGCTCATTATTCAAAGTTTTCGTTACGATGTCACTAACACCCTGTATATTATAATTAAAACACATAATAACGGGTTCTTACCGCATTTAAATCAGGGATATATGACTCCCGATATTTCGACACTGTTGCAAGTGCCATGATCACGGGATGATGTGAAGAACCCGTTATTGGTGCTAATTCCTGCAGACGCCACCTAATTTTATTTTAAGTTATACCTGTCATTTTCTCATCCGTTGAAAAAGAAAGGGACGGGTAATCAACAGGCATAAAATTTATGGAATACACGTCAATTTCAAGCAGAAATCTAAAACAACCATCGGCCAATAACCCAACAAAATTAAGTTGACAGCACATGTGAAACGGTTTGCATACCAGCGAGGTACCTTTTTGATTCGCCCAGATTATTCATTCTTCTTAAATTAAGAGCTGTCAATCAGCCGTCCCTTTCCTCTTAGGCGGATATGAAAATGACAGGTGTAACTTAAAATAAAATTAGGAGGTGTCTGCAGGAATCGGGGCCAATAACCGCGTAAACTTAAAACCCTGTATATTTGCCCTATTGTGCGTATTTTTATTCGTATGTTTATGTCCTTAAAACATACGAAAAAAATTAAAAAAATAATTTGATTAATTAATTAATTTGATTTAAAATTTATAATCAATTTGCTTAATTTTTATGTCCTTTGTATTATATGTCGTTGTGCAATAAAGTATTATTTATTGATTGATTGATTTATGATTTCTGTCGATTTGATGGTGTTGTGTTTTTGATTGGTAACGTGTTTTATGTTTCACAGGAGACGCGTCTTCAATGAGTTCCTATGAACCCTCCTGGACCGGGTACTCCCGTCAGGTTCAGCCTCGTCTATACGAGGTGTCCCTCAACGCTAACAACTTAAGGTTCACATTGCTTCCGGAGATTCGGCAGAGCGTAAGTATTCTTCTTCTATCGTGTGGGTTGTGAGGTGGATTAAATTACCAACCCCATCAACCCTGGTGTCAGGGTTACTATTGAGCCCCCTAAAGCCCCTGACATGGCTCATGTAATGACTACTAATTTACATCAGTACGTAGTAAGCGAGACCAACGGCTTAACGTGCCTTCCGAAGCACGGATCATCTTTCTTTCGGACAACCAGGTGATCATAATTAAAGCACATAATAACGGGTTCTTACCGCGTTTAAATGGGGATATGCCACGAATGATGATTCATCCCGTGATCATGGCACTTGCAACAGTGTCGAAATATCGGGAGTCTCATATCCCCATTTAAACGCGGTAAGAACCCGTTATTATGTGCTTTAATTATCATAATAACCGCGTTACCACTTAAAACAATGTATAACCAGGTGATCAGCCTGTAATGTATGTATGCAGTATGAAGCAACACATCTTTTAAAAACCAATGAGGGTACATTACAAGTTATTTAGTAACTAGAGGAACACATTTAATACCAGACATTTTTATCATTTAGGTAGCTATTAATCTTATAATAAGCTTTTTTACATAAAGTAAGCTTCACATGAGCTTTAAATTTATTTTCTGACAAAACCTCTTCGTGAGCTTATGTTAAGTTGTTCTATCCTCAGGAGTTGCAGTCAGATGAGGCCTACGTGCTGGACACGGGTCGTCAGGTGTTCGTCTGGCTTGGAGACGAAGCCCCGCAGCACCTCATCAAATCTGCCACCATCATTGCCAATGTAACTACAATTATTTTCTCTCTCCAAAAAAAAAATCAGACTTTTTTTCAAAATTGGCTTACATAGCCAGCGCTTTTTGAACGTCAAAAATTAAATTACATATTATGTAACTAGCTAACTCATGTAACGACTACTTACTTACATCAGTAAGTAGTAACCGGGACCAACGGCTTAACGTGCCTTCCGGAGTACGGATCATCTTACTTTCGGACAATTAGGTGATTCAAGCCTGTAATGTCCGAACAAACAAAGGACAATCTCACAAAGTGATTTCGACAATGTCCCCATCGGGAATCAAACCTGGACCTCCAGATCGTGAGCCCACCGCTCTAACCACTAGACCACGGAGGCTGTTAAATTAAACTGTAACGGGTTGGTTGCTTGGTTCCGTCCCAAAAAGTGATATTCGACAGGGTCGGGAATCGAACCCGGACCTCCAAATAGTGACCCCAATACATTGTTTTAAGTTTACGCGGTTATTATCATAATTAAAGCACAATAATAAGGGTTTTAATATCGGGAGTCTCATATCCCCATTTAAACGCGGTAAGAACCCGTTATTATGTGCTTTAATTAGTGACCCCAATGCTTTAACCACTAGATTAAGTTTTTTTTTTTGTTAACAGGCATACGCAGGGACCCACCCCGCCGATAACATTAACATGTATGTGACCAAACAAGGACTAGAACCTACTGACTTCACACTTATGTTCGATCAATGGGACCCTGATATGTGGAAGGTAGATTTTTTTTTTACAAGTAACAAGAAACATTTATTGAGAAGCTGTGTAGGTACATACATGCAGGTATCAAACATTATGAAATTGTCTCAACAGCATGTCCATGTCGGACGTACAATATTGCAAATAATGTCAGTATTAAGCATCAAGGAATCAAGGAAGTACCTAATAATTAATCACATTATAAACATTTGTCAATTTTAAATATCATTGTTGTTGAAAATATTCATTCAAGTCATAAAATTCCATATCAACTAGCCAATTTTTTAGTAAGATGATACGTGCTTCGGAAGGCACGTCAAGCTGTTGGTCCCGGTTACTACTTACGTAAGTTAGTAGTCGTTACATGCCATGTCAGGGGCCTTTATCGGCTCAGTAGTAACCCTGACACGAGCGTTGATGTGGTAATCCACCTCACTACCCACACCATAGAAGAAGGACCTCCACCAACCCGCACAGTGGAGGATCGTGGTGGAGTATGCTCCATACCCCCTCCGATTGATTGAGGGGAGGCCTGTGCCCAGCAGTGGGACGTATATAGGCTGTTTATGTTATGTATGAGTGACGAAGTGCAGTTCTCACTAACACAGTTGGCTCGAGCTGTTTATGTTATGTTACATACATACATACATACATAAACTCACGCCTATTTCTCATCGGGGTAAGCAGAGACAATAGAATTCCATTTGCTTCGATCCTGACACACTTCACTTTTTTATAATAACCTCGTAACGCCGAAGCATAATTACGATTTCGAAGTAATAAACGACGGTGGTACCTTGAAAAGGACCAAATTTTTGTAGTCGTAAAGGCCGAGCACTTCAAGTACAAATTTTAAAGTGTTAGAGTTATCCGATCGGGTTCAAATTAAGTGGAGACCTATGTAAGGATGAATAGAAGACATTTTTGAAAAAAATACGTTTTTTTTAGTTCTTCCAGAAGGACTCCCGGTTTGAGTCACTACTTTTAGTAAAATTTGAAAAATATTATTATTATAAAGGGTTATGTATTTTTTCATTAACATACATACCTATTTGTACGTCATAAATATGTGTATATACTTACATATTTAAATATAAAATAAGTAACGAGTTTTAGTTTTTATGATGTAGTTTGTGATTAGTCCCTTCGGCCTTTATGACTACAATTATTTGGTCCTTCTCAGAGGACCTCAGGGCTTACGAGGTTTTACACTGTGGGACGCCGGAGTTGTGGAGTAAAATAAGAGACGTGTGTCTTCTAAGACGGTCGTTTATTGTCTGTCTATGGATATGACATATAACATAGATATGTATATTACATAGGTGTGGAGGTACACACTACATTATGTATACTTATTTATATTTTTATTCATTGTTTTAAGTTTACGCGGTTATTATCATAATTAAAACACATAATAACGGGTTCTTACCGCGTTTGAAATAGGGATAGAGGGAGAGAAAGAGGGTAGACAGATATGTCTGCCCGTAGAAAATTATGGATCTACCTACTCCACTCCAATCTCATCAGTCGTCCCGTGATCATGGCACTTGCAACAGTGTCGAAATATCGGGAGTCTCATATCCCTATTTCAAACGCGGTAAGAACCCGTTATTATGTGTTTTAATATATTTTTTTTTTTTTTTTCAGAAAATAAGGGATTACGAAGCCGACAGAGAGAGGGAGTTAAGAGACAATGAAATCGACGTCGACAAATAAAAATAATATTGTTAACTGTTATTAAAAGCACAGTAATAAAAAAGTACCTATAAATTGCATAAATGTAATTTTGTAACTGAACAAGGAATAAAATAATAAATAAACAAATACTCGAAAACATTATACTTGTCTATACATTGTTTTAAGTTTACGCGGTTATTCATCATCATCATCAATTTAAGAGCCACGCTCTTGTCGGTGTAGCATTTTCCGAATACTCTCCATGCTACTTTTTAGGGAAAAATAGGGCAGTGGTTTCCCTCTTGCCTTCCGCCCCGCAGTACTCTGTCTGACGCGAGTGGGATGGCGCCCAGAGTAGTCTATTACAAAGCCATACTAGGACTCCTGTCCTCTGCCTCTGAATAGTACTGACAGTTACTGCTGCCCTCTGTCAGGTTCCAGGTTACAGTCCCTGTGACATGCCCCTTCCGTCCTGCATTGCCGTACCGATGGCTCCCATCTCCGCCTCTGCAGCCGTTGAGGTCTTCACCCGTATCCCTGGGCAAGGGTTCTACGTTATACCCCGTAGGTCTGGGTCCCTATTCGAACTCAGCCACCATCTCACTCCGGCCTACTGAAGTAAGAGGCGCCCACCCCCGCGGCAAGGACGCGCCGAACAGGAATTGCCCCAGTGGAGGGCAGAGAAGATGACTCTGTTCCCCCTGGGGCCGGGTTAATGGTCTTGTATGGAACCAAGACCAAGGGCCCGGTTATTATCATAATTAAAACACATAATAACGGGTTCTTACCGCGTTTAAATGGGGATATGAGACTCCCGATATTTCGGCACTGTTGCACTGTTGTCAGTCATCCCGTGATCATGGCACTTGCAACAGTGTCGAAATATCGGGAGTCTCATATCCATTCCGTATCCGTATCTCGTCTCATATCCGTATCCATTTAAACGCGGTAAGAACCCGTTATTATGTGTTTTAATTATTATACTTGTCTACCTAATTATTTTTATAGTGTTTTAATTATAACATAAATTCCCCACTCACTCATTCAATTAGGTCCTGTGGGTCACCGGTATCGCGTCGACGAAAGTGTATCTCTATCTCATACAGAGGGCGATGAACTTTCAACCTCGCCAATCAATGTCTTGTAAAACATGTTTAGGGTTCCGTTGTGATTCTGGTTAATAAGACCAACATAACAAACATAACATAAACGTCCCACTGCTGCCTATATACGTCCCACTGCTGGGCACAGGCCTCCCCTCAATCAACCGGAGGGGGTATGGAGCATACTCCACCACGCTGCTCCAATGCGGGTTGGTGGAGGTGCTTTTACGGCTAATAGCCGGGACTAACGGCTTAACGTGCCCTCCGAAGCACGAAATCATCTTACTTTTTCGGACAAGCCTGAAAAGTCCTTACCAAACAAAGGACAGTCTCACAAAGTGATTTCGACAATGTCCCCATCCGGAATCGAACCCGGCCCTCCAGATCGTGAGCCTAACGCTCTAACCACTAGACCACGGAAACTGTTGGTTAAAAATACCACAAATGAGGGACTTTCCAGGCTACATACATACATACATAAACTCACACCTATTTCCCACCGGGGTAAGCAGAGACCATAGAATTCCATTTGCTTCGATCCTGACACACTTTTCTTGCTTCCTCCACATTCATCAATCGCTTCATACACGCACGCCGGTTCAGAGTAGATCGTATTGAACCTTTTCTAAGGACATCTCCAATTTGGTCATCGTAAGTCCTTCTCGGTCTTCCTCTGCCAGCCTACCATCAACTTTCGCTTTATATAGAGAAAGAGAGAGAAAATGTTTATTCAACAAATTGTGACACATTACATACGAAGTGTTACAAACAGAGTAAAAACAACAAAATATCATAAAACAATTTTTAAAACTCAGTACATAATGTGGCACAGCAGTGAATAGGACACGAACTCAGCATTGTGTCTATTTCCGGAGAAACAGACGCTGTTTTTCAGTCGCTCCTTAATTTTCCGTCTGTTGGATCCCGCGAAGCTGACATGACTCATAGCGCAAATAAGCAATGTAGGTATCTATCAGATAGAGTTACATATATAAACAAAATATATTTGAACAATTATATATTAGGTATGCATAAATATTAATAGAGAATAGGTAATAACACTGCAACAGCACAATTATAACAATAAATATAATACGTAAGGTGAATAACAAAAGTATCAGTAAGTACATAATTATAAAATTGGGAAACAGGATGCTTTACCACCAGGACGCCCGTTGTTTCTCCACAAGCAAACCTTTAAGGTGCTTCTTAAAAGTAGATTTACAAACAATATACCGCTTTATTACTCGGGTACATCATCACACATCATCACCAGCCCATTAACGTACCAGCATAGCGGTATGCTGGTTAATAAACGGTATCAGAATACCAGTGTCGTGGCTCGCGCCGCGGCTTATGCTGAGTGAGGCCCTTTTATAAAGGACACCACCACCATCGTTGACCAGTCCATACACACAATTATTTGTATTTCTCGTGTATGTTGTCTTTTATTTTTTTTTTATTATGTGTTTGATTGTAAGTTATGTGTTACTCCGTGTTTTATATTTGTTATTTATTTTATATTTGTTACTGTGGTGTCCCTTTATAATAAACGTATCTTTCTTTCTTTCTTTCTAACGTCCCCACTGCTGGGGCACGGGCCTTCCCTATGGATGGATAGGCAGATCGGGCCTTAAACCACCACGCGGGCCCAGTGCGGATTGGTGGTTATTAACGACTGCTAATGCAGCCGGGACCAACGGCTTAACGTGCCTTCCGAATCACGGAGGAGCTCGAGATGAAAACTTTTTTTTTGTGGTTACCCATCCTATGACCGAAAGCGAAAGTTGCTTAACTTCAACAATCGCAGACCGAGCGCGTCCCGCTGCGCCACCGAGCTCCTCCTCCTGCCGTTTGAAATAAATGCCTTTTATTTAAGTATATCTTATTTAATCAGCAGAACCATCAAAGTAAGTCTGAATCGCACTTAGCCGGTTTTTATCTCAAATAAGCAAACAAAATATTGTTGGCTTTTAAAACCGGCTGGTTTTACTGCATTTACAACCTTGAATCTTACAACAAGCTTTCATTACGTTAGTTTTAATAAAATCAATGTCTAGAAATGTGTTGTAGCTCTTTTCTTGTTATCAAAGTTTAAAAGAAACAATATAAGTACAATAAATATTTTTATTAATTACTATCAGACGACGCCCTGAGCCGGGGTTCGCGCCCAACTGGGCACCCGCAGGCCTGTTGTCTTAAATTTTGTACCGGGTGAGAGCACTCACAGCGCTCCCCATTTTTGCGGTGAAGTAGTTAATGTCATTTGCGGCAAATCTACAACAAGTCACGTTCAAAATGATAATTAAACAAATTAAGCTGTGTGTTATTGTGTTAGTGTTTATAAATAGCGCTTTTAGCTATGGATATCGTAAGAAAAACAATCTGAAACAAGTTTTCGGTTGGGATCAAATTGGATACGACTTCGACGGAGTACAATGTAAGTACCACGGTATCTACTGGGCACCCTCAGGGATGTTGTCTAAAATTTTGTACCGGGTGAGGGCCCTCAGCGCTCCCCATTTGTCCGGCCAAGTGGTTAAGGCTATCTGCGGCAAATCTACAGTCAAAAATCACTACTTGACCGAGCATATTTTTATTATGTAAGTACCTATGTCGTTTCCCTATCTCGGGCCTGTGGACCGAATGCTTAACGTGCTCTCCGAAGCATTGATCATCTTACTTTCGGACAATCCGGTAATCAGCCTGTAATTTCCTAACCAAACTAGGGACCCCCAAAAATGTCTATTTATGGGGGTCATGACCCCCAAAAATATCTTTATTTAGTAGGTAACATAGTTACACTTTGAATCGTCATTTTTTACATAACTTTTATGTTATGAGTTTATTGTTTCAGACACAAACAACACAGACCATGAACACGATCCAAAGGGCGGTGTGATACATTATGACGATGAAATAGCAGAGTCGCGGAAATTCTTCATTGCTTATAGCAATGTTCCCATCGGGTTTGAGGTCTATGGTGACCGAGTGTTTGTCACCGTGCCCAGGAGACGCCATGGTAAAGTAATAATAATAGTCCCCCATAGCTCCAGTATCCCGGCCCACTAACCCCCAACCCAATAGCCCACTTCCCTTTGTTCCCATAATCTGCAATAGTCCTATACGAACCGGGGATTGTCTTTGGGTGCATACAGGGATAATCGCCGGTTGGTGTCACACAACATTTAGATTAAATTGTCTTAAGGGGCCTCTACGTGTTGGCTTCGGCCCCACGCACGCCTTCCAAAAGTCCGGGACTCCATAGGCCCGAGATATGAAAAAGACATACAAATAATAATAAAAAAGTGTATTTAGGTAAAACCTACGACACACATATAGTACCTCATTTAAGGCTGATGGGTGGGACCCTCGCTCATACTCCACCATGTATGGGAGCATACTCCACCAACCCGCATTGGTGGAGCAGCGTGGTGGAGTATGCTCCATACCCCCTCCGGTTGATTGAGGGGAGGCCTGTGCCCAGCAGTGGAACGTATATAGGCTGTTTGTGGGACCCTCGCTCAGTAACAATAGATGGCTTAAGTGTAGCCACACCATTCGGTGACAGAAATTATTATTTTTGTCATAGATAAACTAAGCTAAATGTGCTATACACCTTTTTGCCACTACTTGAAGGTCTAGGTTATGGGCGATAGGCTGATCCCTTATCACCATAAGGTTCATCATATCCAGCTTACGACATCGTATCAACAGTGGCTGCAAGTTGTCTTTGATTACTTGTGGCTCTGCCCACCCCATTAGGGATTACGGGCGTGAGTTTATGTATGTATGTATGTATGTTGAAGGTCTAGAGAACCTACAAACAATAAAACATAGGTATTATAAATCCTTCCTATATTCTTCAGGTTTACTCTGGTTCTGAAGTTATTGACAAATTCCTATTCAAATATACTTTTTACTACTTATTATTAGAAACTACATAATAAAATAAGTTTTGTTAAGGTTTATTTGTAACAAAAAGAGGACGTAACTTCAGATCCAGAGTAAACCTGAAGAAAATAGGAAGGGTTTATAATATTTTTTATTGTTTGTAGGTTCTCTAGACCTTCAAGTAGTGGCAAAAGGTGTAGAGCTCATTTAGCTTAGTTTAGAGGTATATATGACACAAATAGGTAATAATTTCGATCACCGAATGCACTACACTACACACTACACTACACACACACACACCACTGGGCTACACTTTGTTATTTGTTCAATAAACCTTAAAAAAGATATTTTTGAATTTGAATATTCACAGGAATCCCATCAACCCTGAACTACGTGGATTACCATGCCAATCAGAAGGCATCGACTTCGCCCCTTCTCAAGCCGTATCCTGATGTAGCGCGAAGTAAGCAGCTGGTGTCTGTGTACAGACCAAGAGCTGATGTCTGCGGAAGGTTGTGGATGGTGGACACAGGACTTATCGAAGTACCCGGTAAGTACGTTTGCCATAGAGGCAGCCAATCAGCTCGCGACACCAAACACACCAGGACCCCGCCGCCGGCGTGATCGACGATTTCCCTCAATCAGCGCTTATCGCTTTAAACCCACTAGGGTCGATTAATTCTTTCAAATATTTTTCCTCTCAGACACCGCCCTGAGCCGAGGTTCGCGCCCAACTGGGCACCCTCAGGCCTGTTGTCTTAAACGTTGTAACCGGGTGAGAGCCTTCAGCTCTCCCTATTTGTCCGGCCAAGTAGTTAATGCCATCTGCGGCAAATGTACAAAAAGTCACGTCAAAAAACAAAGCAGTTACCGTGCAGATCCTACAGGTTACACGTCGTTTCTGTAATATACCAAAAAACACCTACAAAAACACTAAATTTTATAATTATAATAACTAACGGTTCATAATTTCACCACTGTTTACAAATAATTCGCTAGGCTCAGTGACTGCACTTTTGCTCTTTGATTGTACATAAGTACACACATACAGTCATGAGCAATATCATGTACCCACTTTACAACCCTGTCGCACTATCATATTTGACATTTAATGAGGCTTACGGTTTAATTTGCCAAAAAAGTTAGTGAGACATGGTTGCAAAGTGTATACATATTAGTACTCGTGACCGTACACTTAACCCTTTCTGCTGGTTCTCTATTTTTACGCATAATTTTTAATGTAATAATTTACCATGGCATAATGTTACTTGTCCTATTATTAGTTACGCATAGTATTAATTTGTCATAACTTTTTGAGCATAATTTTGAAACTCATAACTACCATAAGCATAATAATTAATGACAATAATGATATATACTTAAGCATAAGTATTATAAGCATAAAAACTATACTCCGAATAAGAAAAGTTTTGGCACAACTTTGAACATTTCCGAAACTTACTTTTTCCTTGGTTGCATTTGGTTCATGATTGTGACTTTTTATATTTTTTGACTCTATTTCATGCTGTTGGTGATCATTCTGTATACTTTTCGTGTGTAAGATAAACATACTGGCCTACTAACCCTAACCTACTGTTATGCCTTGTAAATTGTGTGTGTGTAAGTGTGTAAATTGTGACAAAACACTATTATTCTAAAAAATCATTATGGTTTACTTACCTATTTATATGCGAATCAAATTTATACCAACAAATATTAGTCCAAAAATAAGTTATACCTAACAAACCTGCAGTATTCTTAGATGTTATTATGGGAAAGTACTACTATGCTTAAAAACGTTATGCAAAAAGGATTATGATAATTAAAATTATGACAAAACCATTTATGCATTTTAAGAGAATCCCCTTTTTGCTACGCCATACTCGAGTATTGAATTACTTATATTGTTATTTTTTTGCAGGAGAAAGGAGACAGCTACAACCGCCGGCCATCTTAGTGTTTGATTTGACAACCAACCAACAAATACTGCGCTACGAACTCAAAACCACTGACTTGGTCGACGAGAGGACTCCAGCAGGTAACTCTATAAGCAATCAATAACTTTATTGCCATTCCAAATTGTGTATAGTTCTTGCAATAGTCAGAAGCAATTTAATTAAAAATTACTGTATTTCTTTGTTTCGATTACACATAAGTTATGTACTTACTGGGTGTTAGTGACATCGTAACGAATACTCAGGGGGATGATTCAGACCATGATTCTGAGTTGATATCAAGTGGAATTTCCTGTCAAAAAATACATGTTTTTTTGTGTTTGTTTTAATTATTTTCCGTTCCATACTTTTGCGACGGAAAATTCCACTTGATATCAACTCAGAATCATGGTCTGAATCATCCCTCAAAGTTTTCGTTACGATGTCACTAACACTCTCTGTATAGTTCTTGCAATAGTCATAAGCAATTTGTTTTCATTTGTTTTGATAAGCCATTAATTAAAAACTTCTGTATTTCTTTTTTTCGATAGCAAAAGCAACATAATACAATGGGTAAAAATGAGTTTTGACTGTAACATGTCTATCATAAACATAACATAAACTGCCTATATACGTCCCACTGCTGGGCACAGGCCTCCCCTCAATCAACCGGAGGGGGTATGGAGCATACTCCACCACGCTGCTCCACTGCGGGTTGGTGGAGGTGTTTTTACGGCTAATAGCCGGGACCAACGGCTTAACGTGCCCTCCGAAGCACGGAATCATCTTAATTTTTCGGACAATCAGGTGATTCAAGCCTGAAAAGTCCTTACCAAACAAAGGACAGTCTCACAAAGTGATTTCGACAATGTCCCCATCGGGAATCGAACCCGGACCTCCAGATCGTGAGCCTAACGCTCTAACCACTAGACCACGATGTCTATCAAGCAAGTTAAAAAATGGATAAAAGCAGGTTTTAACTGTAACGCATGCTTATCAAGTGTTAACTTAAAAAACGAGTAAAAACGGGTTTTCACTGTAGCATGCTACATTCCAGGTCTAACCTCTATAACGGTGGACGTATCACCTTCAGCCTGTGACGACGCTTATGCATACATCAATGACTTGGCCACCGAAGGGCTGGTGGTCTTCTCCTTGAAGCTGCGAGACAGTTGGCGACTCCAGCATCCCAGCTTCATCCACGATGACAGCGCTATGAACTTCACTGTTGCAGGTAAGTTGTTAAAAGAGACTGAATCCCAGCCATCATCATCTTTTTTAACTCTGTTGTTGGAATTAATAAAAAAATATCAGAAATGAGGAACTTTGCAATCGACGTTCCCCAAACACACGATAGATGGCGTTGTTTACTTTTAACCTATTTTGTCATTGCTGGCGTACTTACCTACATAATTAAGTACTTATTCAAAAATGTAATGTAATGGCAGAAGCATAATAAAACTAATTATTGCTTGATATTTAGATCACATCATGTCTATATATTGCTACTCTTTCAGAATAATAATGAGTGGAAGTTGTAATTCTACCTTGGCGTAATAAAAAGAAAGACTAGGGTCATCATTTATAGTACCCAAAAACAATAATAAAAGATGCAAAAATATGTGAACGAAAAAACTTAACAACGCCATCTATCGTATTTTTGGAGAACGCCAATTGGAAACTGTACGTAAATTTTTTACTAAAAGTACAAAATTTCCTTGAAAAGTAAATTAAAAACATTGGACGTGAGTAATTTATTTTTTACGAAATGGCAACGCAGGGTCGGATGACGTCAGCTGGGCTAACCTTGAAATGCTAGCTGTCAGTTTTGAGCATACCTGGGGCCTGTTTAATAAAACTTACAATTGTAAATTATAATGACAATTTGATGTACATTGCGGAGTGTGTCATCACGAATATTTTGCTGTTTCATACTAGCTACGTAATGAGCACCAAATTGTCGTTGTAATTTACAATAGTAAGTTTTATGAAACATGCCCCTGGTTTCCTTCTACATGGTTTTCATTATAACGGCGCTTACAAACCGTTGAAATAGTTTTGGCGTGTCGATGAAGTCGTCGACCGAACGTCTCTAGTCTGTAAGCGAACTTTAGGCGAGGTTATTCAAATTCAAAAATATCTTTATTCAGTAGGTAACATAGTTACACTTTGAATCGTCAATTTTTACATAACGAACGTCTCATCCGCCTAAAACTACCTACTGCAGCTTCTCACAACCTGTATAGCCGGGGAAAAGAAGCTGCAAGAAAAACCTCGGCACAGGGCCTTGGACGTTCTTTAAAAAAATAAATAAACATAAAATATTTTTATACAATTGAGTAATTTAGCTGCTTAATATCAGTTCTCAGATAGTTAATCCCTTGCGTTCATGTCTTCTAAATAATCACTAACTTTATAATAACCTTTTTTGTAAAGTTTCTGTTTAACTACTGTCTTAAAACAGTTGAAAGGCAAATTCTGAATGTCAATGGGAATCTTAGGGTTGTAAACCAATCTCAGCTTTGAGACGGCCCGCAAGATCATGTCAATGTGACAGTTCTTATATAAAAACAGAGACTTGAGCATGATCTTGAGGGCAGTCTCAGCTGAGATTAGTTTATTTATTAATAAGTATGTCGAATAAATATTTTTTCTTTCTTTCTTTCACCCTTATTGTAAAAACGTATACATTATGAGCATTAAAACGCTTTGTATCATTCCAGGTAACATTATAAACTGGAAGGACGGCCTCTTCAGCATAGCTCTGTCAGGCTCTGATGCAAATGGGAGAAGGAATGCATACTACCATCCTCTGGTGTCCACCCAGGAGTTCTCTGTAGATACGGAGGTGTTGAAGAGGAAAGATGGATCCTTAGAAGTGCACGTTCAGGTATGAACATAGAGTTAAATATCGCACATCAGCGATTCAAGCCATCAATGCATCGATACTTGCCTATAGAATCGATAGCATTGCTGTACATAGATAGTTCTCGCAATAGTCAGAAGCAATAATACCGATAGTCGAGGAGCAATAATACCGATAGTCCTTGCGATAGTTGAGAAGCTCCTAGGAGCCTCCGTGGTCTAGTGGTTAGAGCGCTAGGCTCACGATCTGGAGGTCCGGGTTCGATTCCCGATGGGGACATTGACGAAATCACTTTGTGAGGCTGTCCTTTGTTTGGTAGGGAATTTTCAGGCTTGATTGTCCGAAAAAGTAAGATGATTCCGTGCTTCGGAGGGCACGTTAGCACGTTAGCCGTTGGTACCGGCTATTAACCGTAAAAACACCTCCACCAACCCGCATTGGAGCAGCGTGGTGGAGTATGCTCCATACCCCCTCCGGTTGATTGAGGGGAGGCCTGTGCCAAGCAGTGGGACGTATATAGGCTGTTTATGTATGTATGATTGTGTCCAATTATAAAATCATGCAATTCAAAATTAAAATTCAAATGTATTTATTGCTACAGGTCAAAAAGGTCTTAAACAAAAAAAAAAGAAGAAAGAGAAGTTCTCATATCTTATACTCCACAGCTACTCGGCAGCCGCGGGAAGCTCGCCCAATCCGGTTCACACGCGTATCACGCTGGCACCAGAACTATTCTGTACGCCAACGTGGCCCAAGACGCTATCACGTGCTGGCATGTAGACAGTGCCATGACACCACACAACGTGCCTATACTCGTTCAGGATAGACAGAAACTTGTTTATATTTCTGGTAAGACTGACACCCGTATTCTAAGACGTTTACTCGACGCTTGATCCACTCAATTCTTCCTCTACTCGACGCTTCCTCCACTCGCCGCTTCCTCCACTTGACTCTTCTTCCACTCGACTCACCCTCAGCTGAGCATTGTGCTGGCATGTAGACAGCAACATGAGACCCCACAACGTGCCTGTACTTGTTCAAGATAAACAGAAACTTGTTTAAATTTCTGGTAAGACTGACATATGTTTACTATGTTTATATTCCAAGATGTTTACTCGACGCTTCCTCCACGCGACTCTTCCTCCACTCGACTCTTCCTCCACTCGACACTTCCTCGACTCGACTCTTCCTCCACTCGACTCTTCCTCCACTGGACTCTTCCTCCACTCGACTCTTCCTCCACTCGACTCTTCCTCCACTCGACTCTTCCTCCACTCGACTCTTCCTCCACTCAACACTTCCTCCACTAAACACTTCCTCCACTCAACACTTCCTCCACTCGACTCCTCCTCCACGCGACTCTTCCTCCACGCGACTCTTCCTCCACTCGACTCTTCCTCCATTCGACTATTCCTCATTCGAAAAGGAAAGAGACGGATGATTGACAACATTCTAATAATCATGCTAAGTTTGTTGGATTCATGGAACTTTTTATTTATTTACAGATTTAAAAATAATAGGCGACGAGGTGTGGGTGCTTGTCAACCAAATACCAAGATTCATTTATTCTACTTTGAATGCCAGTGAAACGAATTATTATATTCACAGGTAAGTGGTTCTACAAACTGAGGCGTATTTTTTTAAATCTAATTAACACTTTTTATTTAGATAAAGTGGTAAATGAGCGCGCATGATGTGTCGATGACAGAGAAAAGCCTAACTATTTTTACTAATCATTACAGACAAGCGCGTCATTGCTTTTAAAGTTCTGTCAGGCGCTGTTTGCATTCCCTTAGACGTTTTTTGTTAGACTTGAATCGTATGGCGCCAAAAGTCACACACACAGATGCGCGTGTACAATAACGTCAATGTGTAGTGTCTGTGTAAAACGAGGTGTTTTGTATGAAGTGTCTGGGGGTGGTATAACTTAAAATAAAATGAAATGATGTCTACTGCAACCAGCACCAATGATTCAATGATTATGATGAACCTAGTTAAGAGTCTTTTTGTAATTATTTCTTTTTTATTTTGGTGCAAGTTTATTAAAATATAAACACATACATACATACATAAACAGCCTATATTCGTCCCACTGCTGGGCACAGGCCTCCTCTCAATCAACCGGAGAGGGTATGGAGCATACTCCACCACGCTGCTCCACTGCGGGTTGGTGGAGGTGTTTTTACGGCTAATAGCCGGGACCAACGGCGTAACGTGCCCTCCGAAGCACGGAATCATCTTACTTTTTCGGACAATCAGGTGATTCAAGCCTGAAAAGTCCTTGCCAAACAAAGGACAGTCTCACAAAGTGATTTCGACAATGTCCCCATCGGGAATCGAACCCGGACCTCCAGATCGTGAGCCTAACGCTCTTACCACTAGACCAAGGAGGCTGTTAAAGTTTATTAAAATATAAAAAACAATATAAAAAAATATATTGTAGGTATTCTATTCATATGATTTATTTGTATTGTATTGTATTAATTTTAAACTTTTTCAATTTCAGGGGGCACGTACAAGATTTAATTCGAGGTACAGCTTGCGATCGACTACAAGTATAGCATCTGAGATACACCCACTCCACACTCACAGATCCCTGGTCACACTACCAACTTGTGGCTAGCGGGGTGCTCTGCCCTTGAGGAGATGAACCTCCTTTTATAAATAAAAGTCCGAACTGGATGGGTATCTTGTATTGTTCATCAACACACACGGAATTAAAACACATAATAACGGGTTCTTACCGCGTTTAAAATCTCATATCCCCATTTTAAAGGCGGTAAGAACCCGTTATTATGTGTTTTAATTATGATAAGAACCGCGTAAACTTAAAACAATGTACACACGGAATTATTACTAACACAGAAGGTTACATACAAAAAACTATATAAAATCTCGGAGCACTGCACTGCACCTGTCGCCTAGTAAGCCTTTCACCAAGAGAAAGAGGTGGTAATTAAACAATGATTTGCTCTGCATAAGACGACAGGCGCTCCAACGGTACTTTACAACTATTTATCTATAATATTTATTTTTACCAACACTACGTTAATATCTTTGTGATCTTTGTTTGTATGTACTATGGATACTTTAAATCTGAAATAAAAATAAATTTATTTTGATTTCCACATTTTTCTACCAAGCGTATCATAGACACTTTGAAATGGCAACCTAAACAAAATGGCGTCCAAGACCTGTCAATTTGCATGGCGGGAAAAATAGAAAAAAAAACACGGCTTTTCGGCGAGAGACGGGAACGGGACAGTTGCTTTCTTCATTGAGTAATCTAAATAATTAATACGAAGTGGTGTTTTGTGGTTAATGATCGCATTAAGTTAGTCGGAAGACATTCGCGAGTGTTATTATATTGGAGTATTCAATGAACAAAGTGTATCTGCCTATTTTCGCTTCGTGCCGGGAAGCCGCTTCATAACTCAAAAGTTTATGCGGACTTTTGAGTTAATTCGTTTGGGGTTCGGAGTAGGAGTCTACTCCGAGGGTGGGGCTTAGGTTTCATCATAATCACCTTTCATCATTTCATTAATCATCAAGAAAAAAAATACGTCAGACATGGCTGTATGGGCATAGTTCCCTTTGCCTTACCCTTCGGGGAAAACCAAAACAAAAAAAAGAAAAAAAAACACCGATTTTGTTATTCTAATTATTTTATTTATTTAAAATAAACTTTCGGTGTCATACATTGTCAATGTATTTAAATGCATAATTTACCGCTTTATTTAAAAATGTAAGTACCAGATTTATATAAAAAAAATATGTATTGTCCGCGCCACGAATAAACTCAACGAATTTTGATGGAATTAATTGACAAGTCATAATAATTGTGTATCTCAGTATCTGCGCGGGATTTCTCACATTTGAAACCATTTTTTTTCTGTCGTCTTCCAACCGTATTATAACATATTAATTCGAATCTTCCTCCACTCGGCGTTAGCTGAGCATTTTGGTATTTCAAGTTGACATTTACATCCTCGACTTGAGGACTTTACTCACTGGAGTCGAGTATGTCATACTACCAACATAATCATACGAAATTAATGACGTCATGCCTTACTGAAGTAAACTCGAGTTAAGGTTGAGGCGCCGTCTAAGAATACCGATTTTGAGCTGATATCGAGGAAAACCTGGAGGTCGCCTCGAGGTCAGACTCGAGGAAAGTTCTTAGAATTGTGGTGTTCATTTTGTAAGGTGAATAAAGACATACAAATGATGAATAAACATCAAGTGGTATTGGTATTGTTGGCGTGCAGCAACTTGTTGTGCGTGTAGAGCGCGGCGGAGTGCGCGAAGGACGCCGCGCAGTGTGTGCAGCGCAGCGGGCGCTCGCCCGTGTGGGTGCGGATGTGCGCGCGCAGAATCGACAGCGTCTAGGGATTACAGAGTGTAAATTAAGTAAGACACAACGCAGGTCTCCATAATCGGCGAGAAGAAGGGGAGAGAGCAAAGGGGATGGGAAGTATCCCATCCTAGTTGTATTATTCCCGCCCCTGCACTAGCAGGTGATATGGGGGGGGGGGGGGTAGTTAAAAGAAGAATAGTGTAGAAGGGGGGGGGGTAGTGTAAAGGGGAATTAGTGTAAAAGGAGGGGGGAGTAGTGTAAAGGGGAATTAGTGTAAAAGGAGGGGGGAGTAGTGTAAAGGGGAATTAGTGTAAAAGGAGGGGGGAGTAGTGTAAAGGGGAATTAGTGTAAAAGGAGGGGGGAGTAGTGTAAAGGGGAATTAGTGTAAAAGGAGGGGGAGTAGTGTAAAGGGGAATTAGTGTAAAAGGAGAGGGGAGTAGTGTAAAGGGGAATTAGTGTAAAAGGAGGGGGGAGTAGTGTAAAGGGGAATTAGTGTAAAAGGAGGGGGGAGTAGTATAAAGGGGAATTAGTGTAAAAGGAGGGGGGAGTAGTGTAAAGGGGAATTAGTGTAAAAGGGGGGGAGGTAGTGTAGAAAAGGTTGTAGTGTAGAGGTTACCTTCTAACCTAACCTTTAGTGTAGGTATAATGAGATCGTAGTAATATAAAGGTACAGTAGCAGATATGTTATGGTTACTGACCGTGAACCCTCGCCCGCAGTGGTCACAGATCTTGTTCCGTGGTAGTCGCTTCTTCTCGTGCACGAACTCTTGATGGCGGTGGAGGTAGCGCGCGTTTTTGAATACCTGATAGATAGGATACTTTATTGAGCATAATGGACACATTACATATACAGCCTATATACGTCCCACTGCTGGGCACAGGCCTCCCCTCAATCAACCGGAGGGGGTACGGAGCATACTCCACCACGCTGCTCCAACGCGGGTTGGTGGAGGTGTTTTTACGGCTAATAGCCGGGACCAACGGCTTAACGTGCCCTCCGAAGCACGGATCATCTTACTTTTTCGGACAATCAGGTGATTCAAGCCTGAAAAGTCCTTACCAAACAAAGGACAGTCTCACAAAGTGATTTCGACAATGACCCCATCGGGAATCGAACCCGGACCTCCAGATCGTGAGCTTAACGCTCTAACCACTAGACCACGGAGGCTGTCTGACAACGCCATCTATATTTTTTTTGAGGAACATAGCCTGGTAAGTCTTACCTTAGAACACTTGTCACATTGATGTTCAGCCTTCTTGAGGTGCACCCAGTCTATATGCTCCTGGAGTGCCGGCTTGGTCAAGAACTTAGAGCCGCACTCATCACACGTGTACCTGACGAAGAATACAGTCAGAAATAACAAATATAGCGTAGCCAACTAGTTGAAGAGCTAGTTCCGCCTACATGCAACAGATGGCGCTGACACGCGGCCTGAAACGCGCTAGCGAAGTTTGCACGGCGCGACGTATATATACAACTACCAACATGACACCGTTGGATCGTCCACTACCAACTTGTGGCTAGCGGGGTACTGTGCTCTGTTCGGTACCCCAGTAACATCCTTTGGTGGTAGCACACACTGGCCCCGAAATCATTATTACACAACTTTACGCTTGTTTTCTACCGGGGCAGGCAGATGTAGCACGGGTCAAGCCAAGACTAGAGGACTCGGAGGCCTTTTGAGTCCTTACACTAGACCTGGACAAGTTGGAGAGCAAGACATCTAGTTGACAAGCGAGTTCCGCCCACATGCAACAGATGGCGTTGACACGCGGCCTGAAACGCGCTAACGAAGTTCGCACAGCGTGACGCATATCAAGAGGAATTTTCCGTCGCAAAAGTATGGAACGGAAAATAATTAAAAAAAAAAACACTACAATTTTGATGAATTTTCCGACAAGAAATTCCACTTGATATCAACTCATAATCATAATCCAAATCATCCCCCTTTGTTACGGTGTCACTAACACCCATACCTACTTGTATGGCTACCGTATGTACATGCACGGGGTGTAAGTGACATCGTAACGAATACTGAGGGATGATTCATCTGATTATTCTGAGTTAATATCAAGTAGAATTTGCCATCGCAAAAGTATAGAATTGAAAATAATTGAAAAAAGCTAAAAAGAAAAACATAAATTTTGGGACGGATAATTTCACTTGAAACGTAGAATCATGGTGTGAATCATAAAATCATGGTCTGAATGAGTATTCGTTACGATGTCACTAACACCCATACCTACTTGTATGGCTAAAGTAAGTAAATGTTACTACAGCACTAGTGAATACCTTAATGATACTGATGTTACTATTTGAAAAGCTGTGAAATTTGATGTGATGTGAAACTCATATGTAACTTACAAACTTGTACACCATCATAGTATGCAAATAAAGAATATTGAATTGAATACTTGTACAATTAAAAAGTACAAAGGAAAATTCCACTTGATATTAACTCAGAATAATCAGCTGAAATCCCTCTTAGTATTCGTTACGATGTCACTAACACCCTGTATATGAAGGGAACTAACTTCTTGCTAGCCTGGTTGAGGTGTCTGGAGTGTGTCATGAGGTGGTGTCGGAGGCTGGCGTGGCTGCGGAACTGCGCGCGGCAGGGGGCGCAGTAGGCAGCGGGCGGAGCGCCGCTGTGCGCGGAGGCTTCGTGGGCCAACAGGCCGGACTTCGCCGCGTACACCTTGTCACAAGACTTGCACGAGTACACGCGGCTCGACTGCTTGTGGATTGTGCTGTGAAAATTGTGAGGTTAATCATTATCCCGTTCTTCACAGGGTCCTTGAAGATTTGACAGGTCCGGTACAGAAGCGACTGCCTGTCTGACCTTCCAACCCGCGAAGGGACCAGCCCAATACAGGTTAGGTCACATACTGAAATGCATTTCTCGGGAATGTGGGTTTCCTCACGATGTTTTCAAAGTTAAACAAATACAAATTAAAAAAAAAAACAATGAATATTTTTTTCTTTCTTTCTAAATTAGTGATGTTTTTTTTTTTGACGTGACTTATTGTAAATTTGCTGCAAATGGCATTTTTTTTTTTTTTATTCAATATCAAAAAAAAAACAATTAAATTCTTATAAATAAAATAAGACGCTCCTCTAAACAGAAAACCCGTACAGGTTTATGCGAGGGGTGAATGAATGCGCTTAACTCGCTATACTTAATTGGTAGGTAGGTACTGGCCCCGATTCCTGCAGACATCTCTTAATTTTACTTTAAGTTATACCTGTCATTTTCTTATCCGCCGAAAAGGAAAGGGACGGATGATTGACAGCTCTTAATTTTAGGAAGAATGAGTAAATAAATGAATAACCCGGGCGAATTTTTAGACGGTTGTTTTAGATTTGTGCTTAAAATTGACGTGTGTTCCATAAATTCTATGCTTGTCGATTACCCGTCCCTTTCCTTTTCGGCGGATAAGAAAATGACAGATATGACTTAAAATAAAATTAGATGGTGTTTACAGGAATTAGCACCACTACATAGTTTAACATGCGCCCAGATAATACTTCTTTAATTCTATTTTACATTGTTTAATCCCTACACGCATGTCTGTGTGTAGCCCACTAGGCAATTTGTTTAAAATATCTGGTAGTAAGTATTCCCACTTCCTCATGCCATACACATTATTAACTACTTGACCGGACAAATGGGGAGCGATGAGGGCTCTTACCCGGTACAAAATTTTAGACAACAGGCCTGAGGGTGCCCAGTTGGGCGCGAACCTCGGCTCAGGGCTGAGATGATTACATATGTAGGAAACAAATAAACGGCCCAGAGGTTCCAGATAAATTATGAAATTCTGTATACTAAATAAAGACAGATCTAATACTAACGAAAAACATTTTCTATTTAACTTATTTATGAATTTTAAATCAGGAGAAACGTAATAAAAAGTCCGACATTTTATCACTTATTTCTATGACGTCACAGTGTGCTTTTTTCATGCAAATTCCGTAGTCATTTCGTGTTTTTAATGTAAATTGTTACTGGCAATAAATTTATTTTATTCTTATTCTTATTCTTAGTAAAAAGTAACTGATTTGACTAGTTGGAAACTAGCTTACTGGGCTCGTAAGCTTATGTTCATGAGTTTCCCTAAGCAGAGGTGAGTGCTATACATACATAAACTCACGCCCGTAATCCCTAATGGGGTGGGCAGAGCCACAAGTAATCAAAGACAACTAATATCAAAAGTGATCAAATTCAATAATATAAAAAAAAAATACTTTGTATTCCTTTTATGTTTTACTCTTTTACACACCCTCTCACACACACTCACGTACTACATTCCACACAAAGAGAGGATCTTTCTTTCTTTCTGTTTTTTTTTTGTCTTTTTATTTTGTTAAGCCAGTCATTAAAAACTTTTGTATTTCTTGGTTTTGGTAACATAAGTGCGTATACTAGCTAGCTTAAGTAACATAAATATCCAGGAGAGAGGCATCATAGGCTGTAATACAAGTATTCATATACTTAGTCAGCTATGGTACCTACCTATTTATACCTGTGCCCAAGACTAAGCTATTTTAAGGAAAGAATTGTACCTACTTTTTTGGCAATAAATTATTATTATTATAACTTGCAGCCACTGTTGATACGATGTCGTAAGCTGGATATGATGAACCTTATGGTGATAAGGGATCAGCCTATCGCCCATAACATTAGTCCATCATGTTAGAGGACACAATCCCTCTGTCGGTTTTTACGACATGCCCGGGAAGACAAGCAGCTGAACGTTTTCTATGTTTTTTATTTGCTCCCAGAACAGCATAGAGTGCTATAAAAATAAAAAACATACTTACAACATATGTATCTTGAGACCTGTCTTGTTCACGAAGGTATTCCCACAGACGGTGCACTGCGCCTTTTCCTTGTGCTTGTCCCGATGATATCGATACTTGCGGTTCGACCTGTAACGTTATTCCTGTTACATACATAAACTCACGCCTATTTCCCACCGGGGAAAACGGAGAGTATAGAATTGAGTTGTGTATTAGGTAGTTAAACAGAAACTTTACAAAAAAGGTTATTATAAAGTTAGTGATTATTTTAGAAGACATGAATGCATGGGATTAACTGTCTCAGAACTGATATTAGGCAGCTAAATTACTCAATTGTATAACAATATTTTACGTTTATTTATTTTTTTAAAGAACGTCTAGGGCCCTGTGCCGAGGTTTTTCTTGCAGCTTCTTTTCCCCGGCTATACAGGTTGTGAGAAACTGTAGTAGTTTTAGGCGGATGAGACGTTCAGTAAGTATGTAAAAATTGACGATTCAAAGTGTAACTATGTCACCTACTGAATAAAGACATTTTTGAATTTGAATTGAATTTGTTCACGATAAATTATGAAATTCTAATTACTAAATAAAGACAGATCTAAAACTAACGAAAAACATATTCTTTTTTCCTATTTAAGAGAAAAAAGCAATAATTCAAGCGCATTTTTTATTAATTTGCATCATTAATTTATCTTATATTAATTTGTATCTGATGTATATGATTGGTTATTTGTTAATAAATGAATTGAATTGAATTGAATTATTACACTTACTCGGTAGTGAACCCGCAGAGGTCGCAAGTGAAATTGGTTGTGATAACCCCATGACATTCGTTGTAGTGTTGTATGACCGCCTGCAGGGTGTTGTACCGTTTACCACACGCCTCGCACTCGTACCTGAGGGAGGAAGATTATTATATTCAGGGTGTTAGTGACTGTAGTGTATTGGTCTCAATATAATTATATAAATAAATATCGGCTCGTTGCCACACACTACGTCTTCACTCCACCCCCGTAATTAACACGTTGGCGCGCGGTACTTTTTCGGAAATTGGCGTAGCAATTATCGATCCCGTACTGTTAAATTTATGAGAAATCAAAACACTACATAACGATAGTAACATCTATGACAGTAATCTGCATATACCGTACTGATGAGGGTAATTACGATCAGTACATCTAAAACCGTAGTCGCAATAACCGTACTGTGTCTACCTAGCATAATATAGGATCCAGGTGAATCAAAGTACGGCTTCAACCGCAGTGCTGTCATGATCATGACCGTATTTACACTGTTGAGAAACTCATCTCTCCAATCTAAGATTCAGTACAGCTTCAACCGAATTATGGCGAACAAAATTGCATACACCTATTACTGTCATAACCGTAGTGTGGATGTGTGAGTAGGCTGCATATGTGTGAGTTATGGCTCAAAAAAACTTAAAATATTTTACTCAATTGTGACAGTAGCAACAAAAGGGTCTGTGTGTAAAAAAGAAGTGGGCGTGGCCTAAGTGATTATTGTATCGAAACTGGGCTGCAGTGACCGTAGCAATGATTATAAGAACTATAACTATTTGCGGAAGTGACCGTACCGTGCTATTTTGTGAGTCCAAATTAACGGTTATAGACGGTACCGCGCGCCAACGTGTTAAAACGTAAACGGTACGGGTATGCCCGTACCGTTTACTTTTTAATTGTGGCCACCGCGTAGTGCATTGCCCGAGACGACAGAATATATATGTGAATCGATTATATCTATTCAAGTATTTTATAATATATTACATATGCCTGCAGTGGGACACTGAGTGTTACTAATAATAATAATAATTATTAGCGAGCGAAATGAAAGATGACCAACTCAGTATTAATGTATAATAAAGAGTAAAAGATCACAAAAATAATAATGTAAAAAACCTAACTTACACCCCCGTTGCTAAGCGCCAAACAATCAACAATACCTAGGCAACGGGGGTTGCCAGATCTGACGCCAACAATAATAATTACATATTTATTTATATATTTAATTATACCTACGTGTATTACAATAAGATGTGTTTATATACTTATGTAAACACTACAGTGACATCGTAACGAATACTGACGGATGATTCAGACCATGATTCTGAGTTAATATCAAGTTTTAAGTCAAATTTTCCATCGCAAAATTCATGATTTTTTTTAATTATTTTTAATTCTATACTTTTATGGTGGAAAATTCCACTTGATATTAACTCAGAATAATGAGCTGAATCATCCCTCTCAATATTCGTTACTATGTCACTAACATCCCGTGCAAGTATAGAGAGTGCCATACAAGTAGGTATGGGTATTAGTGATACCGTAACGAATACTGAGGGCATGATTCAGACCATGATTCTGAGTTGATATCAAGTGGAATTTCCTGTCGGAAAAATCATGAAAAGTTTTGTGTTTTTTTTTATTATTTTCAGTTTCATACTTTTGCGACGGAAAAGTCCACTCGATATTAACTCAGAATCATGGTCTGAATCATCTCCCGACGACCCGATTACTCTAGTCATAGAGGCAGCCAATCAGCTCGCGACACCAAACACTTCAGGACCCCGATACCGACCCCGCCGGCGTGGTCGACGATTTCCCTCAATCAGCGCTTATCGCTATCGACCCACTAGGGTCGATTAATTCTTTCAAATATTTTTCCTCTCAGACGACGCCCTGAGCCTCGGCTCAGGGCGTCGTCCTCGGCTCAGGGTGCCCAATGGGCGCGAACCTCGGTTCGCGCCCATTGGGCACCCTCAGGCCTGTCGTCTTAAACGTTGTATCGGGTGAGAGCCTTCAGCGCTCCCCATTTGTCCGGCCAAGTAGTTAATGCCATCTGCGGCAAATCACGTCAAAAAAAAGTCTGAATCATCCCTCTAAGTTTTAACCGTTAACCTTGACAAGGGTAAGGCTGCGTTTCCCTTGACGCGGAGCTGAGCGGAGATGTGCAGGAATCGACCAATCACCGTGAGGGAGAGAGTGACACAGCGTCTTCGTACTCTCTCGAACGCTGTGATTGGTCAGATCCGCACATCTCTGCTATTCTGCACAAGGCACAAGCAACACGACAGAATGAGAACTTACCTACGCAAATGCCTTTTGCAGTGCTCCTTATAAGAACATTCGGAACCCAGTACAGATTTGCACACTTCGCAGACGAAAGCGCCTTTTTTCTGAAAATAAATTTAGAATACAACACATACATAACATAAACTCACGCCCGTAATCCCTAATGGGGTGGGCAGAGCCACAAGTAATCAAAGACAACTTGCAGCCACTGTTGATACGATGTTGTAAGTTGGATATGATGAACCTTATGGTAATAAGGGATCAGCCTATCGCCCATAACATTAGTCCGTCATTTATAGGACACAATCCCTCTGTCGGATTTAACGACATGCCCGGGAAAACTACCAGCTGAACGTGTTCTATGTTAATAGATTCGTTTACTCATTCTTCCTAAAATTAAGATTGTTGTTGTTATTCTAATTATTTTATTTATTTAAAATACACTTTCGGTGTCATACATTGATGCTAATTCCTGTAAATACCATCTAATTTTATTTTAAGTTATATCTGTCATTTTCTTATCCGCCGAAAAGGAAAGGGACGGGTAATCGACAAGCATAAAATTTATGGAACACACGTCAATTTTAAGCACAAATCTAAACCAACCGTCTAAAAATTTTACATCCGTCAATAACCCGACACAGTTAAGTAGACAGCACGTCAAACGTATTGCATACCAGCAACGTACCTATTGATTCGCCCGGGTTATTCATTCATTCACTCATTCTTCCTAAAATTAAGAGCTGTCAATCATCCGTCCCTTTCCTTTTCGGCGGATAAGAAAATGACAGGTATAACTTAAAGTAAAATTAGGTGTCTGCAGGAATCGGGGCCAATATATACTTTCTCACCTCACTATGTCGTTTCTCCATATGATCTTGCAAGGTTAGCTCATAGTCAAAACCCATAATGCAGAATTCACATTTGTAAGGCAATTTCAAGTAGGCCTCTTTAGACTTATCGCTGTCTCTCTCTAACATCAGCTCCTCTTTGGTCAGGCGGACTATCTTTATCTTCCCTTCATATTCTGGATTTGAGGCCTGAAATAATAACATCAACATTCGATTTTGTATTTGTTTTGTTTGTCTGACCAGGGTTGATAAGGATGATCATTTACCTCACAACCCACACGATAGAAGAATAGGGTCAAAAAACTTACCTTTTTCCTACTTTTCTTTTTATTCTTCTTCAAAGTTTCTTTCTTTATTTCCGAAAGCGGCAAATCCGTTTCGTAATCCGAACAGCTATGGTGTTCTACTTTAATATCCGTTCCAACTTCAAATGCTGTGTCGTCATTGGCCGATTCGTTCTTGATTTCTATTGGTCGAGAGATTGTTTCTTTTACGATCTCGAATTCCATTGGTTGACTGTCATAAGCGAAGGAGATTTCTATTGGCGAACACTGTAACTTGAGACATTTTCGATTGGCCCGCGGTTGGAATGTCTGTAAAATTAAAAAAAATATATTACACCCAGGCACAATTACATTCGGAGGATACATAAAGCCTGGACCCTCCATATAAAAAGTTCATTTTTACTATGTGCTTAGGAGCCCTGGTGGGTTAAAATGGCCACATCGAAGCAATTCATCTAAGAAAGCAATATTGCTATTTGACAGTTGCTTGCATTGCGCACTTACTTTTATATGCGCAAATGTCAAATTGCAATATTGCTTTCTTAGATGAATTGCTTCCTCTGATTGCTTCGATGTGGCCTATTTAACCCCCCTGTTGTTGTTTAATTGTTTTTGATAATAAATCGGCTGCAGCTGAAAATCAACGCCATAATCTAGCTACAGCTAGGCTATGACATTTGCTGAGCTGCGCGCGTTTCGGCATTATTCATAATTCTATTGTTAATTACTAAGTACCATTTAACTATATGTAATTATTTATGTATTTTTGCATTTTGAATAAATATTTTCTTTCTTTCTTTCTTTCTTATATGCCGCATTTCAGCGAAAGTGCGAGCGAGACAGAAGTCCCGCGCGCTCTCTCTTACTCCTTAGCGGCCTACGGTCAATTAAGACTAAAGTAAGACCCAGAGGGGGTGAAGTCGGCGCCTGGTAAACATTGGTGCGGGGGTGAGAATTACCGTTCTGTACGTAGTATTACTCTTTATTATATGACGAGGCATAAGTTTATTATGCTCGTAGATAAAAGTTAAGAGTCTCTATGTAATTATTTCTTTTTATTTCGGTGCATTAAAGTATATTTGGGTAAATATCAAAATGTGCCAAGTTTGGTGGCGAACTTTCATATTATTTTTTCGTGAAAAAAAAAATTATAAATAAAAAAATAAATAAAAAAAAGAATAACAATAAATTATTTTAATTATTTTTTTTTTTTCATGTCGGAACCCAATTTTTCACGAAAAAATAATATGAAAGTTCGCCACCAAACTTGACATTTTGATATTCACCCATTTGTATTGTATTGTAGATATGTTTAGAATAACTTTACCTGATCATTCAAAAGTCTAAAACTTTCTTCAACATGTGTCTTGAATTTGAAAAACTTCATCATAATGTCGTGACATTGTATGCATACTGTGACTGAGGAATTCGCCTCCTGAAAAAATAAATTTTAGTCATCAACAAAAAGCACGAGTAATCAATGTAAAATACAAAAATTTTTGCCGGCCATATTGCAAGACGCCATTCTACAATAACAACACTATACCATCTGATTTACTGATTTAATGCTAAAAATGACTGAAACATAAGTGGAAACACAGGAATATTTCACTTCACAAGCTTTTATAACACTATTCAAACCAAAATCACCTTAAAATTATCGAAAATCTCTAATAAAACAGCATGTTTACAAGTGGATAAATCGACGAAAGTTCCATTTTTTGAAAAGCAACAAACGCAGAATTCGTTTTTATCTTGTGACGTTTGTGTGCAATTTCTATTTAAACTGTATTCGGGGAAATTAAACTCAATAAACTGAGACATTTTAACATATGTTCGTAAGAATAATCTCAACACGCAATCACAAGTGTCCGAATTATAACGTCCCGTTACACGTTTGTATCGTTTTGAAAACAAATGAAGTTCGAATTAAAAAATCTTTATAATTTACACCGCCACTGTTGCTTCTAAATAATAATGTAACGTTTGTCGTTAAAGCAGTGGTGTGTCATGCATTTATTTTTCTATCTTGCCATAGACAACTTAAAAATATGGTAGGAATATTTTTCTACTCACAGTCACACATATTAAAAAAAATAAAGTCAAACAATTCGAGTTTTCGACTGCATTCGATTGTCGGTATTGGTTGCACATTTTTAGCGTATTTTTCTTTAAATAACTACGTTTTTTACTTCGGAGTGGAAGCGAGATAAAGTAAAAAATGGAGAGGAAAATGCGTGTTCGATAAAACTTGTACTTTTCAACCATTGCACTGTCAACGTTTACGATATCATTTTTGCAATAAGATATATTTGTTTACTCGATCTGATTTAGGAAGTTTATTCGCAAAATGAGTGCTACAGATAGTAAAGAGGATCTTCCTTCTAAAGCGGATGATATGGAATTAAATAGTGTCTCTAATCATGCGGCAATGCCAAGTTCTATCGAGCCCACTTTAGACGGTAATGTTGACCATCTACCGCCATCCAAGGAAGCTCCTTCCGATCCTCACGACACTCCGAAGAATGTTAATGAAGAATCAGATAAGAATGTTGAAGAAACTGCTACCATATTGGAGAAAATTGAAGAAATTGGTGCGGGTGATCATAACATTGATGAAAATCTCAGTCCAATCGAAAGTGACGAATCTGAAACTCCTAGCCCTGCTTCTAGCTCTGCAGAAGTTTCGAAAGAGCCTTCAGAGCCATTAAAACCAAGCTCTGTAGAAGACGTAGACAGTGAAACCCAAGACGATGATCTAGTTTTAAAATGGGATGATGATGATGATGAAGATCCTATCACACTCCACCCTGATAGATGTGAAGAAAAAGTTTCTGAAGAAGCTGTAAAAGAAACCACAAATAACGTAGAGAAAGAGCTGTTAGATGAAATAGATGCACAGATTGCCGATTTGGATAAAAATTCACAGGAAAACAAAAAAGATGGTAGCATAACTGAAATTGACCTCTGTAAGTCAGATGATGAATGTGAAAAAGTAGGTAATAGTTCTGTGACAAACATAGAAGAACCTATTCCATCAACGGATAATGATGAACAATATTCTAAAGAACAAACTACTGTTGAAGAAAGCAGTAAGATTGTTAATATAGATATTGATAGTGATAATAATGCAACTCATACAACATCAGCCAGTCAGAATATTCAAACCAAATCGCAAGAGGAATTCGAAACAGAATTACTCAACAATCCTTCTGAAAAAGAAGAAGACCTTGTTGCTCCTATGCACGATAATAACTCAGAACTTCTTAATGATTCGGATGAGATTATTCAATTATTAAGTCCAGAAGCTGAATCCAAAGATGCTCCACATAGCGCAACTGATGGTGAAGATGTCCTGCTTGGCATAGAAGATAATAACACTCAAATAGTAGAAAAAAAGGGTGGTAAAGCAAAAGAGGAAGTTACTACAGAAGGTATGGATGTAGATACTAGTACTCCAAAAGACATAGAAACTAATCAAATTCAAGAAGAAAATGTACCAACAGTATCTACAATAACAATTACCGACAGTGACAAATCTATTATGGAAGTAGATGACATCCCATTAGACACTACTCAAGAAGAAGAGCTACTAGAACAGGATACTTCTACTGATATAGAACCTAGGGACCATGGCTTGAAAGGAACGGATGCTATGATAGAGATACCCACACAAGAACTGATTAATTTGAGTAATTTATCTGACTCTTCAAGTATTTCTGTAACTGATGTTAGTGCAACTGAACCAATCCCAGAAGAATCATCAAAAGAAGAACCTACAGATGCACAGAAAGCCACTACAGCAGAAGATTCTGTAACAATAACCGTTGAAGCTAAAGAAACAGGTACTTCTCTAAAGCGAGACAATGAACTTAAAAGTGCCTTTAGAACACTTGTAGATCCAGCAGGTACTGCTGAAGATGAACTTCTAGAAGATAATGGTACAGAAGATAAAACTATTCAAGATAACATAACAGAAGGTGATAATCAACAAGAAAAGGCTGAAGATGAGATGGCAGAAGTTGATAATAGAGAAGATAAGACTGTTGTAGATAATACAGAAGATGAGATACATACAGAACATGTTGCAGTTGAAGTTTTTCATCCGAAAATAAGAGTTAAGAGTTTATCCTCAATGCTAAATGAGCCTAGCAAATCATTTGAAGCTGTTGAAAGTGCTAAAAAGGGTGTACGTGAGAAAAGGATTAGTATAGAAATAACTAGTGCAGAAGGATCAATTGTGATAGGTCCTAGTGTGGCTAAAGATGATAATATTCCTTCTGAAGACAGTGTTATGTTGGATGACGCCAAACCATCAACATCTCAGGTAATTTCCCACAAACATACATACCTTTCATAATAATAATGAATGGCCTCCATCCAGTGGTTGAGCATTGGGCTAACGATCCACAGTACCCAAAAATCACTTTGTGAAGCCTATTATATAAAATGAATTCCCTTTCTAGATGGCACCAGATTCCTCGGAGGACGTAGGGGAAGCAACAGACAGCCTCGGTCTGCTGGCCGAGTCATCCAGGGTCAGAGATGATGATGAAGAACAGGAGACGTCTGAGCATGATGATGATGATGATGACTTTGATCCTGATGATGGTAAGTGATTTTTTGTTTCTAAAGTTCGGCTTAATAAAAATATTACAAAAATGTTTAAAATTGCCCACATTCTCGAGAAATGCATTTTTTGGAGGAATGTAACCTGAGTTTAACCATTGGAGATCATATTTTTTTCTAATAATTCAACACTAAAGGATGTCCTTCGAGAATAGACTAGTTTCCAACAAGTCAAATCAGCTACTTTTTACTAAACGTCAAAACACGAAATTACTATGGAATTTGTATGAAACAGCATACTGTGATGTCGTAGAAAAACGTTATAAAATGTCGGACTTATTATTATGTTTTTCTTAATTAAAATTCTTAAATAAGTTAAATAGAAAAAAGAAAATGTTTTTCATTAAATTTACACACACATACATACATACATAAACTCACGCCTATTTCCCACCGAGGTAACAGAGACTGTAGAATTCCATTTGCTTCGATCCTGACACACTTTTCTTGCTTCCTCCACATTCATGAATCGTTTCATACACGCATGCCGGTTCAGAGTAGATCGTACTAAACCTTTTCTAAGGACATCTCCAATTTGGTCAATATAAGTCCTTCTAGGTCTTTCTCTGCCAGGCCGATCGCTGCTCGTTAGTTTTAGATCTGTCTTTATTTAGTAATCAGATTTTCATAACTTAATTTGAACCTATTACACGACCCAATACAGGCGTGGTGCTGTGTTATATTTCTTTCTTTTTTAAATTTCAGAGAGCAGCAACCAAATGGCAGCAGACCAATCCGAAGACTCGGCTCAACATTCAGAAGTAGACATGCCAAAATCCCATCCCGCCACAGAAGGCACTCAGGACTCAAATAACGCCCAAGACGTACCTGTCACTGACTCAATTACAGTTAAAGACACTCTGACTCATGACTCAGATGCAGATAATAATCTAACCGCAACAAATCAGGACTCGAATGAGTCTGCAGCTCCTGCAGAAGTCAATGTAACTGAAGGGTTAGAAAATGTTCAGATTAAAGATATAGAAACTTCAACTCAAATTGAGTCAAATGAGAACGAAATGAGTTTTGAGATTGGAAATGCTGCAAATGAAGAAAAAGAGAATGATGGAGAAATTGATATTGATGATGATATTGTTTGTGAAGAGGTGAGTGTAATATTACCTAATTATCATGGTATAAGAAAACCAGGTAAATAAAAAAAAAAATTACCCACATGTCCAATGTTTTTAATTACTTTGCAAGGATATTTTGTGCTTTCTGTAAGTCTCACTAAATGTCTAATACGTTAGTGCGACAGTCCTAAAGTGGGTAGATTATATTGCTCATGACTGTACCACAGGGCCACTGACTTACATTACAGATTTTATTTAAGAGAGGTCTTTGTGGTACGTCCTCACCGGGTGTCGAGCTCGGGACTACCAGGGCGAAAGCCCAACGTTCTAACAACTAAACCACTGAGGCCATTACCTCACTTGTGTATGTATGTCTAATGAATAAGAGTATGTATGTCCAGGTGGAAGTGACAACAGAAAATATTGGTGATGATGTCATGGGTCAAACAGTGTCAACGGGTCTTCCGGAAACAGAGAAGGTGGTAAGCCTATAATTATACAGAGTGTTAGTAACATCGTAACGAAAACTTTGAGGGATGATTCAGACCATGATTCTGAGTTGATATCAAGTAGAATTTTCCCTCGCAAAATATGTTTTTTTTTTAGTTATATTTAATTCTATACTTTGGCGGTGGAAAATTCCACTTGATATTAACTCAGAATAATGAGCTAAGCCGTTGGTTCCGATTACTACTTACTGATGTAAGCAAGTAGTCGTTACATGAGCCATGTCAGGGGCCTTTGGCGGCTCTATAATAACCCTGACACCAGGGTTGATGAGGTTGGTAATTCACAACTCACGCGATAGAAGAGAAGATGAGCTAAATCATCCCTCTCAGTATTCGTTAAGATGTAACTAACACCCCGTGCAAGTACATACAGGTAGCCATACAAGTAGGTATGGGTGTAAGTGACATCGTAACGAATACTGAGGGGTATGATTCAGACCATGATTCTAAGTTGATATTAAGTGGAATTTCCTGTCGGAAAATTTATGAAAATTTTCGTAACAAATTTGAATTTGTGGAATTTTCCATCGCAAAAATTCCACTTGATATTAACTCAGAATCATGGTTTGAATCATCCCCCTCAGTATTTGTTACGATGTCACTTACATCCTGTATTTGTATTTCAGGTGGAGGTACCACAATCATCAGATCAGCCAATGGAGGTGGACACGGTTAAGATATTAGACAATTCTGACGAGGAGGTCCCTCCGCGGAGTAGCAAGGACTCTGCTAGTGACCTCACGAAGGAATGTAAGTTGTTAGGGTTGACATGGGTTGTTGATGTACGACTGTTTCAGGACTGCATTACGGAATGGTGGCGCCATCTGTTGCGTGTGGGTGGAACTATCTCGTCAACTAGTTAGGTCCGTCACAACAGTGCTTTATCATACAGAGTGCTAGTGACATCGTAACGAAAACTTAAGGGGTGATTCAGACCATGACTTTGATTTGACATCAAGTGGAATATTCCATCGCAAAATTTCACTCGGTGTTAACTCAGAATCATGGTCAGAACCATCCCCCTCAGTATTCGTTACGATATCACTAACACCCTGTATACGTTCCGCTACTGGGCACAGCCTCCCCTCAATCAGCCGGAGGGGGTAGCATACTCCACCACGCTGCTCCACTGCGGGTTGGTGGAGGTGTTTGGGCTAGCAGCCCGGGACCCAGCTAGTTGACCAACTAGTTCCGCCCGTAACCAACAGATGGCGTTGATAGGTGGCCTGAAACGCGCTATCGAAGTTTTCACGGCGCGACGTATATATACAACATCCAACATGACACCGTTGGATCGTCGATCCCTAGTCACACTACCAACCTGTGGCTAGCGGGGTACTATGCTCTGTTCGGTACCGCAAACATCCTTTGGCTGCAGCACACCCTCGCCACCAAATACTAGAAATCGTTTTGATCACTGAAAGCATAATGGTTTACAAGATAAACTTTGGGTTTTGTTCCAGCTCCAACCCAACCGACCAAGCCAGACGCCCAGCAGTCTCCGTCCAAGTTGAAAAAGCTGGAGATTGCCAAGCCGAGACACGTCGTCAACATCGTCGACTTGGAGGAGAGTTCGTCGGAAGACGGTGAGGGACCAAATTCATACAAACAACCTCGATTCACACAGACACCACAAATTGACGTTATCGTACACGCGCATCTGTGTGTGTGACGTCTGACGCCGTACGATTCAAGACTAAAGTAACACCGAGGGGCGTGAGGTTCTACTACCTCACCTCTGTCGACTTCTATTTCTAGATTCATTATCACTAATGGATCTCGGGTTCCGAGGTTCCGAGATTGCATGCCCTAGTTTTTACGCACCTTCCACTATTTCTATGAGGTATGAAATGAAAATGAAAAATATTTTATTTCACTTGACAATAGTAATTCTGTTAGGGTTGATGTCTCATTTTAAGCATAAAAGCCTGTGTTAGGTTAGGTTAGCCAATGCTCTTCCGTAGTGAATATTTGTAAGATTAGGGTAAGAGTGAAACATTAAATAATATAATAAAAATTAAAAACCAGGCATTTTTATTAATCTTATAATGGCTTTTTTACATAAAGTAGGTAAGCTTGTAAATTAAAAATAAAATAAAGAAATAATACAAATAAAGTAAATCTTAACTTAGGTTACAATTTCTAGCGATAGCACGAATGTGTGTGTGTGTGTGTGTGTGTGTGTTTGTGTGTGCGTGTGCGTTTGTGCGTGTGTGTGTGGGTGTGTTTGTGTGTGTATGCGTGCGTAATTTCTAGATTAGCATTTATTTATATTTGACCCAGTCAAATACCCAATAGCAGAACAAGACGGACAGATATGTCACTCTAACTACTTCTTTTTTCCTTCGCAGATATCCAGTTTCAGGTGGTTCAGAAACCCCCGTCCACTCCGGAGTCAAAGGTCGCACCACCGGAGGCATCCAATCAGATAAAGGTGACGTCATCTGGTACCCCTGAGGCTAACGCCGCGCCTAAGACGACGCCTGTTACTGCTGTAAGTGAAAAGGGGTTATTTCACTGTCACAGACAAGCGCCATCTAGCCCAAACCTATTGTAACAATTTAGTTTAGCTAGCTGGCTACGTCCATATTTTATGATAGGAAAATTGTAAAGTAGTAACCAAAAGAACCAACAGATGGCGCTGGTAACCAACGCCAAATAAAGAGTACACAAACAAAATGGAGTAAGGACGAACGACGCATTTTGTTTTCCCGCCCGTTAATAATTATTATATTCAACAAAGTCATACCAAATCAGTCTATTTCTTCATTCACCTACCTGGCCGGCAAGCTAGATGTGTCAAGTCGCGGCGGTTGCCATGGTTACGCCCCACCAACTCGCCCGAGATCGTAGTTACCATGGTTACGCCCCGCTGACTATTAGACTACACGATCTGTGCAGTGTTTATTAAAACTTACAAGTCTACACGTTCACAAGCTACAAGTTTCTCACAAGTACGTGTAGAAAGTCGAGGTATTCCAAAATATACTTGTGAAATAAATATTGACACTTGTAACATATTATTCATGCAATCGCCCACCTTAAGTACTAGCTAGGCATTGCGTGCTATCTACATTTCCCATCCTACTCTAACACTACTGACGTCTCGCTCTAAGGGTGGTATTAATAAACGAATCTCAGCTGAGACATCCCTCAAGATCATGCTCAAGTCTCTGTTTTTATACGAGAACTGTCACATTGACATGATCTTGAGGGTCAGTCTCAAAGCTGAGATTCGTTTATTAATACCACCCTAATAGTAATTCCTCGCTCCGTCCTTTTCTAGCGGCGCCGTCTCGCCGCATTCTCGGCTCAGTCTGAAACACGGGGGGTGTAGTATTCGTTACGATGTCACTAACACCCTTTATATGTACATATGTAATGTACCATACAGAAATGTCCGAGCACTTCGGAAGCGACCGAAGCAACCACACAGTCTGCTCCGTATTCGTTACGTTGTCACTAACACCCTTTATATGTACCTATGTATGTTATATACCATACAGAAATGTCCGAGCACTTCGGAAGCGACCGAAGCAACCACACAGTCTGCTCCGTATTCGTTACGTTGTCACTAACACCCTTTATATGTACCTATGTATGTTATGTACCATACAGAAATGTCCGAGCACTTCGGAAGCGACCGAAGCAGCCACACAGCCTGCTCCGTTGACAGACAAGAAAAGCTATAAAGATGGCGCCGTCGCAACGACCAGTCTAGAAGTGTTCAACTTAGACTCTGACGAGGAGGAAACTGCTGCTAAGGGTACGAGTATTTGAGTTTTTATAATACACTAGCTTTTGTCCGCTGCTTCGCTCGCGTTAAATTCGGGGTAACACGGTTACCTTTCCCTAATGTATACAATTTTACCATACTACCTTCTTCTATAGTGTGGGTTGTGAGGTGAATTACCAACCCCATCAACCCTGGTGTCAGGGTTATTATTGAGCCGCCATAGGCTCCTGGCATGATTCATGTAAAGGTGTGTCCAAACATCGAGCGGCAATCGAGCGCGGCTGCCGCGCGCGGCCCGCCGCGCTCTGTTTAGACGACAGCCGCGCGCGAACGCTTCTGGCTAGCTGCCGCGCGCGAGCATTCTTAGTCAACATTCGGCAGTAATTGTGTTTGGACGTATTTCTGCGCACAAACATGATTCTGATGCCAACAGAAGCGCACGACCCCACCGGAATTCGAACCCGGGGCCTCTGGATCGTAAGTCCAACGATCAGCCCCTGGACCGAGCCGAGCTTGTTATGTGTTATTTTCAATCTTTTCAGCTCCAACCCCGCCACCACCAGCGAAGGATAAGCCTCCATTGAAATGTATCAATAATTCCTGCGCAAGCGACGCTTCAGAGCCGTTGCACAGGGCTGACTGTTCCACAATAGCATACTACAACAGTAACACCAAGAAGAACTGTGTTGTGTGCGGGCCGTGCGCGTACGCAGTGTGCGAGAGGGCGCAGGTATACTATATACAGCGTGTTAGTGACATCGTAACGAATACTGAGTGGGGTTGATTCAGACCATGACTCTGAGTTGATATCAAGTGGAATTTCCTGTCGAAAAATTCATGAAAATTTTAGTGTTTTGTTTTAATTATTTTCCGTTCCACACTTTTGAATCATCCCTCAAAGTTTTCGTTACGATGTCACTAAGACCCCTTATATGATTAGCTAAAGGTGTGCCTTTTAGTATTTTTTAATGAAGTTCATTAAATAATACCTCGTTTTACACAGACACTGGTGTTGATTCCGATACACACATAACATAAACAGCCTATATACGTCCCACTGCTGGGCACAGGCCTCCCCTCAATCAACCGGAGGGGGTACGGAGCATACTCCACCACGCTGCTCCAATGCGGGTTGGTGGAGGTGTTTTTACGGCCAAAAGCCGGGGGCCGGGACCAACGGCTTAGCGTGCCTTTCGAAGCACGGAATCATCTTACTTTTTCGGACAATCAGGAGATTCAAGCCTGAAAAGTCCTTACCAAAGGACAGTCATAAAGTGATTTCGACAATGTCCCCATCGGGAATCGAACCCGGACCTCCAGATCGTGAGCCTAACGCTCTAACCACTAGACCACGGATGCTGTCATTTGAGGCGGATTCCGATACACACCATCTAATTCTATTTAATTTAAATTCTATTGTAATCGACAGGCATAAAACTTGTTGAACACGTGTGAATTTTAGGCAGAAATCTTAAACAACCCAATAAAAATTGTACGTAATAAATAAATGGAAGAGGAGCTCGGTGGCGCAGCGGTGAACGCGCTCGGTCTGCGATTGTTGAAGTTAAGCAACTTTCGCAAAGGCCGGTCATAGGATGGGTGACCACAAAAAAAAAGTTTCCATCTCGAGCTCCTCCGTGCTTCGGAAGGCACGTTAAGCCGTTGGTCCCGGCTGCATTAGCAGTCGTTAATAACCACCAATCCGCACTGGGCCCGCGTGATGATTTAAGGCCCGATCTCCCTATCCATCCATAGGGAAGGCCCGTGCCCCAGCAGTGGGGACGTTAATGGGCTGATGATGATGATGATGAAATAAATGTATGTTACAGAGGCTAGTGGAGGGCATAAAGAACCTAACTCCGCTGCTGGAGTTGGAGATGGGGCGCTCGAGCCAGGAGTTGGTGGAGATCTCCGACTCGGAGTCTGAAGATGAAGTGGAGTTTGACGACGAGAAGAGTGACGGCATCGGGGAGGAGAAGGCCAGGTGTGTTCATTCACAATTGGGTCGTGTACCTACTAGGTTCAAGATAAATTATGAAATTTTGATTGCTAAATAAAGACAGATCTAAAACAAACGAAAAACATTTTCTATTTAACTTATTTACGAATTTAAACAAATAAATATTTCGCACATTAAAAAAATGTAATTTCTTTAACGCTTTTAAAAAAAAATAGCACGCCACATTTTGGATAGGTAGTTTAAACCCGTTTGATATTTTTTCTACTCCTCTACTTTAATCTGGCATTTAAATAACCAAAAAGTCTAATATAAGTACATACATAATTAAACTCTTTGAAAAAGTGTACGCTCTATGGCCTATAAAAGCATTGTTTACAAAGTGTAACTGTACTATAATGTCGCCAAAAAGCATTGTTGTTGTTTTTTTTTTTTTTTTGACCTGGAAACTGGCACCTTTACTTTGTTTGGTGCCATAGATATACTATAAAAAAAAGTATACATTTGCCGCCATTTTCCCGCGCGTTGGAAAATAAATTGGAAATTTTTTGTGTTTCGTTTCAAAACACTAAAAAGTATAAAATAAAAAGGAAAAATGACGTCGTCGTAGAAAAAGTATTGTATGCAACGTTGTATAACTAGGTCAAAAAATGCTCGTGGCGTCTCTTATTGCGATGTTCGCCAAGGCTCACATCGCAACTCACGCCACTCGCATTTTTTGACCCTTCTTATACAACTGTTGCATAAAATACTATAATTTAATAGTAAGAAAGTGACAGTGAGTGAAATGGCATTTATTTTGCCATTAACCATAAAGTTGAAGTTGAAGGATATGTCTGCAGGAATCGGGGCCAGTAACATAATTTCGTTTTCTTCTTTTGGATTCTATGCGGTTTAAAGCACAATATGGGACTAAAAATATATAACAAATATCCTATCCTAAAAAAAAACCTATATACGTCCCACTGACTGAGAATAAAAAAGAAACACTACAATTTTTATGAATTTTCCGACAGAAAATTCCACCTGATATCAACTCAGAATCATAACGTTTATTATTTGATTGATTGAATCATGGTCTGAATCATCCCCCAAAGTTTTAGTTATGGTGTCCAGAATAATAACGGGTGGAAGATGTGTTGTGCCTGGGTGTAATAACAAGGGTCATCATCATCATCATCAATTTAAGAGCCACGCTCTTGTCGGTGTAGCATTTAACAAGGGTCATCATAAACTAGTAAATAAACGTAGAAAAGACGTTATCGTTAATGTTCCAAGAGTTAAAACTTGTTTTGCGCGGAGACAATTTTATATCAAATCGGCATACTTGTATAATAAAATTAATAAAGAAGTGTATACACAATACATGATAAAATATTATTATGAATGTAAAATCATTATTTCTAAATGGCTTAAATCTAAAAATTACGAACAGATAGAGGCTTTCTTAAAAATAATAGAATAAAAGGGTAGGATTATTTCAAGCATACACACATACACACACACATACACACACACACACACACATACACACACACACAATCACCTATAATTTGTTACCTATAGATAGTATGTAAGTTACTTTTGGTTGTTTGTTTTACTTATTTGTAGTACCTACAATGAGTTTTATCGGGAAGAGCGGTGTCTCCTGATACAGGCGCTACGCTTAAAAGGAGGCTCCAATCACCTATAATAGTGTATTGGTTTTCTACAAATAAAGTATTTTGTATTTGTATCATTTATACTCAAAAACAAAGATAAAAGATGCGTTATGTCTCTAGATGCATATGGCTGTTATCATTATGTTAAACGAAGCCAATTTTTTACACCACCATCTGTATTTTGCGGGGAACGTAGCCAGGAAATTCCTCCATTGGGATAAGTCCTGACGTTATATTTTGTTACAGAATGTTGGAGCGCCAGCTAGCGGACATGATAAACGCAACTTGGGCAAAGTTCAAGATGGATGCTCGCCTCAAGGAGACGGAGGCCCAGCTGGCACTAGACCTCGACAAACTGGAGAGTAAGTACTTACATAACAACACAACTAGTTGACGAGTTAGTTCCGCCCGTAACCAACAGATGGCGTTGACAGACGGCCTGAAACGCGCTAACGAAGTTTTCACGGCGCGACGTATATATACAACTTCCAACGTAACACCGTTGTATCGTCGATCCCTAAATACACTACCAACATGTGGCTAGCGGGGTACTATACTCAGTTCGGTACCCCAGAAAGATCCTTTGGCGAAACTTACTAAAGGAATATTACATATCATCACGCCTGTTTCGATACAAACTAACGTTTCGTAAAAAAATATAATTTGACTAGGTTGTCAAGTAGTCTATCTCTGTTGTACAGAGGAGAGCGAGGAAGTGGATAAAATGCTGAATGAGTGCCAACTGGCGACGGACCAGCTCCGCTGCGAACTGTACACCACCTTCGAGTCTGAGAGGCAGGAGCTACAAGCTATCAACATAGTTGACACGCCTGATGCTTCGGTGAGTATACACATACACACACACTCACACACACCACCCTTAGACAATCTCACACACACAGCCTTCGACACATACACACACACACACACACACCACCCTTAGACACACCATTCTTAGACACACACACCACCCTTGGACAATCTCACACACACACAGCCTTAAACACATACACACACACACACACACACACCACCCTTAGACACACACACACCACCCTTAGACACACACACCATCCTAATATACACACACACTACCCTTAGACACATACACGCACACACACACATAGCACCCTGAGACACTCTCACACACACAGCCTTACACACACACACACACCACCCTTAGACACACCATTCTTAGACACACACACCACCCTTGGACAATCTCACACACACACAGCCTTAAACACATACACACACACACACCACCCTTAGACACACACACACCACCCTAATATACACACACACACCACCCTTAGACACATACACGCACACACACACATAGCACCCTGAAACACTCTCACACACACAACATTACACACACACACACCACCCTTAGACACATACACACGCACCCTTTCGCGCGCACATACACCCACACACACACGCACACACACCCATGTATGGGACACACACACTCCCTCGTGTCGTGTTAACAGTAAAATTATTATTTTTACAGTATTCCGTTCTGGAGCCGTTCGAGAAAGCCATATCTGATGTAAGTAATTGAAGTAATTTCAATATTAATTTATGCTATCTCCGCCTCTGCTCTATCCCTTTCGGAATAAGGGCATGATGCTATGTTATGTTATGTGATAATTTAAATAATTTAAATTAACAAAACATAAGCTCACGTGTCGTATCAGGTGGCCAATCATATTTCCTCTCCGGTTCTCTATAGTCTTCAATATGGTTCTCTATTCTTCAACTCTTTCCAGCACTTTTTCGTTTGACATTATAGAAGGAAAAATTGAAGGGAAGAGAGGAAGGGGTAGACCTAGGATAACATTTATGAAACAAATAAAAAAGAAGGTGCAGGTCGTGTCGTATCGGGAGGTGAAGGTTTTGGCGGGAAAAAAAAGTATTGGGCTGGTTTCCCTTCGCGGGTTGGAAGGTCAGACAGGCAGTCGCTTCTGTAAAAAACCGGACCTGTCAAATCTTCAGGTTAGGTAAGCGGACCCTGTGAGAAACGGGATAATGCTAGGGGGATGATGAATGCATTAACTGTCTGGGAACTGATATTAGGCAACCAAATTACTAAATTGTACTATTTTTTTTAACCCTTTCACGGACAGATATCATGGATCATTGATAGTTCATAATAGGTAATATCGAGGGTTAAAAGGCAAATGGGTTTAATCGGCATTTTGGGCGAAATGGACTTAAATATATGACACCTTGGGATCGGAACGTCATTAGACGTTCTGTACTTGAAAGTGTTAAGAACGTCTAGGGCCCTTTGCTGTTTTTCTTGCAGCTTCTTTTCCCCGGCTATACAGGTTGTGAGACAAGACATTGGTGTACAATAAACTGTTAAATGAATGATAAATATTTTCAGTCGATCCAGCCAAAGCGACGGCTGTCTTCGGCGTGTGAGATCGCTGCCAAGCGCCCCGCCATACCGCCTGCGGCCACAGATGACAAACCGGATTCACACACCAAGGCTGAGGTAAATAATCCTGCCTGATAATGTTGCCGTCTGTTGCAGGCCACGTCTGTCTGATGCCTAAAGACCTGAAGCACACCAGGGATATTATGGATATGAAATTTCGGATACAAATTGGCATGTTTTGATGAAACATCATCATCATCAGCCCATTAACGTCCCCACTGCTGGGGCACGGGCCTTCCCTATGGATGGACAGGGAGATCGGGCCTTAAACCATCACGCGGGCCCAGTGCGGATTGATGGTTATTAACGACTGCTAATGCAGCCGGGACCAACGGCTTAACGTGCCTTCCGAAGCACGGAGGAGCTCGAGGTGAAAACTTTTTTTTTGTGGTCACCCATCCTATGACCGGCCGTTGCGAAAGTTGCTTAACTTCAACAATCGCAGCCGGAGCGCGTTTACCGCTGCGCCACCGAGCTCCTTTGATGGAACATTACCGTGAAAAATAAATATTTTTAGGCACCACGTAGGAGTCCAGCGCGGGCAGTTACTGTGAGATCAAATATTAGCATCAGACGAAAGAATGTCGGCGTCCGATTTCAAAATTGGAACATATAAACTAAACCGATAAAAAATAAAAACAACCGTCCGCGCGCAGCCTTCACGATTCAAGTGTAAACTATGTCCGAGGGGGTGAGGTAAACCTAGCCCAGCCGCTGGTGGGGAGCGAAGAGTTGCCTTTCTATACGTAGTATTATACCTTATTCTATCACGCTTTCACGCGTTTCTTTTTTGGGACTTTCGCGCTTTTAATAAAAACTTGGCCCTAAAATACTGAATTTGAAATAACTTTGTAAGTGGATTAAAAAGGATTGTGAAACACTTGATGATATTTGAACAGTAGAGTACTTTTTTTTTATATCCAGGCGGAGGATTTTTGAGCTTCTTTATATAAGTGGTGCATGCTCGCCTCGAAATGTTCGTGTACGCGGTGGCGTCCGGGAGTCGGGTCGCACCTTTCCCTCAAAAATGTGCGAAGGGAGCGATGGCTGGCTTTCGCGTCAACTCGTGATCGGGTGCTGCGTATGTGGACAGGCCTGCTTCTGTCAGGGAGCTCATAAAACACTGTTTCTGTGATAAAGTCACATAAACTCTTTATGTTTCACTTTCCTTCCACCGACTGTAATTGGAATACCATTGTATTTAAGTCTATAAATTATGTAATACAAACTGGATTAAAAGAAAAGAAAGGAAAACATGAAACAGTAGGACTAGGGCCCTGTGCTGGGAGGTTTTCTGGCCACGTCTTTCCCTCAGCGTTACAGATTCCGATGTGGTAGTAGTTTTACAGCTAGTTACATAATATGTAATTTAATTATGTTTGACGTTCAAAAAGCGCTAACTTTGTAAGCCAATTTTGAAAAATAAATATTTTTGAATTTTTTGAATTTTTGAATTTTTTAACTCTGTTTTTTTCCTTTCCAGGAGACCAAGGCTATACCACTTCCAGATAGTTCAAAGGATGATGATGTAAGTATCTAGGTCATTCTTTTTTTTTAATCGACAATCATAAGGGGGGTTAAAATGGCCACATCGAAGCAATTCATCTAAGAAAGCAATATTGCTATTTGACATTTGCGCATATAAAAGTACTTAAGTGCGCAATGCAAACGAATGTCAAATAGCAATATTGCTTTCTTAGACGTTCAGATAAGTTACATCAAAAAATAAAAAAATGTTTTTATTATCAGAAATGATCACCTCTGTGGTCCAGTGGTTGAGCGTTGTGCTCACGATCCGGAGGTCCGATTATCACCAGGTGGGAAAACCAACCTCATCAACCCTGGTGTCAGGGTTACTATTGAGCCGCCAAAGGCCCCTGACATGGCTCACGTAACGACTACTTACTTACATCAGTAAGTAGTAACCGGGAAAAACGGCTTAACGGCTCTCGGACAATCAGGTGATCAGCCTGTAATGTCCTAACCAAACTAGGGATCAAAAAGTGATTTTTGTAATATGTCCCCACTGGGATTTGAACCCGGGACTTACGGATCGTGAGCCCACCGCTCAACCACTGGACCACGGAGGCCGTTATCGGCCAATAACCCGACAGAATTAAGTTGACAGCACACGTCTAATGGCTTGCATATCATCGAGGTGCCTATTTTATTCACACGGGTTATTCATTCATTCATTCATTTAGTTATGGCACGAGGTCGGTGTGCGCGGGCAAATTCGAAGTCCCTAGAGTTAATAATTACTATGGCGATAGAACTCTAAAAAAGAGACTTCCCTATTTGCTTAATAGTTTGCCTGAGAACATCCGTCTAGAACCAAATAAAAGTAAATATAAAAAATTACTTAAACAACACCTTCTAGACTCGTGTCCTAGCTAACTTATTGTATGTTATTAATTGACTATTAGATATAAGTTCATATTATTAGTAGAGACTCTTTTCCTGCAGACAAACTGTTTAAACAGTTTTGCAGGGCATTGATAATTGTATTTTTAGTATTAAGATTTAATAAAATAAATAAATAATAAATAATAATAATGCACTCATTTTAAAATGAGACCGTTATTGACGATATTAAAGAAGAATGACCCATATACCAGGGGAGGGGGTAAACTGACCGCGATCTATTCCGATGTATGGAGACAACAGTCAACAACACATTTGAAACCATTGGTTGCGAGTCAGACACACACTTGACCGGTTTTTTTTTTCTCCAACAGAAGGACGTATCAGTAGTGAAGCTGTCAGCTGAGGCGGCGCCCGCGTCGCTTCCCCCGCCGGGCGAGCTCCAGCGCCCGCCTGTCCACCCCGGTATGACTGTGTTCGCGATGAAGAACGCCTTCGGCTCCTGGTTGAAGGCTAAGATCGTCGAGTGCACGCCCAAAGGGGGTGGAGTGAGTTATTTTTTTTTGCTAATTGACGATTGATGAATGTGGAGGAAGCAAAAGAAGTGTCAGGATCGAAGTAAATGGAATCTTCTCTTCTATCGTGTGGGTTTTTGAGGTGAAGTACCAACCTCATCAACCCTGGTGTCAGGGTTATTATTGAGCCGCCAAAGGCCCCTGACATGGCTCATGTAACGACTACTTACTTACATCAAAAAGTAGTAACAGGGACCAACGGCTTAACGTGAATTCCGAAGCACGAATCATCTTACTTTCGGACAATATGGTGATCAGCCAGTAATGTCCTAACCAAACTAGGGACCACAAAGTAATTTTTGTGATATGTCCCCACTGGGAATCGAACCCGGGACCTCCGGATCGTGAGCCCAACGAACAACCACTGGACCACGGAGGTCGTCAGTAAATGGAATGCCATAGTCTCTGCATAAAATTGTGGGATATAGAAATAACACGGGATATTTTAAATATCTTTACTCCTTTTTAATTATCTTTACCAAAAAAAAATTCAAAATTATTCAATCGATCAATAATACTTTATTGCACAACGACATATATACAAAGTACATAGACATACGAATAAAAACATAAGTACAATAGGCAATTATTTATAAATTAAATATTATTATTAATATTATTATTTATTAATTAGATTATTATTTTATTTATTTTGAAATTGTATTATAAAGTATATTTGTATTTATAGACAATGATAAATAATTAAAATAATTAAATAAAATAATTACTTATTTAAGTGGATTTATAAATTAAAATTAAAAAAAAATATTTTTTTTTCTTAATTTTTTTTTTTACTATTCATTTTTTTATTTTTTTTTCTTAACTCCTTATATTTTAACAAAATCCTCTAACCGGACCGACATCGCACCATCGACCCGCCTTTCTTACTTTTTAAAACTGCCTTCCGTCCCATTCATTAACCATCCTCCTTTCATACCCTAAACAATCAAATTCCCATTCATTATCCTTCCATAGTATTCTCACTCGGTGGGAAATAGGCGTGAGTTTATATAAGTATGGTATGTTTTTATTTTCATTCCCATACTTTTGCGACGGAAAATAGGCTAGTTTCCAACTAGTCAAATCAGTTACTTTTTACTAAACGTCAAAACACGAAATTACTATAGAATTTGTTTGAAAAAGCACTTTGTGACGTCATAGAAAAACGTGATAAATTGTCGGACTTATTATTACGTTTTTCTTGTTTAAAATTCAAAAATGAGTAAAATTGAAAAAAGAAAACGTTTTTCGTTACTTTTAGATGTGTCTTTATTTAGTAATCAGAATTTAATAATTTATCTTGAACCTAGTACACGACCCAATTCCCTTGATATCAACTCAGAATCGTGGTATGAATCATCCCTCAAAGTTGTCGTTACGATGTCACTTACACTTTTTGTAGGTGTTGTTACCCTTTTCGGTGGATAAGAAAATGACAGGTATAACTTAAAATAAAATTAGGAGGTGTCTGCAGGAATCGGGGCCATTAATACTTAGTTAGAAAACGTAAAGCAATAATTAAAACACATAATAACGGGTTCTTACCGCGTTTAAATGGGGATATGAGACTCCCGATATTTCGACACTGTTGCAAGTGCCATGATCACGGGATGACTGATGAGATTGGAGTGGAGTAGGTAGATCCATAATTTTCTACGGGCAGACATATCTGTCTACCCTCTTTCTTTGCCGCTTGTTTATGTTTTTGATATCGGAATGTTCGGAACCATCTGAACTCGCACCAAACTCACTACGACAAACCGCACTCACTGTGTCCTCACGTTTTTTCACCACATTAGGCCTTATAATGCCACATTAGGCCTAATGTTTTAATTATGATAATAACCGCGTAAACTTAAAACAATGTATAAACGTAAAGCAAATTTTAAAAAATAAAGAAATATTTATTAATTTAAATTGTAAATTCTTCCAGCAACAATTCACGATGTGTCGCGTGAGGTTCGACGGCAAGTCTGCGCGTAGCTTGTACAAGATGTTGCCGGCTCGCTGCCTCGCGTACTCTGACCCCGCCAACGCTCGGATGACCATAGGTAAGTCTCACACGTATTCTAAGGGTGTTATTAACTAATCTCAGCTTCGAGACTGCCCTCTTTTTTGTTGACTTGACTTATTATAGATTTGCAGCAGATTTATTGCACATATAAATCAGCACAAATTTAAGAGCCACGCTTTTGTCGGTGTAGCATTCTCCTGACCTAGGTCTGCCAACCATTGCCCAGTGTCCCAAATCCCCTGGTAGTTGCGGCTTCCAAGTACATTCCGCCTAGGGACGGTACTGAAAAGTATCGGCGGCCGAAGGACGTAATATACGATCCCGACGACCCGATTACTCTAGCCATAGAGGCAGCCATTCAGCTCGCGACACCAAACACTTCAGGACCCCGATACCGACCCCGCCGGCGTGGTCGACGATTTCCCTCATTCAGCGCTTATCGCTATCGACCCATTAGGGTCGATTAATTCTTTCAAATATTTTCCCTCTCAGACGACGCCCTGAGCCGAGGTTCGCGCCCAACTGGGCACCCTCAGGCCTGTTGTCTTAAACGTTGTACCGGGTGAGAGCCTTCGGCGATCCCCATTTGTCCGGCTAAGTAGTTAATGCTATCTGCGGCAAATCTACAGTAAGTCACGTCAAAAAAATGAAAGTATTGTTTTTTGTCTGCCATAAGAAGAAGAAGAGAAACTAGAATCACTTAGAATGAAATTATATTTTAAATTTACAGCTAAACCTAACTAACCTAGGTGCGAATGAGTCCGAAGTTAGGACTACACTGAATTTTACTTAAAAACTATTTTACATTATGGCTAAATCGAGGTCACAATTTGGTGGCGTGATTGACGTCAGCGCATCGCGTTCGGGCGCTGGCTCAGCAGGCTGGCTGTTCCATTAATTATGCTGACTTGAACTCGTGGAACGACGCTGGTCACGGCGTACGGGTGTGAGCAGGCGGGCGAAGGTACCGGTTACGTAACACGCAATAATAATTAGTCAGTGTATATTTATCATACTTACTATATTTTATGGTGTGAATGTGAATCATCCCTCAAAGTTTCCGTTACGATGTCACTAACACCCTGTATACCACGATGATGGCGTTTCCCCCAGGTACTCGCGTGATAGCTCTGTTCAAGGAAGTGTCTGCGGAGAAGATGATGAAGAGGGAGTCATTCTACTCCGGCATCGTCGCAGAGGTGCCCAACCCTGTCAACAAATACAGGTGACTACATTCAAAATCCAAAAATATCTTTATTCTTCTTCTTCGGCGTTCCCTCGCTGCTGAGGATCGCGACCACAGGTTATGGTTTTCCACTCGGTACGGCTATATGCTGCGTGGACCGCCCTCTGTATGCTGCCGCCCACCGTCTTCTTCACAATGTCAGACCACCTTATAGACGCCCTTCCTCGCGCACGTTTGCCATCCACTTGCCCAACGATGATCTGCTTCTCCGAGGAGCTCGGTGGCGCAGCGGTAAACGCGCACGGTCTGCGATTGTTGAAGTTAAGCAACTTTCGCAAAGGCCGGTCATAGGATGGGTGACCGCAAAAAAAAAAAGTTTTCATCTCGAGCTCCTTCGTGATTCGGAAGGCACGTTAAGCCGTTGGTCCCGGCTGCATTAGCAGTCGTTAATAACCATCAATCCGCACTGGGCCCGCGTGGTGGTTTAAGGCCCGATCTCCCTATCCATCCATAGGGAAGGCCCGTGCCCCAGCAGTGGGGACGTAAATGGGCTGATGATGATGATCTGCTTCTCCAGACTGTGCTTCGGAGACCACCCAATCTTTATTCAGTAGGTAACATAGTCACACTTTGAATCGTCAATTTTACATAACGAACGTCTCATCCGCCTAAAACTACTACAGCTTCTCACAACCTGTATAGCCGGGGAAAAGAAGCTGCAAGAAAAACCTCGGCACAGGGCCCTAGACGTTCTTTAAAAAAATAAATAAACATAAAATATTGTTATACAATTGAGTAATTTAGCTGCCCAATATCAGTTCTCAGACAGTTAATCCCATGCATTCATATCTTCTTCTTCTTCTTCCCTTTCCTTTTCGGCGGATAAGAAAATGACAGATATAACTTGAAATAAAATTAGATGGTGTTTACAGGAATTAGCAACAATACCTTACCTGATAGTTTGTACCCGCAATCTTTCAATTATTATTTTTTACATTTTTTCCTCACCTTATGGTTGCCTGGAAGAAATCGCTTTAAGCGATAAGGCCGCCATTTGCCATGTACTTAATTAAGAGACTTTTTGTAATTATTTATTTTTGGTGCAATAAAGTGTATTTGTATTGTACTGTATTGTACCTTACTGCCAACTATTCTTCAGGTACCTGGTGTTCTTCGACGATGGCTACGCTCAGTATGTGCAGCACGCGGACACGCGGCTGGTGTGCGAGTTCTCCACGCTGGTCTGGGAGGAGGTGCATCCATTTTCCCGGGAGTTCGTCCGGGAGTACCTGCTGGCGTACCCGGAGCGGCCCATGGTGCGCCTGCACACCGGCCAGAGCCTCAAGACCGAGTGGAACGGTACGATCACAATACTATATACAGGGTGTTAGTGACGTCGTAACGAAAACTTTGATGGATGATTGAGACCATGATTCTGAGATGATATGAAGTGGAATTTTCCGTCGCAAAAGTATGGAACAGAAAATGATAAAAAGAAAAACAAAAATTTTCATGAATTTTCCGACTGAAAATTCCACTTGATATCAACTCAGAATCATGGTCTGAATCATCCCCCTCAGTATTTGTTACGATGTCACTAACACCCTGTATAAACGCTTTATTGCACATATAAATCAGCACAAATTTAAGAGCCACGCTTTTGTCGATGTAGCATTCTCACGCTATTTTCACGAAGACCCGTGTCCGCATATAAAACCTATTAAGAAATACGAGACTTGGTAAAGTTATCCGCGATTGCGACACAGGAAGTCCCGTGGTTTCCGTATAAAACGTATGTAGATTACTTTACGGGTACGAGACTTTAGTTATATATGTGTATGGCGCTTGGTTCTGGCAATGAAATACGGTTACTTAGCGTCAAGGATTGTGTATACATACATACATATATATACACCTAACTTATATGTTTTTCTATGTTTAGTTATGGATCAAATTAGCTTCAAAACTTTTTTTCGATTCTGTTCCGCACCACCCAAATCCCCTGGTAGTTGCGGCTTCCAAGTACATTCCGCTTAGGGACGGTACTGAAAAGTATCGGCGTCCGAAGGACGTAATATACGATCCCGACGACCCGATTACTCTAGCCATAGAGGCAGCCAATCAGCTCGCGACACCAAACATTTCAGGACCCCGATACCGACCCCGCCGGCGTGGTCGACGATTTCCCTCATTCAGCGCTTATCGCTATCGACCCACTAGGGTCGATTAATTCTTTCAAATATATTTCCTTTCAAACGACGCCCTGAGCCGAGGTTCGCGCCCAACTGGGCACCCTCAGGCCTGTTGTCTTAAACGTTGTACCGGGTGAGAGCCCTCAGAGCTCCCCATTTGTCCGGCCAAGTAGTTAATGCCATCTGCGGCAAATCTACAATAAGTCGCCTTCAAAAACAATCTTACACGCCATGACCAGTAAGTCCAGAATCCTCACTACATACACGAACTCCTCTCTCTTGCTTCCTCCACATTCATCAATCGTTTCGCACACGCACGCCTTTGTACCGGGTGGAAGCCCTCACCGCTCCCCATTTGTCCGGCCAAGTGGTTAATGCCATCTGGTTAAAGTCAAGTCTCTTTCTGTACCTCCAGGCAAGTGGTGGGTGTCGCAAGTGGTCCAGGTGGACGCGTCGCTGGTCCAGGTGTACTTCGAGCAGGACAAGCGCACCGAGTGGATCTACCGAGGGTCCACGCGCCTGGCCCCGCTCTACTTGGAGCTGCAGGCGGCTGAGAAGCACCGCGCCCGCCCCATGCCGCGCAACAGGATGCAGACCAGGGTAGGCAGTACAGTCATGAGCAATAAAAAAAAAGTGTTTATTTCTTGTTTTTAAGCAACATAAAGTTATAATAAAGTTACATTGGTCGAGCAGGCGCCATAGTCCCCCATAGCTCCAGTATCCCGATCCACTAACCCCCAACCCAATAGCCCAGTTCCCTTTGTTCCCATAATCACACGAACCGGGGATTGTCTTCGGGTGCACTCCCATAGTGCATACAGGGATAATCGCCGGTTGGTGTCACACCACATTTAGATTAAACTGTCTTAAGGGGCCTCTACGTGTTGGCTTCGGCCCCACGCACGCCTTCCAAAAGTCCGGGACTCCGTAGGCCCGAGATATGGAAATGACATACAATAATAATAATAATAACACAGTGGCAAGTAAGAACTGTTAAAACGGTACCCATCGTTGTATCCACCACAGGCGTCATACCTAAAACACTCCACACTAGTCTCCAAACTCTCAACACGCATCCATCCACACTCACACTTCTTCAAAAAGCAGTAATTCTAAATACATGCCGCATCGTCAGGTAGTTTTTATCTCTGAAACAATACAAGCACTTGGCTACGGGCCGTGCCACTTGAACCTCTTCGGAGAGAATTATAAATATATAAAGAACTAGCTTATGCCCGCGACTTCGTCCGCGTGGCGTGTTATAAAAGAGAGATCTTTGTGTGTGTGGGAGTGCATGTCAAATTTCAAGCATCTAACTTACGCGGTTTAGATTTTTCATACAAAAGGATTTTCCCGCTAATTCCCGTTCCCGTAGGAATTCCTTTCTTAGTGCACCTCTACGGTACCTAAGCTACGTCCCTTCCAAATTTCAAGTGCCTACGTTTAGCCGTTTAGGCTGTGCGTTGATATGTCAGTCAGTCAGTTTCTCCTTTTATATATTTAGATAAAATATTTATTTCAGATTCTGCATCCATATTATGTTAGTAAAACAATAGAGACTTACGAACTATGTTAGTATATTAAATTAAATGACATTACTTGGCCACACAGCGTATAGGTAACACGTGAGTCATAACCCAGTGTTTCCAGAATGGCCATCCATTCTCTCTGCTACGATTCTTAGAAGACTCTTGGCGCTGCCACGTACTCGTTATTAGAGAGCTGACTCGCTTGCGAACGATAGCATGGAAGCCGTCAGTATGCGCATCAGCAAACATTGCAGACAACAACAACATTGCTTTTGTTATGAGGCAACCCCAGCAAGCAAGGTCAATGCTTGAGTTGGTTTAGCAATATAATGTACCCTCGAAAATAAGTCGAAATATAAAATTAGATTGATTTATGATCCCAAGATGCTGTTGCATCGCAGGGCTGACAACCACACCAATGCACACACACACACACTTCAACAAAATTTTAGTTTATATTCTATTACTTTATTCTTTTTTTTTTCTTTTATTGGGTACCTGGGCGATAGGCCAATGGTCTGTCACCAAGTGGTCCGTCCGTAAATTGAGGAGCAGTTGTTATATTAGATTATAAGTGTCTCAGTGAGAATGTTAAGGATGTAGGCTTCATATTGTGAACATTACAACGCAAATAATTGTATCTAGCTTTTAAGTCTATATCTGTTTTTTCTCCAAATAAATAAATACATTGTTTTAAGTTTACGCGGTTATTATCATAATTAAAGCACATAATAACGGGTTCTTACCGCGTTTAAATGGGGATATGAGACTCCCGATATTTCGACACTGTTGCCAAGTGCCATGATCACGGGATGACTGATGAGATTGGAGTGGAGTAGGTAGATCCATAATTTTCTACGGGCTGACATATCTGTCTACCCTCTTTCTTTGCCGCTTGTTTATTTTTTTGATATCGGAATGTTCGGAACCATCTGAACTCGCACCAAACTCACTACGACAAACCGCACTCACTGTAAGAACCCGTTATTATGTGCTTTAATTATAATAAATAAACAAATCTAAAATTGGCTTCTATTTGTAGATAAGCTTTTTATTATTTATCTTTGACTCAGTGAAGTACCCAATTCTGTAGTTCTTTTCGAGTTTGTATATTGTTATTTATATTTCAGGTGAACATGCCATATGTGGAGTACACGAGGTCAGATGAACCAGAAACGGCGAAGGCTGAATCACAGATCAAGGAACAACAAGAGGTACACTACAATTATCTATATACAGGGTGTTAGTAACATCGCAACGATTTTTTTTTGTTAATATCTAGTTAGTGGCGGTTTAGAGCCAAAAAAACAAGAACACTAAAATTTAAATATTTTTTTGATAGGAAATTCTACTTGATATCAACTCAGAATCATGGTCTGAATCATCCCTCTCAGTATTCATTACGGTGTCACTAACACCCATACGTACTTGTACAGTCATGAGCAATATAATGTACCCACTTTAGGACTCTGTCGCACTAACATATTTGACATTTAATGAGACTTACAGTTCAACTTGTCAAAAAAGTTAATGTGACATGGTACCAAAGTGTATACATATTAATGCTCGTGACCGTACTTGTACGGGGTGTAAGTGACGAAACGAATACTGAGGGGGTCATTCAGCTCATTATTCTGAGTTAATATCAAGTGGATTTTTCCATCGCAAAAGTATAGGATCAAAAATAATTTAAGGAAAAGAAAATTTATTTATTTATTTCATATTTGGGAGACCAACAGCTGTTAACAACTATAGCAAAAATATCATACTTAAAAACTAAGCCAATAACAGGTTTCCACCTATATAACATGAATTTATATGTTAAACCTTTATGTAAAGACTTGAATTTATGTCTCCAGGAGATCCGTCGTCAGCGCGCTGTGGCCAAGAAGTCCACCACCGCGACTGCGCCGCCTCCCCCCGCCGCCAACCTCGACGGACTCACCAGTCGAGTTGTGGTCAGTCATCCCCCTAATCTTCATCACGCGCCGGCCAAGCCGCCAGTCCACACTTATCTGTGCCAACCGCCCGCGCTTTCTCAGTATGTTGTACGCACGGGCGAGTTATTCCCGAAAAGCGGGACTGAGCCTGTCCCGTTCGGGACATTCCAAAATCGGGACGTCTGGCAACCCTGGTGTCTTGTCTCACAACCTGTATAGCCGGGGAAAAGAAGCTGCAAGAAAAACCTCAGCACAGGGCCCTAGACGTTCATAAAAAAAAAAAAACAACATTTAATTTGGTTGCCTAATATCAGTTCCCAGACAGTTAATCCCATGCATTCATCATCCCCCTAGCATTATCCCGTTTCTCACAGGGTCCGCTTACCTAACCTGAAGATTTGACAGGTCCAGTTTTTACAGAAGCGACTGCCTGTCTGACCTTCCAACCCGCGAAGGGAAAACCAGCCCAATACAGGTTAGGTCACATACCTCCGAAAACGCATTTCTCGGGCATGTGAGTTTCCTCACGATGTTTTCCTTCACCGCTGAGCACGCGGTAATCATTTATGATCCAAACATCAATTTTCGAAAACAAATTCGACAATCATAAAAATACATAAAATACTGTTATAAAATTCAGTAATTTGGCTGCCTAATAGCAGTCTCCAGACAGTTAATCCCATGCATTGATATCTTCTAGATAATCACTAATCTTATAATAACCTTTTTACAAAGTTTCTGTTTAATTACTGTCTTAAAACTGTTCAAAGGTAAATTCTGAATGCTAATGGGAATCTTATTGTAAAAATTTACCACACGAATGAAGACCATATTATTTATTTATTGCAACACACAACAGGACATTGACAATACATGATAAAATATACAGTTACAAACAAAAATGGTCCGTCAACATCCCAAACAGGGTGCGTTGACAGCATGCAAAATCATATAGCAACTAAAAAGAGGTAAAGAAAAAAAAATAAGATTACAATTCAAAAAACAAAACGACTTCAGTTTTTGACTGATTTTAGACTTTTGATAATTTGTGTTCTAAATGTTCCAAAATTATTAAAAATATCCAAATTTTTATCCATGGAGGCGACATTATTGTAAAACCGACACATGCGTATGATAGGATTGTTCGAGTCTCTTTGTGTTCCGAAATTACGCAGCCAGAAAGTGAGGTCACGCTTAGCCGCACGAGGTAAACGAGATTATGATGACATTTAATCTTCCCTCCCACAGTATTACACACCAAAGAACGCGGTGCGCCCTCACAAGATGGTCCCTCATACGTGCACTCCGGCCTGCAAGAGGAACGACGTACTAGCCCTCTCTGAACTGAGGACCTACAACCCACTCGCCAAGCCCCTTCTGAGTGCCTGGGAGAGGTATGTACATACATACTTGCACGTACCCGCACAATATCCGCACAACACACACGTACCCGCACACCACATGGACGCACCCTCACAACACGCACGTACTCTCACAACACGCACGTACCCGGACAACATATGCACGCACCCTCACAACACGCACGTACCCTCACAACACGCACGTACCCTCACAACACGCACGTACCCTCACAACACGCACGTAGCCTCACAACACGCACGTACCCACACTACACGCACGTACCCTCACAACACGCACGTACCCTCACAACACGCACGTACCCGCACACCACATGGACGGACCCTCACAACATGCACGTACCCACACTACACGCACGTACCCTCACAACATGCACGTACCCACACTACACGGACGTACCCTCACAACACGCACGTACCCGCACACCACATGGACGCACCCTCACAACATGCACGTACCCACACTACACGCACGTACCCGCACACCACATGGACGCACCCTCACAACATGCACGTACCCACACTACACGCACGTACCCTCACAACACGCACGTACCCACACTACACGCACGTACCCTCACAACACGCACGTACCCGCACACCACATGGACGCACCCTCACAACACGCACGTACCCGCACAAAACATGTACGCATCCACACTATTCTCATGTACCCGCACAAAGTACGTATGTACCCGCACCAACACACGTACCTACCCGCACAACTCATAGCATTGTCATATTTCATCTTAAGCACAATAAATTTGTATCTGCCCTCAAAGCGTTAGAACAAATGTAACATCAACTTTTCTTTTCTTTTTTGTATTACTTACTTAGTTATTATTAATTTATTACTTCTGTCTACTTCTCAGTGATGCATGTATTAGTTATAAGTGGAGACTTCATTGGCTAATGTACAGACTATTTGCATTTTTTAAATTGTTATTTTAGCTCTTTGTTTCCCGATTTGATATAAATAAATAAACTCAAACATGTACCCACACAACACGCGCGTACCCATAAAATACACCTACGTACCCACACAACACGAACGCACGTATCCGGACAACACACGCACGTACGGTCACGAGCATTAATATGTATACACTTTGGTACCATGTCACATTAACTTTTTTGACAAATTGAACTGTAAGTCTCACTGAATGTCAAATATGTTAGTGCGACAGAGACCTAAAGTGGGTACATTATATTGCACATGACTGTACATACCAGAAACACGCATCGTCGTGTACTTTGCGATACAGATTCCCTGCTTCCCTTCCAGACAAATAGTCCGCTTCAAGGGCCACAAGGAGGTGATGTACCGCGCGCCGTGCGGGCGGCGCCTGCGCAGCATGCAAGAGCTGCACCGCTACCTGCGCGCCGTGCACTCCGACATGGGCGTCGACCTCTTCGACTTCGGGCCCAACACGCACTGCCTGGCCGAGTTCGTGCTCAACAAGTGCATCGTTGGCAAGAAGGTCAGTCTTGGTCAAGTGCTGTCTTTAGATCGGATAGAGTGGCGTCATCATCATCAGCCCATTAACGTCCCCACTGCTGGGGCACGGGCCTTCCCTATGGATGGATAGGGAGATCGGGCCTTAAACCACTACGCGGGCCCAGTGCGGATTGACGGTTATTAACGACTGTTAATTTCGTTAACGTTATCGTACACGGACTGAAGACTAAACTATGTACGAGGGGGGTGAAGTAAACCTAGCTCAGCCGCTGGTGGGGAGCAGAGAGTTGCCGTTCTATACGCCACTCTGGAACTCTAGGAGCTCGGTGGCGCAGCGGTTAACGCGCTCGGTCTGCGATTGTTGAAGTTAAGCAACTTTCGCAAAGGTCGGTCATAGGATGGGTGACCACAAAAAAAAAGTTTTCATCTCGAACTGGGCCTGCGTGGTGGTTTAAGGCCCGTTCTCCCTATCCATCCATAGGGAAGGCCCGTGCCCCAGCAGTGGGGACGTTAATGGGCTGATGATGATGAATGAATGAAAAACTAAAAAGAATTTTTTTCTCCTCCGCCCAGGATCTCTCCCATGGCAAGGAGAATGTGCCAGTCCCCTGCGTGAACTATTACGATGACTCCCTGCCGGAGTTCTGCTCGTACAACACAGAGCGGACGCCTACGGCTGGGGTGCCGCTCAACCTCGACCCGGAGTTCCTGTGCGGCTGCGACTGCATCGATGACTGCCAGGTACGACCTGGTGAAAGCCGAGAGACAGTCCGGCCAAGTACTGCATTACATATGGGGCTTTTGACGTGACTTATTGTAGATTTGCCGCCGATGGTATTAACTACTTGGCCGGACGCCGGCGCTGAAGGCTCTCACCCGGTACAACGTTTAAGACAACAGGCCTGAGGGTGCCCAGTTGCGTGCGAACCTCGGCTCAGTGCGTCGTCTGAGAGAAAAAATATTTGAAAGAATTAATCGACCCTAGTGGGTCGATAGCGATAAGCGCTGATTGAGGGAAATCGTCGACCGCGCCGGCGGGGTCGGTATCGGGGTCCAACTACATATGGGGCAAATCTACAAGACAGATGTTCACTAATAATAATATATATCCTTCCAGCCGCATTCGGCCATAGCGACAAGTTTACGTAATAACGCGTTGTAATTACGTGATCGCAGATCTGCTTGCAGATTTCTATCCCGGGCATTGTGGGCGACTAGTTGATTTTTTCGTGAAATGTGTTCGTTATGTTTGTATAGGCACCTAGTTTATTTTACTATCTATTGTTGCTGTATGACCAACATATACCGAAGTCTATCTTTGGAAACCTATAATTGGCTCTTTTGTGATTTATATTTATGTTTATACTATTTGATGTAGCTGTTGGTTTTCCTATAAATAAATAAGTTTACAATCTAGGAGCGCCTAAGATGCGCTCTTATATGGCTGACGTAACAGATCTTAGCAGTGAATGTAACGTGGATGTAAGTTATGGCCGCAGGTGGTCGGGCCTTCAGCTCGTCGCGTTTAGAGTCGAGCCCTTATCGACGTTTCTGTTCAAAGCCATACACCTTAGTGTTCACTATATTTCCTCCTATATAGTTCCTCCATTGCGGCCGAACCTGGGCCAGTGTCTCCCATCGCGATGGGGCCACGTTACATCTTTTCATCAGTTCACTACTAATTACATCTGATAACAAGCCTGGTGAAAATTCAAAAAGTTGAAATTCGAATATACTTTTTTGCAAGAAAATATTATTTATTTATTTATTTAGGTACACATACAGCAATACATATTAAACTTTTACAGACAACATTATAAATAGAAAGAAATACTTGGTATATATGTTTGCCAATTACATGCGTACACAGCATTCACCGTAAATGGAAACAAACAAACTATATTAATACTAAACTATATAAATTATAAACTATATATATATATATATATATTAACACATTTTTTAACAAAATATTAATGTATATTAATGTAATGTAAAATAAGAAAAATTTTACAAAAGAGACTTAACTAACAAAACACCAACCAACACTACAACTCTGTAAACAGCTACCTACCACCAAAAGACAACTTAATTCAGTCTTACCATTCGTCCATTCCACTAATTGATTCCATTCATTCCACTAATTGATTCCATTCATTCCATTCGTCCATTCCACTCATTGGTTCCATTCATTTCATTCATTCTATTAGTCTATACCACTCATTGATTCCATTCATTCCATTCGTCCATTCCATTCATTCCATTTGTTCACTCCATTCGTTCAATTTCGTTAATTCCATTCGTTCATTTTCATTAATTCCATTCGTAATTTTTTTGTTATTTCCATTCGTTCACTCCATTCATTCCACTCGTACGGGAGGCCTGTACCCAGTGGGACGTATATAGGCTGTTTATGATTGAAAATATTGTTCGCAGGATAAAACAAAGTGTGCCTGTTGGAAGATGACGCTAGAGGGCGCTCGCACCATCGGACTAGAAGGACCTAACGTCGGATACTCATACAAACGCCTGCCCGAGCCACTGCCTTCAGGTATCTACGAGTGCAACTCTAGGTGAGAATTCAATTCAAATCAAATAACACACTACCTTTTTTTTTAACGTTGGGAAATGCATTTACGCATACCCGCCGCCATGGGAAAGACGGCGGGTTATGTGGGACTCCAGGATCTCAAGTATCCCGCCTACCCACTAAAACCCAACGGTGTTCGTCTTGCCGCCTGAGTGGGAGCCACGGGGACGCGCCCGCATACTTCCGCAACTCCCAGGCGGTGTCCATACGGACCCGGCTCGGTGAGCACTGTGGTGCTCTTAATCGTTAGTGACGCGCGGAACACACGCGCGCCAACCAACACGGGGACTTTGTGCCAGGTGACGGACGCCCCCCGTATCCGTCACCAGCATCCCCACCTACGGGATACGCCGATCATGCGCCAACCTTCTCCGTCCCACCCGAGTCCGACGGATCGGGTCAGACGCAGGATCGGCCTCCCGCGAAAATAACACACTACCTTACTACAACCTACCCTAACCTACCTTATACGTACTTTATAAAATAAAAAAAATAAAAAATCAAATTTAAAAATATCTTTATTCAGTAGGTAACATAGTCACACTTTGAATCGTCAATTTTATATAACGAACGTCTCATCCGCCTAAAACTACTGCAGCGTCACAACCTGTATAGCCGGGGAAAAGAAGCTGCAAGAAAAACCTCGGCACAGGGCCCTAGACGTTCTTTAAAAATATATGTCGTGGCCAGATCATAGACTTGATCATTTTATGATGTGCTCGATCATTTCATGAAATGGTCATATTTCATAAAATAGAATATCATTCGTTGGCCACATCATGATGTAGTTTGGCCAGATCAATGAACACAAAACGTTTAACGATATGAGCAACTAAATGCATGATTACTTCATGATATGGCCAAACGTTGGCAATCATATCGTAAAATTAGTAACATTATCCACCGATAGTGGCGCTGGTGTCGATTATATTTAAAACTTGATTGATATTATAATCTATGAATCAATGTTATTGTTCAATTTTCCATATCGAATAGGTACATAATTTTGAACCTAAGAAATAAATCGACTATTCGCATTTTTATTACACCGCATAGCATGGACACTGTCTACATTAACGATATGGCCAAACATTGATTGATATAGGATGTTTTCGGGGTACCCAAACTGAGCACAGTACCCCGCTAGCCACAAGTTGGTAGTGTGACTAGGGATCGACGGTCTAACGGTGTTTGTTAGAAGTTGTATATATGCGTCTTGCTGTGTAAACTTCGATATCGCGTTTCAGGACTGCTTCAAGACTGCGTTATTGAATGTGGCGCCATCTGTTGCGTGTGGGCGAAACTAGCTGGCCAACTAGTTGCGTCCGCCACAGTGTTTCTTTTGTTTCTTATATATTTTTTATTGTTTCAGGTGTAAATGCAAGTCGACGTGTCTCAATAGGGTCGCGCAGCACCCGTTACAACTCAAATTACAGGTAATAATTAACATACGTACGGTCACGAGCATTAATATGATACACTTTGGTACCATGTCACATTAACTTTTTTGACAAATTGAACTGTAAGTCTCACTAAATGTCAAATATGTTAGTGCGACAGAGTCCTAAAGTGGGTACATTATATTGCTCATGACTGTACATATTGTCGGCTTAGATAACCACATAAGCGCCTTATTGGAAAATAACATTCTGAAACAATTTTTGTTACCCACTGCTGGGCATAGGCCTCCCCTCAATCAACCGGAGGGGTATCGAGCATAGCATAGGTTCATACCTACATACATACTAGCTCATGCTAGTAACCACGGAAGCACGGATCATCTTACTTATTGGACAGTCAGGTGATCAGCCTGTAATGTCCTAACCAAACTAGGGATCAGAAAGTGATTTTTGTAATATGTCCCCACCGGGATTCCAACCCGCGGGATTCATTCACTGAATAAAAGGTATGGTGAATTTGTTGTCAATTTACTTTTAAATTGCAACATACAACATTGTTATTTGCATTATTTTGCCACCTTTTTGTATTTTATGTATTCTTGCAAAAAATATATATGATTTGATTTGAATATTGGCAATATATGAATCTGTTTTTTTTCCTCAGGTATTCAAAACAGTGAACCGCGGGTGGGGAATCCGCGCTCTCAACGACGTGCCTAAAGGCGCCTTCCTCTGCATCTACGCTGGGAACCTGCTCACAGACGCCACTGCCAACCTGGTATGTGACCATTTATGTAACTATGTCACTATACCACACCCCGGCCTCCGTGGTCCGGTGGTTGAGCTTTCAGCTCACGATCTGGAGGCCCCGGGTTTGAATCCCGATGGGGACATTGTCGAAATCACTTTGTGATCCCTAGTTTGGTTAGGACATTACAGGCTGATCACCTGATTGTCCCTTAAGCCGTTGGTCCCGGTTACTACTTGCTGATGTAAGTATGTATTCGTTACATGAGTCATGTCAGGGGCCTTTGGCGGCTCAATAATAATCCTGAGAGCAGGGTTAATGAGGTTGGTATTCCGCCTAACAACCCACAGGATAAGAAGAAGAAAAGTAACCACACCCCGGACACTTCATACAAAATACTTCGTTTCACACAGACACTACACATTGACGTTATCGTACACGCGCATCTGTGTGTGTGACGTCTGACGCCATACGATTGAAGACTAAAGTAAGACCTGGGATGGTTCGAATTTCGAAGGTTCGAGGTTCGAATCCAGCACAGAAACGAATTAATGTTTAGATCATAAATGATTATCACGTGCTCATCGGTGAAGGAAAACATCGTGAAAAAACTCACTTTCTCGGAGGTATGTGGCCTAACCTGTATTGGGCTAGTTTTCCCTTGGAAGGTCAGACAGGCAGTCGCTTCTGTAAAAAACCGGACATGTCAAATCTTCAGGTTAGGTAAGCGGACCCTGTGAGAAATGGGATAATGCCCATTAACGTCCCCACTGCTGGGGCACGTGCCTTCCCTATGGATGAATAGGGAGATCGGGCCTTAAACCACCACGCGGGCCCAGTGCTGATTGATGGTTATTAACGACTGCTAATGCAGCCGGGACCAACGGCTTAACGTGCCTTCCGAAGCACGGAAGAGCTCGAGCTGAAAACTTTTTTTGTGGTCACCCATCTATGACCGGCTTTTGCGAAAGTTGCTTAACTTCAACAATCGCAGACCGAGCGCGTTTACCGCTGCGCCACCGAGCTCCTCTACGCCATTATGGAAGTAAATAAAACCTTACAATATCCGCAGGACGGTTTGAACGAAGGCGACGAGTATCTAGCTGAATTGGACTACATAGAGGTGGTGGAGCAGATGAAGGAGGGGTACGAAGATGATATACCCGAACAGGACAAGAAGCTGGACAAGGTAACACAAACACGCACGCACACACGCACGCACACACGCACGCACACACGCACGCACACACACACACACGCACGCACACACGCACGCACACACGCACGCACACACACACGCACGCACACACGCACGCACACACACACACACACACACACAACAACCATAATACCAGTAGTAGTTTTTACAACGGGAGTATTCCCTCATCGCCATATTTAACGTCAACAGAAGGAGCTAGGTAAGAAAACGGAGACAGAATCTGAACCGACCACAGAGGAGGAGGAAGACGGGCCTTCCAAGGATGAGAAGGATGACTTCGACTTCAGGCCCGTGGGGTACGTGGAGCCAGGACCCACTGCCTTCAGGTGAGGATATGTTTTTTTCCATCACCGTCCACACGGGCAGTGCGTTGTGAGAGTGTAGAGTCGGTAACTTTAAAAAAATATATTTATCTGACTGAAGCAAAAAGAAGAGTTATGTGTTTGAAAAGTAAGATGATTCCGTGCTTCGGAGGGCACGTTAAGACGTTGGTCCCGGCTATTAGCCGTAAAAACACCTCCACCAACCCGCATTGGAGCAGCATGGTGGAGTATGCTCCATACCCCCTCCGGTTGATTGAGGGGAGGCCTGTGCCCAGCAGTGGGACGTATATAGGCTGTTTATGTTATGTTATGTATGTGTTTGACCGCTATGTATGTACAGGGTGTTAGTGACATCGTAACGAATACTAAGGGGATGCTTCAGACTGTGGTTCTGAGTTGATATCAAGTGGAATTTTCCATCGCAACATTCATGATTTTCTTTTTCTCATGTCACAGCAAACGCCTGCGCAAACGCGAGAAGGCGAAGATCAAGAAGGAAAAAGAAGAACAGCAGAAGAAGGACGCGAAGGAGAATGCAGAAGATGACTGCATCACCATCAGTGACGATGAAGAATGTGAGTGGAGAATCTGGGTTTACTTGTATAGAATAAATCATGGTATAAGAAGACCAGGTATGCTCAGTCCTATGACAAGCCGCCATTGCTAGCCCTTTGATGACGTAAGTGTTACCATTCAATTGGTATCTCCAACATTCCAAGGACGTAATTTTTTTTATTGAAATTTAAGCGAATTACTGACTAATGTATTTAATAAGTCGCTCATAGCTCGACATCGACTCATCGACTCATAGCTCGGAGAATTGCAAAGCTGAAGTGGCAGTGGGCAGGACACATAGCGAGGAGAACCGATGGCCGATGGGGCGGAAAGGTTCTGGAGTGGCGACCACGTGTCGGACGACGCTCAGTGGGTAGGCCCGCTACGAGGTGGACCGACGATCTGGTGAAGGTCGCGGGAAGTCGCTGGATGCGGGCAGCGCAGGACCGATCGTCATGGAGATCCTTGGGGAGTCCTATGCCCAGCAGTGGGCGTGATACGGCTGATGATGATGATGATGTATTTAATTACTATTACTTGTCACATAGTTAGTGTTAGTGACATGACTATGATTCTGAGTTGATATCAAGTGGAATTTTCCGTCGCAAAATTTTTGTTTTTTTTTTTTTTTTGTTACTCGGATCAAACCTCAAACTCACATAGTGAACGAGTGCCCTCTACACCGGTTCCCAGGTGGCATAGCCGGGCTGCATTGTGTGATGCGGCAGAGACTTGGTTAGGGGAGCTTCAGCTGGATATATGATCCGCGCAGGATATTTTATTTTTGTCTGCCATACGCAATAATACCATACATACATAAACTCACCCCCGTAATCCCTAATGGGGTGGGCAGAGCCACAAGTAAACAAAGACAACATGCAGCCACTGTTGATACGATGTCGTAAGTTGGATATGATGGACCTTATGGTGATAAGGGATCAGCCTATCGCCCATAACATTCGTCCATCATGTTAGAGGACACGATCCCTCTGTCGGTTTTTACGACATGCCCGGGAAGACAAGCAGCTGAACGTGTTCTACGTTTTTTATTTGCTCCCAGAACAGCATAGAAGCAATAATAATAATTTGAATATTAATTTGTTTCAGTACGAGAGCCCGCTAGATTCGCAGCGCAAGCTGGTATGGGCGCTGAATTTGTCTCCAAATACAGGTAACTAGCTTTTGCCCGCGACTTCGTCCGCGTGGCGTGTTATAAAAGAGAGATCTTTGTGTGTGTGGGAGGGCATAACGTCTAACTTAAGCGGTTTAGATTTTTCATACAAAAGGATTTTCCCGCTAATTCCCGTTCCCGTGGGAATTCCGGGAATTCCTTTCTTAGTGCACCTCTACGGTACCCAAGCTACGTCCCTTCCAAATTTCAAGTGCCTACGTTCAGCCGTTTAGGCTGTGCGTTGATATGTCAGTTAGTCAGTTTCTCCTTTTATATATTTAGATTCTTCTATCGTGCGGGTTGTGAGGTGAATTACCAACCTCATCAACCCAGAGTCTGGGTTATTATTGAGCCGCCAAAGGCCCCTGACATGGCTCACGTAACGACTGCTTACTTACATCAGTAAGTACCGGGATCAACGCCGGGATACTATTTTTATGCTGCAATGTCTGCAATGTACCTGCAATTTATATCTGCAATTTACCTGAATTCATGCAATAAATGTTTTATTATTATTATATTTGTTGTGTGCAGGTCTCTACGTTCGTACTTCGGCAAAGACGAAGCGTGCTACATCATGGACGCGAAAGTTCAAGGCAACATTGGTAGATATCTCAACGTGAGTAGATTTTGATGTACAATCAAATGAAATGAAATGAAAATTTAATAATTAAAACACATAATAACGGGTTCTTACCGCGTTTAAAATAGGGATATGAGACTCCCGTTATTTCGACACTGTTGCAAGTGCCATGATCACGGGATGACTGATGAGATTGGAGTGGAGTAGGTAGATCCATAATTTTCTACGGGCAGACATATCTGTCTACCCTCTTTCTTTGCCGCTTGTTTATGTATTTGATATCGGAATGTTCGGAACCATCTGAACTCGCACCAAACTCACTACGACAAACCGCACTCACTGTGTCCTCACGTTACTATGTCACGAACCCGTTATTATGTGTATTAATTATGATAATAACCGCTAATAATTTATTGTCATAAATGTGGTAGGCATATAGATGAAAGTGATGCTTATAGCGCTCAGCACATTTAGTCATGTTGTGACATACAATAATAATTACATCATCATCAATTTAAGAGCCACGCTCTTGTCGGTGCAGCATTTTCCATTCCAGTCTATCAAAGGCCAATTCCGTCTCCGTCCGGCCAACGTTGTGTCTTATAGGGAAGTCAAGGAATAATTACATTAAAAAAAAAACATAAATAGCCTATATACGTCGCACTGCTGGGCACAGGCCTCCCCTCAATCAACCAGAGGGGGTATGGAGCATACTCCACCACGCTGCTCCAATGCGGGTTGGTGGAGGTGTAATTACATAAGGTACTTACAAATACAGGAATCCTGACGCTTCCTTCAATGTATATGCAGGGTGTTAGTGGCACTGTAACGAATACTAAAAGGGATCGTTCAGACCATGATTCTGAGTTGATACCAAGTGTAATTTCCTGTCGGAAAAGTCATGAAAATTTTAGTATTTTTTTTAATTATTTTTAATTCTAAACGCGATGGAAAATTCCAAAATTCCACTTGATATCAACTCAGAATCATCCCTCAAAGTTTTCTTTACAATGTCACTAACACTCTGTATAATACATATTTCTTTCTACTTATTTATTATCATTGCACTAACTTGACGCGTCTCTTCCAGCATTCGTGCTCGCCAAACGTGTTCGTGCAAAACGTGTTCGTGGACACGCACGACCCCCGCTTCCCGTGGGTGGCGTTCTTCGCGCTGTCCCACATCCGTGCGGGCACGGAACTCACTTGGAATTACAATTATGACGTGGGCTCCGTGCCGGGGAAGGCGCTGTACTGCTACTGCGGCGCGCCCAACTGCCGCGGACGGCTGTTGTAAAGTGGGGCTAAAGTGAATGCAAAAGTAGGGGCTAAAGAGTGTAAAGTGGGGCTTGAAAGGGTAAAGTGGGGCTTGAAAGAGTAAAGTGGGGCTTGAAAGAGTAAAGTGGGGCTTGAAAGGGTAAAGTGGGGCTAAAGTGAATGCAAAAGTAGGACTAGTAGGGGTAAAGTGGAGCTAAAATTTATGGAAAATGGAGGCTAGTGCCCAGGCTAACACTAGCTAAGGGTATCGCCGTCGACTGATACGTCTAGGTCCTCCATCATCAAAAGCGGGGACTAGAGCGGGTAAAGTGGAACTAAAGTTAATCTGAGACTAGCGCGTGTAAAGTGGTAAAAATGCTTTGAAATAACGTAGAAATAGGATGAAATAGGTGTAAGGTAAATATCAAATTGTTTCGTCGTTAAGTAGGCTTTATATAAAACGCAAACAAAAGTGATTTTAATATAATCTCCAGTAGAATGTAGAGAAGTGGGTATCATAAAGATAGATTAATAAACTAGACCATTATCCAAATCAAATCAATTTTGAATGAGGATAAAAACTAGAAGCTCAAATGTAGGTGGCAGCACTGTTGAGTGTTCGTAAATTTTGTCAATTCTCCATACTGGCCCCGATTCCTGCAGACACCTCCTAATTTTACTTTAAGTTATACCTGTCATGTTCTTATCCGCCTAAAAGGAAAGAGACGGATGATTGACAGTCGTAAATTTTAGGAAGAATGAGTAAATGAATGAATAACCCGGTACGCCATCGCGCGCAGGATGGTAGATGGTGGATGGATGGTGATGGTAGTATGGGGAACTGTCAAAATTTAACCCTTTCACGGGCAGAGACCGTGGGTTATTGATGGTTCATAATAGATAGTATGACACCTTGGAATCGGAACGTCATTAGACGTTCTGTCCTTGAAAGTGTTAAAAACCCTCAACAGTAGCGACACCTGATGGGAGAAATAGGCAGTTTTTATCCTCGTTAAGGAGGTCAGGGGAAGGGGTGACAAGTTTGGTGGGGGTGGAGGGGTGTTAAGAAAGTGTTGCCATTTGAATCTTTGCGGCTACGATTAGCCGTCCGTACTTTGTTCTAGTACGAGAACGGTAGTTACTCGAATGGTACCAAAATGTATACATATTAATGCTCATGACCGTAAAGCCACATTACGTATATACAGGGTGTTAGTGACATCGTAACGAAAACTTTGAGGGATGATTCAGGCCATGATTCTGAGTTGATATCAAGTGGAATTTTCCGTCGCAAAAGTATGAATTGGAAAATAATTAAAAAGAAAAGAAAAATTTTCATGAATTTTTTGACACGAAAATCCACTTGATATCAACTCAGAATCATGGTCTGAACCATCCCCCTCAGTATTCGTTACGGTGTCACTAACACCCATACCTACTTATATGGCTACCGTATGTACTTGTACGGGGTGTAAGTGTCATCGTAACGAATACTGAGAGCGATGATTCATCTGATTATTCTGAGTTAATATCAAGTGGAATTTTTTATCGCAAAAGTATAGAATTGAAAATAATTTAAAAAAACTAAAAAAAAAATCATGAATTTTGCGACGGAAAATTCCACTTGATTTTAACTCAGAGTCATGGTCTGAATCAACCCCCTCAGTATTCGTTACGATGTGACTAACACCCAGTATACAATTTACGTCATGGTAACATCAAAGAATTGAACATACCTGTTTTTTTTGATTGTTTGATGTGTATTGACTGATATTAATAGATAAATAATAATATACGATGTCAGCTGTCGTCACATAAGTATGACAAGAAACTGAAATGTATTTTTTTTTATTTATTGTTCCCAACAACTTAATAGCTATTGGTAAAGTTAAATAATACTGGTGCTACTTCCTGTAAACACCATCTAATTTTATTTTAAGTTATACCTGTCATTTTCTTATCCACCGAAAAGGAAAGGGACGGGTAATCGACAGGCGTAAAATTTATAAACACACGTCAATATTAAACACAAATCTAAAACAACCGTCTAATTTTTTTTACACTGGTCGATAACCCAACAGAATTATGTTGACAGCTCACGTCAAATGGTTTGCATACCAGCGAGATACCTTTTTGATTCGCCTGGGTTATTCACTCATTTACTTGTTCTTTTTAAAATTAAGGTGATGTGTTTCAGTCAGCTAGGTAACGCTGCGTCAGTAGATGGCGTTACTTCTGCAGTTTTCGTATTTTTTTCCATTTATTCGTTTAGTGTTGAGTACTGACCCAGTGAAATGTTAGGTGGCGAAATCTTACATACATTATCTTTAAGTTAAGCTACAATTTTGAAGTATTTACTGAAGATATCATATTGAAATATTGCATCAAAAGTTGGTGTCATTTCAATTTGTGTACAAACACGAAGCTGTCACACACACATGCGAACTAGGTTAGCTGCATAATTTGAAGTCTACTTCTAACTTCTAAATGGCGCATTTGGTAAAGCAGTAGCCGCCATTCTTAAGGTTCACGGTTCAAACCCAACTGCATGTTTTAATTGTTTTTACTTTTTGTATTTTTTTTTACAATTGAATTTGGCGAACCCGTCTATTTGTTACGGAATTTTCAAAAAGTATCACTTTTACCAATAATATTATAATTAAGTATACAATAATTTACTTTGCACTAAAGTACCTTCCGTAATTTCCGTATTTTTTATTTTGTAAAATTCTAACAGGCATTAATCGCATCAGTGAACAAGCGGCTAACTAAAAAACTACTGAACGGATTTTCATACGGTTTTCACCAATGAGTAGAGTGATTCATGGGCGTGCTTTAGGGTTTATAATTTATACAAGTATTTTTTTTGTATAAAATGGTTCAAAAATGATGATGAATGTCAAACATAATTATCGTTACAAATATAGCCGACTTGGAGCTTTCGGCGAAAACGCTGCCTGAGCCCATTGAGATATAACAAAACAACGTATGGTTGAATTGTTCCTTTTTTGTAGGTATACCGAAAAGTCCACAATATGTCATAATAATTATATTGTGTATAAAAAATTGTGTATATGTATTGTATGATTTTACAAATAACGATCACAGTACAGTAATAATAAGGTAGATTTTTCCTAAATTGCGTAGGTTCAAACTTTGTCGCATCGCGTTTGAAAGATGTAATAGCGCTTCAGGACGTCCCGCAAGCACGGCGCTGATGTCGCAGTATCCGCATATAATTATTATGACTTGTCATTTAGTTCCAATAAAATCCGCGGGACTTCATACGTATGTCAGTGACAGCTGGTGATAGCATGCGGGACACTTAGCACCTAATCGAATTCTATGTTGTTTTCGCGCCCAGTCCAGACGACTCACAGCGCATTTCTGGACATATATTTACGCGTGGTGTTTATTGTTAGGTTAGTTAGTTCAGGTTAGGACGTCTTTTTATAACGAGGACGTTAAAAAAAGACGAGGCTGGGACGTATTGAAGTAGTATTTTCCATATATACGCGGCCTGAAATGGGCTGTTTCGGGGACCTGAACTGGTTGCTGTCGAACTTATTATCACGTTTTCTTGATTAAAATTCATAAATAAGTCAAATAGAAAATAGAAAAAAGATTTTATTTAGTTTTAGATCTGTCATGATGTCTGTGATGTTTGTTTATTATACATAAGAATTTCAAAATTTTTCTTATTTTTTTTCCCAAAGGGCAAGGCAAAGGGAACTATGAACATACAGCCATGTCTTGTGTTTTTTTTTCTTGATGATGATTAATGAAATGATGAAACCTAAGCCCCCACCCTCGGAGCAGACTCCTACTCCGAACCCCAAACGAAGTAAGCGGCTTGTTGGCGCAAAGCGAAAATAGATAGGTACACTTTGTTTATTGAAGATTCCGATTTAATAATACTATCGGGAATGTTTTCCGACTAATGTGATCATTAACCACAAAACACCACTTCGTATTGATTATTTAGATTATTCAATGAAGAAAGCAACCTTCCCGTTCCCGGTCCCACCAAAAAGTCCGCGGCAAAGAGAATATAAATAAATCTGTATGTTGGATGGAAAAGCAATTAATTATAAATGACTACTATTTAGGCCGGCAAATGCAACAACTTCTTTTTTGATTTGGTTTTCCCCGAAGGGTAAGGCAAAGGGAACTATGCCCATACAGCCATTTCATTTTATGTATTGATTTTTTATTATAATATATGTCCTCTTTTAAAACACGGTATTTACCCATTATTTAAAAATGTTTAAATAAGATACGTTATTACAAAAATATTTTTCCAATATTCCTTTTCTCAGATTGTAGTATTTTTAGTTTTTTATTTATATTTATTCTCTTCATACAAAATCTCTTTATAAATTGTCACTGACATTCTATTACACTTGTCAAGTAGTCAAAGCCTTTAGAAAAAAAAAACTATCACGCACACAAACTAACATTGACACCTCTACACGCTCAGCAAATACACTGTAATCTGCACCACTACAAATGTAGAATTGATCAAAATTGAGGGTCTGAAATATGGTACTTCTCGTATTCGGACCCTAAATTTTTGTTAGTTTGCGAAAATAATACACCAAAATATTACTATTTATCGGTTTTATAACAATATTCCTCTATCCGTTTTCCTGTAGCACTGCATCAACTTTTGTATGGAAAACGAATCACCTTAAGAGCTGTCAATCACCCGTCCCTTTCCTTTTCGGCGGATAAGAATATGACAGGTATAACTTAAAATCAAATTAGATGGCGTCTGCAGGAATTAGCACCATTAGGAGATTAACGATTTTAAAGCACTGCCTGTACAGTCATGAGCAATATAATGTACCCAATTTAGGACTCTGTCGCACTAACATATTTGACATTTAGTGAGGACAACTTACAGTTCAAATTGTCAAAAAAGTTAATGTGACATGGTACCAAAGTGTATACATAATTATTAATGCTCGTGACCGTACTTGCAATAGGTACAACTGTGTGTATGTGTGAAGTTCGGATTTAAACGAATCTTATTTATCTGATAACAGGAAGTAATAAATTTACAGTTTCATCATAGTTTTTTTGTTTTATTTATTCAAAGTAACAATAAACATTGTTTTGTTGGGGTTGCCAACACTTGCCTTCAAAAAAAAATAGTTTAATCAATATTTTTTATAATTAAAACACATAATAACGGGTTCTTACCGCGTTTAAAGCAGGGATATGAGACTCCCGATGTTTCGACACTGTTGCAAGTGCCATGATCACGGGATTTCAAATATTTTTCCTCTCAGACGACGCCCTGAGCCGAGGTTCGCGCCCAACTGGGCACTCTCAGGCCTGTTGTCTTAAACGTTGTACCGGGTGAGAGCCTGCAGCGCTCCCCATTTGTCCGGCCAAGTAGTTAATGCCATCTGCGGCAAATCTACAATAAGTCACGTCAAAAAAAAATGATGCATGACTTGCAACAGTGTCGATATATCGGGGGTCTCATATCCCTACTTTAAACGCGGTAAGAACTCGTTATTATGTGTTTTAATTATGATAATGGCCCCGATTCCTGCAGACACAGCGCCTAATTTTATTTTAAGTTATATCCATCATTTTCATATCCTTCGAAAAGGAAAGGGACGGATGATTCACAGCTCTTAATTTTAGGAAGAATGAGTAAATGAATGAATAACCCGGCCGAATCAAAAGATACGTCTCTGGTATGCAATCCGTTTGACGTGCTGTCTACTTAACTGTATCGGGTTAGTGACGGATGTAAAATTTTTAGACGGTTGGTTTAGATTTGTGCTTAAAATTGACGTGTGTTCCATAAATTTTATGCTTGTCGATTACCCGTCCCTTTCCTTTTCGGCGGATAAGAAAATGACAGATATAACTTAAAATAAAATTAGATGGTGTTTACAGGAATTAGCACCAATAACTGCGTAAACTTAAAACAATATTTTTTTTTATTGCGAGATGTTTGTAACTAGCTTCTTGGGCGTGTGTATGTGGTGGACGCGTTTACGATGCGTATAGAGCGAGGCGCTCTGTCGGAACGAGCAGCCGCACTCTGAGCACGACAGAGGGCGCTCCCCGGTATGGATCCACTCGTGTTCGCGGAGGCCTTTCTTGTCCTGAAGAGTTGAAAAAAAAACATTAAAAAAACATCATCTCTCTAGCATCATCACCAGCCCATTAAAGTCCCCACTGCTGGGGCACGGGCCTTCCCTACGGATGGATAGGGAGATCGGGCCTTAAACCACCACGCGGGCCCAGTGCGGATTGGTGGTTATTAACGACTGCTAATGCAGCCGGGACCAACGGCTTAACGTGCACGGAATCATATCACTTTTTCGGACAATGCGCACAGTTCAGTTCTACACTTTTGTGACGAGAAATTCCACTTGATATCAACTCAGAATCATCAAGCTGTGTAAACTTCGATAGCGCGTTTCAGAACTGCATTATTGAATGGTGGCGCCATCTGTTGCATGTAGGCGGAACTAGCTAGCCAACTAGTTGGGTCCGCCAAATTAGTGCTTTATTACCCAGGGTGTTAGTGACGTCGAAACGAAAACTTTGAGGGTTGACTGAGACCATGATTCTGAGTTGATAACAAGTAGAATTTTCTGACTATGCTCTGTTCGCTACCACGAAAACATCCTTTGGCGGTGCTGTCCCTCGCTTCTTCTATCGTGCGGGTTGTGTGGAGTACCAACCCCATCAACCCTGGTGTCAGGGTTACTATTGAGCCGCCAAAGGCCCCTGACATGGCTCATGTGGTTAATGTGCCCCTCGAGGCCAGACTATTAATGTTGACATACCCTGAAAGCCTTCCCGCATTGTTGGCAGATCTTGTCTCGAGCGCTCTCCTTAATGCCATCGTGGGCTCGCCTCACGTGCCTAGTTATGCAGCGACGTGTGGCTAGACCCTGCAACACATCCACAGTGGAATTATTAATATCTAATAATTCTACGCTATCAGAAGGAAGAAAGTAGCCTCTTTACTGAGCAGAGTGAGGTCTTGCCACAACGGCATCCTGAGGGGTATTGGTGACAGGTATGAGTGTCCTATAATTAGGCAATGGGTGTCTGTCCTGGCTGGACCAAATAAGGATTCAAATAGAATAGACTATAAATATGTATAATTTTAATAATATAATGGTGCTAATTCCTGTAAACACCATCTAATTTTATTTTAAGTTATATCTGTCACTTTCTATCATAACATACGTCAAGCATAAATCTAAAACAACCGTCTAAAAATGTTACATCCGCCAACAACCCGACAGAGTTAAGTTGACAGCGCACGTCAAACGGATTACATCCCAGCGAGATGCATATTTTATTCGCCCGGGTTATTCATTAATTTTAAAATTAAGAGTTGTCAATCATCCGTCACTTTCCTTTTCGGCGGATAAGAAAATGACGAGTATAACTTTAAATAAAATTAGGTGTCTGCAGGAATCGGGGCCAATGACTCACCTTCCCACATATGGGGCACTTGTGCTGCGTCTCCCCCTTGTGCTGGTAATTCTCGTGATCGCGCAGTTCGCCGCGTGACCGGTAGCCCTTGTCACACATACTGCATTTGTACCTGGAGGAACATACATACATACATACATAAACTCACGCCCGTAATCCCTAATGGGGTGGGCAGAGCCACAAGTAATCAAAGACAACTTGCAGCCACTGTTGATACGATGTCGTAAGCTGGATATGATGAACCTTATGGTGATAAGGGATCAGCCTATCGCCCATAACATTAGTCCATCATGTTAGATGACACAATCCCTCTGTCGGTTTTTACGACATGCCCGGGAAGACAAGCAGCTGAACGTTTTCTATGTTTTTTATTTGCTTCCAGAACAGCATAGAAGCAACCCTGAGAAAAAGGACAGATATACAGGATGACATCGTAACGAATACTGAGATATGATTCAGACCATGATTCTGAGTTGATATCAAGTGGAATTTCCTGTCGCAAAATTCATAAAAAAAATAGTTTTTTTTTTCAGTCCCTTATTGTGTTTTAAGCTGCATAGAACCCACATTTAAAATAAATACATAAACTGCCTATATACGTCCCACTACTGGGCACAGGCCTCCCCTCAATCAACCGGAGGGGGTATGGAGCATACTCCACCACGCTGCTCCAATGCGGGTTGGTGGAGGTATTTTTACGGCTAATAGCCGGGACCAACGGCTTAACGTGCCCTCCGAAGCACGGAATCATCTTACTTTTTCGGACAATCAGGTGATTCAAGCCTGAAAAGTCCTTGCCAAACAAAGGACAGTCTCACAAAGTGATTTCGACAATGTCCCCATCGGGAATCGAACCCGGACCTCCAGATCGTGAGCCTAACGCTCTAACCACTAGACCACGGAGGCTGTTACTAGACCACGGAGGCTGTAAAATAAATAAAAAAATAAAAGTTAAATAAAAAAGTTTAATTAAATAAAATAAATAATAAAGTTTAATTAAATAAAAAAAATAAAAGTAAAATAAATAAATAAAAGTTACTAATTATTAAAATTTATCAATGTACAACATCAATAAATAATAACGTACCTACAACTTCAGCTATGCACAGGTGAATAGTCGCACGGGTCAAGGGCAACGCGCGCTAATAAAGTAGGCATTACGAACAGATACTATTTCTTTCTCTGTCACCTGCACCTTAAACATACTTCTCTCTCTCTCTCTCTCTCTCTCTCTCTCGTCATGGCAACCCAGTTGGAAAAACGCTTGAGGTCGAAACCAAGCATGAGCCTGAACTAATTAGAATTCATGTTTGGATTATAAATGATTATCACGTGGTCAGCGGTGATGGAAAACATCGTGAGGAAACCCACATTCCCGAGAAAAAAATGTAGGAGGTATGTGATATATTGAGCTGGTTTTCCCTTCGCGGGTTGGAAGGTCAGACAGGCAGTCGCTTCTGTAAAAAACCGGACTTGTCAAATCTTCATGTCAGGTAAGCTGACTCTGTGAGAAACAGGATAACCCTAGGGAGAAGATGATGATGATTTAACATTTGGCGGACCTAACTAGTTGACCAGCTAGTTCCGCCCACGTGCAACAGATGGCGCCACCATTCAATAATGCAGTCCTGAAACGCGATATTGAAGTAGTTTGGTTTAAGTTTGTACCCGCAATCTTTCAAATTTTTTTTACGTTTTTCCTCACCTTATGGTTGTCTGGAAGAAATCGCTTTAAGCGATAAGGCCGCCATTTGCCATGTACTTAATTAAAAGACTGTTTGTAATTATTTCATTTTATTTTGGTGCAATAAAGTGTATTTGTATTGTATTGTATTGAAGTTTACACAGCGTGACGCATATATACAACTTCCAACGTAACACCGTTGGATCGTCGATCCCTAATCACACTACCAACTTGTGGCTAGCGGGGTACTATGCTCTATTCGGTACACCGAAAACATCCTTTGGTGGTAGCACACACTGGCCCCCAAATCATTATTACATAACATCACGCCTGTTTCCTACCGGGGCAGGCAAACTTCGTTAAAGCGTTTCAGGCCGTCTGTCAACGCCATCTGTTGCATGTGGGCGGAACTACGTATAGTAGGTCCGCCCGGTGAGCGGAAACAAACATGGGAATTAACAGGGAATACTTATTCTGATAGTGTAAGTGCAATAAAAAGGATCATCATTTATACCCAAAAACACAGATTACCCATTAAATTTGAAAGTTGCACGAAGATAAATCTTTACAGGGCCTGCTATATAATTTTTCAGGAACGTAGCCTGGAAAGTTTCAATGAGGAACTTACTTGAGTATGTCGATTGCGGCGTGTGCTTGTGTGTACTTGAGGTGATGCTGATACGAGGCGCGGCTCACGAAGCTTTTGTCGCATATACAGCACGAATACCTGGATCATAATTATACGAATATCGTGGTCAAACAGCCTCCATGGTCTAGTGGTTAGAGCGTTAGGCTCGCGATCTGGAGGTCCGGGTTGGATTCCCGGTGGGGACATTGCCGAAATCACTTTGTGAGACTGACCTTTGGTAAGGACTTCTCAGGCTTGAACCACCTCGATCAAATAATAATAATTGACAGGCATTATCGATATCAACCGATCTTAGTTCGGTATTATTCGTCATTCGGTTAAACCATGCATTGAATAGGCTACCCTCGCCGATTAAACATTTGTAGTATTCATAAAGAAATCGTCCAGAGAATAGAACAGCTTTTGCAGTAACCATTCGAGAAGCGATTTCGAGAACTTATTGAATCTTTGTCTCTGCGCGCGCGCGCGTGTGTGTGTGTGTGTGTGTGTGTGTGTGTTTCGATATTTATATATGTACGTGTTGGTATATATCTACGTATGTACATTGTTTTAAGTTTACGCGGTTATTATCATAATTAAAACACATAATGGTGCTAATTCCTGTAAATACCATCTAATTTTATTTTAAGTTATATCTGTCATTTTCTTATCCGCCGAAAAGGAAAGGGACGGGTAATTGACAAGCATAAAATTTATGGAACACACGTCAATTTTAAGCACAAATCTAAACCAACCGTCTAAAAATTTTACATCAGTCAATAACCCGACACATTCATTTACTCATTCTTCCTAAAATTAAGAGCTGTGAATCATCCGTCCCTTTCCTTTTCGACGGATATGAAAATGACGGATATAACTTAAAATAAAATTAGGCGGTGTTTGCAGGAATCGGGGCCAATAACGGGTTCTTACCGCGTTTAAATGGGGATATGAGACTCCCGATATTTCGACACTGTTGCAAGTGCCATGATCACGGGATGACTGATGAGATTGGAGTGGAGTAGGTAGATCCATAAGTTTAAGGTAAGAACCCGTTATTATATCTACGTATGAGTTGTACCTCTCTCGTGCCGTGTGTATACGCGCGTGTACTTTGACGAGATCCGTGCGGATCATCTTGTGGCAGACTGGACACTCCTCCCGTGGCGGCGGGCCCGCGTGGAGTCTGCAAATCAAACACTGGTTAAACCTTAACGGGTTAATATCAAGAAGGTTAAAAAAGCCACATCGAAGCAATTCATCTAATAAAGCAGTAACGGCCTCTGTGGTCCAGTGGTTGAGCGTTGCTCTCACGATCCGGAGGCTCCGGGTTCGAATCCCGGTGGGTACATATCACTAAAATCACTTTGTGATCCCTAGTTTGGTTAGGACATTACAGGCTGATTGAGATTGTCCGAGAGTAAGGTGATACGTGCTGCGAAAGGCACGTTAAGCTATTGTCTCGGTTACTACTTAGTGATGTAAGTATGTAGTCGTTACATGAGCCATGTCAGGGGCCTTTGGCGGCTCAATAGTAACCCTGACACCAGGGTTGATGGGGTTGGTAATCCACTTCATAACCCACACGATAGAAGAAGAATATTGGAGACTAAAGTAAGACCGAGGGGGTGAGGTAAACCTAGCTCAGCCGCTGGTGGGGAGCGGGGAGTTGTCGTTCTGTACGTAGCATTATTTTATATTTGTCTGGCACAGGAAGACCTAGAAGAACGTAAATTGACCAAATTGGAGATGCCTTTAGAAAGGTTCAGTACGATCTACTCTGAACTGGCGTGCGAGTTTCTTCTTCTATCGTGTGGGTTGTGAGGTGAATTACCAACCTAATCAACCCTGGTGTCAGGGTAAGATGTTCCGTGCTTCGGAAGGCATGTTAAGCCGTTGTCCCGGTTACTAAGTAAATAGTCGTTACATGAGCCATGTCAGGGGCCTTTGGCGGGGTGCGTGTATTTTCTTTTTTTGACTTATTGTAGATTTGCCGCAGATGGCATTAACTACTGGGGAGCGCTGAAGGCTCTTACCCGGTACAGTCATGAGCAATATAATGTACCCACTTTAGAACTCTGTCGCACTAACATATTTGACATTTAGTGAGACTTACAGTACAATTTGTCAAAAAAAATAATGTGACATGGTATCAAAGTGTATACATATTAATGCTCGTGACCATACAAAGGCGTGCGTGTACGAAACGATTGACGAATGTGGAGGAAGCAAGAGAAGTGTGTCAGGATCGAAGCGAATGGGATTCCATAGTCTCTGCATACCTTACTGGTGTGAGTTCATGTACGGTCACGAGCATTAATATGTATACACTTTGGTACCATGTCACATTAACTTTTTTGACAAATTGAACTGTAAGTCAAACTAAATGTCAAATATGTTAGTGCGACAGAGTCCTAAAGTGGGTACATTATATTGCTCATGACTGTATGTATGTAGTGAGGACTCAGGACTTACTTACTAACGGCCTCTGTGGTCCAGTGGTTGAGCGTTGGGCTCACGATCCGGAGGTCCTGGGTTCGATTCCCGGTGGGGACATATCACAAAAATTACTTTGTGGTCCCTAGTTTGGTTAGGACGTTACAGGCTGATCACCTGATTGTCCGAAAGTAAGACGATCCGTGCTTCGGAAGGCACGTTAAGCCGTTGGTCCCGGTTACTACTTACTGATATAAGTACGTAGTCGTTATATGAGTCATGTCAGGGGCCTTTGGCGGCTCAATAGTAACCCTGACACCAGGGTTGATGAGGTTGGTAATTCACCTCACAACCCACACGATAGAAGAAGAAGAAGGACTTACTGCTCATGGCGTGTAAGGTTGTTTTTGAAGGCGAAGCGCTTCCCGCAGGAGTGGCAGCGGTAACCCTCGCGGTGCACGCGCTGGACGTGCTTCCAGCGCTGGTTTTTATTGCTGGTAAGCATTTTATACCGTTAAAACATAACCATAGACTTTTTTTTTTTTTGTTTTGTTTTTCCCCGAAGGGTAAGGCAAAGGGAACTATGCCCATACAGCCATGTCTTACGTATTTTTTTCTTGATGATTAATGAAATGATGAAAGGTGATGATGATGAAACCTAAGCCCCCACCTTCGGAGTAGACTCCTACTCCGAACCCCAAACGAATTAACTCAAAAGTCCGCATAAACTTTTGAGTTATGAAGCGGCTTCCCGGCACGAAGCGAAAATAGGCAGATACACTTTGTTTATTGAATACTCCAATATAATAACACCCGCGAATGTCTTCCGACTAACTTAATGCGATCATTAACCACAAAACACCACTTCGTATTAATTATTTAGATTACTCAATGAAGAAAGCGACTGTCCCGTTCCCGTCTCCCGCCGAAAAGCCTCCCATAACCATAGACTATACAGGATGTTAGTGACATCGTAACGAAAATTTTGATGGATTATTCAAACCATGAATTTTCCGTCGCGAAAGTCATCATCATCAATTTAAGAGCCACGCTCTTGTCGGTGTAGCATTTTCCGAATACTCTCCATGCTACTTTTTAGGGAAAAATAGGGCAGTGGTTTCCCTCTTGCCTTCCGCCCCGCAGTACTCTGTCTGACGCGAGTGGGATGGCGCCCAGAGTAGTCTATTACAAAGCCATACTAGGACTCCTGTCCTCTGCCTCTGAATAGTACTGACAGTTACTGCTGCCCTCTGTCAGGTTCCAGGTTACAGTCCCTGTGACATGCCCCTTCCGTCCTGCATTGCCGTACCGATGGCTCCCATCTCCGCCTCTGCAGCCGTTGAGGTCTTCACCCGTATCCCTGGGCAAGGGTTCTACGTTATACCCCGTAGGTCTGGGTCCCTATTCGAACTCAGCCACCATCTCACTCCGGCCTACTGAAGTAAGAGGCGCCCACCCCCGCGGCAAGGACGCGCCGAACAGGAATTGCCCCAGTGGAGGGCAGAGAAGATGACTCTGTTCCCCCTGGGGCCGGGTCGCGAAAGTATGGAACGGAAAACAATTTATAATATTGTATGGCCCGACACGAAATTCTACTTGATATCAACTCAGAATCATGGTCTGAATCATCCCCTCAGTGTATATAAAATACAGGGTGTTAGTAAAGCGAATAGTCACTGACTGCCTCACTCATTATTATCACGAAATCTCAGCAACTACAAATGCTAGGAGTGTACTCATTTTGTCTCTTTCTTTTTTATGCGAAGAGCAAAGGATTGGAATTCTCTGCCGTCTCGTTTTTCCAACTCTTTATAAGTAATCTGGGAGTCTTCAAGGCTATATTGAATAGGCATTTGTTAGGTAAACGCGATCCAACCTAGACCTCATCGTTACTTACCATCAGGTGAGATTGAAGCCAAACGCGAGCCTATTTTATTGCAAAAAAAGGTGTAAAATTTTGCACGTCAAATAGATATACTCACTCGAAATACTTGGCACACTCCATACATTGATAACCGTATGGTGTCGGTTTGTCCATCATGGTGGGGTTGCGACGGGGTTTCGACCCCGGGTTGACCGCTGTTGTCCTTCTTTGACTCTGTAACGAATAAGCAAGACAACAACACGGTAAGAACCCGTTATTGGCCCCGATTCCTGCAGACACCGCCTAATTTAATTTTAAGTTATATCCGTCATTTTCATATCCGTCGAAAAGGAAAGGGACGGATGATTCACAACTCTTAATTTTAGGAAGAATGAGTAAATGAATGAATAACCCGGGCGAATCAAAAGGTACGTCGCTGGTATGCAATCCGTTTGACGTGCTGTCTACTTAACTGTGTCGGGTTATTGACGGATGTTAAATTTTTAGACGGTTGGTTTAGATTTGTGCTTAAAATTGACGTGTGTTCCATAAATTTTATGCTTGTCGATTACCCGTCCCTTTCCTTTTCGGCGGATAAGAAAATGACAGATATAACTTAAAATAAAATTAGATGGTATTTACAGGAATTAGCACCATTATGTGTTTTATTTATGATAATTTTAGCGGCGAGGGTGTGCTGCCGCCAAAGGATGTTTTCGGGGTACCGAACAGAGCATAGTACCCCGCTAGCCACAAGTTGGTAGTGTGACTAGGGATCGACGATCCAACGGTGTTATGTTGGAAGTTGTATATATGCGTCTTGCTGTGTAAACTTCGATATCGCGTTTCACGACCGCTTGAAGACTGCATTATTGAATGTGACGCCATCTGTTGCATGTGGGCGGAACTAGGTGGCCAACTAGTTGGGTCCGCTACAATAATAATCGCGTAAACTTAAAACAATGTATAAGTACCCACACCTCACCAAATGTGTTAGTGAAAACTGTACTTAAGATAAATTAATAACTCATTGGTTAAATCCGAGGAGCTCAGTGGCGCAGCGGTAAACGCGCTCGGTCTGCGATTGTTGAAGTTAAGCAACTTTCGCAAAGGCCGGTCATAGGATGGGTGACCACAAAATATAAGTTTTCATCTCGAGCTCCTCCGTGCTTCGGAAGGCACGTTAAGCCGTTGGTCCCGGCTGCATTAGTAGTCGTTAATAACCACCAATCCCGCGCCCGCGTGGTGGTTTAAGGCCCGATCTCCCTATCCATCCATAGGGAAGGCCCGTGCCCCAGCAGTGGGGACGTGAATGGGCTAATGATGGTGGTGATTAAATCCGGTTCCGGGGTTCGAACCAACGCTCCCCGATTGAGAACCGGACCACAGCAAGCAATTACGGCATAATATTATTAGTCAAATTCAAATTCAAAAATATCTTTATTCAGTAGGTAACATAGTTACACTTTGAATCGTCAATTTTTACATAACGAACGTCTCATCCGCCTAAAACTACTGCAGCTTCTCACAACCTGTATAGCCGGGGAAAAGAAGCTGCAAGAAAAACCTCGGCACAGGGCCCTAGACGTTCTTTAAAAAAATATGTAGTAACGTCATATATACCTCACTATGTATTGCTATGTTATGTTCCTCCAATTCGATTGAACTTCTAAATACTTCCGCACACGGTTCACATTTCACTACACCCAAACTACTCGAGTCCTCTACCAGATCTTCACTTGTTCCTACATCTTTTCCTTTCTTACTTGTTTTCTTTTTTATCTTTCCTTTCTTTTTTAATCTTTTAGGTTTCTTATTTGTGATTATTTCTTTAGGAGTGTAGTCTTCATCGGTAAAGTTGTCGGTTAATTCCGATAACGGTGTCTCTTCGGTTTCGAAGTCTTTTTTTGATAAATCTTCTTCTGACATAAAGCTGAAATATTTTACAAAACATTCTCATTGACTCGTCAACGTCCCAATATAGGTACGTATTATACAAAATAGAAATATACACCGCTTTTTTTATCGTACGCACGCTATCACGCATGCACTCATGCACGCATGCAATCACGCACGCAGTTACGCACGCACGCACGCAATCACGCATGCACGCACTCAATCACGCACACACGCACATATGTAAGTATGTAAGTCGAGATTGGCGGGATTGAGCAGCAGTATTCTTTTTACGTAGGTAGCTTTGTTTACGTAGCTACATTCAAAATCACCATCAAAAAAAAATATCTATATTACCTGTTATTTATCCCACCATGTCCATTAAGCTGAGACAGCGGAACATCCTCTGGGTCTTCTATCTCTGTCTTTATATCCTCCACGGCATTGCAATCTATAAAGTTGTCTATAACTGGTGATAGTGCCGCGATAGAGTGGTCAAATGACGACTTGTGGTCGTGGGTGAGGTGCGATAGGGACTTGAAGGTTTTAGTCTGAAAATATATATTTTTTTATTTTTCTTTTTGATGAGGCTGGCTGATCACTCAGGGTGTTCAAAGCCTCATTAAAAATTAGAATTAAAAAAAGGAAAAAACAAAGAATAAGGAATAATTACATCAGTCCGTCCTTCAGCAATGCAAGAAAGCAGTTTTTGAGCGGTGCAAACCTGCTGCCGGAACAGCACTACACGCCTCATATGGGCTCGACACTCCCAGCAAATGTACAAACTTGCTGAGTCCTTGTAGAAACCTTCCTGGAAAGACCAATTTTTAGAAATTTTTTTTTTGTAAAGGCACATCAACAATACAGGATCTTTACATATAAATCTTAAAATAATAAAAATAAACAGGAAGTCTCATTTTAAATAAAAAAAAGGAAGATGTCAGTAAAATATTTTAAAAAATTAGGTATTATTAAGAAAAACCAAATTTAACACACTATAAGTTATCTATTTTATAAGGCTTTTAATAGTATTACCATTGCCACCATGCTATTTAAGACTGAAGACCCACAGGGGGTGAGGTCAGCGCCTGATACAGATAGGTGCGGGACGGAGTTACAGTTCTATATAGAACATAATATAATATTCAAAAAATAATATAACTTAGCCTGGAAAGTCCTCATTACCATTCGTCATAGAACATTTACAGTACTTTTTTAACATCTCAAATTGCAATACTTACTTTATAAGCTTCTGCATCGTAAGATAAGAGTAAATATAAGTTGTTTACACCATTATGTATCTTACAAAGTTGTATTACTTTCCGATCTGTACTTAAACAAGTGCAGCACAACTTCCTCAATTCAATTACAGGATTGTCCTCCATTTTAAGGAGTAAACACTAGATTCGTAATGATAATCGACAATGCAGCTCTAATTTCCCTTTGGTAGTATGAGATTACAAGTTACTTTCATTTAGAAAATGTAATAAATTAATAAAACTTGTAATTGTTTTCTCCTGTTTTCTCTAACCAGCTGATTGACTTGACAGTCACTTTTTTTTAATTATGTTTGAGGGTCATTAGGACGTGTATCCGAACTTTTCATTCTACTTTGTCTATGGTTAAATGCTGGTGTTGCGTTTTTGGCACAAGTTTATAAATTTCATTACATTTTTAGAAGAAGAATATTTTGGTACATTCGTAGATTCTCTTTCATTTCTTTCAAAGTTATTGTAGCATTAATTTTGCATTTTATTTGTATCAATTTCTACAATGTCTATTGTGTAAATAAATGGCGACTGCTTGATACCTATTATTGTCTGATTTAGCTCAAAAAAAATAATTTTACACATGAAATCTCCGTGTTCTACGCAATTTACCGTAACGGTGTTCCATAAGAAGTCGTGAAAATGAATAATCACTCGCACGAAATCAAAATGAACATGTCCCACGGACCTGAAGTGAAAATGAATTTACATCCCCACGAATTGAAAATGAATTCCCATCCTCATGAAATGAAAATGACTATGACACAGACACACGAAGTAAAGATGAACCATCAGCACGAACTGCATGATGTAGGGGTGATGCCACAGCAGCATTTAATCGAGATAAGCCTACAGCCTATGCAACAACAGCCTCAAGAATTGGCGCCTATGGAGTTAGAAGTCGTCAACAATGTCCCTCAAGAAGCTCATCAACAACAACAACAACAAGAACACCAACAACAACACACGAGTGACGATAAAAAACCCAAAGTAGATAAGAAAAAGAAAGAGGCGATAGACGGACAAGCGCGCGAAGTTATATTTAAGGTAATTAAGTTCTTTGAAAGTGAGAAACAAAACAGAGGCTATGCTTTCCCAGTGGAAAACGTCGTGAAACGAGCGTGCGCCGCCACAGGGTTGTCGGAGAGCACGATTAAAAGGATAAAACGGGACGGTCTACGCGCTGAAGCCACACAAACAAGAATGACCGGGCCCAAGAAGAAAAGAGTAAGAAAAACGAAAGTACAACTCGATTATTTCCAACTGTGCGCTTTAAGGGGAATCGTGAATGGGTACTCAATCCGAAAAGAAGTTCCGACGTTAGGTAAAATATTAGCGGCAGCGAAACACGAACTGAACTATCGGGGTGGTAAAGAATCTTTACGGTTAATATTGTTGAATAAGCTCGGTATTAAGTTTAAAAAGTGTGAGAAGAAGAATAAGAAGCCGCCGGAGCAGTCTCCGCCACCGGTCCAACAGATGCAGAATGTCATGCCTCCACCACAGATGCAACATATGAAAGTTATGGAGAACCAATGTGTTTATACCAACATGTTACCACCCGTTTCGTACTAACTTAGCTTTGAATAGGCATAGCAGGTGGGTTGAAGAGGCTACATCGAAGTAATTCATCCTTAAAAGCAAAATTGCTATTTGACATTTGTTAGCAATATTGCTTTTTAGATGAATTGCTTCAATGTGGCCATTTTAACCTCCCAGGTGAGGTGTAATAAGTACAGAAGATAGTATATAAATAGACAAGACACATCATATTCAAAGTACGCAGATTTGCATGATACCAGAAGTATAGAATAAACAAAAACAATAATGAGAAGCCATGTTGTATAAAGTGGGAGGCTGTGACACTGGTTGTAGCTCCTGACACGTCACTTGTCCACTCAACGAAACTGCTTATAGTCTAGAGGACTGATTGTAGTTTAAACCAAGAAGAAAAAAAAAACAATAATAGATACTACTTACGCAATCGCTAACATGAGTAATAGCATGGAATAGAAGTATAGGAAATGAGGTGCTGTCAGATGTGGTTCAACCCTAATAAAAAAGCCTTATAATATAATTATATTATATCTACCTTCTGAACTTCTTGTATCTCAGTGTAAATAGAAAAAGGAATGTATGGACTCTCATTTATTTTAATATTTGGCAGCATAGAATTTATTTTATTTATATTTAAAACTTTCTGATATGACATGTGTTTTGTGATTGTGAATCTAAACCTATCTAGGCATCCAGTGAAACTTAGAATATCAAAATCAATTAATTATCGAATAAGGGCCTTTCCGATCGGCGTTCCCCAAAAACACGATAGATGGCGTTGTTTCTTTTTTCGTTTAAACTTCGAATGATAACAGACATGTGGATCGTTTATCTTTGTTTTTGGTTTATTCTCTTTATTTTGATCAGAATAGTAAATGTAATTGTACCTTGCGGGCTTAGCACCGTAAGCATGCGACTCTTTCCCTCGACATACGTCACCCGTCACTCTCTCATAGTACTGCACAGAAAGAAACAGATGATCTCTGTCACGACGAGAAGGAGTCGCGTGCTTACGGTGCTAAACCCGCTGGTTTAATTAATAGAAAGGGTCAAACAAAGATAGAAAGGGAAAAACAAAGATAAAAGTTACATTTTATAGCCGTCCTTCAAATAAAAACACTTTGCACTGTTTAGTTATTTACTCCAGAAGTTAAATTATAAAATATAAAGAATATTGTAAAATAAATCAGTGAAAAACAAATAAGAAAATTAACAATAAAAACTATGGCGAGCGGGCGGGCGGACAGTGCGCTTATTTGGCGCGCGATTAACACCAATAGGTGGCGCGTTTATTGTACTCGCTATAATTTGTTTGTTATCCATGAAATTAGAAGCTTAAACGAAGGCAATTTTACAGCGCCACCTATATTTCTTTTGGGGAACGTAACCTGGAAAGTGGGTCCTTAAGTTCCGGTGCGCCTGCAAATGAATCAAGCTATAATAATTTATGGAAAAGTAAATAAATTGTGTTGTTGTATGAAATATTAGTGCCTAACATACAATACTGAATAATAGCAATCCTAAATATTTGTCGTGCATATTTTTTAAACTTGGAAATATAGTTCACTCGTTTGGTGGTTACTCCAAAAGTTTTCAGGGAGTTCTAATATTGGTGGTTTTATAGATTTTGACATGTCCTTTCCGAAAGATGTATTTTCCAGTCCACATTCCGTAATATCATGTAACATTTTTTTTCTAATGCCTCGGCCATTATAAGCCTATACATATTTTTTTAAATATTAGATAATTAAATTAAACTTTCTAAGCTACGTTCCTCAAAGACAATATAGATGGCGCTGTACAGATTTTTCTTCGTTTAACCTTCTTTTCTTATCGTGTGGGTTGTGAGGTGGAGTACCAACCTCATCAACCCTGGTGTCAGGGTTATTATTGATCCGCCAAAGGCCCCTGACATGGCATGGCAGGTTAAACCTTCTAATTTCATGGATAACAGACGTATGCATCTTTTATCTTTTTTGTTTTACGGTATGAATGATAACCTTTTTTATTCCGCCTAGCACAATTACATCTTCCACCCATCATTATTCTGATCAAAATAAAGAGAAGCTATATAGGTAACAACTATTATTATTATTATTGTTATAAATATGCTTCTGCTATAACATTGTATTTTGGCCATCAAAACTGCTTATGGTCAGTCGACCAATCGCATGTTTGGGCACAAAAATGAAAAAAAAAAAACATTGTATTTTGGAATAATTATGTACCCGAGTAATGAAAAAATAGGTAATTATGACGTTAAAACTGTACCACGCCATCTATATTATTGTTGGTGAACGAAGCCTGGAAAGTCCCTCACTATCACGCAGGAGTTGGACAGCGCCACCTAGATTTATTTTTTGGGAATGTTGCCTGGAAAGTACTATGTCACCTCAAGCCGCCATATTGGAAATGGCGCCTAAAAAACTCCATGAAAACTTTTGGTGACCCGCCACGACCTAATGACTAATAATAGTTAATTATATGAGAGATATACATTAATGATTCATTACATTAATGATAGTATAAATGTAATCATAAGGCTGATATTACATTATGTATTATAAATATTTTTAATCAAATAAAAGAGGAAAAATATAGATTTTTGGATTTCGTTCGTCCTGTGACTATTCCAGTACGCCACATTTACAAACTTAAATACTTCAACCAACTTCAACTTTTTTCTTATTTATGGTATACACAACTTATTTATGGTTTTCAATATCTGTCATTTTCGAAACCGCCGAAAAGGGACGGATTGACAGCTGCGTTTAAAAATGAGTGAATGTATAACCCGGGGGAATCAAACAGGCATCTCGTTAATATGCAACCAGTTTCAAGTGCTGTTAACTTAATTCTTTTACTTAACAGTTACTGGCCAATGTAAAATTTTGAGAGGGTTGTTTAAATTTCTGCGTAAAATTAACGTGTGTCCCATATATTGTACGCCTGTCGATTGCCGAGAGACAGGTCCTTCAAATCAAATCAAAACCAAAAATATATTTCTTTCAAATCTTTTCTTCGAATAAGAAAGTGACAGATATAACTAAAAATAAACGTAGATGGTGGTTAGAATCAGCACCTAAGTTTCCTATTTTATGTTGGATCGTAAACTGAAGGAATACTTCCATGAATAAAGAAAAGACAAATAATTGTATCAATATGTTTATTGAACAATAAAACAATTGACTAACCCACAGTATAAGAAGACCAACGGGCCCTGCACCGTAAGCACGCGACTCTTTCTCGCCGCGACAGAGATCGTCTGTCTCTTTCTGTGCAGTACTGTGAGAGAGTGACGGGTGACGGATGTCGAGGTGAAAGAGTCGCGCTTACGATGCTAAGCCCGCAGGTATGCTCAAAACTGACAGCTAACATTTGAAGGTTAGCCCAGCTCACGTCATCCGACCCTGTGTTGCCATTTCGTAAAAAATAAATTGTCCACGTTCAATTTTTGGAAATTTTGTACTTTTAGTAAAAGATTTACATAAAGTTTTGATGATTTTTGTATATGTGAAAAATAATAGTAATTAAATACAGTCAGTAATTCACTTAATTTTCAATAATAAAATTTACGTCCTTGGAATGTTGGAGATACCAATTTAATGGTAACACTTACGTCATCAAAGGGTTAGCAATGGCGGCTTGTCATAGGATTGAGCATACCTGGTCTTCTTATACCATGGACTAACCAGTAGTTCTGACCAGTGATGTGTCCACTTTGGGAATCTTCCCATACCCACACCTCACCGAGCTTTCTGTTAGACCAACGTGATAGTTGGTGAGCCGTATCGCCATTATAATGTTCGACCCAACTGGAAATAACATATACATAAGGACACGACCATGTCCCTATTGGGGTAGTCAGAGGTCCATCCTTCGCCGAGCTTTCCGTTAGACCAACGTCCGGGCTTACGATCCGGAGGTCCGCGGTCCGAATCCCGGTGGGGAAATATCACAAAAATCACTTTGTGATCCCTAGTTTGTTTAGGACGTTGCAGGCTGATCACCTGATTGTCCGAGAGTAAGACGATCCGTGCTTCGGAAGGCACGTTAAGCCGTTGATCCCGGTATCGTAAGCTCATTCCATATAACATCTTTGTTCATTCAGTCGGATCGGCTTTCTGTTTGCTGTGTAGCGCTCGGGTATGCCCAGCTAAGGCGACGCTCTGTGCAAACTTGGCGGGGCACTGCGCACACGCAAATGGACGCTCGCCTGTATGCGTGCGCACGTGGTTGGCTAGGATCTTGTTTGTCTGTGGGAGAAAAAAAGACAAATATGAGTGTCTCAAATCACAACAGAAAGCAAATGTCAAAACGCATGCACTGTTCATGGTTGAATTATAACAGCCCCTGCAGTCCAGTGGTTGAGCGTTTGGCTCACGATCCGGAGGTCCGCGGTTCGAATCCCGGTGAGGACATATCACAAAAATCACTTTGTGATCCCTAGTTTGGTTAGGACATTACAGACTGATCACCTGATTGTCCGAAAGTAAAATAATTGACAATGCATTGCTCGGGAATGTGGGTTTCCTCACGACGTTTTCCTTCACCACTAAGCACTGCACATAACTGACCGGAAATACCCAGTAAAATTACAACTATGGCCGTGTGCGTCAAAGATGATTTTTTAACATATTTCTACAAAGAGAATCGGATCAAAGTTATGATGGTAGGGAGTACTATTTCATACGAGTTTATTGACATTATAGATAGATAATAGGTATTTTCAAAACGTCAAGCCAGCGGGATCAAAGAACTGCCTTTATAACTTTGGAACCGTACAAGTACTAATTTCAGTATTTTGCAGGGGGTGAGTACTATTTCGGTACTAATTTTTGGCGTTTTTAATCAAAGCGAAAGACCTTGTCGTTAACTCTCGCCAAATTTCGCTCACCGTCAAGCGAGCAAGTGCAATAAAACATGGCTATAAACCAGAACCGTGATGGTACTATTTTTTTTACAACAGGTACTATTTTTTTCAATAAGAGTATTAATTTTTGGTATGGTAAAATATTTTTTTCGTGCCCATTTTTTTTGACGCCGCTGGCTTGACGCACACCTATGACCACTTGGCCGGACTCACAGTGAACCCGCGTCCGCACACGTAGCAGATCTTATCCCGCGGCGGCAGTATACCTTCGTGGATTCTTTTATTGTGTTTCATCAGATCAGCATTCCGGATGAAATTCTTATCGCAAGACTCACACCTGTGTTTGTATTGCTTCAAATGAACCAAGTTGTAATGGTCTCGCATGTATATGTTCTTTGTGAAAACCTTGTCGCATCCTGAACAGGGGTACCTGTTAACAAGAGATAAATGCTGTAACACAACTATGTAAAATAGTTCGTGCGACACGCCAATAGATGGCGTTAGTAGTCAAACAAAAACTTTACAAAAAAGGTTATTATAAAGTTAGTGATTATTTAGAAGATATGAATGCATAGGATTAACTGTCTGAGAACTGATATTAGGCAGCTAAATTATTCAATTGTATACCAATATTTTATGTTGTTTCTTTTTTTAAAGAACATCTAGGGCCCTGTGCCGAGGTTTTTCTTGCAGCTTCTTTTCCCCGGCTATACAGGTTGTGAGAAGCTGCAGTAGTTTTAGGCGGATGAGACGTTCGTTATGTAAAATTGACGATTCAAAGTGTAACTATGTTACCTATTGAATAAAGATATTTTTGAATTTGAATTAGAACGCGGTATCGACATTGTTATTGGATTCCAATAAGAAGATTGCATATACATGGGTCATTGTACACGCGCGCCCCCCGGACTGGAAGCTGTATCCTCGCGAGCTGGAGTAGTTATACGAGGATACCCAGGGCAACCGTCATTGGTGACGGTTTCGACCTTGCCGGCGGACTCACTGGACTGACCCCACCGACTCGAGCTGACCTGGAAACTTCGGGTCAAGCTCGCCGGCCACCTACTCTGACGAGACACGTACCGCCTGGCTGGAGTAGCGACTGCGCTCACTAGGCTCCCTCAACAGGGTCTCACCCGATGGGCTGACCCGCCGGCGGTACCACCACGGACAAGAAATTTTCCGGGGTGGTACCGCCGAGAAGCCAACTGCTATACTGTGTGTATATTTTAATGTTGTAAATGTATATATGTGTCGTAGGTTTTACCTAAATAAACTTTTTTATTATTATTTTTTTTTTGTCATTGACCTCACAAGCCACGAGAACCAACCTGTGCACCCTCCTGGGTGTATGGCGCGTGCTGTTGGCCAGGTGCCAGCGGTACCGGTACACGTTGTCGTAGTACTTGTCACACTCGACGCAGTACGCGGCCTCGAGCTGCGCGTGCGCCGTCTTGTTGTGCCGCCACAGGCCGTTGTAGCGCGCGAACTGTCTGTTACACTGCTTGCACTCGTACGGGGAGTGTTGCTTTCTAAAAAAAAAAAACAATAAAAAAACTGCCCCTTTCCTGCACCGGATCCGGACCAGCTCCAGCAGTCTCTTAAACATGGTCGCAGACAGAATTGACTGTCCCATTGTGAGGCATTGGATTGACATCCATGTCTCACACTAGGTTTGTCATGTGAATTTAATTTGTGCTTATTAACATAGTATAAGTCCCTTACTAACCATTCATCATCACCAGCCCATTAACGTCCCCACTGCTGGGGCACGGGCCTTCCCTGTGGATGGATAGGGAGATCGGGCCTTGAACCATCACGCGGGCCCAGTGCGGATTGGTGGTTATTAACGACTGCTAATGCAGCCGGGACCAACGGCTTAACGTGCCTTCCGAAGCACGGAGGAGCTCGAGATGAGAACTTTTTTTGTGGTCACCCATCCTATGACCGGTCTTTGCAAAAGTTGCTTAACTTCAACAATCGCAGACCGAGCGCGTTTACCGCTGAGCCACCGAGCTCCTCAACCGAGTTCGAGGTAACGTCTACTTTTACCTAAAGTAAGGCCAACCAGACGAGATAAAAAATGTAAACAGCGGACCGTTACTGAGTTACATTGCGATAGCCAGAGATTATTACCTCTGTCCTTATCACTCGTTCGCGCAGTTATGGCTTCAGTTGGTCAACGACAGCTGTCGTTGTGTGTTTCGTGGTACAGGAAAGCAGTCGGTACCGAAGCTGATAGATAGTTTTATCATAAATACAGCTGACTCGGACTCTTCCGACGAATCATCTTTGTCTAGTACAGACGACAGCGATTAAAACACGTACTTTATGATAATTTATTCAAATAAAAATGTTTTGAACCCCTAAAAATTTGTTTACATTCTTTATCTCGTCTGGTTGGCCTTACTTTATTTTGTTTTTAAAACCTACCTTATATGGTCCTTGATGCTATACCTCATCATAAACGATATACCGCAGTGATCGCAGATAAACCTCTCGTGCCATTCCTTGAAGTGTTTGTAGAATTCGCGGCGGTTACTGTCGTAGGAAATTCCGTCACGTTATAGCATAGAATAAGGAATAATAATACGTATAGAACGGCAACTCTCTGCTCCCCACCAGCGACTGAGCTAGGTTTACCTCACCCCCCTCGGTCTTACTTTAGTCTTCAATCGTATGGGCGTCAGACGTCGCACACACAGATGCGCGTGTACGATAACGTCAATGTGTAGTGTCCGTGTGAAACGAGGTTGTTTGTATGAAGTGTCCGGTGTATGACACATGACGTAGACTCGCGCGAGATCCTGGTTACGCCCCACCAATTTGCTATTAGACTACATGATTTCGATCGCCGACCCCGTGACCTTGACGCATCGGGTACGATGGATTGGCAAATGATTCATGATTTTTTTAAATTATTATCTGTTCCAAACTTTTGCGACGGAAAATTCCACTTGATATCAACTCAGAGTCATGGTCTGAATCATCCCTCAAAGTTTTCGTTACGATGTCACTAGCATCCTGTATACATAAGATTTTTTTTTCTTTGAGTTATATCTGCAATCAGTAAGCGTCCGTTTGTGTTACTATGAGCAGATGAGTTGAAGGGGAACTTGACTTTATGAGAGAGATATTCACTGACATATTCTCAGCAATTAGCGACCATAAGATTAAAAATAATCATATTATTAGGCGTCCTAAGATTTATCACTCACCAGTACCGCAGTCCACATTTAAAGCACTGAAACACCTTCCTATGTCGCTCTGCGTGTTTGTTCCTCAATTTTTCACTATGGCAATAGTATTGGCACACTGTGCAAAGATATTTGTAACAGTGCTTCTTGACATGCGACACTAGATGGCGCTTGTCGGCGTAACGCCTCGAGCAAACATCACAGGTGTAGTCGCCAGTGTCCTGTTAAAACGTCACACATACGTAAGATCACGCCTGCAAGCATAGGCACGTTGGTGAGACTGGACATTGAACCGACTATACAGGTTGTAAGAAGCTCAGAAGCTGATCCAGCTTTTACGTCACGGGGGAGGGGGTTGTCACCAACTCCTAACATCAAAAAAAAAAAAAAAAAAAAAATCTTTATTCGTTTTAGACAATATTTTCTTTTAAATGCTAGTTGACCCAAGCCCCCCTTTAAAATGGGAAAGTCTGTGTTAGGAGGCTTGGCTCTTCCTTATCTTAACTTACTTAATTAGTGACTTATTATACCAAATATGTATGTATCATATCTATGTCTTTCCTTAATGTATATTTTTATCATTGTTGTATATTTTTATTTCTGTACTTAGGAGTGCAGATGGATGTGTGTGTGCGTGTGTGTGCATGTAGGCAATGTGTAAAAAAAATAAAAAAAAAATCCAAAATCCAAAAAATGCAAAATCTGTAGAGAATTAGATAAAACTGCAGTAGCCACTCATGACCCAAAACCTGTCGCATGGAGGTCATGATCCCCCAAAACTACTGCAGCTTCTCACAACCTGTATAGCCTGTTAACTCATGTAGTAAGTATGTAGTCGTTACATGAGTCATCAGGGGCCTTTGTCGGTTCAATAGTAACCTTGACACCAGGGTTGATGAGGTTGGTATTCCACCTCACAACCCACATGATAAGAAGATTTATAAAACATTTAGCAACAGCACATATAGGCGGCCTTATTGCTCTGAAGCTATTTCTTCCAGGCAACCATTTCCAGAGGTATAAAAAAAACTTGGATGCGGGATGGCACATCGGCGTGTGATACGACTGCACTCTGTTCTGAGAAGACAACCCACTGCCACATAAAAATAAATATCAAATTGCCTTAACTTATAACCTTACCTTTGTATGACAATTTTTATTATGTCTCATCAAGGCATTTTCGTTTTTAAATCCTATTACACAAGATTCACATTTGTACTTCTTTAATTGAAACCGTTTTCTTTTCTTCTTTAAAAAGTTGTGTAATTCTTCTAGATTTATCTGTACTCTTCTAAACAACTCCTCTACGTCTATATTAGATATAATTTCAAATTTACGTTTTTTATTTTGTAAAGCTCTTTTTATTGCCCAACGGTTTTGACTGACCGTCTTCGTAACATTCTTCATTTCAATTTCTTCAATTTTCGGTTTTAATTCCTCTATATTAGTACCTGTTTCTTCTTGTAATTCCGACGTGTAATCTATATTTGTTTCTTCATCAAATTTTTCTTCACTACAACTATCCTCATTTATGTTTTGGTTTTCTATAGGAATATTGTTTTTTTCTACTTTATTAATGTCTGTCTGTATGTTAATTTGATTATCTACATAAATAGCATGTAGATGTGTATCATTCAATGTTATTGTGGTCAAACTTGACAAAGATCCAAATATGTTCTGAAAATAACATAATACCGCATAAATGATATAGTACTACCATAGATAAAGAAATAATTCTACATTATAGAATCGGCAACTCTCCATGTGTTTATGTTCAATCTACAGTAGTAGTATATCAATGATTTTGAGTAGTTTCGTTCGGCACTGACCTGTCCTAACTGCATCATCTGGTTCGCTCTTTCGACTCTGTTTTGAAACTGCACAAACTTTTGCAGTATTGCATGACACTCCCAGCAAACTTGCAGATCCTCTGGCGGGCTGGTGACCTGAAAGATTTTTTTTCACGGCGCTTTCAGATATACTAAAGTTTACCCTTACTGTGAAGTATAAATGCAAATAGATATGATAAACAAACTTACAAAGTGTATAATTTCAGTTGCGATTTTTTTATACATTTCCGCATATTTTCCCAAAGGAATCAGCTTCCTACCAATGCTAAGACACGTCAGGCATTGTGGCTGGTCATATTTATCAAATTCCAGTTTAATTTCACCTTCTTCCATCATTTTAATTTGATGTTCATAAGTGACTCTAGTTTAGGACTAAAAATGAACGAATTATTGGACTCTTTCAAAAGTTCTTACAAGTTCAAATCATCGGTATATAAGTTTACAATTTATATGTACAATTAACACTCAGTGTATGCATTGAATTACTGCAGAATATAATAAAACTTGAAAGGAAAATAGAAAATCTAAACAAAACATTCGACACTTATATCTGCGTTCAGAAATATGAAACGGATCAAAACTCAAAAAACTTTCACAAAATAAAGATGATAACTTTTTGAACGGAATAGATTCGGATACACGCAATGCAAACAAACATCAATAAATTACATTTGATGACATGACAGTTTGACAGTTGAAACGGCTGGCTACGGCAAGAGTTAGGTACACGGCACAGAGTACTTTTGATTTCATAGGTACTATTGATTTTCACGTAATTTGTCATAATTATTCAAAACTAAACAGTAATACTTGTTAAAAACACTTTAAGTCACTCTCCCTTCCAGTGTTCCTAACATAAAGAAGTTTTTATTGGTATAAAACTCTGTACTTTCGAATAAACATAAAATCAACTTACGTTATCAAATATGTGTTTTAATCAACTTTCTAATAGATAACGACTGTTATTATTCCAGATTAAACTTAATAAAACTCAAATAAATGTTTCTATGTGGTTTTTACGTGAATTTACGTTGAAATAATGGAGCAATCACCATTCAACATGGTCCCTGAATTTTACACAGTAAAGGTTGAATCTGATAGAGACGCTTGTGAAGGGTGCCTTAGCACAGACCGAAAACTATCGCCTATAAATGACAATATGGATTTATTTATATACTTGCTGGGTGACCGTCCTAAAATTGTAAGTACCTATTTTGTTTTAAACATTAAATGCAATAGATGGTTCACTTTTTTATGAGGGACTTTCCAGAATACTTTCCCCAAAAACAAATAAATATAGACGCGGCGAGGCGCTGTTCCGATTTAAAGTAGTGTTGCCGCTCGATAGTGCCCTATCGATAGTTTTCGATCGAACTATCGATAGTTTACCAAAAAACGATAGTATCGATAATTAATCGATAGTATCGATACTATCGATAGCTCTTTTGTGGCGATACTATTGATAAGCAACGATAGTATCGATAGTTGAAAAACAAAAACTCAATACTATCGATAGTATCGCTCTTCGATATTGCGCAAGCTATCGATACTATCGATAGTTTTGTATGATCGATAGTGACCACTGGTTGCCTGGAAGAAATTGCTGCTTAGCAATAAGGCCGCCAGATTGTACTGTATCTATCTTCATCTGTGTGAATGTGTTTTGTATGTTGTGTGCAATAAAGTATATTTGATTTGATTTGAAATGCCTTGATCTTCCAACATTATACAATTCGCTATACAAAATATTATTTGGGCTATTATTTTATTTTGGGTCCCATAACCTGTCTCTCACGTTCAAACACGATTTTTATTAAAGCAAACAATTATTTTTTAAATAATTACACTATTGGTACATTTCTGATGTTATACTCGTGCTTTTATGTTCCACGTTTTTATCAAAATTATTTGAATTTAACCAAAAACACGGTAACTAAGTTGTACTTTTGAGTAACGCAGTTGTTTCCCTACAAAATTCCACTGTCTCTCTCATATATTTACTCCATATAAACATACATTACTTAAAAACTCTTCAAGACGCTATTAAAATGTAATATTTGCGGTAATAACACGTAATTTAATCTTTACTTTAACAATAATAAATATTATTTTCCTTTATCAGTTTTTAATTATTCCAAAATATTTATTGTGTCCCCGCGGCAAACCGAAAAATTACGAACACTATGTTACCATACGAAACTGAGTCTTAAAATTAGAATTTTGTATGCATTTGCGCCAAAAGTCGTATAACATATAATCAAATATTATTGGGGCGCGGGGGGAGTGCGTGGCTTTGAAATTCGCCGAGTCAGTCGCGAGGACGCCGGCGGGATAGGCGCGTGTATTAATTGGGAGACCGCTGAGTGACCGCTGTGATAGGTGAGTTTTTTGAATATTGAATAATCTTTTACGTTATATCTTCAAAAAAAGGAGCAAATATTTATTGTACACGATCTGTTTTATAAAATGAATTACCATATGAGTGCTATTTTAGAATACACGTGGTTTCTACAACTGAGTTACCGATACACTGCGTTACTGCGAAATGTAACGCAGTTGTAGCAATCGTAACGCAGTGGAAATACTCAAAGTTTTTGCTCAATATTTACAAATTTAATGGTTTTAATAATTTAATTTATAATTATTTCGTTACAGAGTGTCGAGTTTATCGTCCACAAGTCCCTAGTCAACGACGTGTTGACCATCGGTAGTGTTTCGAGCAGGGTAGCGTGCCTGATACTCAGAATATCATCTCGATATTCGCTAACTGTCATCCAGGCATACGCTCCGACCTTGGGACACCACGATGACGAAGTGGAGACTATGTATGAGGAGATTTCTAAAGCCATGCATAGCCATAAAAGCCACTACACGATTGTGATAGGGGACTTTAATGCACAGTTGGGGAAGCGTTGCGGTAACGAGCTGAGAGTGGGGCAATTTGGATTTGGGGTCCGGAACACCAGAGGCCGGATGCTGGCGGACTTTATGGAGAAGGATAACCTCTATATGATGAACTCCTTCTTCAGAAAGCCCGCACCCGCAAATGGACCTGGATAAGTCCCAGTGGAAATTATAAAAACGAGATTGATTTTATCATGTCGACAAAAAAGCACATATTCAATGATGTCTCTGTGATCAATGCCGTTAAGACGGGAAGTGATCACCGCATGGTAAGAGGCACATTGAATATCAATATCAAGCTAGAAAGATCGCGAGTGATAAAATCCACGCTCCGACCGGCGCCAGCCCAGATCCAAAAACCCGAGCGCTTTCAGCTCGAGCTTCAAAACCGCTTCGAGTACCTTGATAACTGCGCAGAAGTGGACGATATAAACGACCTGATGGTGGATGCTGTCCGTACGGTAGGTTCTAAACACTTTAGAACCCGCCGTACCAAAACGCAGAAACTCTCGCACACACACTCGAACTCATGGATAAGAGACACGAAATGAGGCTGCAGGACTCAGCGGATGTCTTACATTATAGACAACTTAATAGACAGATCTCGAAGTCTTTGACGAGGGACCTTCGCCAATTTAATACTACACGTATTAAAGTGGCTATAGAGCGGAACAAGGGCTCCAAGGTGTTCGCAAAAGATCTGTCTATTGGGCAAAGTCAACTAACGAGACTGAAAACTGAGGACGGCAGAGTCATTTCGTCGACTCCCGAAATCCTGAGGGAGATTGAGATTGGAGTACCTGACGCACCTTCGATTTGCCGATGATATAGTCCTAATGACTGAGACCCTGGAAGACCAGAACACCATGCTCGAGCATCTCAGTAACGCATCCCAACGAGTGGGTCTTAGCACGAACATTTGTGTCCAACGACCATGTCGCACCCACTCCAGTTCCGGTTGGGAACGTTACACTCGAAGTTGTAGACCAGTACATTTACCTAGGACAAATAATCCAGTTAGGTAAGTCCAACTTCGAGAAAGAGATCTCTCGTCGGATCCAACACGGATGGGCAGCGTTCGGGAAGCTGCGAATATCTTCTCGTTCAAAATACCTCAGTGTCTCAAGAGGAAAGTCTTTGACCAGTGCGTGTTGCCAGTGATGACCTACGGCAGTGAGACGTGGCCGCTTACTATGGATCCCGTGAGGAGGCTCGGTGTCGCTCAGCGGGCAATGGAGAGAGCTATGCTCGGTATTTCCCTGCTCGATCAAATCAGAAATGAGGAGATCCGCAGGAGAACTAAAGTCACCGACATAGCTCGGCGAATTGCAAAGCTGAAGTGGCAGTGGGCAGGACACATAGCGAGGGGAACCGATGGCCGCTGGGGCGGAAAGGTTCTAGAATGGCGACCACGTGTCGGACGACGCTCAGTATAGGCCCGCTACAAAGTAGACCAACGATTTGGTGAAGGTCGCGGGAAGCCGCTGGATGCGGGCAGCGCAGGACCGATCGTCGTGGAGATCCTTGGGGGAGGCCTATGCCCAGCAGTGGGCGTCGTAAGGCTGATGACGATGATGACATACATACATACATAAACTCAGGCCTATTTCCCACCGGGGTAAGCAGAGACTATAGAATTCCATTTGCTGAAAACGTATTGAATGAATTTGATGTCCCATTAAATATATTTGAAAAAAATAAGACTGAAGAGAGACTCAGACAGAAACTAATGTATGTTTAATACTGTTTTTTTGATTTTATTTTATTCTAAGAGAGTTTTGTTTAATTTGTTATGGTTTCAATTTAATTGTATTCTGTTTTTAATTATTTTCAGTAAGTTAAACACCATAGATGCGGAAAGTTTACCATTATGTTACTTACTAAACTACTGCGTTACTTTTTTGTCCCCCATTTTTCTGGAGACATTTTCAGAATTATAGCTAAAACTACCTAAGTATGTTTTAAAAATTTTGACTTTTTTTGATTATTTTTAATATATAAATGGCATCCATAAATAAAATGCTTGAACTGCTATTGTTTTCTATTTTATTAAAAAAGTTTATCTCATAAAATCAAAATTAGGTAACGAAGTGGTAAACCTAACCATAAAAAGATGTATTAGACTGAAATGTTTCGTTATTTAATAATATAAGTTCAAAAATCTTTTATCTTAATTTAAAAAAAAAAAGGTTTGAATTTAATGTGAACGTTCCCAATAATAAAACTACATAATGTAACAGAGTAACACAGTTGTTGTTTTTCTGCACCCTCCCTAGTATAAATATAAAAATAAGTGAAAAATAATTGGTAAACATCGCTGCAAAGTCCTGTAAAATGTGATTTAAATATTATTATTGTTATAATAGTAAGAAATATTAACAAACAATAGCATAAATAAAAAAAAAATTTTTTGGCAAATAAGTTAACCATGGGACCCAGAATAAAATAATAGCCCATTTCCAGGAATCAGAGTTTATTCTGCTTTGCTGGGAGTGCTTAGCGATATTGAAGAAGATACAGCGGTTTAGAAACAGGGTGCAAGACGCTCAGAGGACACTACAACGAGAATTATGTCCACAGGTAATAAAAAAGATATAAAAAAATAATAAAATAAGGGGAAAAAAAATGCCGGCAAGTAATCTGATTACTTGTCCTTCTTTTTTTTTTTTTTTTTTTTGTTTTCCCCGAAGGGTAAGGCAAAGGGAACTATGCCCATACAGCCATGTCTGACGTATTTTTTTCTTGATGGTTTACTTGTCCTTCTGCTGCCCCATTAAGTTAACTTTATTTACACCATAAACAAAACAGTTACAGAACAAAAATATTTGAAAAATATGAAACAAAAAATAAATAAAATTAAAATAAAACTAAAAGGCATTAAATTTATTTATTCAAACTATTAAAAACAAAACAAACACATCTTATAAATAAAACACCTCCTCCAATGCGTCACACCGAGGCAAGGTGCCCAACAGGCTGGCAGCATTACCCCTCTGAATCGCCAGGCTAATTCTCTGACAGAAATAACTACCAGCCCTAGCATCCCCCGAAGCCCCAATAAGACGCATTGAGAGATCCTTAACAAAACTAAAATAAATACCTAAACAGAACTCAACCCATTAACAGTGTTACTACAAAACAAAGACTAAAAAATAAACTATGTTTAAAATACATATAATCCGTATTCGAAAGAAGTCCCGAAGGCCGCGGCGCTACTGTCGCAGACTCTGCATAGACTTATTATGACTTGTCAAGTTAGTTTCATTAAAATCCGCCGACTTCTTTCGTGGCGCGAAATACTATTTCAAACCTAGTTTATTTTTAGTTTGTGTTTTGTAGTAACACTGTAAGTGTTTACAGGTGTGAGTCTATTATCATGAAGTAAGTGATGTGTGATGTAAGCCTTTACTAATGGGCACACAGATACGTACATTTTACTGGCAACTCATCATCTCTAGCATTATCCTGTTTTCACACCCACCTGCTTACCTAACCTGAAGATTTGACAGGCCCGGTTTTTTATAGAAGCGACCTCTTTTACCGGCAACTAATGAAAGTTCATCTTTTATATAAAAACAAAATTATTATATCTATAATTTGGCTAATAAATAAATAAATAACTAATATATTACGTAAAAAAATTTTCGGCGAAAATTTGTACTAACTGTCAGTGTTCATAATGATACGACGCGCCGGCACTAGATGGCGCTTATTGCCATATGTAAGCTTATATAGTAGCGACACCTAGTGACTTAATGGTGAAACAGATTAATAATATACTGGTAAGGGCGCCGGTGGCGAGAATTGGTACTAAATCTTAAATATATGGAAGGAACTAAATATAATTATAGTATTATAATAAAAAATATAATATAAATAGAAAGAGAAACCTCCTATTGGCATTCCAAATATAAACCGAATGCCAAAAAGAAATAAAAAAAAATATCATTTTTCTTAATGAGTTACTTAAGTATAGTTTTTACTCCTTTAATATTTGAACATAAAACAAAATAATCTTTTCAGAAACAAATACAAAGTCTGTCAACAATTGGCAGAATAAAACTAGAGCCAGTGCATTTAACAGATAAAGAAACATCTCACGATACTACTATGCATGATACATCACAAACATTCGTAACAGAAATGCCTAATACTATTATAAATGCTCAAAAGATGGCGCCACCTGACGTAGAAGTTATAAATTTTATAGAAGACTTACAAATAAAGGAAGAAGTAGATTCTGAGATCCCTCTAGAAGATACAGTTGACGCACAGGAGATAAAAGAAGAAGTTAAAGATATAAGTGAAAAAAAGGTTAAACGAGAAAGAAGGAAACACCATGAAGGATTTAAAAAGATAGTGAAAATATGTAAAAATCCTAATGTCGATTTAGACAATCATGAAAGCTGTTACTTCAAAGATGCTCTAAGTGTGACTGAGATAGAAAATATGGGGAGTTCCGTAAGAGAGAAGGTGTTAAAAAGCAATAAGTTGGTCTGCAAGGAATGTTTGAAACTTTTTAAACATAAAAGTGATATGAATATGCATAATACTTACTGTCATGTTATGAAAGAGGTGAGTTTTACATTATTTATTAGTGTTAATTCCAGTGCTCACCATCTAATTTTATTTTAAGTTGCACCTGTCATTTTCTTATCCTCCGAAAAGAAAAGGGACGGATGATTGACAGATTATAATTTTAAGATTAATGAATACTAAATGAGTAAACAGCCTGGGCGAATCAAATAGGTATGCAACCCATTAGACGTGTGCCGTCAACTTAATTCTGTCGGGTTATTAGCCGATGTTAAATATTTAGAGGGTTAAATATCCCTTTTGAACCCCAATATTGAACTTTTAGTGAAAGATTTAGTTACAGTTTTAACGATTTCCAATATTGAACTTTTAGTGAAAGATTTAGTTACAATTTTAACGATTTTTTTAAATATGTTTCAAGTGATAGGAATAAAGTTTGTTAGTCATTAATTTGCTTAATTTTGGAGTTACCAATTTAATGGTAACAATCATGTAACACTTACGTCATCAAACGGCTAGGAATGGCGGCTGTTCATAGGGTCAACCCTATGAACAGCCGCCATACCTAGCCGCATACCTTGTTTTATTATACCATGGGTGTGTCTTGGTTAAATAAATGTTGGAAATATCAATTTAATGGTAACAGTCATGTAACACTTACGTCATCAAACGGCTAGGAATGGCGGCTGTTCATAGGGTTGAGCATACCTTGTTTTATTATACCATGGGTGTGTCTTTGTTAAATAAATGTTGGAAATATCAATTTAATGGTAACAGTCATGTAACACTTACGTCATCAAACTGCTAACAATGGCGGCTGTTCATAGGATTGAGCATGCCTTGTTTTATTATATCATGGGTGTGTCTTGGTTAAATAAATGTTGGAAATATCAATTTAATGGTAACAGTCATGTAACACTTACGTCATCAAACGGCTAGCAATGGCGGCTGTTCATAGGATTGAGCATGCCTTGTTTTATTATATCATGGGTGTGTCTAGGTTAAATAAATGTTGGAAATATCAATTTAATGGTAACAGTCATGTAACACTTACGTCATCAAACGGCTAGCAATGGCGGCTTTTCATAGGGTTGAGCATACCTTGTTTTATTATACCACGCGTGTGTCTTGGTTAAATAATTGTTCTCTCTCTCTTTTTGTCTCTCTCTGGGTGTAGGAGAAATATGAAATTTGTCTCGTTCCAGTCCGAAGGCCCGTTCGTCTGTCTAGAATGTAACGCTAAGTGTGAAGACAGGCCGTCACTGGAGGCCCACTGGAGTAAGCATAACATCATTAACCGTTGCAAGGAATGTGGTTGGGCGACCTCCGTGCTTTATAACATGAAGCATCACGCGGAGACGCATGCGTACTTGTGGCGTTGCCGCTTGTGTCCTGAACTTGTTGTGCGGTAAGAAAAAAATATTCATTTACACAATTACTCACTTACGAGGACTTATTACTTATTTATTTATTCACGAAGTGGTATTATAATATTTATATAACAATAGTCTCGCCAAACTGCAGAGGCAGTTTGTTGGCAAGCATGCACTCGTTACCTTAACCTAATTATAATACCTACCTGTATCTAAGAGTAATATTCAAAGAAAAGATTTGCTAGCAAAACAGAATTAGCATAACTTAAATTTACCACCCAGTATAAAATATTGAAATAAGCACTGTCAAAAGCATGTGATTTAAGTAGTAGGTGATTTTTTATCATTTTAGACCGGCTCCTATTTCTAGATTAGCATTTTATAATTGCTCCTTGACCCAGTCAAATACTCTATTATTGTAGAACGCGGCGCGATTTCATCTACCACTACCAAGCTGTTCATAAACGAGCAATATGTGACTATTGTGGGAAAAAGTGTGAGTCTAAACCTGCCGTCCTGAAACATATGAGGTAAGTTGAGCTCTGCAGATAGCGCCATACTTGTTGCCAAGTTTTGGGCCGATACTATTTAGTTTGCCATCGACACGATAAGAAGAGTTGAGCTGTCTTCTTCTATCGTGTGGGTTGTGAGGCGGATTAGCGACCTCATCAAATCTGATGTTGCGGTTATTATTGAGCCCCAGACATGACTCTTGTAACGACTGCGTACTTACATCGGTAAGTGTCATATTTTTACTACAGTAGACGACAGGTCGACATGACAATTCTCTAGTGACGTGACGTTTTCAATATCGATATATTTTTATTATGTATGTAACAAAACGTGAATAAAATAATACCTAAATGTGGTATTATTTGCCGCAGTCCACTGTAAAATGGCCAGGGTTCAGCGTTTATTTGCCGCACTTTATGCTTTATACTTTTACTTGATTTAATGTTTTAATTTTGTGTTTTATTTTTTGTTGTGTTTTTTTGTGCTGTTGTTGTGTTTAAAAGTATGTATGTTTGTGTATTTTCATTCTAGAAGCTGTCACATACCCATAGAATGCAAGATATGTAAACTCACATTCAAGCAGTACGGGCGTTTGAGCAGGCATAACACACTCAGCCATCCAGAGCTGGTGAATAAGACATCTCCTAAGGAATTAGCGTACTGTGTGGAGTGTGACAAGCAGTACGCCAGCGAAGCCAAATACAGACTGCACCTAAGTACATCTGTTGTACATAACCCTAAAGTTAGAGAGAGTTGGAGTAAGAAGTGAGTATTCTATTTTTATTTTCTTTAACCTTTTTTTGCAAGTATTTATTTATTATAATTAAAACACATAATGGCCCCGATTCCTGGAGACACCGCCTAATTTTATTTTAAGTTATATCCGTCATTTTCATATCCGTCGAAAAGGAAAGGGACGGATGATTCACAGCTCTTAATTTTAGGAAGAATGAGTAAATTAATGTGTCGGGTTATTGACTGATGTAAAATTTTTAGACGGTTGGTTTAGATTTGTGCTTAAAATTGACGTGTGTTCCATAAATTTTATGCTTGTCGATTACCCGTCCCTTTCCTTTTCGGCGGATAAGAAAATGACAGATATAACTTAAAATAAAATTAGATGGTATTTACAGGAATTAGCACCATTAACGGGTTCTTACCGCGACATTATGTGTTTTAATTATGATAATAACCGCGTAAACTTAAAACAATATTTATTTATTAATTTATTTGAACCATCATCATCATCAGCCCATTAACGTCCCCACTGCTGGGGCACGGGCCTTCCCTATGGATGGATAGGTAGATTTGAACCATAAATTATACATTTTTGCACATAACATTCTCTCGCCAAACTGACACCAGTTTGTTGGCGAGTACGCTCTAGAAATGTTTGATTATACTATGTACGGTCACGAGCATTAATGTGTATACACTTTGGTACCATGTCACATCAACTTTTTGACAAATTGAACTGTAAGTCTCACTAAATGTCAAATATGTTAGTGCGACAGAGTCCTAAAGTGGGTACATTACATTGCTCATGACTGAACATGGCCTGGATAGTCCTTCATTAGTGCTGGGCGGAGAGTTATCGTTCGCTCTGTACATAATGGTGCTAATTCCTGTAAACACCATTTAATTTTATTTTAAGTTATATCTGTCATTTTCTTATCCGCCGAAAAGGAAAGGGACGGGTAATCGACAAGCATAAAATTTATGGAACACACGTCAATTTTAAGCACGAATCTAAAACAACCGTCTAAAATATTTACATTGGCCAATAACCCGACAGAATTATGTTGACAGCACACGTCAAACGGTTTGCATACCAGCGAGATACCTTTTCGATTCGCCCGGGTTCATTCATTTACTCATTCTTCCTAAATTAATGACTGTCAATCATCCGTCCCTTTCCTTTTCGGTGGGTAAGAAAATGACAGGTATGACTTTAAGTAAAATTAGGAGGTGTCTGCAGGAATCGGGGCCAGTATAACTCTTTGCTCTGTCTGCAGGATACCATGTCCAGATTGCGGCAAGATCTTCACTCGCACCAGCTATATGAACAATCACTATAAACTGATGCATAAGAAAGAGACAAAACATTACTGCGCGCTATGTGACAAGGTTAGTATCGTAGCGGAATATTGATGTGCAGTCATGAGTGTCATGTACCCACTTTAGAACCCTGTCGCACTATCAAATTTGACATTTAATGACACTTGCGGCTTAGTCCGCTCCCTTTTTGTGTGACTTATTGTAGATTTGCCGCAGATGGCATTAACTACTTGGCCGGACAAATGGCGAGCGCTGGAGGCTCTCAACCGGTGCTCCGCTCCTCCATAGCAGAGTTAATACAAATAAAAGACAAAAAAGACACTAAGTATAACATTATAAATTTAACAGCCTCCGTGGTCTAGTGGTTAGAGCGTTAGGCTCATGATCTGTAGGTCCGGGTTCGATTCCCGATGGGGACATTGTCGAAATCACTTTGTGAGACTGTCCTCTGTTTGGTAAGGACTTTTCAGGCTTGAATCACCTGATTGTCCGAAAAAATAAGATGATTCCGTGCTTCGGAGGGCACGTTAAGCCGTTGGTCCCGGCTATTAGCCGTATAAACACCTCCACCAAACCGCAGTGGAGCAGCGTGGTAGAGTATGTTCCATACCCCCTCCGGTTGATTGGGGGAGGCCTGTGCCCAGCAGTGGGACGTATATAGGCTGTTTATGTGTATAACATTATAAATAATCAATAAAAATCTTTGTAAGTGGAGCTCCGTGGTCTCTGCCCAAGGCTTTTTGGCGGGAAACGGGAACGGGACAGTTGCTTTCTTCATTGAATAATCTAAATAATTAATACGAAGTGGTGTTTTGTGGTTGATGATCGCATTAAATTAGTCGGAAGACATTCGCGAGTGTTATTATATCGGAGTATTCAATAAACAAAGTGTATCTGCCTATTTTCGCTTCGTGTCAAGAAGCCGCTTCATAACTCGAAAGTTTATGCGGACTTTCGAGTTAATTCGTTTGGGGTTCGGAGTAGGAGTCTACTCCGAGGGTGGAGGCTTAAGTTTCATCATCATCACCTTTCATCATTTCATTAATCATCAAGAAAAAAAATACGTAAGACATGGCTGTATGGGCATAGTTCCCTTTGCCTTACCCTTCGGGGAAAAACCAAAACAAAAAAAAAGGTCTCTGCTTAACCCAAAGGGAAATAGACGCGACCTTATGTATGTATGGTTCCAGTACTTGGTGTCAGCGTGGTCCAAGAAACTCCACGTGCAAGGTGTACACCAGAAGATCAGACAACCGAAGACTAAGGTCTGCGATATATGTCACCGAGCATTCTGTGTGAGTATACTGATTCAATTTCAAAATATCTTTATTGGCATAAATAATACACAGTACGGTCACGAGCATTAACATGTATACGCTTTGGTACCATGTCACATTAACTTTTTTGACAATTTGAACTGCAAGTCTCGCTAAATGTCAAATATGTTAGTGCGACAGAGTCCTAAAGTGGGTACATTATATTGCTCGTGACTGTACAATGGTGCTAATCCCTGTAAACACCATCTAATTTTATTTTAAGTTATATCTGTCATTTTCTTATCCGCCCAAAAGGAAAGGGACCCCTCCCAGACAGACGCAGGCAGACGATAAGAAGAGTGGCTTACGACCATTTTAATTTTCATAAATCCTCCCAAAATGTCCTCAGAGTAACGCTACGCTGGCGCGCCATCGACGCACCCATACTGGAGAGCGACCCTACGCCTGTCCACACTGCCCCGCCGCCTTCACGCAGCGAACGCCGCTAGTCACCCACGTGCGGACGCAGCACAATGCTACCGTGTAAACATACATTTAAATAAATATTATACAGTGACCCTGACTAGTTTTATTTAAAATTATACCCGTCATTTTCTTAACCGCCAAAAAGGAAAGTGACTAGTGTTGCCGCTCGATAGTGCCCTATCGATAGTTCTCGATCGAACTATCGATAGTTTACTAAAAAACGATAATATCGATAATTAATCGATAGTATCGACTCTATCGATTGCTATTTTTAGTGATACTATTGATAACATTAATAGTATCGCCAAAAAAGAGCCTATCGGTTGGGTAGATGATTTTGGCTGTTTACTATCGATTTTTCGGTAACACTAAAAGTGACGGATGTAAATCAATCAATGTGAACAGTCACTTGACTACGAGTACACTTCATACAACCACACAACCTCGTTTGACACAGACAGAGTGTGTGACGTCTGACGCCATACGATTCAAGACTAAACTATGTTCGAGAGGGGGGGGGGGGGAGGACTTAACCTAGTTCAGCCGCTGGTGGGGAGCGGAGAGTTGCCGTTCTATACGTAACTAGTATTATTCCTTATTTTATGACGATATTATATTGATATTTCGCGTTGTTTGATTTATATTTTAAATCTGGGTTCTGGGTTCTGGGAGCTTAGAGCACAACACAGGACTGGAAGTAATTAAAAAAAAAACACTATTCCATGAATTTTCCGATAGGAAATTCCACTTGATAACTTATCTATTCAGAATCTAAAAAGTAAAAGTATTTAAGAATAAAACAAACATCGACAGATAAATGCTTTAATCATTGAAGTCAACCACTTTTGCTTACAAAAGTATAATCTATTTCTTAATTTACGAAGTAACTTGGAAATGAAGATAAAATTAGAAGCTAAAATGTAGGCGGCAGTACAAGCTAAAATTCCTGGTAAATTGCTATAAAATGTGGAACAACGGAATCCCGTCTGAAGGATGAGTTACGAAAAACAAAAGCCATCAGTTGGAAAAAGGCAGTTTTGATTCAAAATAGGTTTCTTTCCGATCTTTAGAGATAAAAATATAACACTATGGTTTTGCAATTAAACGCTGTGCAAAGGGCTATAGTGTCAAAATATAACCAAAACTATGTATTTGTTTAACTCAAATAGTATGGGGAACTGTCAAAATTTAAGTACACACAACAGTAGCGACACCTAATGGGAGAAATAGGCAGTTTTTATCCTCATTTGTTACGAAATCATTAAATTGGGTCGGTTATTCTTTCGCTAGTTAAAAATAGAAGGGCGAAGGCAGTCGCTTCTATAAAAGATCTGTCAAATCTTCAGTAAGCTAGTTGACCAGCTAGTTCCGCCTACATGCAACAGATGGCGCCACTATTCAATAATGCAGTCCTGAAAAGCGCTATCGAAGTTTACACAGCGGCGAAGGCAGTCGCTTCTATAAAAGACCTGTCAAATCTTCAGTAAGCTAGTTGACCAGCTAGTTCCGCCCACATGCAACAGATGGCGCCACTATTCAATAATGCAGTCCTAAAACGCGCTATCGAAGTTTACACACCGTGACGCATATATACAACTTCCAACATGACTCAAGTGGACCGTCAATCCCTAGTCACACTATCAACCCGTGGCTAGCGGGGTACTATGCTCTGTTCGGTACCACGACATCATCCTTTGGCGGCAGCACACCCTCGCTGCTAAAGCATTTTAAGATAACATATTAAATCTTTTGAAATCGAGGTCTTGATTCATCTTCACTTGCTGTATCTGTATCCGATTTTAATTCATTATCGGAATCACCTGACATATAAGTCCTATCACTATCTGTTGTTTCTGTATCCATCATTTTTTCTGTTGTTGTCGTGCCTGTTGTTCTTGTGTCTGTGGTAGATTTTGTTGTCTGTTGTTGATTGTCTTGTGTTTTATAAATTGCTCTGTTAAACGGCGTCAATTTGTCCGTATGTATGTACCAAAAATGTGCGCCTAGGTCATCACTCCTCATAAATTTCCAATTACAAAATGGGCAATGATATGGCATCAGTTTGGTGTCTGTTGTTTTATTGTATGTTGTTTCTGTATATATATTTTTTTCTGTTGTTCCCGTGTCTGTTGTTGTAAAGTCTGTTGTTTCTGTATCCGTCGTTATTCTCCCTGTTGTTGCTGTGTCTGGCATTAGTTTGTCCTTATGTATTTTACGACAATGTATTTTAAGATCTATTTTCCTCATGAACATATAATCACAATATTGACACTGATTAGATTTCACTTCAGTATGTACTAATTTATGTCTGTTTAGAAAATATATTGACTGAAAAAGAATTACAGCATTTAGTAAAATAAAAATACATACATACTAATACCACATCCCGGACACTTCATACAATCAACCTCGTTTTGCACAGACACTACACATTGACGTTATCGTACACGCGCAAATGTGTGGGTGACGTCTGACGCCATGCGATTGAAAACTAAAGTAAGGCCGAGGGGGGTGAGGGTACGTTCTATAAATCAAATCACAATATATGTAGTATTATTCCTTATTCTATGCTAATTGTATACATGCGAAAGTAAACTGATGTAGCGGACCCAACTAGTTGGCCACCTAGTTCCGCTCACATGCAACAGATGGCGCCACATTCAATAATGCAGTCTTCAAGCGGTCGTGAAACGCGGTATCGAAGTTTACACAGCAAGACGCATATATACAACTTCCAACACAACACTGTTGGATCGTCGATCCCTAGTCACACTAACAACTTGTGGCTAGCGGGGTACTATGCTCAGTTCGGTACCCCGAAAACATCCTTTGGCGGCGAGGGTGTGCTGACGTCAATGTTTGTTTGTATGAAGTGTCCGGGTTGTGCTTCAAGTATATTATAAATGCGAAAGTAAACTGCCATCAAACGTACCTTATAAGTTTTCTTACAAATATTGCATTTGACGGCTCGAGCTGGTTTTTTGTGTCGTCTATTCTTATTTTCCGCCATGTTTTTCGCTTTACGTGGGTACGAAGGTCGGTGACCAACCTCATCAACCCGACGGCCACGTGTTTTTATTACCTTACTGCCATTCCGTTTCTTATTTCTGACAGCGTTACTGGTAGATTCCTGAAAAAAAATATTTTATATTTTCATAATAGGTTTAGTTTCCAACTCAAAAACATGTCAAAAACACTTCCACCAACCCGCATTGGAGCAGCGTGGTGGAGTATGCTCCATACACCCTCCGGTTGATTGAGGGGAGGCCTGTGCCCAGTAGTGGGACGTATATAGGCTGTTTATGTTATGATCCAACTAGTCAAATCAGTTACTTTTTACTAAACGTCATAACACGAACTTACTATGGAATCCGATGTCACTAACACCCTGACCCTGAGAAGATGTCTATTCAGCATTAGTGTCATACCTAACTGAACTTACCTCCTCATGGTTCATCTTCTTCTTCATAAACAACTCTTTATCTTTGTTTCCAAATACACGTCTGTTATATTTGAACTTTGCTTTTTGGTACATTTCAGAATATCTTTCGTTCTCTCTTAGAATCGTCATATCCTCATATTCTATGTTTCTGGCTAATACATTGTCATTCGGTTCAACATTGCCTTGACTTCTCATTTTACTGCTTTTGGATCTAGTCATAACTGGTTCATAATTATAAGTCGCTCTTGTACCAGGTTTTGGTCCCGACGTCACTTTTACAACAGGATAGGCTAAGCTTTGTACATTTACAATTTTTAAGCCACTTTCATCTACAATATCGTTAGCGTTGGTGGTATCCGTTTCATCATAAGTTAAATTGTCATTTGTAAATTGATTTGTGTATAGATCTTCTATTTGTTCAGTTTCATGCTTCAGTTCAGTCGATAAAAATGGATTTACACTTTCAAAACCATTTTCATTTCCGATATTTTTTGTGTTAGCAATACGAGAGTCGTCATCCCAGTTATTGGTTAAATCTTTACGAACTCTTATATACTTAGTGTTATTAGTAATTTGATTGATTGAATCCACTGCCAAAATATTCTTTTCAGGTCTAGTCATTATGGATTGATCATTAAGAGCCATATTTGCATTCGCATTTGGACTAGAAGTTACTTTCAAAGCAGGGAAGGCTAAGCTTCGTACATTTACAATTTTTAAGCCACTTTCACCTTCGATGTTGTTAGCATTCGCAGCATCAGTTTCATCATCAGTCATATTTTCTATTTTCAGCTCAGTTTCTGTATCATTCTTCAGTTCAGTCGGTAAAAATGCATTTACTTCGAAATCACATTCATCTCCTATAATTTTAGTGTTAGCAATATGAGAGTCATCGTCAGTCTTACTGGCCAAGTCATTTCGCACTTTAATATATTTAGTTTCAGTTGTAATTTGATTGGTTGAAGTCACTTTCAAAATACTCTCTTTGAGGCTTTGATTTGTATTAATAACATCTTCTGGTGACGACTCCTGCCCATCCTGACAGGGAAGGAGGGCTTCACTTGCATCTATTTCTCTTCTACTAATAGTATCATCAACATTATTCAGTGAATTATCATTTTGTAACATTTCATCCTTACGTTTCGTTGTGTTTTTAAGATTAACTAATTGTTCCGTGTTAGTTTCAGTCTTTTTCGTTTTAGTAGAGATCGGTAAAGCGGTATTTTCAATTTTCGAGTCACTTTCATTTTCGATATCGTTAGTATTTGTAATATTTTCATCATCAGCTATGTCATTTAATTTATCTCGTACTCTCGAAGTATCTGTTGAGTCATCATGAACTTGAACGTGTTTTGAATATTTTGAAATTTGTTTCGTACTTATATCGTCTTTTGATGACATCTGACTTTGATTGTACACGGTTACACGTCGTATAAGATATGGTGGTGCTGATTTTACAAAGTAAATAGTTTTTCGGCCACCCGAAACGGTTTCAGTGAATTTAGAATTTTCACTTTGTAGCTTTTCGTGCTTTTTATCGTTTTGACATCTACTTATTTGTGTCTCATTATTTTTCAGTTCAGTAGAGGACTGGAAAATTTTGTTTACAGTTTTATTTTCTATTCCGATATTGGTAGAGTTGGCAATTTGAGATTTATCTTCTGTGGGCTTAGTTAAGTCGTCTCGAACTTTGATATAACATTTTGTATTTGTATTAACGTCATCTTCTGGAATCTTCTGGGTGTGCTCACCCTGACAGGGATTAATGGCATGAGTTGCATCCGGCTGTCTTATAAGAAGCGGCGGTGGTGTCGCTTCATTAATAATTTTTGGATGACCAGTTCGGGTGCATATAATGTTAATAGTTTTTCGGCCATTCGAAACATTATCCTGTGAATATGCCCTTTGTAGCATTTGTACCCTTCTCAAGTTTTCAAAATTACCTTTTGGTATTGTATTAGCTTCACTACTTTGTAGATTAGCAGAAGGTGATAATGATGGTGGTGGTGGTGATGGTGCATTTGCCTTTTTTAAGACTTTAGAGGATTCATTAGTATTTGCAATATAAGGTTCATCTTCAGTATTATTGGTTAAATCATCTCGAGCGTTAATGTACTTAGTATCATGTTTACTTCGATTGGTTGACGTCACTTCCAAAACAGGATGAGCGAAGCTTTGTTCATTTACATTTTTTAATCTACATTCATCTTCAATATTGGTGTTCGCAGTATCAATTTCATCTTCAGGAATATTGTTAATTGCAATTTGATTCGTATTAATATCGTCTTTTGGCGAAATTTGGCCCTGACTGGGATTAGGAGCGTGGGCTGTGCCCGGCCGTCTTATCAGAGGTGGTGGAAGTGGTATCGTTTTCATGAAATAAATAGGTTTTCGACCATTCGAAACATTATCTTGAGAATTTTCATTTCTTAACGTTTTGAATTTGCCTGCTAGTTCTGTATCAGTTTCATTATTCTTCAATTTGGTAGAGTTCGGTAAAATTGTATTAATAATTTCCAAACTATTTACGTTTCCGTCGTTTTTACTATTAGCAACATGAGGTTTCTCTTTAATAGTATTAGTCAAGTCGTCTCGGACTTTCACATATTTAGTAATATTCGTAATTTGATTGATTGAAGTCGTTTTAAAAGTAGGGTACGCTAATTGTACATTTTCAATGTTTAAGCCATTTTCATCATCCATATTGTTAGTGTTCCCAACATCGTTTTCATCTTCACTACTTTCAATAGTATGTGTTAAGTCATTCCCGAGTTCAGTATTTTTTGTGTCATTTGTAATTTTATTTGAATTTGTAGTAACATCTTCATGGGACGGCTCCTGCACACCCTGATAAGGACTATGGGCTTGCATTACATCTACCTTTCTATTGATAGTATCATTATTCTGTGCATTTTCAGTTTGTCGCATTTCAACCTTATGTTTATTTTTGGGCATTTCAACTATATCAGTTTCTTTCTTTTTCAGTAAAAATTCAGAGATCGGTAACAATTTGTTTACATTTTTTATACTGCTTGTATTGCTAGTGCTTGCAATATGAGGTTCATCTTCAGTAGTATTGGTTAAGTTATCTCGAACTTTGTCATGCTTAGTCTCATTTGTAGTTTTATTCGTATTTGTATTATCTTCTAGAGATTTCTGATTTATTCCGGCCTGACAGGGGCTCAACACACGTGCATCTGTCCGTCTTACAAGAGGTTGTGGTGTTTTTATAAAACAAATAGGTTTTCGGGTAATATTTCCTAAAACATCACCCTGTGAATTTTTGCTTAATAGCCGTTTTACCTTTTTTACTTTTTCCAATCTACGTATTTGTTCCGTTTTAGTTTCACTTTTCATTTCAGTAGAGGTCGTTAAAGTATTATTTACAATTTGTGAATCACTTGTCTCTTCGATATCGTTAATGTTTGCAGGATGAGGTTCATCAACAGTGGTATTCAGGTCATCTTGAACTCGGTTACATCCAGTGTCATTTGTAATTTGATTTGTATTTGTATCATCTGGTGATTTCTCGCTTTGCTGTCTCTGAGAGGCTTTAATGGTGAGTGTTGCGTCTGCCTGCCTCACAAGTGGCGGTGGCGCTGCTTTTATGAAATAAATAGGTTTTCTGCCATTCGAACTATCAACCTGAATATTTTTACTTATGTTGCCCGCTGCAGTTTTCACGTTTTTAACGTGTCCTGTTTCAACTGTATCAGTGACTTTTCTTTTGAGTTCAGTAGAAGCAAGTAACACGTTATTTAAAATTTTCAAGCCACTTCTATTTCCGATATTGTTAGCGTCTGCATTAGGTACATCTTTAGTTGTATCGATCAAGTCATTATCAATTTGATTTGTACCTTTTGTTACATTATCCTCTGGAGACTTGTGCTTCTGCTCACCCCGCAAGAGACTAGCACCGAGGGGTATGTCCGTCTGCTTTGTGAATGATCTAGGTGGTACTGGTGGTATGCATAGTTTTAATTTAGCTTGAAATTTTTTTAATTCAGTTTGGAAACTTTTGGTTTTCAGCACATTAATTATTTGCAGTCTTTTTTCTTTACTTATCGTTTGTGAATTTTGACCTTCTAAAGTCTCAAGTTGATCTAGTGGTGCAGGATTACTTGTTTGCCCTGTAGTAGTTTCATTCTTTTCGATAGCAGGGGTTGAAGTTTTATATTTATCATACGACATCATAATAACATCAACATCTTCAGTAGCTTCATCATCTGTGTTATTGACTTGCTTTTTATCGTTTAACAATACACGAATGTTGTTTTTGAATCTTTGCTTTGAATCTTCTGTAATCTTTGCTTTGACAGGATACAATTGTGCTAAAGAAGACTTTATAGGAACTGTTTTTGGATTCCTCGTGCGTGTGTCAATTTTGTTTTGGCTGGTTAAATCTATGATTTCCATGATGATTGAATTGTGACCTTTAGGTATGTCACGATGATCTAGTGATACAAGATTACTTGAAGGTCCTGTATTTGTTTCATTCTTTTTGGTAGCAGGGCTTGACATTTCATCTTCATCATTTGATATCCAAACAACGTCGTCATAATCATCAGTTTCTTCATTTTGTGTGTCAATGACTTGGTTTTTATTGTCTATTGGTATAGGAATGGCACTTTTTTTATCTTCTGTTACTTTGGCTGTATCCGTTTCTACTTGGGCGGAGGTGACAGTACTTGTAGTTGACGGATGAAAAGACTCCGAGTACTGGAATGCTAAAGTTTGACAATTTGATGTCAACTTTGGAGAACAAGTATTATTTTTTTTTATTTTTTGTGACTTTTTAATATTCGAAATAGATTCTTTACTCTTTTGTTCTGCTGCGGCATCAGGTTTGGCCAAAATTTCCGTTGTACCATCGAGGTTTGGAGAAATACTCGGAATACTCAGTTTAAAAACGGTCTTTCGTTCTTTGAGTGCAGACGTAGAGTGCAACTTGATCTAAAAATAGCACATGAAATCATATGATATAAAACAAACAAGAATGGAAATGGACGGTCACGAGCATTAATATGTATACACTTTGGTACCATGTCACATTAACTTTTTTGACAAATTGAACTGTAAGTCTCACTAAGTGTCAAATATGTTAGTGTGACAGAGTCCTAAAGTGGGTACATTCTATTGCTCATGACTGGACATAAAAACTGCCTATTTCTCCCATCAGGTGTCGCTACTAGTCGTAGTGTTTTTAAATTTTGACAGTTCCCCATACTATTTGAGTAAACATATATTTTTTTAAAATTTTAATTTAATTTGCGCAGCGTTTAACTGCAAAATTATAGTGTTATATTTATTCCCTTAAGATTGGAAAGAAAACTTTTCATCACGAAATTTGCCTGGACAGTATGAGGAACTGTAAAAATTTAGGAACACTCAACAGTGCTGCCAGCTACATTTGAGCTTCTATTTTTTATTTTACTATTTTATAATCGATATGATTGTAGAATTTCCAATATCGATAGGCATATCGATATTAAGGTTATTCAGGGGTAAATAATCAATTAATCGGCAACACAATTTTCCGTGTTTTTGATGTTTTCTCGTAACATAATTTTGTCGATTAACAGCCTTTTAGCATATGAGGACAGAATTACCTAAACATAAACAAGTAAGATAACAGCCTCCGTGGTCTAGTGGTTAGAGCGTTAGGCTCACGATCTGGAGGTCCGGGTTCGATTCCCGATGGGGACATTGTCGAAATCACTTTATGAGACTGTCCTTTGTTTAGGGTAAGGACTTTTCAGGCTTGAATCACCTGATGTTTCGGAGGGCACGTTAAGCCGTTGGTCTCGGCTATTAGCCGTAAAAGCACCTCCACCAACCCGCAGTGGAGCAGCGTGGTGGAGTATGCTCTATACCCCCTCCGGTTGATTGAGGGGAGGCTGTGCCCAGCAGTGGGATGTATATAGGTTTATGTGAAACAAGTAAGATAATATTACCGGCTCATTATCCACCGTCCTGTTGATTTGATACTGCAGTATATACATCGCTTGCAATGCATTTTTTTGGAACTTAAACAGCTTGTCCATGAGACGTCGACATTCCCAGCAAATATTGAATTCTTTTAAATGCAACTGCAATAAAAAGAAATTAAATTACAAACCTACTCGGGTCTCCTCTTCTATCGTGTGGGTTGTGAGGTGGATTACCAACCCCATCAACCCTGGTGTCAGGGTATTATTGAGCCGCCAAAGGCCCCTGACATGACTCATAAACCGCCTACGTACTTACATCTGTAAGTAGTAACCGGGACCAACGGCTTAACGTGCCTTCCGAAGCACAGATCGTCTTACTTTTGGACAATCAGGTGTTCAGCCTGCAATTTCCTAACCAAACTAGGGATCACAAAGTTATTTTTGTGATATGTCCCCACCAGGATTCGAACCCAGGACCTCCGGATCGTGAGCCCAACGCTCAACCACTGGACCACGGAGGCGGATTATTTGCTGTATAAGTATGAAATAATAATAAAAAGTACCTATTGCTTGATTAATTTGACAAGTGTGAGAAAGTATCTGATGTCTCTTTCACACAAGGCTGTCAACCATCTCTCTGTCCTGCAGTCAAATACTGTGACTATAATTGTGTATTGCATACCTACTTAAGTTATTTAAAGTAAAATTTGTGTATTATTAAATAATATAGATAGTTATTTATTTATAGACAAACTTGGCAAACAGAAGGGGAGGCCTTTGCAAAGCAGTGGGACGTCATTACTATTTTTGAGTTTGCATGCTCCATCTTAGACCACATTGTTGCTAAAGACGATGATGAATTGCTTTGATGTGGCCATTTAAAACCCCCAGGTCAAACAAACACAAATCATTTAATTAAAAAAGAAAAACTAGGCTACAGAATAAAAAAATAAGGTATAAAAATAATGTGTGTCCTTACCGTTAACTGTTCGTAGATACATTTCACTTTGAGCGAACTTAATTTCCGGTCTTTACTGAGACAAGTGCCACAATAAGTCTCTATAAGATGTTGTTTTCGTTCAGCAGACATATTTAATTACACTTTTAAAATAAAATGTTTTATCCATCGAGTTTGGCGCCTTTTTTCAGTAATAAACAAAATGTTTACTACGATTTTTTTGCAACAATCTTTTCTATTGTCTCTCTATGGTACAAGGCTGAATCCTTTTGAAGGCAAGAATCTCACAGGAACTAGGTGTAGGTATTTATGCCTTTGAAAAACATAGTACACAGTGATGCAGAAAATTCTTTTGCAGATTTCGTATCTAACAGGTAATATTTGCCGTACTTCACCTAATATTCAAGTGATGAAGCCTGAAATTGAATAGTTTTCACAATAACACCACTTTTAACGCTTTTAGCTTCCTAAAAACAGAGACCAAAGAGAATGCAATCACACGAAGTTAGCTCTCATTAACTGCAAGAAAGTAGTAGTCTGAACTACGAAAGAAGTCCCGATGTCGCGGCGCTAGTGTTGCAATATCTGCGTTGAATTATTATGAGTTGTGAATTAGTTCTATTAAAATCCGCGAAACTTCCTCAGTGTACTCTATAATCTATTATTCGAATTTACTCACTCATTCATTCATTCGGCAGTGAATGAATGAGCCGGAGTTAAAATGTCAATCATTTTTTATTATTGTTGTCAAAGTTGTCATTGTTCTGTCATCCAAAATCAAAATAAACAGAGTTGACATTTACAAAACAGCGAACAAAACGGAAACGAATCCAAAACCAATAGTTTTGCCAAAAATGACCAATAGCGTAAAATATCTACATTCATTAAAAATCGACAGTAGGCACCTCAATGGTACCTAAGTAGTATGCATGCGCTGAATAATAAGTAAACACAATATAAAATAAGGCAAGGCTGTATGGATGGGTAAGCCATTGAATCGAACCCTGTTTAGGCTTTTTTCGGCGGGAAACGGGAAGGGGACAGTTGCTTTCTTCATTGAGTAATCTAAATAATTAATACGAAGTGGTGTTTTGTGGTTGATGATCGCATTAAGTTAGTCGGAAGACATTCGCGAATGTTATTATATTGGAGTATTCAATAAACAAAGTGTATCTGCCTATTTTCGCTTCGTGCCGGGAAGCCGCTTCATAACTCAAAAGTTTATGCGGACTTTTGAGTTAATTCGTTTGGGGTTCGGAGTAGGAATCTACTACGAGGGTGGGGGCTTAGGTTTCATCATCATCACCTTTCATCATTTCATTAATCATCAAGAAAAAAAATACGTAAGACTTGGCTGTATGGGCATAGTTCCCTTTGCCTTACCCTTCAGGGTAAACCAAAACAAAAAAAAAAACGAACCCTGTTTATTTTTGTATTTTTGTTTATTTTCGCGAAAAAATGATTAGAATATGTGCTTGTCATGTGTTCCTCGTACGTAGTCGATAAATATTCTCCGTAGAAGCTTCTGAAGCGTCTGAAGCTTTTAAAACTTTGTGGCTTTTATCAAACTTATAAGTTAGAACTTAATTATGGGTCCCGAAGACAGGAGCTATATTCTAGAAACCTACTGCGGGACATGCCTCAGTAAGGACCGAAAACTCGTAAATTGTTCTAAATTAGTTAAGAATATGGATATATACTTTGAATCGAAATTAATGGTAAGTAAATATCATTAAGCTGTCTTAAATTTTGTACCGCATGAGAGCCCTCAGCGCTCTCCATTAGTCCGGCCAAGTAGTTAATTCCATTTGTGGCAAGTCTACAAATAGTCACGTCAAAAAATCTTTGATTCCCTAGTTATGGGATATCCAATAAATAGCTTGATTACAATAATGGTTTTTTGCTTAATTATCATAAAGAAGTGGCTCACTGAAGTTTCTCAATTACAATAGGCTATTTTCCAGCAAGTGAAATCAGTTACTTTGTAGGGTTCCATAGCCAAATGGCAAAAACAGAATCCTTATGGATTCCTCATGTCTGTCCGTCCGTATGTCACAGCTACTTTTTTCCTAAACTATAAGAGCTATACCGTTGAAACTTGGTAAGTAGATGTATTCTGTGAACCGCATTAATATTTTCACACAAAAATAGAAAAAATATAATATAAATAAATAAGGGGGTTGCCCATTCTTAGAACTGAACCTCAAAACCTTTTTTTTCATCAAACCCATACGTGTGGTCTATCTATGGATAGGTCTTCAAAAATAATTCTCAGGTTTCAAATAAAAAAAATTCTAAACAGAATAGTTTGCGCGAGAGATTCTTCCAAAGTCGCTTAATGTGTGCCCCCCCCCCCCCCCGTAACTTCTAAAATAAGAGAATTATAAAAATAACAAAAAATATAAGATGTAGGTACATTACCATGCAAATGTAAATGTGCTGAGCGCTACAAGCTTCATTTTTTTTTTTGTATTTGTATAAGCTTCATTTCCATTGATATACTTACCACATTTATGACAATAAATTTTCATTTCATTTCATTGAATGAGTTTTTTTTTTTTTTTTTTTTTCACTGCGATCTGCCATCGACTTGTAAGTCTTTATCAGATAGTTTGTGGTTGTATTTATTTATTTAGAGGTGAAGTCCAGTAACTGCTATCCTCAAGGCTATGAACGAGATTTATTAAGTACTTTTTTTTAATACACAATATTAAAACATCGATCAAAGTTACAACAACCTACAAGAACTTTAACTTATGTTACTTGCTGCTATGGAACCCTTCAACGGCAAGTCCGACACGCACTTGGCCGTTTTTTTACTAAATGACAAAACACGAAATCACTAGAATTAATTTGAAATAACATTGTGAAGTCATAGAAAAACGTGATGAAAAGTCTCACTTTATTATTATTATTATTAATAGCCCTCAATGTCCCACTGCAGGGCAAAGGCCTCTCTTCCCTTCTTCCACTCCACTTAATAAAACTTATTTTATTTTCTTTATTAAAATTAATAAATAAGTCAAATAGAAAAAAAAACCATTTTTTTCGTCAGTTTCACATGTTTCTTTAACGTAATCAGATTTTCATGATTTATCTCGAACCTAGTACACAGCCCAATTTTCCCTAACACAGTTGGCTCAACCATTTTAGATGGAAAGAAAGAAAAGAAAGAAAGAAACATTTATTATTTAGGACACCACAGACACGGATTACATATATATACATTATAATGACATCACATCAGAAGACCATGTACACACGAAATATTTTCTATATAGAACATGGAGAACGAACACAGAAACTTATACCTAAATTAAAATGTGACGTCATGTCGGCTTACCCATGTGTAGTGGATGGTGTCCCGTATAAAAGGTCCTCATTCTACTTATGCCGCGGGTGAGCCGCGACGCTGGTATCCTGTAGATGGCTCACCGCCTTATCACATTGGTTAGCACATACCTCGCTGAAGTGTGGGTTCAGTTGATCGTGCAAAATACATATCTCCGACTACCCCAGTTGAGCACATACATGTGGGCTTATGTTTTTCTTTTTTCTTTTTTGTGCCCAAACATGCGATCGGTCGACTGACCATAAGCAGTTTTGATGGTTTGGTTTTATTAACATGCAGGACAGGCCCCCTCATTAGAAGGCTGCCTTCATTAAGGTGCTACTGTATGTTATCCCATATGTGCGTCCTTTTGAGGCGTCTCATAAGTATAGTGGTTGTCACTTAAACTCCGGGCCAGTTTGTTTTGGTGATGAGTAATTCGATCTCTGTAAAGCCTTGTAGCGGTGGCAATTTCTTGCTTAACTGTCCTCATTCCAAGGTACTCGTGAAGTTCGTCCATGCGAGTGAACCAAGGTGCTCGCGCTATTGATTTGAGCACTCCGTTTTGGAAGCGTTGTAGTATTTCCATATTTGATGTTTTTGCAGCACCCCACAACTGAATGCCGTAAGTCCATACTGGTTTCAGTGCCGCTTTGTACACCAGTATTTTATTTTCGACGAAGAGCCGTGATCTTCTGCCCAGGAGCCACTTCAATGTCCTAAATCGGTGGTTACATTTGCGGGCTTATGTTTATGTTCCTTTTTGTTGCAGAATCATCTGAATAAGTTCAGCCTTTGCTGGGAATGTCATCAGGTTTTACAGAAAGTGTACAAATTTAATAAACAAGCTAAGCAAGCCATGTTAACGCTGGATTTTTTATTTAAGAACCGGAGTGATGGGAAATCAGTAAGTGTTTTTTATTAGCCTGATTTTATCCCGTTATATATCATCGTATATGGGTCGTTCTTCTTTTTTATCGACAATGATCTGTCCTTCGTTCTGCTTCTGATAATGTATAAGCTACCACTTATACACATTTGTACGTGTTTTGTATTTTCCTTACCTTGCGTTTTACGCGCGGCTCGTGACGTAGACATGTACTTCTATAAATATGATTCAGTGCAATAAACACCTTTCACGGGAACGGACACTTTTACTCTAACTTTCCTAACTCGTGAAAACTCAACATTTAACTACTACACTCGACTTGAACTTTGACTTAACCACTATATACATCGTGTAGAGGCATTGGCCCCTCCATCTTCTTCGAGCCGGATTTATATCAGTAAAGTGAAGTGTGACCACGTGTTTTGGTAATTTTGCCAACGACTGCGAATCGGTTGGATCGGCCTCCCACCAGCGGGTCTCACCGGTCTGATTGAGAAGGCGCATATGTCGTAGTGAAATTTCTGTCACGTTCATCATCCGATACTTCTTCAACCATATAACAACCTACTTTAACCATCATGAAGGACTTATTACAACGTCAACAACTCATCGCTGAGGCGATTGAAAAAATAAGAATAAATTTTTCCAAGGATTCTACACGCCGCAAAACTAAGGAGTATGGTGAGAAGCGCCTGAAGGAACTTGAAACCTTGTGGACAGAGTTTGAAAATAACCATCAACTCCTTATTACTATTCAGGACCAACCCAATGAGTATTTCACCGCGGATGCTCATCAGTTGCTGAAAACTAAATATGAGTTGATAAAGGCCAAACTACTCAAGGTCATTGAGAACCCACCGGGTAACGAAGCAGGTACGTCTCAAGATAACGGAGGGTTATCAAGGTCTGATGAACTAATCAGCGCGCAGACCACCAACTTCCGAGCTTTCACTCGTTTGCTACGCAACATTAAGTTATGCGAGCCAATCGAGAAGTGGGAAATCGAAGATAAACTTCAGATGCTGCAATCTCGCTGGAAGGTCATTGATGACAACCACTGGCAGATAGACAGGGAACTAATTGGGGCTAACGTGGATTACGAACAAGACTATACAAAACATGAAGCTATCTTCGAATCCACTAAGAAGGAGCTGCATTTAAAATTGAACGCTTCATCACACAAGCCAAGTGCAGTGCCTCCTATTGACATCCCAACATTTACAGGAAACTATACACAGTGGCCAACATTCATGGATTTGTATAGCGAGGCTATACACAACAATATATCCTTAACAAAGGCCCAAAAAATGCAACACCTCAAGGGGAAGCTCAAGGGTGAAGCAGAGCGCATCGTTCAACACTTAACGGTATCGGCTGAGAACTATGATACCTGTTGGGATATCCTTAACCACAGGTACAACAATAAACAACTGCTTTTCACGAAACAAATTGAAACATTCATGAACCAGCCAACCGTACAACATGCCAACTCATTCGAGTTAAAACGCTTGCATGATGTGAGTCTAGAAACCATTCATGCCATTCACAATCTTGGGATCGAGACAACCACCTGGGACCCTATCCTGGTTCACATTTTAACGGGAAAACTTGACGCCGATACCTACGCGTCGTACATGGAAACCAGGAAAGAGCCTAAGGAACTTCCGTCCTTTGACGAATTTATTACGTTTCTACAAAGGAAGTTTACTGCGTTGGAGCCAATCAATAAGAAAAGGCAGCCTACGTTTGTTTCAACAAAAGTTAACCAACCTAACAAGGAATATAAGGAGCAATCATCCGCGCAAAAGGATTACAAGTACAAGAAACATTTTGCTAAAACCTACCATGTGAAAACTGAAAGAAACTGCCCCTTATGTAAGGGCGATCATTTTTTAGTGTATTGCAACTCATTTAAACAAATGTCACAGGCATTGAAACTGAAAACCATAGGTCAACTCGATGTGTGCAGGAATTGCATGTTCTCACACAACGGTCACAAATGCGCATCGAACAAACGATGCCGTGTATGCAATAGTGCACATCACACGTCATTGCATGATATACTACGAGAAGCGGAATCATCAAACGCATTGAATGAGCCGAGCAACTTGAAACCGACTCCAAGTGAATCAAATGTCGCATCGCCGTCCGCGCAACTGCAGCGTAAGGCTAACCATGTGGCTGGCAATTTCAACGAAGTATTACTTGCCACGGTGCAACTAAAAATAAAGGCATTAGACGGAACTTACCAAGTATTACGATGTCTTTTAGATCAAGGATCACAGATCAACTTAATAACAGAGTCGGCTGCTCAGCGCCTTGGACTACGGAGACGAAAACAAAATTCAACGGTATCCGGCATTGGATTTTCATCTAACCAGAGCTACGGTACTGTACAACTTGAATGTGAATCATTATTTAGCGACTACACATTTACAACAGAAGCACTTGTTATGTCCAAGATGCTTAATAACCTTCCGAATTACACCTTCAATAAACAACAGTGGCCTCATCTGCAAAACATCAACTTAGCCGACCCTGATTATAACGTGTCTAGGCCGGTGGATATCTTACTTGACGCAGGAGTTTACGCCGACATTGTATTGAATGGTGTTCTGAAAGGTCCTGCAGAAGCACCAATAGCACAACAAACAAAGCTCGGATGGGTTTTACTAGGGACCGTCAAAACGTTCAATTGCCATGTGTTAATAAACAATATCGCTGACATTGCACGCTTCTGGGAAATGGAAGAAATTACCGAGTCCCGTCCAGAAACGCCAGAAGGGCAATATTGTGAAACACTGTACAGTAATACGACACGTCGATGCGAAGATGGGCGATATGAGGTCAAGATTCCGATGAAACTTGACTTTACCAAACATTTGGGAACATCTAAGCCCCAGGCAGTCGCACAACTTCGACAACTGGAAAAGAGATTAGCTAAGGATGAACAATTATCAGAAAGCTACAAAAAATTCATAGACGAGTACTTGGAACTCCAACATATGAAACCATGTACACTACCTCGAGAACCAAGTTGCTTCCTCCCTCATCACGGGGTAATTAGGCTGGATTCAACTACTACAAAACTACGCGTAGTATTCAACGCCTCTGCAAAAACAACTACGGGTCACAGCCTAAACGAGCTTATGGAGTGTGGCCCTAACTTACAACAGGACCTTCAAGCGATTATCTTACGCTGGAGAGCATACGAGTTTGTTTATACTGCGGACATAGAAAAATTCTACAGGCAGATCCTAATTCAAGAGGAAGATCAACACTTACAAAAGATCTTGTGGCGCGAATCCGTAGAGGAACCCATCAAAGAATATCAACTTTGCACCGTCACGTACGGAACCAAGGCCGCCCCATTTTTAGCTATGCGCACTATCAAACAGCTAGTCATGGATGATGGCTCTCAACACCCTCTCGCCACGGAAATTCTGGAACATCAGATATATGTGGACGACTTGCTAGGCGGAAGTAACACCATTGACGAAGCAAAAGAAGCCCAAACACAACTAATTAGCTTACTAAAGGGGGGAGGTTTTAATCTCCGTAAGTGGGCTAGTAACACGCCGGAACTGCTTAAAAATCTACCTAACAATCTAATAAGTCAAAACATGTTGGACTTCAAGCATGCTGAAACGAATAAAACCTTGGGAATTAAATGGAATCCGCGCACGGATCATTTTACGTTCAACCACACTGCACCTAACAGCGATCGTGACGTCACAACCAAGCGAACATTACTATCCGACATATCAAGGTTATACGATCCCCTTGGTTGGCTCGCGCCGGTCACCGTGAAAGCGAAGATGATATTTCAGCAAACGTGGTCAACCCCTATCAACTGGGATGATCCACTTCCCGACTGCGTGCAAAGGGAATGGGAACAATTCCGACAAGAATTGCCCCAAATCAACAACATCGAGATCCAAAGGTGGATGGGAAACACCTCACAAGGAGTAGAGCTGCACGGATTTTGTGATGCGTCCGAGAGAGCATACGCATGCGCGATTTACTGCAAGACAACGACTAAGACCGGCCAAGACATCATAAAACTTGTTGCGGGGAAAACAAAACTTGCCCCACTGAAAACGCCTATTTCCCTACCCAGACTCGAACTGTGTGCCGCAATGTTACTGTCTAAACTTATGAAAAAGGTCATAGACTCTATAAACTTACAGACAGTAACAATGCACGGGTGGAGCGATTCAATGGTCGTCTTGGGTTGGTTGCAAGGTGAACCGTCGCGTTGGAAACCTTTTGTAGCAAACAGGGTTGTGAAGGTAACTGAAAACATGCCACCCACCTGTTGGAAACATGTGAAATCTGAAGAAAATCCTGCGGATTGCGCCAGCCGCGGATTGAACGTGTCACAACTTCTGTCGCACCCACTATGGTGGGAGGGCCCTACATGGCTAAAAAACAAAACCTTTCCTATGCGCCAAACATTTCAAACCGTTGAAGAGGAAAGAAAACCAAAACAAATTTACGCGGTGGAAAAAACAACGTCATTAGTTGTGGAACTTCTAAAAAACCACAGCTCTATGGCACACGTAACCAGAGTAGTCGGCTGGGTGATGCGATTTATAAACAATGCACGTCACACAAACAACGCCACCCGATTATCGTACTTATCGACATGCGACATAGAGAACGCTCAAACAATCATTATCAGGGCAATACAAGCAATGAACTTCACCGATGACATAACGCAATTACAAAAATACAATCAAGTGCGTTCAACTAGCCACATTTTAAAATTGAATCCATTTTTGGACAAAAACAACATTATGAGAGTGGGAGGCAGATTAGGACATTCAGGCTTGACCGAGTCACAGAAACATCCTGTTATCTTGCCCAACAACGACAAGTTAACGGAGTTACTTATTGACCAGGCTCACCGGAGAACTTTACATGGTGGTGCCAGACTAACTCTGTCTCATCTGCGCAACAGATATTGGATAATTGGCGGTATGAGGACTGTCAAGAAGTATCTTCTAAGATGCGTCAGATGCCATCGTTTTAAGCAGACTTCTGGTCAGCAGCTCATGGCAGACCTCCCTCGGCCGCGTGTCACACCATCAAGACCCTTCACCCACACTGGAGTGGATTTTACTGGTCATGTCGACGTGAAGGCTAACAAGGGCAGGGGCATAAAAACTTCAAAGGCCTATATAGCAGTGTTCATTTGTCTATGCACCAAGGCCATTCACTTAGAACTTGTCTCCGACCTGAGCTCAGCAGCATTCCTGAACGCCCTGAAACGATTTTGTGCCCGCAGAGGAACACCAAAACACTTATACAGTGATAATGGCACAAACTTTGTGGGTGCTGCCAGAACCTTGAACAAACAACGACAAGAGGCTTTGAAGCTGTACATCGACGACGAAGTACTTACCAACATAACTGAATGGGGTATAGAGTGGCATTTTAATGCACCCTCTTGGCCAACAGCGGGTGGTTTGTGGGAAGCTGCGGTCAAGAGCATGAAATACCACTTAAGACGTGTCCTTGGTGAGCAAAAACTCACTTTTGAGGAGTTTTCTACGCTCTTGACCCAAATCGAGTCCTGTCTTAACTCAAGACCCCTAGTAGCGCTGACAGAAGACGTCGAAGACATAGATTGTCTGACTCCAGCTCACTTCCTCGTTGGTGGGTCCATACTAGCACCACCACTGTCATGCGAAGGTGATAACTTGACTCCTAGTAACAGGTGGCAACTAACGGCTAAGATGTTTAAGGACTTCTGGAAGAAGTGGTCGACAGACTACCTTCAAACGTTGCAATCTCGTAACAAGTGGAACTTTACATCAAAAAACATTGAAACTGGCGATGTTGTGTTGGTAAAGGAAGATAACATCCCACCTGCAAAATGGCTGCTTGGTAAAGTTACAGATACACACCCCGGACCTGACGGACTAGTGCGCGTGGTCACCTTGAAAACCAAGACAAGTACTATGAAGAGACCAGTGACTAAACTTTCCCGATTGCCTATTGACAATGAGCAAACCACTAGTACCCAAACAGAACAATCTGAGCAACCAAAAGTTATCCTCAGACCAAGGAAAAACACAAATATATCTAGTTACTTTGGTGCATTATTTGTGTTAATCGTGATGTGCATAACTTCAGTGACACCACAGCCGCAGACAATTAACGTAACTAGCTTGAATTCGGCTAAGCTGGTTTACTTCGACAAAATAGCGGACATGAATGTTATCCAAGGAGAATGGAAAATGGTTGTCTACTATAACATGACATCATACTGGCAAAGTTTGGATAATATCAAAGACTATGTTCAACATCTTCAAATCCTTTGTCAAAAGGATAAATCATATGCCGCCTTCACAGCAATAGCAGCCCAGTTACAACACGAAGTGAACGAGTTGAAACATTATAACGATATACTTCAAACGGAACACGGAAGTCGAATGAAGAGAGGCTTGATAAACGGTGTCGGATATCTCGCCAACTCATTGTTTGGGGTGTTAGATGATCGGTTCGCTGAAAAGTACGACAAGGATATCAACCTACTGCAAAAGAACCAAAATCACTTGCTAACCTTATATAAACAACATACATCTATAATAGAAGGCGAGTACAATTTGCTAAAACGAAACGAAGAAGTGATGAACAACCAATTTGCCATAATCAATAAACATTTGCAAGAAACGCAAAATCAAATTGCGGCAGACACTCAACGTACTATGTACATTACCGCAACATCACTGGCGGCGAACATGATACTATCCAACATTCGTAGAGTCCAACAATCCTTACTCGATCTGGTCACTGACGTCAAAAACGGACGTGCAGACACACATCTCCTGAAACCAGACGCTTTTGAAAGGCAATTAAACGTGATTTCAAGGAAGCTACCTAAGGGATTGACCTTGCCTTGCACAGACAACCGTGACTGCGTTCGAGAAATGTACAAAATATCTCGAGTTCACGAGAAGCTTACAAGGAACTTTTTGATATTTGAGGTTAAGATACCACTCCTATCTCATGAGCAGCAATACGAGCTCACGAAGATTATACCTATCAGAGCAATAAAAAATGGGAACATGACATCGATCATCCCTACATCGGAATATATGGCTATAAATCTTCGAAAATCTTTCCTAATGCCTATGAGTTTGGAAGATCTGACAACTTGTTTGCATTTGAACGACCGACTATTACTTTGTAATTTGAACCTACCAATCTACAATTTAAAAACAATTACCACTATCTGCGAAGCTAATATTATAAACAATAGAGAGGCGGTCAACTGTCACTCTGAAGTATCAGATTGCAGAGACGAGTGGGTGCAATTACATAGTCGGGAGTCCTGGCTGTTCGCGTGCTGCGAAGAATGCGCTATGCGCATTTTCTGCCCGGCGGGTGATACTTCGCAAAAGTTGCATAGCAACGGCATCTTAACATTACCAGCTGGCTGCATGCTTCAGGGAGATCATCATATCATCTACTCTCACCACACCTTTCGCAGTGAACTGCAGATAAAAGATGAAGAGATTTACATCCCAGAGTCAGGTGTAAACAATTTTATACAAGAGAACATCAGACGCACCCTTTCAATCGAAACCCATGAAAAGCAGCTGGAGACCCTGCATAAAAAGATAAATCTTGTGAAGGAACAGCAAGAAAGTATTAATCGTATAGCGGAGACCGCAGATACCCACTATTCCACAATTTACAGCTTTATAGGAGTTATCTGTGTTGGATTAACTATATGGGGGTCATTCAAGATCACACGCAAATACATTCACCGCATAAAAGGGGATAACGACGAATGCAACGTTGGATATACAGCGCGTAAACATAAGGACGACATGCGCACTAACTGCAAGGAAGTTATCGTGAAGTCCGCGCCAAAACCATTTTGGAGCAGATCACAGCTGGACCGAAAAGATAGTGGCGCAAGCGCTACTACCTCGGATAAAGCGAACTCACCAATAATGTCGCGTTAGTTAATAAAGTAGACGTAATTGATATACTTACATTTAAGTCAACTTTCTTAAGTTTTACATTTTGTTTTATAATTTAAGTTGCTTTTCTGTTTTGCTTTCTTAAGTCGGCAGCATGTATAAGCTACCACTTATACACATTTGTACGTGTTTTGTATTTTCCTTACCTTGCGTTTTACGCGCGGCTCGTGACGTAGACATGTACTTCTATAAATATGATTCAGTGCAATAAACACCTTTCACGGGAACGGACACTTTTACTCTAACTTTCCTAACTCGTGAAAACTCAACATTTAACTACTACACTCGACTTGAACTTTGACTTAACCACTATATACATCGTGTAGAGGCATTGGCCCCTACAGATAAGTTATGTTTTAGAATTTTATTTCATGTTTTGATTGTCTAAAAATATAGTTATCTTATTATACTCAAAATACAAGTAAAATACTAATCGGTTCCTCAATAAGTTATTAACGTAGCTTGATCGTTTTTCACAAAATTCTGTGACAGAGTGGTAAATTGAAATGCTGTCTCCGATGAAAAGGGCCACTCTGTCACAATATTTTTTGGAATGCGCCTGCAAAGAAAAGTATGTTACCAAGATAAAGTGAACCACGAAATAGTCCTCTACAGACACATATTTATATGATGTTTTAAAATAATTATTGCCGTTATAATTTTAAAGATGTTAAATCCGATAAATCGAGAAAATGTCTTTTTATTGTCGATAAAAAAGAAGAACGACCCATATCTCAAGTGTTATGCCGTTTTTCATAGGGTCCGCTTACCTAATCTGAAAATTTGACAGGTCCGGTTTTTAACAAAAACAACTGCCTGTCTGACCTTCCAACCCACGAAGCGAAAACTGGCTTAATACAGCTTAGGTCACATTCCTCCACAGCGCATTTCTCGGGTATGTGGGTTCCCTCACGAGGTTTCCCAAGGGTTTCCCAAATTAATAATATTTTATTTGCATATAGATATGTTGTGTTGTGTGGGTTGTGTTGGGCGGAAGGCAAGAGGGAAATCACTGCCCTATTTTTCCCCAAAGAGTAGCATGGAGAATGCTACACCGATAAGAGCGTGGCTCTTAAATTAGTGATGATGATAGATATGTTGTACTATTTACAGGTGGTAAATAATTAAATGGAGTTAATGTGGATAAATAATTGAGGAGCTCGGTGGCGCAGCGGTAAACGCGCTCGGTCTGCGATTGTTGAAGTTAAGCAACTTTCGCAAAGGCCGGCCATAGGATGGGTGATCACAAAAAAAAAAGTTTTCATCTCGAGCTCCTCCGTGCTTCGGATGGCACGTTAAGCCGTTGGTCCCGGCTGCATTAGCAGTCGTTAATAACCATCAATCCGCACTGGGCCCGCGTGGTGGTTTAAGGCCCGATCTCCCTATCCATCCATAGGGAAGGCCCGTGCCCCAGCAGTAGGGACGTTAATGGGCTGATGATGATGATGATGAAATAATTAAATGGTTTTTTTTATTAATCTTATTTAACCTGCAAGGAGTGCAGATATTCCAATTATCAAAAGCAATGACGGACTTTCCAGGCTATGATCCCCAAAAATTATATAGATGGCGCTGTCCAGATTTCACGCGTTAATTACCTACTTTTTCACCCTGTGTTATAATTTTCTGTCTTTGTACTAAAACCACCTGCTGGGTCTGCATGATAACCGCACCGCGCGCAGCGCGAATTATATTGAGCGCGTCGACCAATAAACGATACGAATGGTATCTACGTAGACAGACGTCAAACGGCTATTGGTCGAAGGCCTCGATATAATTCGCGACGCGCACAGCGCGGTTACCGTGCAGTGCCTACTGGTTGACAAATGTCCAGAGGGACATGAAGACGCTGGGTCTCGAAGAAGACGATGTTTGTCAGCGAAGTACTTGGCGCCGCATGTTTGGGAAATCCGATGCGGGGAAGTGGCGAGGACAAAGAAGAAGATGTTATCATAGTCTGTCTTTGTTAAATTTCAGATCCAATTAAAGTCTCTATCAGTTCTCCACGTGAATACAAAAGCTGATAAAATAAACATTGCTTCTCAAGTTTTTTTGGACAATCATGACATTGCTGAAACTAGTATTCCAAAAGATGAAAATGTAAAGGAATCTGCTGTTAGCAAGCCTAAGGGTAAAAAGGTTAAAAGGAGGAGGAAGAGATCTGCACCATCAAATGCAAAGAAAAATTGTGATCTCATACTAAAACCAACTAAAGAGGATTTGGAGAGTGAAATACCGTGTTCTGTATATTACAAAAAGCCTGCTGAAGATGATGATGATGATAAGAGTAATAATGATGACAATATTGATAGTATTACACGGGATGATGAAATGATGCCCATTGAATTTATAAATTGTGAACTGGATACGGAACTTTTAGAATTTCCAAAACCTGAACCTGTACCCCAATTGCCGGAGCCGCCCAAATTATTTCCTAAACCTGTTAAACGGGCAGACATAATTGAACCCGGTAGTCTGTCACCAGAAAATGAACATGCCAAAGTGAGAACTGACCTAATCAATTTAGTTGTTAGTAAAGATAACCCGTTTAGTATCGCCGAGACTAACAATATTGGTGCTGGCTTCAAAATGTTGAAAGTTCAAAACACAGCGTTCCCTCTCAAAGTCACATCCGGTCCTTCAAGCCACAACTTGCTCGTGAAGCCAGTTAATGTTATATCAACATCAAAGTCAGTTGTGGACAACTCTCTCGATGTTGAGCGGGGTGATTTGACACCTCACACAGTACAGGCTAGAACGATAGATTATGTCGACATGTTACAACTAAGAGAGAAAGAGAGACAAAATGATATGTATCAGGAAGCGACATATAAGTGTGAGAAATGTTTATTTGGATACAAGAATGCAAACTTCTTTAGGATGCATATGAGACAACACGATGAGGTAAGTATCTCCTGACCTTATATACTCAGAAATCAGAATCGCTTCCATCCATCTCCCTTCTGTTATCCCGTTTCCACAAGTTCCGCTTACCTAACCTGAAGATTTGACAGGTTCGGTTTTGTACAGAACAGAAATAGAATAAGGAATAATACTACGTATTGAACGGCAACTCCCCGCTTCCTACCAGCGTCTGAGCTAGGTCCCCCCAATCGCACACAGTTTCAACGTATGGCGTCAGACGTCACACACCCAGATGTGCGTGTACGATAACGTCAATGTGTGGTGTCTGTGTAAAACGAGGTTGTTTGTATGAAGTGTCCGCGTTGTGTCAGAAGCGACTGCCTGTCTGACCTTCTAAGGCGAACGGAAAACAACGGAAATAATATATAAACGTATTTTTCGGGAACGTGGATTTCCTCACGACGTTTTCCTTCACCGTTTAGCACGTGATAATCATTTATGATCCAAACATGGGTACGAAAACAAATTCGAAAATCATTGGTCTATTTTATTCGAATCAAAGCTGCGGCCTCAATATAGTCTCGGCGGCTAGGGTGAGCTGCCGTCAAAGTATATTTTCGGGGTACCAAACTGAGCACAGTACCCCAGTAGCCACAATTTGGTAGTGTGACTAGGGTTCCACGATCCACTTAAGTCGTGTTGGAAGTTGTATATATGCGTCACGCTGTGTAAACTTCGATAGCGCGTTTCAGGACTGCATTATTGAATGGTGGCGCCATCTGTTGCATGTGGGCGGAACTAGCTAGTCAACTAGTTAGGTCCGCCACATAGTCAAGCGTTTTGCCAACTGAGCAACCACGGCTCTTCCAGTTTAGTGAAGTTATTTTATTTGTTTAATTGGAGATGTCTATTGCAGGAGTACGGCTCAATAAAGTGTGATATTTGTCAATTGAGATTTGACACTAATGAATTGTACGACCAGCACAAGAGAACCCATTTCGTGTAAGTTGTTTTTATTGAAAACTAGCGGACCCGACAGACTTCGTCCAGTCAAAAAGATTTGTAATGTTTGTAAATTTGCAGTTTTTTGTTCCTACTTATGGTTAGACAACGTTTGTATGGGAAAAGAAAAGGGCTGTTTTTAGAACTTTTCCGGCAAATATACGATTTTTTCTCACCGTAAAAACCATAATGGACTTCTAAGAACATTTAAAAAAAAAGAATTGGCTAAATTGGTCCAGGCGTTGTTGAGTTATACGCTTACCAACACATTTTGAGATTCATTTTTATATTATAGATTATTTGACCCTAAAGTGATTATCGGCGCCTATTACTGTAACCTATTTAGTTCCTATTATTATTGATGTGTGAAAATTAAATACATTTTTATATTGTTTACACCTAAGTTTCATGTGTGTGTCATGCGAGGAGAACCGATAGCCGATGGGGCGGAAAGGTTCTAGAATGGCGACCACGAGTCGGACGACGCTCAGTGGGTAGGCCCGCTACAAGGTGGACCGACGATCTGGTGAAGGTCGCGGGAAGCCGCTGGATGCGGGCAGCGCAGGACCGATCGTCGTGGAGATCCTTAGGGGAGGCCTATGCCCAGCAGTGGGCGTCGTACGGCTGATGATAATGATGATGATGACACCTAAGTTTCCTATGTTTAATTATATTATTGTTTATATTGAAAGTTTCACGGCGCATTGGCGCTTTTGCACTGTAAAGTTGTGAAATATAAATAAATAAATAATTTGTAACATAGGACTTAAAATCGCTCGCCGGGAGTTGGTATACACACTGACTCTTGTCTTAAACTTTGTACCGCGTGAGAGTCTTCAGCGCTCCCCATTTGTTAATGCTATCTGCGACATATAAACAATAAGTCACGTCAAAACAAAAATGCTATGGTTATGTTGACATGTTTTTTGACATTTTACAGTTCGAATATCCAAGAAACAGAGAAAGAGAAGAATATTCTTAAGAACAATGATGAAGGAAAGATAAAACAAGATTTACTAATGCTACGATGTAAATACAAACACTGTGGTAGAATATTTGACACCTATAAGGACTTCATAGACCATGAAGCGTAAGTATGATGCAACCACAGACCATAGAACATACGTCCACAGCCAAAAGACCACAGAATTCCACTTACTACAAAAACCCAAATCCCCTGGTAGTTGCGGCTTCCGAATACATCCCGCTTAGGGACGGTAATGAAAAGTATCGGCGTCCGAAGGATTTAATATACGATCCCGACGACCCGATTACTCTAGCCATAGAGACAGCCAGTCAGCTCGCGATACCAAACACTTCAGGACCCTGATATCGACCCCGCCAGCGTGGTCGAGGATTTCCCTCAATCAGCGCTTATCGCTATCGACCCACTAGCGTCGATTAATTCTTTCAAATATTTTTCCTCTTAGACGACGCCCTTTTATATATGTGACAAGTAATAGTAATTCAATACGTCAGTCAGTAATTCTCTTAATTTTCAATAATAAAATTTACGTCCTTGAAATGTTGGAGATACCAATTGAATGGTAACACTTACTTAATCAATGGGCTAACAATGGCGGCTTGTCATAGAATTGAGCATACCTGGTCTTCTTATGCCATGTGTTTATTGAAATCTGACGTCACTGGGCAGAATGTCACGTGGTGACTAACCATTTTAGCGCGAAATTTGAAAGTAATAAAGAATTTTGTTTTTTTTATATATAAAACTTTTTCAAGAAAATAAAATATTTTATGAGGTATAAAAGAAGCGTTTGTATTTTTTTTAAATACTTATCTGACAACTGCCAAGTAGGAAAAAAAGCGCGGCGCAAAAAAAAGAAAAAACTCTTTAGTAAAAAAACTTTTTGTAGAATAAAAAACATTAAAAAGAAATGTAGTGTGCCTTATAAATCAACGTCTCCCTAGCATTATCGCGTTTTTCACAGGGTCCGCTTACCTAACCTGAAGATTTGACAGGTCCGGTTTTTTTTACCTTCCAACCCGCGAAGGGAAAACCAGCCCAATACAGGCCTAGCTTGCATTTTAAAATACTTATCCAAAAACTGGCATTACGAGCATAGGGTCAACGATTTTTTTCGCGGTACTAAGAAATCTGAGGGCCTCATTCGAACAGAGAGCACGTGCGTGCCCGAACAAGATAGTAGTATCTACGTATATACTACGGTTTTTATATACATGACACGAATTTTAACAAGATTATTGGGTGAGAGCCTTCAGCGCTCCCCATTTGTCCGGCCAAGTAGTTAATGTCATCTGCGGCAAATCTACAATAAGTCACGTCAAAAAAAAAACAAGATTATTTATAATTAAAGCACATAGTAACGGGTTCTTACCGCGTTTAAATGGAGATATGAGACTCCCGATAGACTCTCAGTGTCGAAATATCGGGAGTCTCATATCTCCATTTAAACGCGGTAAGAACCCGTTACTATGTGCTTTAATTATGACAATTACCGCGTAAACTTAAAACAATGTATAAGATTATTTATATGTGATATAATGTATATCCTGTTGACATGCTTAAACATTAAATTTAATTTATTTTATTGTATGGTATTTTATTTTATTGTATTGAAATGTAAATTATAATTTGTAATGCTATGGGACTAGTACCTGAAATCAACCATAAATAAATAAATAAATTACGCGGCGCGGTTGTCATACAGAGCCAGCTGGTGTTAAGTCGTTGTTATATGTTCCAGGGAAAATCATGATTGGATAAAGGATAGAAAGCCAAAATTCCGATTCAAATGTAGTGTGAAGAACTGTAATAAGGCGTTCAGATTCAAAAATACACTGAAGATACATATAATGGAGGTTCACGAGGTATTTTCCTTTTTTATAGAGATTTCACACACAACTGTGAGATTTGTCACGGGGACTGTAACCTGGAACCTGACAGGGGGCAGCAGTAACTGTCAGTACTATTCAGAGGCGAAGGACAGGAGTCCTAGTATGGCTTTGTAATAGACTACTCTGGGCGCCATTCATTCGCGTCAGACATAGTACTGCGGGGCGGAAGGCAAGAGGGAAACCACTGCCCTATTTTTTCCTAAAAAAGTAGCATGGAAAATGCTGCACCGACAAGAGCGTGGCTCTTAAATTGATAATGATGATAGAGATTTCATTCATTCATTCATTCATTCGTCTTCTTATCGTGTAAGTTATGAGGTGGAATACCAGCCTCATCAACCCTGGTGTCAGGGTTATCATTAAGCCGCCAAAGGCTGATCACCTGATTGTCCGAGAGTAAGATGATCCGTGGTTCGGAAGGCACGTTAAGCTGTTGGTCTCGGTTACTACTTTGTGATGTAAGTATGTAGTCGTTACATGAGCCATGTCAGGGGTCTTTGGCGGCTCAATAATAACCCTGACACCAGGGTCGATGAGGTTGGTAAACCATCTCATAACCCACACAATAAGAAGAAGAATACACACTAGATTAGTAGCACTAGATTAGGAGCAATAGTTTAGGAGCACTGGATTAGTAGCACTGGATTAGGAGCACTGGATTAGGAGCACTGGATTAGGAGCACTGGATTAGGAGCACTGGATTAGGAGCACTGGATTAGGAGCACTGGATTAAGTGCACTGGATTAGGAGCACTGGATTCCGAGCACTGGATTAGGAGCACTGGATTAAGAGCACTGGATTAAGAGCACTGGATTAGGAGCACTGGATTAGGAGCACTAGTTTATTAGCAGTAGATTAGTAGCACTAGATGATTAAATCATCTGGATTTAGTGTCATCATCATCAGCCCATTAACGTCCTCACTGCTGGGGCACGGGCCTTCCCTATGGATGGATAGGGAGATCGGGCCTTAAAATATCACGCGGGCCCAGTGCGAATTGATGGTTATTTACGACTGCTAATGCAGCCGGGACCAACGGCTTAACGTGCCGAAGCACAGAGGAGCTCGAGATGAAAACTTTTTGTGGTCACCCATCCTATGACCGGCCTTTGCTAAAGTTGCTTAACTTTAACTTTGGATTTAGTGTAATCATATTAATATATGTTTGTACTATAACCTATTTTCTTATTTGCTCCAGAAAAAAATATTCCACTGCAAAAAATGTAATAGAACTTATAAATCGGGCAGCTCGTACAGATCACATTTGATGACGTCGAAAAATCATGGGGTCACAGCAAGGTCAGTACCTGACTATGATAGAATAAGCAATAGTCATTTTATAATAAATAATTTATTTCTCTCTCTTCTTCTTTTCTATTTTCCTCTTTTTCATTCATTCTTTCCGACTCTTTCTGTTTGTATTTCTTTCAAATCAAATCAAATCAATTTATTTGCGAGAACACATAGATACAATAAAGGTGGTAAAATAATTTAAATAACAATGTTGTGATGTGTTCGGCCTGCATGCAGGCGTACAAATATACATAAGAAAATAAAAAATAAAGAAATGGTACATTGAAAGAAAATTATTGAAAATATACTTATTATTAAAAAATTACAAAATTTATTTATTTTTATGTTCAAAATATTCCTTCAAATTATAGTAACATTTGTCCATAAGCCATTTCTTTCTTTATCTTTCTCTCTTCTTTTTCTCTCTCTTTCTGTCTCTTTCATTCATTCTTTGTCCGTATTTTTTCATTATTTATCTTTTTTCTTTATTTATCTCTCTTTTTCTCTCTCCTTTTCTTTTTTTCCAATACTATAACTCCTTTAACGTAGCATCATTAGACTGTACTGTGTGTAACGGCCTCCGTGGTCCAGTGGTTGAGCGTTGGGCTCACGATCCGGAGGTCCCTGATTCGAAAGTGGGGCATATAGAAAGAAAGAAAGAAAGAAAGAAAATATTTATTTCCATATTGGACGCCACATTTACAAACTTACATTACAGGAAATAAAAAAAAAATAGAACAAAAAAAAAAAAAACAAAGACAAGAAGACAAATAATACAGACATTAAATACACAATGGAGGCGCCCAAAATAAAAAAAGGATCTCCCTCAGCATAATGCCGTGACACGTGCTTAGCACGGGCCGCGGCGCTGGTGTTATGAGAGACCTATCGAATGGGAGACATATCACAATATTACGTATGGGTGTTAGTAACACCGTAACGAATACTGAGGGCATCATTCAGACCATTCTTCTGAGTTAATATCAAGTGGAATTTTCCATGGCAAAAGTATAGAATTGTAAAAAAGGTAACACAAATGTTTCAAGAATTTTCCAAGCGGAAAATCCACTTGATATCAACTCAGAATCATGGTGTGAATTCGCTCCCTCAGTATTCGGTATTCGGTACTACCGTCTTGAATGTACATTTAAAAAAAAGCTTATACAGTGTGTTAGTGACATCGTAACGAAAACTTTGAAGGATGATTCAGACCATGATTCTGAGTTGATATCAAGTGGAATTTTCCGTCGCAAAAGTATGTAACTGAAATTAATTAAAAAAAACGCTAAAAATTTCATGAATTTTCCCGACAGGAAATTCCAATTGATATCAACTCATAATCGTGGTCTGAATCATCCCCCTCAGTATTCGTTACGATGTCACTAACACCCTGTAATTTATTTTGTGTATTTTTTTTTTCAGTTACGAATGCGATTACTGTGGAAAGAAATTTATCATCAAAAGCTATCTAGCTTTGCATATAAATGTAGCGCATACGAAAATGACACAGTACCCGTGTGATTTCTGCGATGAGGTAAGTATGTAGTGGGTAATCTGTTCTTATCGTGTCGATGGCAAACTAAATAGTATCGGCCCAAAACTTGGCAACAAGTATGGCGCTATCTGTAGCGCTCATCAAAAAAATTTTTGTAGAAAAAAACTCAGTGGTGAAAAAACCTTCCAACCGCCATGGGAATGCCAGCCTAATACAGGTTAGGTCACATACATCCGAAAATGCATTTCTCTGGAATGACGGTTTCCTCACGATGTTTTCCTTCAACGTTGAGCACGTGATAATCATTTATGATCCAAACATGAATTCGAAAACTAATTCGATAATCATTAGTTTAGGAATTATTACATTTTTTCTTCTTAGCTGTTTTTTTTTTTGTTGCAAGTTGTAGGGAATGCAAAATCGATCTCGCGAGATCTCGGATAATGATTCGGGATCGGGGGCGAATTTCCTTGAGTTACACTTGTCGTTTTGATTATGTTCTCTTCCTATCGTGTCGATGGCAAAACTAAATAGTATCGGCCCAAAAGCTGGCAACAAGTATGGCGCTATCTGCAGCGCGCATCAGATCCTCCTGCGTGCAGGTGTTCGGGCACGCAGGACACGATGTAAGATGTTCCATCGTTTGGGGAACAGATCATAACAACAAGTGTAACTTAAGGAAATTCTGATTGATCCTGAATCATTTTCCGAGATCTCGCGAGATCGATTTTGCATTCCCTACAACTTGCAACAAAAAAAACAACGAAAAAGAAAAAAAATGTAATAATTCCTAAACTAATGATTATCGAATTAGTTTTCGAATTCATGTTTGGATCATAAATGATTATCACCTGCTCAGCGGTGAAGGAAAACATCGTGAGGAAACCGTCATTCCAGAGAAATGCATTTTCGGATGTATGTGACCTAACCTGTATATTAGGCTGGCATTCCCATGGCGGTTGGAAGGTTTTTTCACCACAGAGTTTTTTCGTGTGCGTCAAGCTAGCGGCCTCAAAAAATAAATGGGCACGAAAAAATAATTTGACCATACCAAAAAATAGTACTCTTATTGAAAAAAATAGTACCTGTTGTAAAAAAATTAGTACCATCACGGTTCTGGATTTATAGCCATGTTTTATTGCACTTGCTAGCTTGACGGTGAGCGAAATTTGGCGAGACTTAACGACAAGGTCTTTCGCTTTGATTTAAACGCCAAAAAATAGTACCGAAATAGTACTCACCCCCTGCAAAATACCGAAATGAGTACTTCAACGGTTCCAAAGTTATAAAGGCAGTTCTTTGATCCCGCTAGCTTGACGTTTTGAAAATACCTATTATCTAGGGAACGCTTGCATACTTCAGTTTGTAACTAATGTCAATAAACTCGTATGAAATAGTACTCCCTACCATCATAATTTGGACCTGATTCTCTTTGTAGAAATATGTCAAAAAGTTCTTTTTTTTTTCAGAAATTTTACAGCTATTATGTAAAAAACCGCCATATGAAGACGAAGCATCATAGCACGCCATTGAAACTTGTTGAATGCAACATTTGCGGGAAGACTTATAAAGTAAGTTAATGTAGATAACATGACAGCATCACGCCTGAATCCCTGAAGGGGTAGGCAGGGGTGTATAGTAATTAAGGCGGATAAGAAAGTGACAAGTATATTCTCTCTCTCTCTCTCTCTCTCATGACTTGGCCTCAGCTGAGCATTTTGGTATTTTAACTTGACATTTCTGTTGAGGAGCTCGGTGGCGCAGCGGTAAACGCGCTTGGTCTGCGATTGTTGAGGTTAAGCAACTTTCGCAAAGGCCGGTCATAGGATGGGTGACCACAAAAAATAAGTTTTCATCTCGAGCTCCTCCGTGCTTCGGAAGGCACGTTAAGCCGTTGTTCGTCCCGGCTGCATTAGCAGTCGTTAATAACCATCAAGCACTGGGCCCGCGTGATGGTTTAAGGCCCGATCTCCCTATCCATCCATAGGGAAGGCCCGTGCCCCAGCAGTGGGGACGTTAATGAGCTGATAATGATGAAGTTGATATTTACGTCCTCGACTTGAGGACTTTACTCACTGGAGTCGAGCATATCATACTGCCAACATAATAATACGGAAATAATGACGTCATGATACTGGAGTAAACTAGAGTTAAAGTTGAGGCGCTGTCTAAGATGGGTGTCGAGACAAACCTCTATGGTTTAGGCTTTTTGGCTTTGATTGAGGGGAGGCCTGTGCCCAGCAGTGGGACGTATATAGGCTGTTTATGTTATGTTATGATGTTCAATTTACGGTAGTAGTAAATCTTTGTATACGGGTTTTATCCTACTATGTGATTCTTTTTTTCCAGTCTAAAGCGATTTTGAGGAAACATCAGTCTGTTCACACGGGTGAAAAGCCATACCACTGTCCTTATTGCGATTGGAAGTTCACCCAATGCTCCACGCTCAAGACGCATTGCAAACTCAAACATAAAGACAAACCAGTACCTGTTGTGAGGAAAACTGTCAAAACACAAAATACCACAGAAGCAAATATAACAGAAAATAATATAATGGATATACCTAGAGACAGATGAAGATTCAGAATCAAACTCCACAAGCGATAATTGAAACTAATATCATAGATTAAGGATACTACGTAAAGTCCGTTCAAGAATGATCTTCATAAAAGGTAAACAAATATGGCTGCCCATATTTTTTATCTGTGTCAAACGGCATGCTAGTGAAGTGCTGAATTGATTTTAGCTCAAGTTATTTTATCAAAATGAACTGACTCTCTTGGGCTGTTTGAATTTTTTTGTATGACAATATTAAAAGATATATTTTATGTTTGTTTGTGGTTACACTAACTCACTTGAAAGTCATTTTTTCTGCAAGAGTCGGCTTATTAAGTACAGTACACTCACTTAAGTTATTCGCGGAACTGACTCGTTTTCCTGACCCCAATGAAATGTCCCTTCACTAATACGTTAATAGTAAACCACAGATTAACAAGAATTTATGATGTCAACTTTTTTGTGAGGCTTTGTTTGATTTTTGTTTTTACGTGAAAAAATGTGTTTTTATAATTATTTTACGTTAATTTCGCATTGAGCTAAGAAATCATACATCTATTGAGTGCTACGGATGTTATTAGAAGAATACTTTGCGTAGTTAAGGTTAAATTCGAACATTCTTTGTAGTAACAGGTTTGTTTACCTTTTATGAAGATCATTCTTGAACGGACTTTATAGAACGGCAACTCACCGCTCCCCACCACACCCCTCTCGAACACAGTTTAGTCTTGAATCGTATGGCGCCAGACGTCACACACACAGATGCGCGTGTACGATAACGTCAATGCGTGGTGTCTGTGTAAAACGAGGTTGTTCGTATGAAGTGCCGGGGGTGTGTTTAAAGTCTACTAGGGGAAACGAACAATATACTTTTTTCTAAACGTCAAAATACGAAATTACTATAGAAAGAAGACAGAGGGGGTGAGGTAAATCTAGCTCAGCCGCTGGTGGGGAGCGGGGAGTTGCCATTCTATGCTATAGATGTGTGTGGTGTAAATAAAAGAGAGAGGGTTCTTGTAACCAAGAGCAAAACACCAATTTGTTCCGTATGATTTTATTTGTACTACGTATAGAATTAATAAAATCAATTTTCAACACTCATAGTCAAAATGGCGCTTAAATAATTATTTTCACCTACTTCCCTAAATAATCTAGCGGCTTTTTGGATATATTTTATTATCTTCATAGCATGGCTTCTTAATATCTTACTACAAGCATTTTTATTATGAATCAAAGGATGTGGTATACATAAAGTTTCCAAACTTAAAGCCTCTGTGATATTATTTTTCACGTTAAATTTATAAAGTTCAAGAAGTTCTGGAACTCTTTCTAAATTTCTAAAAATTTCTTTTTTGTAAGAAGACGCGGTAAATGTCGATATTACGTAATTTTCAAAATCAAACTTTGAGAAATAAGTAAAAAACTTCCCTAGAAGCTGGTAAACTGAATCGGGGTTGCCATTGTAATATAAGTCTTCGTATTTTTTTTCGTAGGCCACGTTCCAGTTGTCAATAAAAAGTTTTTTATGAGGCACTTGCAATTTCAATATTGGCGGCAAAATATTGGCTTGTTGAAAATAAAAAGTTACCATTAATATCCACGCAAAGTTTGTCATACCATTTGTGTTTAATTTGTGAATTTTTGACCAAAATTTCACGATAATTAGCACAGGATACAGTCTGTGGTCAAAACTGAGGATATATTTGACCAAATAAGTTTCTTTTTCGCCTGCAAAATCGTTGAAAATCAAATCGGAGTACAATTTTGTGGCTTTATGTCGGAAAGTTATTACAGGGACCGATGCATTGAGAATTGTTTTGACATTGTCGAACATTTCTGGATGTTGTTTCAGAAGTTTAAACCCGGTAAGTACCCTGTTATGTGGTGTAGTTGTGACGTAATCGGGAAGGTACACGTGGTAATCTATATCACTGTATATAGTCGCCAAGCCCATCGGTACAGAGCCAAAGGGGACCAGCTTGCATTCTAAAATAAAACAAAAACTTATTAATGACTATCCAGGCCATGTTCCCAAAAAAATAATATAGTAAAGTGTGTTTATTTGTTCGTTAGATGTGTCCTCACCGGGAATCGAACCCAGGACCTCCGGGTCTGAGCCCAACGCTCAAGCGGTATCCAGATTACTTTTGACTCTGCCCACCTTCTAGATAAGCCGCATATGGCATTAACTACTTGGCCGGACAAATTGGGAGCGCTGACGGCTCTTACCAAATTGAAGGAAACAGGCCTGAGGTTGCCCAGTTAGGTGCGAATCTCGGCTCAGGGCGTCGTCTGAGAGAATTATATTTAAAATAATTAATCGGCCCTAGTCGGCGGATAGCAATAAGCACTGAAAGAGAGAAAATGTCGACCACGCCGGCGGGGCCCGTAACGGGGTCTCGTTTAATGTATGCAAATCACCTGGCCACTTTTCTCGTAATACCCTGGTCGTGTCCGCCAGCAAGTCTGCAAACTTGTCCACCTGGTGCCGTGGCATTTTCACTCGGTGGAGCAGAAGATCCACTTGATGGGAGAAGGCTTCTGCTGCTGGTAACGAGAGAACTGAAACACACACACCATTACTCCACTCTAGGCAGGCCTCCCCTCAATCAACCGGAGGGGGTATGGAGCATACTCCACCACGCTGCTCCACTGCGGGTTGGTGGAGGTGTTTTTACGGCTAATAGCCGGGACCAACGGCTTAACGTGCCCTCCGAAACACGGAATCATCTTACTTTTTCGGACAATCAGGTGATCAAGCCTGAAAAGTCCTTACTAAACAAAGGACAGTCTCACAAAGTGATTTCGACAATGTCCCCATCGGGAATCGAACTCGGACCTCCAGATCGTGAGCCTAACGCTCTAACCACTAGACCACGGAGGCTGTTATTTATTGGTTATTTACTTTTTATTTATTTAGATAGGTAGGTATACGAGCTCCTCCGTGCTTCGTATGGCACGTTAAGTCGTTGGTCCCGGCTGCATTAGCAGTCGTTAATAACCATCAATCCGCACTGGGCCCGCGTGATGGTTTAAGGCCCGGTCTCCCTATCCATCCATAGGGAAGGCCCGTGCCCCAGCAGTGGGGACGTTAATGGGCTGATGATGGTGATGAAGATAGGTAAGTATACGAACAGTACACATATTGTAAAGTTATAAAATGCAAGACTTAAATTAGTTTTTGTATATGTGCTCCAATTAACAGGTACACACAGCATTCACAATTACAACAACAAAACGTATATATCTAGGTGTATATAATTATATATAAATAAATATGTATAAAACTTAAAAACTAATTAGCTTCTAAATTAAAACAGCCATAAATCTTCTTAGCAAACATAAGAGTTAAATCTATAACGTATACATATTGAACAAAATTATGTATTGTTGGAAACAAAAGAGTTAAAATTAAAAGTACAAATGGGAAAATGTACATTATGAATTTATGATGATTTGTACAGTGTTCTTCTATGCTGTTCTGGGAGCAAATAAAAAACATAGAAAACGTTCAGCTGCTTGTCTTCCCGGGCATGTCGTAAAAACCGACAGAGGGATTGTGTCCTCTAACATGATGGACTAATGTTATGGGCGATAGGCTGATCCCTTATCACCATAAGGTTCAATCATATCCAGCTTACGACATCGTATCAACAGTAGCTGCAAGTTGTCTTTGATTACTTGTGGCTCTGCCCACCCCATTAGGGATTACGGGCGTGAGTTTATGTATGTATGTATGTATGTTGTACAGAGTTAGTAACATACCTCAGTATCTTAGCTTTCAGTGTGTGGTTCGAGAATTACAATCAAAACACATAAAATGATTTACCTACTGATTTTCCCGTATTCTCATTTTCCATTCCGTTTACTAAAGCACAGACCTGTCCAAAAGAAAATTATTAAATTAAGTATCGTAAAGTAAAAGTAAAAATTATTTATTTACCAAATACGGATATATTATTGTTTGTCGCCTGCCAGAGTTCCAGGGGTCCTCTTGTATGTCACAAATTCGAACATATCTTTATTCAGTAGGTAACATAGTTACAGTTTGAATCGACAATATTTACATAACGAACGTCTCATCCGCCTAAAACTACTGCAGCTTCTCACAACCTGTATAGCCGGGGAAAAGAAGCTGCAAGAAAAACGTCGGCACAGGGCCCTAGACGTTCTTTATATAAAAAAAAAAACATGGTATGTACCTATAATATAGAATTAACTGTTCTTACTTTGGAATTTGTATATTTCTGGTGAACTGTTGTTTTGGGATCTGTCCTGTAAAGATGGTCCTGAAGCGTTGATAAATAAATAATTACTATAATAAAAAAAATAGAAAACACCTTCTTAATTAAACATTGTAGCAGGGATCCATGCTTAGTCAAAATAACTTCTAAATAACTAACTTACGTATTTTTTCTGATGTTCATAATTATGAAAATAATGCCGCCTCATGACTCCACTCAACTTCACTGGAGTAAATTCCAGGTAAAGTTGAGTCGATGTCAAAGAATACCGATTTCGAGGTGAGTTCGAGGAATTCCTCGAGTTCGCCTCGACTGGGGACGGAGTCGAGAAAAGTTACAGGTGTAACTTACTTACGTGTGACTCTGCTACTGCTTTGAAGTAAGGTTCACAATAATTCGCTTTTGTGCTGTGTAAAAATAACATTAAAAACAAATATATCTTCATTTTATTACTCTTTATTTATTTGCCTCAAAAATATATTTTTAAGATTTTTTATTTACTAAATGACTATTTGACTAGGCTGTTTGTTCGGCCAAATCATTACTTATTATAAAAAAAAGAAACGAATTTCTGTGTCGAAAGAAACGTTAAATAATATGGCGGAAACAAATTGAGAAATTACTGCCGGTTATTTACGTACGCAGTTGTAACAAGCACAAGCTGAGGGCTTTAATCTGCTCAATAATGACCCTGATACCACGGTTGGTGGTTGGTTGTTGACCTAACAACCCACACGAGGGGAGAGTGGCCTGGAAGTATTGCCATTCTGAAACAACCTCAGTAGAATAATAGGTAAGACCACGGATTATATAAACAAGGGAGATATGCCGTCAGCACTAATTTAGACGAGTCCGCATGTCGCCTTAACTCACTTACGACCCGATTACTCTAGCCATAGAGGCCGCCAATCAGCTCGCAACAACAAACACTTCAGAACCCCGATACCGACCCCGCCGGCGTGGTCGACGATTTCCCTCATTCACCGCTTATCGCTATCATCATACTAGGGTCGATTAATTCTTTCACATGTTATCCTCTCAGACGACGCTCAGAGGCGAGGTCCGCGCCCAACTGGGCACCCTGTTGTCTTAAATTATGTACCTGATGAGAGCCCTCAGCGCTCCCCATTTGTCCGGCCAAGTAGTTAATGCCATCTGCGGCAAATCTACAATTTAACTCACGTCGGCCTGTGAAGGGGCCGCACGAAGACATTTCTGGCTGGACGGCTACATCGATCTACCCGCCGTTCATTGCGTAGTTACACAAGCGCTAGTTGTGGTTGTACGATACCAAGGAAGCAATGAATGATGTGGAAAGTTTTATAATAAGATCGTTACCTCATATATGCTCGTTTTGTGCATACTTCGTTCCCTCCGGCTATGCTCCCGCGGCATCTCTCTATAATTAGAACTCTTTGTAAGATTTTTAATAATAACATAATATACGGTCCTATGTTTGGTTTTCAGACGATAGTTTTTATAGTTCCGTACGAATAAAATAAATATGTCTAGTGATTCGATTTAGTTATCGATAAAGAATGCTTACACCTATGAATAAATGACTTATTATTTATTTGTAAGCTTACACAATCGAACTTCTGTCAAAATTCCAAAATACTTATGTTTATTCAATAGGTAATATAGTTACACTTTGAATCGTCATGTTTTACATAAGGAACGTCTCATCCGCGTAAAACTACAACTTCACAACCTGTACAGCCGGGGAAAAGAAGCTGCAAGAAAAACCTCTGCACAGGGCCCTAGACGTTCTTTTTTTAAATAAGATGTTATTATACAATTTAGTCATTTGGCTGCCGAATATTATCTCCATTATCCAAGCGGTTAATGCTATCCGTGGCCCACATACGACCCATATTCTAAGATAATAACTCGAACCGTCCTCAACTTCGCCCTTAGTAGTTGGCGACCATAAGGAACTTAGCTCAAAATCGGTATTCTTAGACGACGCCTCAACCTTATCTCGAGTTTACCTACTCCAGTAAAGTTGAGTGGAAGCATGACATTATTTTCATATTATTATGTTGGCAGTATGATATGCTCGACTCCAGTGAGTAAAGTCCTCAAGTCGAGGACGTACTTAAATGTTAACTTTAAATACCCGCCGTTCATTGCGTAGTAACACAAGCGCTAGTTGTCCTTACGCGATACCAAAGAAGCAATGAATTCAAATTCAAAAATATCTTTATTCAATAGGTAACATAGTTACACTTTGAATCGTCAATTTTACATAACGAACGTTTCATCCGCCTAAAACTACTGCAGCTTCTCACAACCTGTATAGCCGGGGAAAAGAAGCTGCAAGAAAAACCTCGGCACAGGGCCTAGACGTTCTTTAAAAAAATAAAAATAAACATAGAATATTGGTATACAATTGAGTAATTTAGCTGCCTAATATCAGTTCTCAGACAGTTAATCCCATGCATTCATATCTTCTAAATAATCACTAACTTTATAATAACCTTTTTTGTAAAGTTTTTGTTTAACTACTGTCTTAAAACAGTTGAAATGATGTGGAAAGTACGAAAAACGATTTTTGTATTCATACCCTGGACACTTAACTCTTTGTTTTACACAGACACTACACATAGACGTTATCGTACACGCGCATCTGTGTGTGATTGAAGACTAAAGTAAGACCGAGGGGGTGAGGTAAACCTAGCTCAGCCGCTGGTGGGGAGCGGAGTTGCCGTTAATTACATTTCCTTATTCTATGCTGTTAACATGAATGTCAATGTTTGCTAGGTGGGTACTGGAAAAACATAAAATTATCGATAAATGACTATCGATATGCTATCACTAGAGTTATTATTTCCTGGTACCATAACACATCTCAATGTAAGATGTCCACTTCTGTCTGTAGATATTATTGTCATCATCATCAATTTAAGAGCCACGCTCTTGTCGGTGTAGCATTTTCCATTCCAGTCTATCAAAGGCCAATTCCTTGACTTCCCTATAAGACACGACGTTAACCTTTTTTTAATCTGATCCATGTAAGCTCTTCTTGGTCTTCCCCTTCCTCTCTTTCCTTCTAGCATTCCTTCTATGATATATATTATTGTACCGAAGTTTTAAAAATATAATGTCGTTATTCCTAACGACTGATGGGTGACCACAAAAAAAAAAAGTTTTCATCTCGAGCTCCTCCGTGCTTCGGAAGGCACGTTTAAGCCGTTGGTCCCGGCTGCATTAGCAGTCGTTAATAACCACCAATCCGCACTGGGCCCGCGTGGTGGTTTAAGGCTCGATCTCCCTATCCATCCATAGGGAAGGCCCGTGCCCCAGCAGTGGGGACGTTAATGGGCTGGTGATGATGATATGCCTAACGACTAAGTAATTGTGCTCTAAACCGCAAGTGACAAAAATTTCCACTTGATATCAACCCAGTTTCATGGTCTGAATCATCCCCCTCAGTATTCATTACGATGTCACTAACATCCTGTCTAAATGCCCGTCCATACTACAGACTAAGGAATGCAATCCGGACTTGAGATCGCAAATTCGAGATCCCGCGGAATTGGAAATATCAATCCCGCGAAATCCCGAAATTTACGGGATCTCGTCTAAGTAGTTCATAAAAAATGTAAAGTTATGAGGGCTGAAAACGAAGAAAATTACTTGTTTGTATTTTTTGAAAGAAAACAAAAAACTTTATTCTTCAATATTACTAACTAAATAATTAAGTTTTCTTTAGAAATCAGCATAATCAATACAAAAAGTATACCTTTTTTTTTTGACGTGACTTATTGTAGATTTGCCGCAGGTGGCATTGACTACTTGGCCGGACAAATGGGGAGCGCTGAAGGTTCTCACCCGGTACAACGTTTTTAGACAACAGGCCTGAGGGTGCCCAGTTAGGCGCCAACCTCGGCTCGGCGTCGTCTGAGAAGAAAAATATTTGAAAGAATTAATCGACCCTAGTGGGTCGATAGCAATAAGCGCTGAATGAGAGAAGTCGTCGATCACGCCGGCGGAGTCGGTATCGGTGTCCTGAAGTGTTTGGTGTCGCGAGCTGATTGGCTGCCTCTATGGCTAGAGTAATCGGGTCGTCGGGATCGTATATTACGTCCTTTGGACGCCGATACTTTTCAGTACCGTCCCTAGGCGGAATGTACTCGGAAGCCGCAACTACCAGGGGATTTGGGTGGTTATCGACCCCGTGGTCGGTATCTATATAATATTATATTCAAAATATAAGTACCAATTTCACATCTCTTCAATCATTAATATCTATTATGTTGATAATAAAATACAAGTTTTAACGACAGTTTCCACATTAAGGTGGCTACTAATGGACATAACAATTGATACATCGTTTTCTGGTGTAATTAATAAGATATTTTTACAATAATTAATTGAATATAATGTAGGTAGGAAACTATTTATAGGTACCTACATTTTTTGACGTAACCAACTATACTTAATAGAGATGTGCCTATACGATTTTGGCCGACTAGTCGCTTGACAGCCGGGAAATACTAATTAGTGACTTTCCAGGCTACGTTCACCAAAAACAATATAGATCTAACATCGTATGGACAATCTTAGTCTGAAATATTTTTTTTTTTTTTTTTTTTTATAGATGGGGTTCTACAGCTTTAACGTGATAATTACCTACTTTCTCATTACTCGGGTACATCATCACCAGCCCATTAACGTCCCCACTGCTGGGGCACGGGCCTTCCCTATGGATGGATAGGGAGATCGGGCCTTAAACCACCACGCGGGCCCAGTGCGGATTGGTGGTTATTGTCGACTGCTAATGCAGCCGGGACCAACGACTTAACGTGCCTTCCTAAGCATGGAGGAGCTCGAGATGAAAACTTTTTTTTTCTGTGGTCACCCATCCTATGACCGGCCTTTGCGAAAGTCGCTTAACTTCAACAATCGCAGACCGAGCGCGTTTACCGCTGCGCCATTAAGCTCGGGTACATAATTATTCCAAAATACAATGGTGCTAATTCCTGTAAACACCATCTAATTTTATTTTAAGTTATATCTGTCATTTTCTTATCCGCCGAAAAGGAAAGGGAGGGGTAATCGACAAGCATAAAATTTATGGAACACACGTCAATTTTAAGCACAAATCTAAACCAACCGTCTAAAAATTTTACATCAGTCAATAACCCGACACAGGTAAGTAGACAGCACGTCAAACGGATTGCATACCAGCGACGTACCTTTTGATTCGCCCGGGTTATTCATTCGTTTACTCATTCTTCCTAAAATTAAGAGCTGCGAATCATCCGTCCCTTTCCTTTTCGACGGATATGAAAATGACGGATATAACTTAAAATAAAATTAGGCGGTGTCTGCAGGAATCGGGGCCATTTTCCGACTATGATATTGAACGACTAGTCGGCTTTCCCGACGAGTGGGTACATCTCTAATAAGTACTTAGTTATATACACCTGTAAATGCGTGCGGTAGTTACCTTGCTCTTGAGTTCTTGACATTGGCTTAGTCATGGGATAAGACAAGTACCGAATAGGTTCTGTTTTAATCTGGAAGAGATGTAGGTACGTGACTTGTACTAGCTATATAACCGTTACCGCGAGTAGAACCTTATCTAGCAACAATAATTATTATTTTACTATATTGCCACCTAAAATGCAGTTCGCAAAAAAAATACCGATAGTTTTCATGTTATTTACATGTATTTGTGTAACATCAGCTGATAAAGAAAGTAAGTACTTACTTCAGTTACTTTTTTAACATAGATTAAGTACATAAGATCATAATTACCTTTCTTACCGCGTTTAAAATAGGGATATGAGACTCCCGATATTTCGACACTGTTGCAAGTGCCATGATTACGGGATGACTGCAGATTGGAGTGGAGTAGGTAGATCCATAATTTTCTACGGGCAGACATATCTGTCTACCCTTTTTCTTTGCCGCTTGTTTATGTATTTGATATCGGAATGTTCGGAACCATCTGAACTCGCACCAAACTCACTACGACAAACTATATTAGGCCGTTTTAAGCTTTTTACAACACCTACCACTATGTTCATATTTATTTTGCGTTGGAGACTGCGGAATTCTACTCACTAAGATCCTGAGTCACTTTCGTTTCTTCCACTTCAGAATCCCGATTATTTTCAATACAATAATAAAAAAAAAACACTAAACATTCTCATGAGTTTTGCGACGAAAAATTCCACTTGATATCAACTCAGAATCGTGAGATAGATAGAGTACTTAAGTAGATAAAATCAGAAACAAAAAATAAAAAAAAATAAGAACAAAGAGAAATTAAAAAAAAACCAAACATCCCTCAATCAAAGTTTTCGTTATGGTGTCACTAACATCTTGTACATTTTGTACAATCGAAATTAGGTAAAAAACGGAATCATCTCCCTCAGTACCTATTCGTTACGTTGTCAATTACACTGTATTTTTTTTGTCTGTAATTTTGTGCCACCGTAAAAGGTTTGCGCCACCGAAAATAAGTAAAAAAGCACTTTCTAAAAATATTATTTTGTAACAGATTGCTTGGACGTTCGTGATGATGAAGTCTTCGAAGGCCAAGTGGACGCCCTAGTCCGGAGGGTGAGGATGCCCCGAGCACAAGTGGGTCTCTGTGAAGAGTTGAAGCAAGACCTGCAGCGACACTTCAGGAGATTATGGCCAGGTACACCATCAACCTGCAGTGGGACGTGTATAGGCTTTTTTGTTATGTTAATGTACACGAGAAGCGGCGTAAGAAACTCAATAAGATGTACAATAAATTTTACATCATTTTCATTAAGTACATTTATGTGATATTTCAATTATTTTGTTTCAGATTGCAAACTTGAGGTGTTTGGATCGATTCCTAAAGGTTTAGCGTTAGTCACCAGCGATATAGACTTATACGTTCACATCCCAGATGTAAAGGACACACCAGGAAACTTAGTTCGAATAGCGGCAGACATTTTAAAAATCGACGACTCATACAAAATCATTGGAACTTTCCCTGACAATGAAGTGCCCTTATTGAAATTACGTCATGAACCCACTGGGCAACCCGTAGATGTCGTATTCAGCCACTTTAACCTCAAAACAGAAAATGAATTAATTAAATATTTATTTTACGCAGACCACAGAACATTAAAATTAATGGTCGTTATTAAACATTGGACAAATATGCATCAAATAGCCGTTCCGCCTTTTATGCCCGGTGTTTCATGGAGCTTAATGGTTATATTTTATTTGCAGCAAATTAACATTTTCCCGCCAATTAACGAACTGCAAAAAGATACACCACCGGAAATGTTGGAAAATTGGAACGTCGCATTTGAACAACATTTTAAATATATTTATCCGTCTGAAAATAATGATTCCCTTTATAAACTATTAGGAGGTTTTTTTTCATATTATGCTGACTTTGATTTTGAAAATAATATGATCTCTATATTTCTAGGGTCTCCTGTAAAGCGGGAACTGTTTAAGAAAATCGAAACTGTTCCGGATGTTTTTGATTTATATAAGTATAATGTGAAAAATAATCTAAGTGATCCAATCAACAATTTAGATGCGCACTTTTGTATTCAAAGACCGTTCATGCACAATTGTAATATCGCGAAAGATGACGCAGAATTAGCGATTAAAATCAAAAAACATTTAAAAGAAGCTACAAATATATATAAGGTTACAACTAGGGAAGAGTTTTTGCCGACATTACTTTCAATTAATTTATGATTAAAAAATAATATGATTAGGTGAAATTATTGTAATTTTGGCGGTGTTATTATTTCTTGAATGATAGGTCATTTCAGTAACTGTCGATTGAAACCCCTATACTAAGATGTTAGTCCTGTTGCAAGAAGCACAAGAGAGAGTCACATTTGAGTTATAAGTGTAGCTAAGGGTGTCGCCGTCGACGGATACCTCTGAGAGGACATCGTCATCATCATCACTAAGATGTTAACTAGACTCTTCCTTCACTCGACTGGACCTCAACTGAGCAATTTGGTATTTTAAGTCGACATTTACGCCCTCAACTTGAGGATTTAAATCACTGGAGTCGAGCATGTCATACTGCCAACATAATAATACGAAATTAATGACGTCATGCCTTACTGGAGCAAACTCGAGTTAAGGTTGAGGCTCCGTCTAAGAATACCGATTTTGAGCTGAGTTAGAGGAAGACCTGGAGGTCGCCTCAACTGAGGACAGTCTAGAAAGGTCACACAACAACACATCTTAGAATCATCGGGTTTGAGTCGTATTGTCTGTGAGGCTCTTGTTTGTAGCCAAGATTTTAAAAATATACAGGGTGTTAGTGACATCGTAACGAATACTAAGGGGGATGATTCAGACCGTGATTCTGAGTTAATACCAAGTGGAATTTTCCGTCGCAAAATTCATGATTTTAAATTACTTTCCATTCTATACTTTTGCTATGGAAAATTCCACTTGATATTAACTCAGAACGAGCTGAATCATCCCCCTTAGTATTTATTACGATATCGCTGTGGCTACTTTATCGTAAAAAATATGCCACCGAAATTACGTCAAAAGGTTTTCTTGATTTCGGTGGCACATTTTTGTAGGATAGTATACAGGATGTTAGTGACATCGTAACGAATACTTAAGGGATGATTCAGGTTGATTCTGAGCTGATAACAAGTGGAATTTTCCGTCGCAAAAGTATGGAGTTTCATACTTAAAATAATTAAAAAAAAACTAAAATGTTCATGAATTTTCCGACAAGAAATTCCACTTGATATAAACTCGGAATCATGGTCTGAATCATCCCTCTCAGTATTCCTTACGATGTCACTAACACAAATATCTTTACTAAAATATACAGGGTGTTTCTGTGGTCTTTACAAAATAAACAAAAGGTGCGTCAATTTTATAAAACGGTCTTTCAATCAGCTGTTTATTATAATAATACAATGGTGCTAATTCCTGTAAATACCATCTAATTTTATTTTAAGTTATATCTGTCATTTTCTTATCCGCCGAAAAGGAAAGGGACGGGTAATCGACAAGCATAAAATTTATGGAACACACGTCAATTTTAAGCACAAATCTAAACCAACCGTCTAAAAATTTTACATCCGTCAATAACCCGACACAGTTAAGTAGACAGCACGTCAAACGGATTGCATACCAGCGACGTACCTTTTGATTCGCCCGGGTTATTCATTCATTCATTCATTCTTCTTTAAATTAAGAGCTGTGAATCATCCGTCCCTTTCCTTTTCGACGGATATGAAAATGACGGATATAACTTTAAATAAAATTAGGCGGTGTCTGCAGGAATCGGGGCCAATTTGTCACGTAGGTAATCAGAGACATACGTAACTTCGTCACGTCCAACTAGGCGTTTAAGTGTTCTGAATCTGACCTGGTCCAAACGAACCCATTACACTTAGCGGCATTGCCCCGTTGCACAGCCACTGACAGGCGTTGGACCAGGTAAGACGCAGACCTAGGGTCACCCCCTCTGAGTCTCCGGCCGATCTCCCTGATCAATTTCCTCGCCTCGCTACCCCAAGGACCTGCAGTCTCAATCAGCTGTTTGACACAAACCTAAAGCTACTGTCAAATTGGCGGTGCTCAACTCAACCAAAATACCCCGACTGCATTTTGGCTATGGGTGGATTAGGATATTGTGAGGGAAATTTGATGCAGTTTTGAAAATGTGAAGTGTGAGTTTTTGCTCATGGTCCTTATTAGGAGCCTCAATCGGTGCAAGTACCTTAAACCGAAAATTAGAAATAAAACAAAGTTATGGCTATTTAATGACTTTATTCTTAAAAACTTATTAGGTCAATGCAGAATTCGAACCATTTAAAGAAGCTTTTATTTCTTTTTTTGTTCTCCGACGACCTCGACGTCTTGGTATATCAACCAATTCCGGCGTCGATGTGGACTCACAGTATGGACAATTTTCAGATATTTTCTGTAAAATAAAATATTAGTCGATTTTTGTTTTTATAGCGCCCCCTTGCCCTTAAGCCAGCATTACATAATTTTTGATTTTGAAACTTCAGATGAATTTATTTCGTTAGATGATGTACCAGTTAAATATAAAGACAAGTTTAAAAATAAATTTTATTAGATGGCGCCTGCTGATAGAATACCGCTTATGTGTTCAATTTCGGAATTGCTCATTTAATTTTGTAGGCGTTACGACATCAAAATAGTAAATTCATAATAACTTTTTAAACGTGGACCGCTTTATTGGAGAACGTATCGCAATGACAATACAGGTAATCGTTGAACCGCCGCATCACAAAACGGCCCTGTTTTTGAAAACAGCTAGCCGAAATGTAATACAGCGGATTATACAATCCGACTGCGACATACACATTGTCATTGTTGACAGACAGACTATACAGGGTGTTAGTGACATCGTAACGAATTCTCAGGGGGATGATTCAGACCATGATTCTGAGTTATAATCAAGTGGAATTTTCCGTCGCGAAATTCATGATTTTTTTTTTTAATTATTTTCAATTCTATACTTTTGCGATCGAAAATTCCACTTAATATTAACTGAGAATAATGAGCTAAATCAGCCCCTCAGTATTCGTTACGATATCACTTACACCCCGTACCAGTACATACAGGTAGCCATACAACTAGGTATGGGTCTTAGTGACACTGTAACGAATACTGAAGAGGATGATTCAGACCATGATTCTGAGTTGATATTAAGTGGAATTTCCTGTCGGAAAATTCATGAAAAATTTTGTGTTTTTTAAAATTATTTTCCATTCCATACTTTTGCGACGGAAAATTCAACTTGATATCAACTCAGAATCATGGCCTGAATCATCCCTCAAAGTTTTCGTTACGATGTCACTAACACCCTGTATAGATGGACGCGCAACAAAGCGACCGTATAGGGGTTCCATTTCTCCTTTGCAGTACGGCACCCTAAAAATTAACTTACCCTGTAGGATTTGTTGCAGACATCGCACACGATGGCGATGGGTTGCAGACTAGTATTAATTTTCGCATTTTCAGTGTCTTGTTTTTTCCTGCGCCCGCGCCGTTTTTTTTGTTGTATCTCGAGGGACTCCGGTGTGGATGTCGACACGCAAAACGGACACGTTTTATATGGGGGCTGTAAAATAAAATGTTAACGTCAACACTATAGATATAAAGCAACCGATTTAAAAAGTCTTAAACAAAATGTTGCTGTTTTAAACCTTATAACCAACCGTCTCTGCTTACCCCGGTAGGAAATAATTTTTTTTAGACATGACTAATTGTCGATTTGCCGCAGATAGGATTAACTACTTGGCCGGACAAATGGGGAGCGCTGAAGGCTCTCACCCGGTACAACGTTTAAGACAACAGGCCTGAGGGTGCCCAGTTGGGCGCGAACCTCGGCTCAGGGCGTCGTCTGAGAGGAAGAATATTTGAAAGAATAAATCGACCCTAGTAAGTCGATAGCGATAAGCGCTGATTGAGGGAAATCGTCGACCACGGTGGCGGTATCGGGGTCTTGAAGTGTTTGTTGTCGCGAGCTGATTGGCCGCGTCTATGGCTAGTGTAATCGGGTCATCGGGATCGTATATTACGCGTGGGAAATAGGCGTGAGTTTATGTATGTATGAAAACTTACCATGTAGGTTCTTTCACAAACTGCGCACGCGACGGATTCTTCGTTACCGTTCGTTATTTCCTTATTAGTATTCACTAATACATTAACTGTGTGATGTTTTCTTTGGTGCGAAACTCGTGCGCATTGGGTCATATAGATCTGTTGAACAAAAAAGTCACTGTGGTGCTGTGGTGAGGAGCTCGGTGGCGCAACGGTAAACGCGCTCGGTCTGCGATTGTTGAAGTTAAGCAACTTTCGCAAAGGCCGGTCACAGGATGGGTGACCACAAAAAAAAAAGTTTTTATCTCGAGCTCCTCCGTGCTTCGGAAGGCACGTTAAGCCGTTGGTCCCAGCTGCATTGGCAGTCGTTAATAACCATCAATCCGCACTGGGCCCGCGTGGTGGTTTAAGGCCCGATCTCCCTATCCATTCATAGGGAAGGCCCGTGCCCCAGCAGTGGGGACGTTAATGGGCTGGTGATGATGGTGATGATGATGCTGTGGTTGACGGGGTTGCTTCTCAAACGGCGAGCGTCGGTTCGAACCCCGGTATTGGAGTTGCACCAATGAGTTATCCGCTAACGCCCCTGATATGACTCATATTATTTTTGGGACTTATTGTAGATTTGCCGCAGATGGCATTACCTACTTGGCCGGACAAATGGGGAGCGCTGAGGGCTCTCACCTGGTACAAAATTTAAGACAACAGGCCTGAGGGTGCCCACTTGAGCGCGAACCTCGGCTTAGGGCATTGTCTGAGAGGATAATATTTGAAAGAATTAATCGACCCTAGCGGGTCTATAGCGCTAAGCGTTGAATGAGGGAAATCGTCGACCACGCCGGCGGGGTCGGTATAATAATAAAATAATAATAAAAAAAGTTTATTTTGGTAAAATCTACGACACACATTACATTAACAGCATTAAAATATCATCATCATCAGCCGTACGACGCCCACTGCTGGGCATAGGCCTCCCCCAAGGATCTCCACGACGATCGGTCCTGCGCTGCCCGCATCCAGCGGCTTCCCGCGACCTTCACCAGATCGTCGGTTCACATTAAAATATACGCACATTAAATTAATATTTAGTTGGAAAACATAAAGGTATATGGATGCCGCAGTTCACCAAAAAAGGCCAGGGTTCAGTGAAAATTTACCCAGAGGGCAACACTGATGGGTATCGGGGTCCATGACTCATGTAACGACTACTAACTTACGGGACCAACGGCTTAACGTGCCTTCCGAAGCACGGATCATCTTACTTTTCGGACAATCAGGTGATCAGTCTGTAATGTTCTAGCTAAACTAGGGATCACAAAGTGATTTTCGTGATTTGTCCCCACCGGGATTCGAACCCGGGCCCTCCGGCTCGTGAGCACATCGCTCACAGACACCCCATCTCCGTAGAGAATTAGTTGCAGTGGCCATGGTATAAGAAGACAGGTATGCTCAATCCTATGACAAGCCGCCATTGCTAGCCCATTGATGACGTAAGTGTTACCATTCAATTGGTATCTCCAACATTCCAAGGACGTAAATTTTACTATTGAAAATTAAATTACTTACTGACTAATGTATTTAATTACTATTACTTGTCACATAAGTATATAAAAATCATTAAAACTGTAAATAAATGTTTTACTAAAAGTTCAAAATTTCCTTGCAAAGTTAATATAAAAACATTGGTCGTGGGTAATTTATTTATTACGAAATGGCAACACAGGGCGGGATGACGTCAGCTGGGCTAACCTTGAAATGTTAGCTGTCAGTTTTGAGCATACCTGGGGGGTTAAAATCAGTTAAAATGGCCACATCGAAGCAATTCATCTAAGAAAGCAATATTGCTATTTGACATTTGTTTGCATTGCGCACTTACTTTTAAATGTCAAATTGCAATATTGCTTTCTTAGATGAATTGCTTCGATGTGGCCATTTTAACTGATTTTAACCCCGTATGCTCAAAACTGACAGCTAACATTTCAAGGTTAGCCCAGCTGACGTCATCCCGCCCTGTGTTGCCATTTCGTAATAAATAAATTACCCACGACCAATATTTTTATATTTACTTTGCAAGGAATTTTTGAACTTTTAGTAAAACATTTACTTATAGTTTTAATGATTTTTATATACTTATGTGACAAGTAATAGTAATTAAATACATTATTCAGTATCATCATCATCAGCCGTACGACGCCCACTGCTGGGCATAGGTCTCCCCCAAGGATCTCCATGGCGATCGGTCCTGCGCTGCCCGCATCCAGCGGCTTCCCGCGACCTTCACGAGATCGTCGGTCCACCTTGTAGCGGGCATACCCACTGAGCGTCGTCCGACACGTGATCCCCATTCTAAAACCTTTCCGCTCCAGCGGCCATCGGTCAGTCAGTCATTTAATTTTCAATAGTAAAATTAACGTCATTGGAGTGTTGGAGATACACTTACGTCATCAATGGGCTAGCAATGGCGGCGCCATTTCGTAATAAATAAATGTGTACTGTTGGTATACCTATCTAAATTATTATTATTTATCTTTATATATTTATAATTCTCTCCGAAGAGGTTCAAGTTCAAGTGGCCAAGTGCTTTTATTGTTTCAGAGATAAAAACTTCCTGACGATGCGGCATGTATTGAGAATTACTGCTTTTTGAAGAATCGTGAGTGTGGATGGATGCGTGTTGAGAGTTTGGACACTAGTGTGGAGTGTTTTAGGTATGACGCCTGTGGTGGATACAACGATGGGTACCGTTTTAACAGTTCTTACTTGCCACTGTGTTTGGATTTCTATAGCAAGGTCGGTGTATTTGGCAATTTTTTCAGCATGTGTAGTAAGTTGTGAGTATTGCATACGGCTATATCTACAAGCAATACGGTCTGATTGATTTTGTCAAATACTAATATATCCGGTATATTATTATTATTATTAATAGCCCTCAATGTCCCAATAAATAAATAAAATAAATTAGATGACCAATGTATTTATATTTACTTTGCAAGGAATTTCTGAACTTCTTATACCATGTGACCACCTATGACCTAAGATGGAGCGAGGTCGCCCAGAAATAGCTCATGCAATCACGCATACGTACCTTGTTACAGACAATGCACGGGTGAGAATTGCTGATTTTCATATGCAATCGTCGTATGTGATATATTAATGTGGTCCTTTTATGATATTTTTTGCCACAGTAATCGCATTCGTACCTAATAAAAGATCAAAAAAATAAATTAGATAGATAGATAGATAAAAAAAAAAAAAAAAAACATAAAAAAAATACCATAAAATAAAAAAAAAAATACAAAAAAAAAAAATAAAAAAAAATACTTAAAAAACTTAAACAACAACTTAAACTTATAAAATACTTTATTGAGCACAATGGACACAAAATACAGAGATAAGGACAGCATATACAGAAAAGCACAACAGGCGGCCTTATTGCTCATGCAGCAATTTATTCCAGGCAACCTTTTACATCATCATCATCTCCCTAGCATTATCCCGTTAGTCACAGGGTCCGTTTACTTAACCTGAAGATTTGACAGGACCGGTTTTTTACAGAAGAGACTGCCTGTTTGACCTTCCAACCCGCGCAAAAACCAGCCCAATACAAGTTAGGTCACATACTTCCGAATATGAATTTCTCGGGAACGTGGGTTTCCTCACGATGTTTTCCTTCACCGCTGAGCATGTGATAACCATTTAAGATCCAAACATGCATAAATTTAATCCAATACCACAGTGGCCCCGATTCCTGCAGACACTTCCTAATTTTACTTTAAGTTATACCTGTCATTTTCTTATCCGCCGAAAAGGAAAGGGACGGATGAACATACAATAAAAAAAAACATGAATTTTCCGACAGCGAATTCCACTTGATATGTATTTTACTCCATACATTTTTTTCGTTTTTATTTATTTAACCATGTTAGACTCAATTTAACGAAAAATTTAGTAAGGTAATGTTGCAAATCAGATTTCCTATCGAATGCATTTTTTTTTGTAAATAGAATGATGAATTTTATACGTCCAGGTTTTTTCAAATCCGGACCAATGTGCGTTTTTTTTTGACGTGACTTGTGATTGTAGATTTGCCGCAGATGGCATTAACTACTTGGCCGGACAAATGGGAAGCGCTGAAGGCTCTCACCCGGTACAACGTTTTAAAACAACAGACCTAAGGGTGCCCAGTTGGGTGCGAACCTCGGCTCAGGGCGTCGTCTGAGAGGAAAAATATTTGAAAGAATTAATAGACCCTAGTGGGTCGACCACGCCGGCGAGGTCGGTATCGGCGTCCTGAAGTGTTTGGTGTCGCGAGCTGATAGGCTGCCTCTATGGCTAGAGCAATCGGGTCGTCGGGATCGTGTATTACATCCTTCGGACGCCGATACTTTTCCCCCAATACCGACCCCGCCGGCGTGGTCGACGATTTCCCTCATTCAGCGCTTATCGCTATCGATCCACTGGGGTCGATTAATTCTTTCAAATATTTTTCCTCTCAGACGACGCCCTGAGCCGAGGTTCGCGCCCAACTGGGCACCCTCAGGCCTGTTGTCTTAAACGTTGTACCAGGTGAGAGCCTTCAGCGCTCCTCATTTGTCCGGCCAAGTAGTTAATGCCATCTGCGGCAAATCTACAATAAGTCACAAAAAAAAAGCCGATACTTTTCAGTGCCGATACGATACCGTCAGTGGTTTTTGTCTGGCTGATGGCATTCACTACTTGGCCGGACTAAAGCCACTGAGCGCCACCTTGGTACTTACGTTCGCTTTCCGTGCATCCTTGTACGCATACTGTGCTGTTTATACGACGTTAAAGTCTTGAAGGACTTGTCACATTGCTCACATCGCATCTTATTCTGGAAACAAAAAGAAATTAAAATAATAAAGTTAATTTAGGTGAAACCAACGCAACCGTAATGCGTAAATTGCAATATTGTTTTTTAGATGAAATAATAATATAATAATAAGTCATTTATTTCAGCCATAAAAAACCCATACACAAAAATAAAAGATACAATAAAATAAAATTATACAATAAAATTATATAAAATATGAAATAAAATAGGTAAAACAATAGTGCTAATTCCTGTAAATACCATCTAAGTTTACTTTAAGTTATATCTATCATTTTCTTATCCGCCGAAAAGGAAAAGGACACTAATCGACAAGCATAAAATTTATGGAACACACGTCAATTTTAAGGACAAATCTAAAACAACCGTCTAAAAATTTTACATCAGTCAATAACCCGACAAAGGTAAGTAGACAGCACGTCAAACGGATTGCATACCAGCAACATACCTTTTTGATTTGCCCGGGTTATTCATTCATTTACTCATTCTTCCTAAAATTAAGAGCTGTGAATCATCCGTCCCTTTCCTTTTCGACGGATATGAAAATGACGGATATAACTTAAAATAAAATTAGGCGGTGTCTGCAGGAATCGGGGCCAATATTATATTATTATTATTAATTTATTATTATGTTTTCCCAGACCGATGTAGGGACGTCCAACCAATGTTTCGCAAAAGGGTTTGCGAAGTCTTCACTGATAGTCGTCAGGATACCGTTCTGGCTGTTACGGAGCAGGTCCCAGAAGGAGGCAGTTCTAGCTCTTAGAATGGAGTAGAGGTCGGGCACTCGCGCACCAGCAAACATGCCCAGTGCACTGCAGTATCGGGATAGTTTCATTATAACAAGAAAAGCGTCATTATATTGAACCCTAAGCACGTTGTACGCCTTTTTTGATTGCTTTATCCAATGTATAATATCTCTCTCTCTCTATTTAAGAGCTGCGCTCTTGTCGGTGGAGTAACCGCCATTCCTCTCTTCTTCCCGCCAAAACCTTCACCTCCCGATACGACACGACCTGCACCTTCTCTTTTATTTGTTTCATAAATGTTATCCTAGGTCTACCCCTTCCTCTCTTCCCTTCAATTTTTCCTTCTATAATGTTTGTTATAAATGAATCGTGTCGTATCAGGTGGCCAATCATATTTCCTCTCCGGTTCTCTATAGTCTTCAATATGGTTCTCTTTTCTTCAACTCTTTCCAGCACTTTTTCATTTGACACCATTTCAGTCCAGCTTATACCCTCCATCCTTCGCCAACACCACATCTCAAACGCTTCCAATCTCTCTCTGTCTCTCTGTGTCATAGTCCACGTTTCACTTCCATAGAGTGAATGTATAATATAGCAGCCGTATAATGTTAAGAACATAACATACATAAACAGCCTATATACGTCCCACTGCTGGGCACAGGCCTCCCCTCAATCAACCGGAGGGGGTATGGAGCATACTCCACCACGCTGCTCCACTGCGGGAGGTGTTTTTACGGCTAACAGCCGGGACCAACGGCTTAACGTGCCCTCCGAAGCACGGAATCATCTTACTTTTTCGGACAATCAGGTGATTCAAGCCTGAAAAGTCCTTACCAAACAAAGGACAGTCTCACAAAGTGATTTCGACAATGTCCCCATCGGGAATCGAACCCGGACCTCCAGATCGTGAGCCTAACGCTCTAACCACTAGACCACGGAGGCTGTTAAGAACATCAACTTTAAACTAAAACAGTTTCTATTAAACATGGATTTAGATGATTTTATGTATGCTTACTCTGAGCTTTTAAAATAATTTGTTTACAATGATGTTACTAACTTTAGCATTATTTACTAACTACATAATTTTAAATCTAAATACGTATATAAAAGGAGAAACTGACTGACATATCAACGCACAGCCTAAACGGCTAAACGTAGGCATTTGAAATTTGGAAGGGACGTAGCTTAGGTACCGTAGAGGTGCACTAAGAAAAGAATTCCCGAAATTCCCACGGGAACGGGAATTAGCGGGAAAATCCTTTTGTATGAAAAATCTAAACCCCTTAAGTTAGACGCTTGAAATTTGGCATGCAGGTACCGTAGTAAGCTTAAAGCTTAGTTGCAACAGGATATTGCAAAGTTCCCACGGGAACGGGAGTTAGCGGGAAAAAACATTTGTATGAAAAAATCTAAACCGCGTAATATAGATACACGCCACGCGGACGAAGTCGCGGGGAAAAGCTAGTTAATTACTAATCCTTTAATATCTATTTTAAGTTTTTTTTTGTATTAAAATTACGCCGCGCTGTCTACCTACTGAATATGTATATTTATGTCTTTGTTTTAAGACGAAATTTGTAGCTAACCGTTCGGTCTTTTTGGGTTGCTACTGTAACACTGCATTAAAAACAATTTATCGCGTTAACAAGCTCTTTTGGGTCTGTTTTGGATAGTGGTGTAAATTAGCTATAAGAACTTGTAATAATAATAAATAAATACAAACACTGGCATTATCCAAAGCTGAAATGAAATGATTCTATGTAGCCTTTTCAACCCCGGGGCATAGAATAAGAAACAATACTACGTCCCGGGGCCAATGTTGGGTTGGTTTATGTTGTACTAGCTTTTGCCCGCGACTTCGTCCGCGTGGCGTGTTATACAAGAGAGATCTTTGTGTGTGGTTTGGTGCATCTAACTTATGCAGTTTAGATTTTTACATACAAATGTTTTTTCCCGCTAACTCCCGTTCCCGTGGGTATTTTGCAATATCCAGTTGCAACTAAGCTTTAAGTTAACTATGGTACATGCATGCCAAATTTCAAGCGTCTAACTTAAGCGGTTTAGATTTTTCATACAAAAGGATTTTCCCGCTAATTCCCGTTCCTATGGGAATTCCGGGAATTCCTTTCTTAGTGCACCTCTACTGTACCTAAGCTAAGTCCCTTCCAAATTTCAAGTGCCTACGTTTAGCCGTTTAGGCTGTGCGTTGATATGTCAGTCAGTCAGTTTCTCTTTTTATACGTATATTTAGATTGAAGACCTCACCACATGGATATCCAAGATATGCGTCTGCAGTTGCTCCTTAGTGTGGAAGGTCATTGCACATTCGGTACATGTGGTAGTTAACGGATTTATTCTTAGCTCCAATGGTACGTAACCATTTACTCTGAAACACGCAAAAGACAGGTAAAAACTTGATAAAAAGTAACATAACCTTGGCTTTTTGGCGGGAAACGGGAACGGGACAGTTGCTTTCTTCATTGAATAAGACATGGCTGTATGGGCATAGTTCCCTTTGCCTTACCCTTCGGGGAAAATCAAAACAAAAAAAAAGGCTTTTCGGCGGGAAACGGGAACGGGACAGTTGCTTTCTTCATTGAATAATCTAAATAATTAATACGAAGTGGTGTTTTGTGGTTAATGATCGCATTAAGTTAGTCGGAAGACATTCGCGAGTGTTATTATATCGGAGTATTCAATGAACAAAGTGTATCTGCCTATTTTCGCTTCGTGCCAACAAGCCGCTTCATAACTCGAAAGTTTATGCGGACTTTTGAGTTAATTCGTTTGGGGTTCGGAGTAGGAGTCTACTCCGAGGGTGGGGGCTTAGGTTTCATCATCATCACCTTTCATCATTTCATTAATCATCAAGAAAAAAAATACGTAAGACATGGCTGTATGGGCATAGTTCCCTTTGCCTTAACCAAAACAAAAAAAAAGTAACATAACCTCACGGTTAAATGCCGATTGGGTAGTTCCCTAGGTCAAAGATCACCATCAATAACGGCTTCTGTGGTCCAGTGGTTGAGCGTTGGGCTCACGATCCGGAGGTCCCGGGTTCGAATCCCGGTGGGGATATATCACAAAAATCACTTCTCCCTAGTTTGGTTAGGATATTACAGGCTGATCATCTAATTGTTCAAAAAGTAAGATGATCCGTGCTTCGGAAGGCACGTTAAGCCTTTGGTCCCGGTTGCTACTTACTGATGTAAGTAAGTAGTTGTTACATGAGCCATGTCACGGGCGTTTGGCGGTTCATTAATAACCCTGACACCAGGGTTGATGAGGTTGGTAATTCACCTCACAAGCCACACGATAGAAGAAATCAGAATCATTTATTCAACATAATCATCATTTGTGATGGATGGATGGATTACCAACTTCATCAACCCTGGTGACAGGGTTGTTACTGAGCCGCCATACGCCCCTGACATGACTCATGTAACGACTACGTACTTACATCAGTAAGTAATAACGGGACCAACGGCTTAACGTGCAGAAATCAGAATCATTTATTCAACGTAATTATCATGGATAAACTTGTTGAAGGTCAATGTAACATTTATTCATTTACGTCATTTCGCAAGGTGTTATGGCTGAGGAAAAGAAATGACAAGAAACTGCAACAGCAACACATCTTTTAAAAACTAATAAGGGTATACATTATAAGTTATTTAATAACTAGAGACATTCAATACCAGACATTTTTATCATTTAGGCAGTCATTAATCTTATTATAAGCTTTTTTACATAAAGTAAGCTTCACATGAGCTTCAAATTTATTTGCTTGTGCTTATTCTGATTTCTGATATCGCACCATCACCGAGCTTTCTATTAGATTAAATTGATAGGTGGTACTTACTTAATGTCGTGCGATTGTGACATGACCATGTGATTCCTATATGAAATTTCACTTTTGAAGTTTACATTACACGTTGCACAATGCAGATTATTCTGAAACAGATGTATTAGTAGAGGATAATTGAAACACATAATAACGGGTTCTTACCGCGTTTAAATGGGGATATGAGACTCCTATATTATGAACCCGTTATTATGTGTTTTAATTATGATAATAACAGCGTAAACTTAAAACTTAGTAGAGGATTAATATAAAGAAAATAACTATTCGAATAATGGTACTGATTCCTGTAGACACCATCTAAAAAATTATTTTAAGTTATACCTGTCATTTTCTTATCCGCCGAAAAAGAAAGGGACTGGTAATCGACAAGCATAAAATATATGGAACACACGTCAATTTAAGGTGTGCGTCAAGCTAGCGGCCTCAAAAAAAAATGGGCACGAAAAAATAATTTGACCATACCAAAAAATAGTACTCTTATTGAAAAAAATAGTACCTGTTGTAAAAAAATTAGTACCATTACGGTTCTGGATTTATAGCCATGTTTTATTGCACTTGCTAGCTTGACGGTGAGCGAAATTTGGCGAGAGTTAACGACAAGGTCTTTCGCTTTGATTTAAACGCCAAAAAATAGTACCGAAATAGTACTCACCCCCTGCAAAATACCGAAAGTAGTACTTCAACGGTTCCAAAGTTATAAAGGCAGTTCTTTGATCCCGCTAGCTTGACGTTTTGAAAATACCTATTATCTGGGGAACGCTTGCATACTTCAGTATGTAACTAATGTCAATAAACTCGTATGAAATAGTACTCCCTACCATCATAATTTTGATCCGATTCTCTTTGTAGAAATGTTAAAAAATCATCATAACCTATGCCATACATTTGTTGTTGATACAGTCACGTAGACAATTACATAACCTCACAATTTATTCGTAAGTATTGCCATTTTGGAGGTCTACCCTACCATTTCTTTGCACTTCAGAGTGCTGCTATTACAAAAAATTCCTATTGCATACACCCATATGCACTAATTTTAATAGAAAATGGCTGCCTGGGTCTAGTTCTTATCGAAAACAATCTGTGATTTTAATACATCATAATACATTTTTAATCTGCTGTTTTATTTTATAATTTATACCTTCATGTTGAATTTGTTACGGATCGAAGTGTTTGTTAATAAACAATTTGCAGTATTTGTAGAATAACTCAAAGAGTTTCAACAATGATATTACTTTCATCTGACAACCCTGGCACTTCACCAATTTTTACCCAAAAATGGGGAAAAATACTGAAATCTGACAACATTTTTGACCATGTGTAATAATTTTGTTCGCGACTGTACTTGTCTTGATAAATGTATGACATAGGTTATAATGACTTTTTGACATATTTCTACAAAGAGAATCAGGTCCAAATTATGATGGTGGGGAGTACTATTTCATACGAGTTTATTGACATTAGTTACAAACTGAAGTATGCAAGCATTCCCCAGATAATAGGTATTTTCAAAACGTCAAGCTAGCGGGATCAAAGAACTGCCTTTATAACTTTGGAACCGTTGAAGTACTACTTTCGGTATTTTGCAGGGGGTGAGTACTATTTCGGTACTATTTTTTGGCGTTTAAATCAAAGCGAAAGACCTTGTCGTTAACTCTCGCCAAATTTCGCTCACCGTCAAGCTAGCAAGTGCAATAAAACATGGCTATAAATCCAGAACCGTGATGGTACTAATTTTTTTACAACAGGTACTATTTTTTTCAATAAGAGTACTATTTTTTGGTATGGTCAAATTATTTTTTCGTGCCCATTTTTTTTTTGAGGCCGCTAGCTTGACGCACACAATTTAAGACAAAATTTATATATTGGCCAAAAACTTGACAGAATTAAGTTGACAGCACACGTCAAACGGGTTGCGTACCAGCGAGATGCCTATTTTATTCGTCCGAGTTGTTCATTCATTTTAAAATTAGCAGTTGTCAATCATTTCGGTGGATAAGAAAATGACAGGTATAACTTAAAATAAAATTAGGTGTCTGCAGGAATCGGTGTCAATGTCTGAAATATGTAATCAGAATCAGAATCATTTATTCAACGTAATTATCATGGATAAACTTGTTGAAGGTCAATGTAACATTTTGAATTTACGTCATTTCGCAAGGTGTTATGGCTGAGGAGAAGAAATGACAAGAAACTGCAACAGCAACACATCTTTTAAATCAATGAGGGTACATTACAAGTTATTTAATAACTAGAGGAACACATTTAATACCAGACATGTTTATCATTTAGGTAATCATTAATCTTATAATAAGCTTTTTTACATAAAGTAAGCTTCACGTGAGCTTTAAATTTATTCTATGACAAATTTAAAATATTATCTGGTATTTTATTGTAAAAACGTAAACATAACCCCAAAAAAGATAACACCTTAATGAAGGTAGCCCTATAATGGCCCCGATTCCTGCAGACACCGCCTAATTTTATTTTAAGTTATATCCGTCATTTTCATATCCGTCGAAAAGGAAAGGGACGGATGATTCACAGCTCTTAATTTTAGGAAGAATGAGTGAATGAATGAATAACCCGGGAGAATCAAAAGGTACGTCGCTGGTATGCAATCCGTTTGACGTGCTGTCTACTTAACTGTGTCGGGTTATTGACGGATGTAAAATTTTTAGACGGTTGGTTTAGGTTTGTGCTTAAAATTGACGTGTGTTCCATAAATTTTATGCTTGTCGATTACCCGTCCCTTTCCTTTTCGGCGGATAAGAAAATGACAGATATAACTTAAAATAAAATTAGATGGTATTTACAGGAATTAGCACCATTGAACCGATAAAACCACAACGCCCCAGACACTTCATACAAACAAACTCGTTTCACACAGACACCACACATTGACGTTCACGCGGATCTGTGTGTGTGACGTCTGACACCATACGATTGAAGAGTAAAGTAAGACCGAGGGGGTGAGGTAAACCTAGCTCAGCCGCTGGTGGGGGCGCAGAGTTGCCGTTCTATACGTAGTATTGTTCCTTATTGTATGAAGACACTAAAAACCAAGTCATAATAACTGCTTATGGTCAGTCGACCGTTCGCATGTTTGGGCACAAAAGAGAAGAAAAAAAGCAATTTTAAATAATTCTAGACAAGTTAAAGATAGATAGATCGTTTATTTGCATGAACACAAAAGAATTTTTAGAAGGAAAAAAAAATTGAATTTGAATTTTTTTTTGAATTTGTTTTTTTTTTAAATATTTTGATTTTTTTTTTAAGAATTTTTGTTTTTATCACATGCTTAGCGGTGAAGGAAAACATCGCGAGGAAACCCACATTCCCGAGAACTCGCTTCGGAGGTATGTCACCTAACCTTTCTATTGTTTTTGTATTGACTTGCCATTGGTGTGCCAAATAAATAAAATTAAATCTTGGCATGTTTTGCGAAAACAAATTCGAAAATCGGCCCTTGCTGGGCTTCGAATTCTATTCGTGATTGTGGTATGACCCCACCGGTACTCAAACCCGGGACCTGCGCATCGTGAGAATGCTCAACCAAAAAGGAATAATACGACAATACTCCGCTCCCCACCAGCGGCTGAGCTAGGTTTACCTCACCCCCTCGGTCATAGTTTAGTCTTCAATCGTATGGCGTCAGACGTCTCTCACACGTGTACGATAACGTCAATGTGTAGTGTCTGTGTAAATCGAGGTGTTTTGTATGAAGTGTCTGGGGTGTGACATAAACATACACGCGCATTTGTGCGGAGAGTTGCCGTTCTATAGGTACGTAGTATTGTTCCTTATATTCCGAACCCAAGTTTAGTACCCTCGCTCTCACACACACACACATACACACTCACACACACTATTCCGAACCCAAGTTTAGTACCCTCACTCTCTCTCACACACACACACACACACTCACACACACTATTCCGAACCCAAGTTTAGTACCCTCGCTCTCACACACACACACACACTCACACACACTATTCCGAACCCAAGTTTAGTACCCTCGCTCTCATACACACACACACACACACACACACACACACACACACACACACACACACACACACACACACACACACACACACACACACACACACACACACACACACACACACTACCTTTTTGTAACAGTATTTTTAAATTACTTTTCTCATATTTCTTACGTATTTTTTTTTTTATTTACTTTCTTTGTATTGCTCTATTTATAACATTATTAATGACCGTATTCCTGGAGGTGGAGGCTTGGAGACCTATAACACAGGGTAACCTAGTTTAGGCTCCAGCCTCTACAAATATTATTAATGATCTTGTTATAAAATGTTTGTAAACTAGTAGTAGAACAATGTTATTTGTAGAGGAAATAAATATATTACTTACTTACATTATTCTATGCCGTTAGCTTACCTCGTGACAGATCGTTTTATGCCTCTGCAGGTTCACTTCATTTATAAACTTACTGGGACAGTCTGGACATCTTTTCCAAGAATTCTTCGATTTCGGTTTATACTTCTTTTTTTTCTTTACGAAACTGAAACATACACACAAGGTGTTAGTGACGCCGTAACCAAAACTCTGGGGATGATTCAGACCATGATTCTGAGTTGATATCAAGTGGAATTACCAAATTTTAGTGGATTTTTTTAATTTTCAGTCTTATATTGTGCTTTTAGGTCGCAGGTTCGAATCCAACACAGGCAGGCAATGATTGTCGAATTTGTTTTCGAATTCATGTTTGGATCAGAAATGATTATCACGTGCTCAGCGAAGGAAAACATCGTGAGGAAACCGACATTCCCGAGAAATACATTTTCGGAGGTATGTAACCTAACCTGTATTGGGCTGGTTTTTCCTTCGGTTGGAAGGTCAGACAGGCAGTCGCTTCTGTAAATAACCGGACCTGTCAAATCTACTGGTCAGGTAAGCGGGCCTTTGAAAACGGGATAATGCGAGGGAGATGCTAGAGAGGAATTAATAATAATTATTATTAATAATTGAATTATTATTATAGAGGTTAAATTTGAATTATGTTATTGAATTATTGTCCAGTTTATATTATTATGTTAATTACGATTTATTCTTCGTTTGTCCCACTGAGTTTTGTCCCACATAAAAAAATCCTAAGTCGTCCCAAACAATATGCTTCCTTCGTCCCAAAATATAATTTGAAATATTTTATTCCTACTTCGTCCCATTTTGTATTCCTTCTACGGCCCATATGTTTTTATATGCCAAACTTACAATATTGTAGAATCAGCAAAAAAGATTTGTTCATAAAAAAAAATCTATTTTTTTTTACATTTTAATTGTAAATATTGCCTAATTATCGTTTCTTATAGATCTGACTGTTCTATATATATTTAAAATTATTATTATATATACTTACCATTACTGTGATTTTGATTGTGATACTGAATAATAAAAGTGATTTATATTTAAAGAATAGACTTGTTTTATTAGTATGTAACTTAAAAATAAGTATTAAGTTAGTATTCTTTTTTGTTGACTATACCTTTGAAGTACCTACTTATAATTTGGGACGAAGCAAGACTTCAATAGTGATATGGGACAAACTAAGAATTTTTTGGAATGTGGGACAAAACTTCAGGACGAACAAGCGAGGAATAAATCTAATTTCTCAAGTTGATTTAGTTTGTTATATGCATGACAATTTGTATGCCAATTCTTGGCTGAATATGCTGAGACCGATGACAACACTGTAATATCTTATAACATAAATAGCCTATATACGTCCCACTGTTGGGCACAGGCCTCCTCTCAATCAACCGGAGAGGGTATGGAGCATACTCCACCACGCTGCTCCATTGCGGGTTGGTGGAGGTGGTAATATCTTATAATATAGGTTAAATGTGTTAGACGGAAATGAAACTAATACGAATTTGGAATCACTGTTTACTTTCTTGAGGTTTTACACTAGATTTAACAAGATTAATATAACAACAACCCGGTGAACACAAATACGGAATAATAAGAAAAAAAAAGTATGGTGTCACCATACTTTTTTTTTCTCCGCCTTTATGATTAAATGTATCTTTCTTTTCCGCCTTTATGATTAAATGTATCTTTTTTTTTCCGCCTTTATGATTAAATGTATCTTTGGTTGGCACTACGGTTGATTTAGATACGCGGGCGGGCGCTCGGATTGGCCATCCGCTGCGTGTTTGTAAATGTGCGTTATTTAAAAGTACAGGTACCACAATAACACGTACATTCACGAATAAATAATTTTGTAAGTATTTGTATTCTGTATTTGAGATGATGATAAGCTGCATAGAATCTAAATTAAAAAAAAAATGTCCCAAAAGAACGTTCTCGGGAGCATAAGTGGGTGTCACATACCTGGTCGGGTGAACAGTTTTCATGTGCACTCGTAAAAGTCGTTTCTGTTTGAATACTTCTGAGCAGTTCTCAATTATACATTTGAACGTAGTCGGGTTACCTTTCTTTTTCTTCTTTGATTCCTTGTCGATTCCACTGAAACACGCGCAATGAGATAAATTGGGTCGTGTACAGTCATGAGCAATATAATGTACCCACTTTAGGACTCTGTCGCACTAACATATTTGACATTTAGTGAGACTTACAGTTCAATTCGTCAAAAAAGTTTATGTGACATGGTACCAAAGTGTATAAATATTAATGCTCGTGACCGTACTAGGTCCAAGACAAATTATGAAATTCTACATACATACATAAACTCACGCCTATTTCCCACCGGGGTAAGCAGAGACTATAGAATTCCATTTGCTTCGATCCTGAGACACTTCTGTTGCATCCTCCACATTCATCAATCGCTTCATACACGCACGCCGGTTCAGAGTAGATCGTATTAAACCTTTTTATGAAATTCTGATCACTATATAAATAAAAATAAAAAATACTAAAACTAACGAAAAACAATTTTCTTTTTTCTATTTAACTTATTTAGGTATGAATTTTAGTAATTAAAAACGTCCGACGTTACATCATGTTTTTCTATGACGTCACAGTGTGCTATTTCGTACAAATTCCAAAGTAATTACGTGTTTTGAAACGCGTTCCTATTTTAAATAAAAACCTGACCTGACAGCACATACACCATATCGTTATAAAACAAGGCAATAATATTATTAGAAATATTTCTCATATTAAAAATATTATATAATATTTTTAATATTTTTAATATTATATAATATTTTTATTTGTTTCATAAATGTTGTCCTACCCCTAGAAAAGGTAAAGGTGCAGGTCGTGTCGTATCAGGAGGTGAAGGATTTGGCGGGAAGAAGAGAGGAATGGCGATTACTCCATCGACAAGAGCGCAGCTCTTAAATAGAGAGAGAGAGAGAGATAATATTTTTATAGTGTATGTGTGTGGGTGCGTGCGTGCGTGCGTGCGTGCGTGGGTGTGCGTGTGTGCGTGTTGTAATGTGTGTTTTCATACCTGTTGTTTGCTGCGTCGTCCACACGTAGTTCTGTATGATCACTCCACTGGTGGTACACCACCGCACGGCGGAAGCGACTTCCAAATATACAATTGGTTATCGTGCAAGAGAATTCACTGAAACAAAAAAAAACGCTTTTTTTAACGTGACATATTGTACATTTGCCGCAGATGGCATTAACTACTTGGCCAGACAAATGGGGAGCGCTGAGGATCCTCACCTACTCTGCGTTTAACCGTAGAATATGGCATAAGTCTTCCTCAAAATAAATAAATAAATAATATTACGTATAGAACAGCAACTCTCCGCTCTCCACCAGCGGCTGAGCTAGGTTTACCTCACCCCCTCGGTCTTACTTTAGTCTTCAATAGTATGGCGTCAGACGTCACACACACAGTTTTATTGGATTGTCTATGGGTATGGGGTAACAGCCTCCGTGGTCTAGTGGTTAGAGCATTAGGCTCACGATCTGGAGGTCCGGGTTCGATTCCCGATGGGGACATTGTCGAAATCACTTTGTGAGACTGTCCTTTGTTTGGTAAGGACTTTTCAGGCTTGAATCACCTGATTGTCCGAAAAAGTAAAATGATTCCGTGCTTCGGAGGTCCCGGCTATTAGCCGTAAAAACGCCTCCACCAACCCGCATTGGAGCAGCGTGGTGGAGTATGCTCCATATCCCCTCCGGTTGATAGAGGGGAGGCCTGTGCCCAGCAGTGGGACGTATATAGGCTGTTTATGTATGTATGTCTATGGGTACAACTTACATGAAATGACTTTGTCTATGCTGTTCGTGCGTTTCCTTGTTTTTGAACCTCAACTGACAGATATCACAGACTATATCGCCGTAATCCTGAAATACGGACAAATAATTCAGCCTCGTCATAGAATTAGGAGTAATACGTATAGAACGGCAACTCTCCGCTCCCCACCAGCGTCTGAGCTAGGTTTACCTCCCCCCCCCCCTCCCCCCAACCCTCCAAACAGTTAAGACTTGAATCGTATGGCGTCAGACGTCACACACACAGATGCGCGTGTATGATAACGTCAATGTGTGGTGTCTGTGTGAAACGAGGTTGTTTGTATGAAGTGTCCGGGGTGTGGCCTCGTATCCACTAGGTTGTTGCACGTCGCACGACAGTGCGCGACGTTGCCAGCTGTAGCGCAACACGTTCAAAATTGTGCTAACGTGGTTTTCACTCCAACACCGGCCTCCGTGGTCCAGTGGTTGAGCGTTGTGCTCACGATCCGGAGGTCCCGGGTTCGAATCCCGGTGGGGACACATCACAAAAAAAAATCACTTTGTGATCGCTAGTTTGGTTAGGACATTACAGGCCGATCACCTGATTGTCCGAAAGTAAGATGATCCGTGCTTCGGGAGACACGTTAAGCTGTTGGTCCCGGTTACTACTAGATGCAAGTCTGTTATCCATGGAATTACAAGGTTGAACGAAGGAAATTCTTTACAGCGCCATCTATATTGTTTTTGAGGAACGAAGCCTGGAAAGTGCGTCATTGGTGCTAATTCCTATAAATACCATCTAATTTTATTTTAAGTTATATCTGTCATTTTCTTATCCGCCGAAAAGGAAAGGGACGGGTAATCGACAAGCATAAAATTTATGGAACACACGTCAATTGTAAGCACAAATCTAAACCAACCGTCTAAAAATTTTACATCCGTCAATAACCCGACACAGTTAGGTAGACAGCACGTCAAACGGATTGCATACCAGGGACGTACCTTTTGATTCGCCCGGGTTATTCATTCATTTACTCATTCTTCGTAAAATTAAGAGCTGTGAATCATCCGTCCCTTTCCTTTTCGACGGATATGAAAATGACTGATATAACTTAAAATAAAATTAGGCGGTGTCTGCAGGAATCGGGGCCATTGTAAAACTTACAGGCAAATGTCTCTCCATATGAGTCAAAAACATTCGCTGATCTTTGTACCCAAATACACATTTGCCGCATTTGAATTCGGCGTTTTGGAATATGTCACCGTTCCTCTCTTTCTCTCTTAGGGATATCACATCCTCATAATTAATCTTATTGACTGATATATTGTCTTTCACTCCAGCTTTATCTTCATTCTTTGCATCCCCAATATTTGGTTCCTTTGTCGATTCGTCGTTATCAGAATTTTGTTTCAAACTCGAAGTGGGTTTCGGTCCTGAAGTCACCTTCGAAATGGGACACGCTAAGCTTTGTACACATACAATTTTTAAGCCATTTCCATCTTCTATGTCGTTTGTCAGCGCAGTATCAGTTTCCTCTTTAGTATTTTCATTTGTAATTTGATTTATGACATCTTCTGGTAATTTTTCATCCAAGGTTTGAGTTGCGCTTGTGTCTCTTGTAGTAATAGCATCATCAAGATCATTGGTATATTCTGTAGTTTCATTCATTTCGAATTCATCAGGGGTTAATTTTATTTTTTTAGTTAAATCTTCCTGATCCGATTTAGTGGCGTCGGTTTCGTCTATCTGTCTTTTAAGATTATTTGGTGGTGCGTGCATTACTACATATATCTTTTGTCGCTCATTCGAAGCATTATTCTTTGATTTTTTTGTATTTTTACCGCGTTTTCGTAACGCTATCTGCCGAATTTCTTTGATATTACCCGTGTGTTTAATACTTGTTAACATTTTGCGCTTCATCGGTTTCATTACAGCAGTGTCGTGTTTCAAAGCAGATTCGTCTTTGGTTTTCTTAGTTTCTGCAATAATAATATAAGGTTTAGCTTCAGTTGTTTTAGTTAAGTCCTTTCGTACTTTTATATATTTGTTGTTGTCTGTAAGTGTGGTGCCAATGTCTTCAGGAGACTTATGGTTCTGATCACCTTCAAAGACACTAGGGTCGCGATGTACATCCGTCAAAGAAAATTTAGGTGATTTTAATCTCTCACTTTCTGTTTCGTTTGTATCAGCTTCTTGCATGACATGTACATGAATATTTTCTTCGCTATTTAAATCTTTCATTTTATCCTTAGGACACGGCAGTTCAACTTCTCGACTGCTTATATCTAAAATTCCATTTTGTGAATTTTGATCTTTTAGTGCCACAAGTTGATCCGGTGGTGCAAGATTACTAGTGTGCACTGTAGTAATTTTATTCTTGTCGCATTCAGCACGGGTTAAACTTTCATTCTTGTAACTTATACATGTAAAAACATAATCATTATCAGTTCCTTTACTTTTTGTGTCGGTGAGTGGTTTTTTATTGTTAATATAGGAAAAAAATATAGGCAAAACATTTTTTATTAGCATTTTATCTTTTCTTATGTCTTCGAAATTTCCTGTTTCTTGTGCTTTAGTTTCATTATTCTTTAGTGCAGTGGATAGTTCAGTTTGTAAGTTACTTTCATCACCTATAATGTTGGTGTTTTCATCATCGTCCTTAGTTTTTTCATTACTAGCAATATAATGTCCACTTTCAGTCGTATTAGTTAAGTCCTTCCGAACTTTGATATAATTAGTGTCATCTGTATTTCTAGCGGTAATGTCTTCTACAGACTTATAAGACTGATGATCCTGAACGAGACTACGCCCGTGAGGTACATCCACCTGTCTTATGAGAAATTCAGGTGGTGTGCATTGTTTGGCTATGATTTTTATACTTTCTGATCCAACTTTGTCTGTTTTATGTTTTTGCAAAATATAATACGGCACACTAATATTTTTTTGGGTGTTTAAATCCTTAATTTTATTCTGTGGTAATGACGTGCTAACAGTTGCTTGATTGTTTAAATCTAAAATTCTGTTTTGTGAATTTTGACTATCTGGTATCTCAATTTGATGTCGGGGTAAAAGATTACTGTTATGCTCTGTAGTTTCTTTCTCTTCGAATTCAGCAGACGTATTTAAATTTTCGTCATCCGAATTCATAACAACGTCTTCATCGTGATCTTCAGTTCCCTCACACTCTGAGTCAATGTCTGTTACAGCTCCTTCACCTTCCGAGTCAATGGCTATCACATTTCCCCCACTTTCTCTGTCATTGTCTATCTCACTTCCTTCACTTTCTGAGTCAATGGCTATCACATTTCCCCCACTTTCTCTATCAATGGCTATCACATTTCCCCCACTTTCTCTGTCATTGTCTATCCCACTTCCCTCACTTTCTGAGTCAATGGCTATCACATTTCCCCCACTTTCTGAGTCAATGGCTATCACATTTCCCCCACTTTCTCTGTCAATGGCTATCCTAGTTCCCCCACTTTCTCTGTCAATGTCTATCCCACTTCCCTCAGTTTCTGAGTCAATGGCTATCACATTTCCCCCACTTTCTCTGTCAATGGCTACCCCAGTTCCCCCACTTTCTCTGCCAATGGCTATCCCAGTTCCCTCGTTTTCCGAGTCACTTTCTAAGTATTCTACTGTGAGGTTTGTTTCGTCATCAGATGACTCGTGGGTTCCTTCTGCAGCTTTACTCAAAATAACCTTATCATCGTCCGCATCATTAGGACCAGTGCTCTCAATATTTATTTTAATAATGTTCTTTCGTTCCGTGAGTCCCGACATGGACTGCAACGCCTGCAACCGAATCTGAAAACAATATCATAAAAAACGTATAAAACAGGAAAAATGAGGACAAATTAAACATTTTTTTTTATTACTGACACGGACGGGACATGAACCTGTTGTCAAGCCGGGACGAGCGTGTTAATAAATTTAATATTCTCTTTGGGAGTATCCCTATGCATATCCCGTGCATATTAGTGCTATATAAGCAAAAATCAGCAAGTTGCTTCCTCCACATTCATCAATCGCTTCATACACGCACGCCGGTTCAGAGTAGATCGTATTGAACCTTTTCTAAGGACATCTCCAATTTGGTCATCGTAAGTCCTTCTCGGTCTTCCTCTGCCAGCCCTACCATCAACTTTCGCTTTATATACCGCTTTTGCAATTCTATTATCCTTCATCCGCTCTACGTGTCCAAACCAACCTAACATTCCCTTCTCAATCCTAGTCACTAGTCGTCTTTTACACCACATCTCTGTCTTATCACACTGTTTCTCACTCTATCACTCAACTTCACACCGCAGATGCTACGCAAAGACCTCATTTCTACGGCATTGATCCTACTTTCATGCAAATGGTAAAAAAATCATTTAAATGGTAATTATTTATCATCACAACTGTTATTTCATGAAATATAATTAAAGCATAGCAGAGCTGTTAGCTGTCCCGTGTAAGGGGGCCAAATAGTGAAAACCATGTGATATCAATTATCGAATGAATTGAAAATAAAGAAGTCGAATTCCGTGGTTTAGAGCCCAATACAGGGTGATTCGAACCCATGAACCATGAACCCATTACGATGTAAATAGGGCGACTACATCCCTAGTACTAATTAGTACTGAGTAGTCATAGGTACATCCATCGCAAGGTGAACTAAGTACCCACACCTCACTGGGCTTTCTGTTAGACCAACGTGATAGGTGAATTATTATTGGACATTTTGCGAATTGGAGTATTTGAGACCGGTGGACATTTTGCGAATTGAACTATTTGGGACCGGTGGACATTTTGCGAATTGGACTATTTGAGAGCGGTGGACATTTTGCGAATTGGGCATTTTGCAAATTGGGCATTTTTCGAATTGGGCATTCTGTGAATTGGACATTCTGCGAATTGGACTATTTGAGACCGCTGGACACTGCGAATTGGACATTCTGCGCCTAAACGGTAGTGAGCCGTGTCGCCGTCTATAACGGTCGAGCCAAGTGTGTTAGTGAAAACTGTTTTTAAAATAAACTAATAACTCATTGGTGCAAGTACGGTACCAGAGTTCCGGCACTCCCTGTTTAAGAAGCAAGTTAGCTACAGTGACTTTATAGTGAAATTAAATGAACTTACCTGTCTCGTCTTCAATAGTTGATTCTGTTGATATTTGAGTATGTGCATAGCTTGCATCGCCTGTTCTTGAAACGTGAACAGTTTGTCCATGAGGTGTCGACATTCAAAGCAAACCTTGTATTCTTTCAAATGCAACTGCAACAATAATTCAGGAATGCTATACTTTATTATTAAATTGGCAATAAAAATCCCTGAGCGAAATGGTGTTAGCATTGACCTTTTCTTATAATTGTAATTAATTATACTTTATAGCACTTAACAACTGGTTACATCACAAACATGAAATGGACGTTTACAAGGGAATCTCTAAGAGAGATCTCTTCCAGCCAACCCAGGTGTAATATAAGAATAACTGTGGGAGAATAAAAGAAGGTGCAATATATGAAATTCATTATAATAATTATATCTACATAAAATAATGACGAGGCTGAACACAACGACGGTGGAGGGACGAGCTGGACGCCTTCCGGCACACTTGGCAGAGCGATGCCCAAGACAGGGAGGGTTGGAGAAAGAAGGGGAGGCCTTTGCCCAGCAGTGGGACACTAACTAGGCTACAGAAAAAAAAATACTATACCTTAGCAGTGGGATCATACAGGCTAATAATATTAATAATACCTACATACATACCTATTATATATATATATAATATAAAAAATAATAACATCTAAATAATATAATATAAAAATAATAACTATATACTTAAACTAAGAATACTCTATAAATAAAATGATGGTTAAAAAAGAGAAATAAATAAGATTATGTTATTATTCTTCTTCTTCTCTCGTGTGGGTTGTGAGGTGGAATACCAACCTCATCAACCCTGGTGTCAGGGTTACTATTGAGCCGCCAAAGGCCCCTGACATGACTCATGTAATAACTACTTATATCAGTAAGTAGTAACCGGGACCAATGGCTTAACGTGCCTTCCAAAGCACGGATCAGCTTACTTTCAAACAATCAGATGATCAGCCTGTAATGTCCTAACTAAACGGGATCAGAAAGTAATTTTTGTGATATTTCCCCACCAGGATTCGACCCCAGGACCTTCGGATGTAATACTTAGGAACTCACCGTCAACTGTCTGTATTCGCTAGTCACGTCCATCGAATCTTCTTGACATGACATTAATTTTCGATCTCTGCTGAGGCAAGTGCCACAATAAGTGTTTACAAGATAATTCTTTCCAGCCATGTTTAAGACAGGTGGTTACTTATAAAATAAATATGGTAATTATCATGTTTGGTGCTATTTTTCTAGAAAAATAAACGAATCAAGTATTCCTTAGTCTCCCGAAGGATTTCGTTCGCCCATTGTCCATTCAGTTTTCAAAGGAAAAGTAGTAACAGGAACTAATTATATTATATTTTATATTGATAAAATACACATAACACTTTTTCAGTTACTTCGATATATTTCAGTTGATTTCGAAGTAATGAAGCCTAGTAATATACATTTTTCTCTACAACACAGCTTTTACAACTAAATTAAATTCAATCGTTGCACACAAAATGAAGTTATGAATCTAACCAAAAAGAAAATAGAGTCAATTGATGCCGCCAAATGTCAAACGTTGGTTCCAAAGAGAATAGATTTTGGCCTGATATAGAGTCCTTTGGGCCAAGTCTTCCGTTCATGTCATTCGATCAACTGAGCGATCAACTGTCAAATTAAAAAACTCCAACCTTTCTTTGGAAAAGCAAAGGCAAAGCCATGCAGCCTTAGCAGGTCATCAGTCAGGTAAAAATGGACCAGCCACCTGAAAAACCACTAAAACATTGTATTTATCATTAAAAATTACCTTCATTATTAACTTATTTTTTATTTATTGATATTTACCATAATTAGGCAACACGGCTAACTTATTAGTCACAATACATTTTTAGATGTCGGACGAATTGTAATAACAATGAATTTACGTATAAACTATTAAAAATCTTTCTTGGTATTTTTAATTATTTCGTTTTTATGTGTCTGTATTTACATGTTATCAATATTGAAAACAAATGCGGTAAAGTACTAACTTAAGTACCGGTTCGGTTGTATAACAGCACTACAGTTAATGACAGTTGCTAAAAATGTTAGCGAATTTTGATAAATAAATAATCATTATTTTGTATCATTTTGATTAATTTGTGTGTATTATAAATGGAAATGGAGGAAAGAATTAAATATTGCCAAGCTTGCCTGAGTATTGGCCGTAAATTAAATCCGATATGCGAGTTACAAACGTTACTGCAAAACATTTCATTTTGGGAGGTTTGTATTTAATAAGCTTATAATTTGAGGGTTTACCTTCTGCTTTCTGTTCTTTAAACCTTCCCGTTCATTAAGTAATCAAGTGGCAGTCTTAGCAAGACTAATTCAAAGTGAAATGTGACCAAAATATCAAAATATTTACCTTCAGAGAGTATTTGTATTATCCTTTTTTTTTTTTGCTTTCCAGTTTCCTTCCCAATACGGTGGAGTGTGCTGGGAGTGTCGCCAGATAATGTCAAAGTTCTCGGCATTTAAATCACGCGTACAAACTGCTCAACAACTGCTGAATAGTTGTATTGAGGTATTTACTACAAAAAAGTTTATTATTAGTTTCCTAGGCCAAAGATAAAATATGAAGTTCCGATTACTAAATTAAGATGAGTTTTGGTGGATTTTCCTTGATACTGTAGTACCTATTTAAAAAAGTAAAAAAAAATCTAAATATTTTTTTTATTTTTTTATTCTTATTTTTAACGAGGCTTTGAACACCCTGTGTGATAATGCCAGCCTCATAAGAACGAAATATATTTTATTTTTTAAAATATTAGTATCAGGCATAAGGAACGGTTGAGTAACCATCCATATCCCTTAGCAACTATGCTGTTGGAAGCTAGCAACAGGGTCAAAAGGCTCAAAAAGAAGGATGTTCTTGGGCGCTGAGTATTATGGAAAATGGTTGCTTTACTTCTAACTAATCAATAATCACACATCAAATCTGATTAAAGTCTTGCGACTGATTGCAGATATTAAAAAAATATATATATTAGAACACATAATAACGGGTTCTTACCAAAAAAAAAAACAAAAACAAAAAAAAACAATTTGTAATATTTGTTATTTTGTTATTTGTTTCAATGTAATAATATTAGTATTAAATTTTAATATTGTAATATTTAAGTAGGTACATAGGGACCTATGTAATGTTGCAAACCCAAGTGGGTTAAATTGTACCTAATAAATGTATTTTCTCTTTTTTATAATGCACCTATGACACATCTTTTTTTATTTTTTTTAACCTCTACACCTTAATATTTAAAAAAATAATTACTGAACAAGATTCTTTTTTTTCAGACCCATAACATAAAATCTCTTAGCACTTTAACAATTAGAAATAATTCCGAACAAGACTACAAATTCAATTTCGACCCTCTTACCGATTCAAACACAACAGTTGACAACAACAACAAATCACAGAATGAGGAATTATCAGCAGAAATAACAATTAAAATAGAAACTGTAGACGAATATCCTGAAATATACCACGAATCTGATTACGACGAAAAAGTAAATGAAGAATTAATTAATGAAATAGAGGGATATGAAGAAAAACCAGCAACAAGTTTGTACGTAGGAATTTTAGATGCTGGAAAGAAAAATGGCAGGAAGAATTTGAAGAAGACATTAGAGCAAGACTCGGAGGAAGAGGTGAGAGAGAAGTTTACAACCGTACAGTTTACGGAAGAAGAGATGATGAGTAATAGAGAAAGGAAGAGAAATCAACCGAATTTTAAAAAGATACCGTATAAGTGTGATTCTTGTGTGCTGGGGTTCACGAGGAAAGATACGTATGATGTACACATGATGAAGAAACATGACGAGGTAAGCTTCTTCATGATATTGGTACTTCTTCTTCTGTACTGTGGGTTGTGAGGTGGATTACCAACCCCATCAACCTTAGTGTCAGGGTTACTATTGAGCTGCCAAAGGCCCCTGACATGGCTCATGTAACAACTACTTAGTTACATCATTAAGTAGTAACCGGGACCAATGGCTTAACCTGCCTTTCGACGCACAGATCATCTTACTTTCGGATAATCAGGTGATCAGCCTGTAATGTCCTAACCAAACTAGGGATCACAAAATGAATTTCGTGATATGTCCCCACCGGGATTTGAACCCGGGTCCTCAGGATCGTGAGCTTAACGCTCAAACCACTGGACCACGGAGGCCGTTTTTATATTGGTGCTAATTCCTATAGATACTTCCTTAAAAGACACGACGTTCACCTTCTCCTTAATCTGTTCCACGTAAGCTCTTCTTGGTCTTCCCCTTCCTCTCTTTCCTTGTCGCTTCTCTTCTATGATGTTTTTAATAAATTCGTCGTGTCTTTTTAATTGTCCAATCATCTTGCCTCTTCTGTCCTCAAAAACTCTCAATATTTGCCTCTTTTCCCGTACTCTTACTAGCACTTCCTCATTAGTAACTCTTTCAATCCAACTTACACTCAAAATAAAAAAAAACTATCACTCAATTTAAAAAATATATGTTGTTACAGAACATAGGCTCCCACATGTGTCCAGTTTGTGAAGTGAGGTTCACAACGTTGAAGCAAGTCGATAAACATAAGACCAAACACTACGTTTGTTACCGGTGTAAGCTGTGCAAGTATGAGACGTTGGAGCTCTGGTCTGCGTTAAGCCATTGCCGTACCAAGCATACGGTAGATCAAGTTGAAAGCATACATTGTCCGTACTGTGAATATGTTGCCAGGTATGTATTATATAATAATAATAATAATAAGCCTTGCTTCCGAAACATTATCAGGTCAGTTAGAGTTCACTTTATATTAAATCTCTTATTTCGGAGTGCCCCATGGCAAAGGCCTCCTCCAATCCTTTCCAATGATGGCGATCACGCGCCGCTCTTGTCCAGAAAGGGCCCGCAGTCATCTTGATCTCATCGTCCCATCTCCTATTCGGTCTACCCTTTTTTCTGGCACCGTCTCTTGAATACCACTGGGTAATTGTCTGGCTCCACTTCTCCACTTTGGATCTTAGCATATGTCCGGTCCATCTCCATTTCTGCTGGTCTATTCTAGTTAGAACGTCAGTCAGTTTGGTTTTTTTTTTTTTGCCAGGTATGTATTATCAGACAAAATATATGTTTTTGAAATTCTCTTTATAATTTGGTATTATATAATCTTTTTTTTTCTTCCCTTTTGCGCGCAATCTATCACCCTTGGATAATTCCGAACAAGACTACAAGTTCAATTTCGACCCTTTTACCGATTCAAACACAACAGTTGACAACAACAACAAATATAATAATAATAATAATAGGTATCATTTTAGGTAAAGGTTTATTTGTAACAAAAAGGACGTAACTTCAGACCCAGAGTAAACCTGAAGAAAATAGAGATGTAACTCTGACCACCCCAATTGGGATATAGTCGTGAGATTATGTTGTGTTGTTATTTACAGGACTCCCGAAGATATGTCCCAGCACATGACGACAGACCACTCGCTGTATTGTAACGAGTGTGGGGAGAAATTCAAAGCACTGAGCTCTCTCAAAAAACATGTCAAGTAAGTATTTTTACCCACTTCAAAAAAGGAGGTTCTCAATCCGACCATACTTTTTTTTTAAATAAAAATATTTTTATTCGTACATTGGCCCCGATTCCTGCAAACACCGCCTAATTTTATTTTAAGTTATATCCGTCATTTTCATATCCGTCGAAAAGGAAAGGGACGGATGATTCACAGCTCTTAATTTTAGGAAGAATGAGTAAATGAATGTGTCGGGTTTTTGACTGATGTAAAATTTTTAGACGGTTGGTTTAGATTTGTGCTTAAAATTGACGTGTGTTCCATAAATTTTATGCTTGTCAATTACCCGTCCCTTTCCTTTTCGGCGGATAAGAAAATGACAGATATAACTTAAAATAAAATTAGATGGTATTTGCAGGAATTAGCACCATTAAATACAATTGGATATTTGACAGTTTTCGGATAAGTATTTAAAAAAATACAATTACTTATTCTATACCTGTTAAAATATATTTTTTTCCCATAAAATCTTTATACAGGGTGTTAGTGACATCGTAACGAAAACTGAGTTGATATAAAGCGAAATTTTCCGTCGCAAAGTTATAGAACTGAAAATAATTAAAAAAATAATTAACTAATTACTAATTTAATAAAACTTTTTTTTTTATTGTGTTTTTTTTATTTTATTTTTTTGCTCTAGAGCAATAAGCCGCCTAAATTGTACTGTATTCATGTGTTATGTCTGATTGTTGAAATTTTAGTTCTGTGCAATATAGTATTTTTGATTTTGATTTTTGAAAATTTCATGAAGTTCCGACAGAAAATTCCACTTGATATTAAATCAGAATCATGGTCTGCGTCATCCCCCTCAGTATTCGTTACGATGTTAACACCCTGTATTAGACGTAGTATTATTCCTTATTCTATGCTATTAAGTAGTTTTTGTAATTCTAATTTTTAATGAGGCTTTGAACACCCCGAGTGGTCATGCCAGCCTCATAGGCGCTTTCGTGTACCTATCCCTTAGGCAAAGGATTGGTCAACCAGATAGTATAAACTAAAAGCCTTAATTGATAGTGGCTCTTCTTCTTCTTCTATCGTGTGGATTGTGAGGTGAAGTACCAACCTCATCAACCCTGGTGTCAGGGTCACTATTTGAGCCGCCAAAGGCCCCTGACATGGCTCATGTAACGACTAAGTACTTACTTACATCAGTAAGTAGTAACCGGGACCAACGGCTTAACGTGCCATCCGAAGCACGGATCATCTTACTTTCGGATAATCTGGTGATCAGCCAGTAATGTCCTAACCAAACTAGGGACCACAAAGTATTTTTTTGTGATATGTCCCCACCGGGAATCGAACCCGGGACCTCCGGATCGTGAGCCCAGTGGCTCTGTCAACCAGCAATTGACTTCTCCTTCTTATTAAGTAGTTAAAAAAAAAGAAAATTTTCTTTTTCTTCCAGAAGAATCCACGCGGTGAAAAGGGAATTCGTCTGCGATATATGTTCGAAGACGTTCAGAACTAAGTCGCGGTTGGAGTCACACATGGTCACCCACAACTCTACTATAGCTCAGAAGCTCTCCTACTGCGGCTCTTGCAAAGTGCAGTACAAGAATATATACGTGTATAGAAATCATTTGAGGACTAGCGCCAACCACGCGGAACAGACGTGAGTCATTGGTCTGACGTCAACACAAGCAAAGCGAATTCAAGGCCAGGGGGTTAAAATGGCCACATCGAAGCAGTTCATCTAAGAAAGCAATATTGCTATTTGACATTTGTTTGCATTGCGTACTTACTTTTAAAAATAAATAAATTTATTTCCAAAAAAAAAAAAAAAATGTTACAATGAAGTTTACAAAGGTTGTACTTAAAATAAAAGGTTGTGATTCGCTGCTCCTAAACTAGGTAAAAACCTGTATCTTAGGGGTCAGTGAGTCTGGCAAAGCGTTGGAGTAATGTACAGACCAGAGTTATGTTAATCCATATGCCCAGTGGAAAACAGTAAATAATAAAAAAGAAAAAACAAAAGAAAAGGTGTGTGTGTGTGTTTTATATGCGCAAATCTCAAATTGCAACTTTGCTTTCTTAGATGGATTGCTTTGATGTGGTCATTTTAACCCCTGTAGTGTCTACAGGAATTAGCACCAGTGTCCTTAATAATAATAATAAAGTTTATTTAGGTAAAACCTACGACACACATATACATTTACAACATTAAAATATACACACATTAATATTAATATTTAGTTTGAAAACATAAAGGTATATGGGTGCCGCAGTTCACCAAAAAAGGCCAGGGTTCAGTGAAAATTGCTATTAAAGGGTTTTTAAAAAGGGAATACTCCCACTTTATAAAGCTCGGTGAGGTGTGGGATGGATGTACCTCATCATCATCATCAGCCCATTAACGTCCCCACTGCTGGGGCACGGGCCTTCCCTATGGATGGATAGGGAGATCGGGCCTTAAATCACCACGCGGGCCCAGTGCGGATTGATGGTTATTAACGACTGCTAATGTAGCCGGGACCAACGGCTTAACGTGCCTTCCGTGCTTCCGTGCTTTTATAAAGGACACCACCACCATCGTTGACCAGTCCATACACTCAATTATTTGTATTTCTCGTGTATGTTGTTTTTATTATGTGTTTTGTTTGATTGTAAGTTGTGTGTTACTCCGTGTTTTAAATTATATATTTGTTTTGTATTTGTTACTGTGGTGTCCCTTTATAATAAACGTTTCTTTCTTTCTTTCTTCCGAGCTCCTCGCTCGAGATGAAAACTTTTTTTTTTTGTGGTCACCCATCCTATGATCGGCCTGTGCGAAAGTTGCTTAACTTCAACAATCGCAGACCGAGCGCGTTTACCGCTGCGCCACCGAGCTCCTCTCTCACCTCTGTACCGATGTACCTCTGACTACCCCAATTGGGATATAGTCGTGAGATTATGTTATTGTAAAAATAACGTGTATTGATGTGTTTGTTTCGTGTTTTCAGTTACCCATGTTTGGATTGCAACAAACAGTTTGCGTCCAAAGAATATTGGAAGAAACACTACAATTTCTACCACTTGAGGAAATCCCAGTTTCGATGCGAACTCTGTAACAAGGTATGTAAAACTTAAAACATAATTTATTTATTTATTAAAGTACATACAACATTACAGTATGGCCCAATGCGCTGTATGACGAGAAAACAATATACAATAAAAATAAAAATAAACATTGAATTAAAAAGAAACAAAAAGAAAAATAAGACTACAAATAACATGAAAAACATTACAATAAAAGAAATTAAAATTTTAAAATTAAAACTAGATGTCGCGTGGTTCGCTCGCAGCAAGCTGCTCGCGTGTCCTGTATTAGTTCGAAGCTTTGTATGGCGGCCATCTTGTTTTCCCGCCATTTTTTTACCGCGATAGAATTTGACTAAGACTTAAATAGGTCTCGTGAAATCAAAAAGTTCTAGGTGCTATAGTTTTGCCAGGCCGTAGGATGTCTCCCTGATGCGGAGCAGTTTTCCAGGATAACGTTCCGATCACACCCCTATACATCATTTTTATCCCAGAAGCATTTTCGGGAAAAACCAATGTTTGTATGGCGGCCATCTTGTTTTTCGGCCATTTTGTTTTTTTTTTCACCTGCGATAAACAGTAAATCATCAATAAATCAAACACAAAAAACAACAAAACAAAACAGTAAATCATTAATAATAATATACATGTCGTGGCCAGATCGTAGAATTGATCATTTCATGAACCAACCTCATCAATCCAGGGTTAGTATTGAGCCGCCAAAGGCCCCTGACATGGCTCATGTAACGACTACATACATCAGTAAGTAGTAACTGGGACAACGGCTTAACGTGCCTTCCGAAACACGGATCATCTTAATTTCGGACAATCAGGTGATCAGCCTGTAATGTCCTCACCAAAATAGGTACCACAAAGTGATTTTTGTGATATGTTCCCACCGGGAATCGAATCCGGGACCTCCGGATCGTGAGCCCAACGCTCACTGTGGACCACGGAAGTCGTTGAATAGTCACTAATCTTACAATAATATTTTTATTTACTTGTTTTTATTCATTGTGAACTGACGACCTCCGTGGTCCAGTGGTTGAGTGTTAGGCTCACGGTCCGGAGGCCCCGGGTTCGATTCCCGGAGTCCCGGGTTCGATTCACTGGACTACCTATTATGTGTTTTAATTGTGAACTTGTGTGTTCTAGCTGTTTATATCAGACTGGCGGCTGAAAAACCACAGGCAAACCCAGCATGGGCTCAGCAGGTCCCGGGACCACCACTGCAACGTTTGTGGGAAGCAGTTCTTTGTGAGTATACAGTCATACCAGCCTCCGTGGTCTAGTGGTTAGAGCGTTAGGCTCGCGATCTGGAGGTCCGGGTTCGATGCCCGATGGGGACATTGTCGAAATCACTTTGTGAGACTGTCCTTTGTTTGGGACTTTTCAGGCTTGAATCACTTGCTTCGGAGGGCACGTTAAGCCGTTGGTCCCGGCTATTAGTCGTAAAAACACCACCAACCCGCATTGGAGCAGCGTGATGGAGTATGCTCCATACCACCTCCGGTTGATTGAAGGGACGCCTGTGTCCAGCAGTGGGACGTATATAGGCAGTTTATGTTATGTTATACAGTCATGAGCAATATCATGTACCCACTTTAGAACCCTGTCGCACTATCATATTTTGACATTTAATGAGACTTACGATTTAATTTGTCAAAAAAGTTAATGTGACACGGTTTCAAAGTGTATACATATTAGTACTCGTGACCGTACAAGGCTGGATTCCTGCAGACACCTAATTTTATTTTAAGTTATACCTGTCATTTTCTTATCCGCCGAAAAGGAAAGGGACGGATCTTTGACAACTATTAATTTTAAAATGAATAAATAACCCAGGCTAATGAAATAGGCATCTCAGTCATATGCAACTTAATTGTGTCGGGTTATTGGCCAATATAAAAATTTAGAAGGGCTTCTTAAATTTCTGCCTAAAATTGACGTGTTCCATTAATTTTATGCTCGTCGATTACCTTTCCTTTTTGGAAAGGGACGGATAATTCTGTCGCGTTATTGGCCGATTTAAATTTTTTAGACGGTTGTTTTAGATTGGTGCCTAAAATTGACGTGTGTTCCATTAATTTTATGCTCGTCGATTATCCGTCCCTTTCTTTTTCGGCGGATAAGAAAATGACAGATACAACTTAGATGGTGTCTACTGGTGTCGGGGCCTATGTCTCATTTTTAACTGACAAAAAACTGTATTGCATTGTACAGACGCTGTCTACCCTGAAAGGCCACCAGCTCACTCATTCAGATCAGCGTTCGTTCATGTGTGAAGACTGCGGCGATACTTTCAAGCAGCGACCAGCTCTGTATACTCACTGTAAACTAGTCCACAGAGGGTTAAAGAGGCGGCGACGGGTTACCGACAAGAATTTATACTAGTTTGATAGCTTTGAATTGAAGGGAAGAGAGGAAGGGGTAGACCTAGGAGAACATTTATGAAACAAAAGAGAAGGTGCAGGTCGTGTCGTATCAGGAGGTGAAGGTTTTGGCGGGAAGGAGAGAGGAATAGCGATTACTCCACCGACAAGAGCGAAGCTGTTAAATGAAGAGAGAGAGAGAGCTTCGAATCCCGGTGGGGACAAATCACTTTGTGATACCAAGTTTGGTTAGGACATTACAAGCTGAACTGATTGTCCGAAATTAAGATGATCCGTGCTTTGGAAACGTTGAGCCGAATTAGACTACTTGGAAACTCACAGCTCTTAAACATACGGGATCTAGCAGTTCTGAATATGAACCATAGGTGGCGCTTATCGGGAGTTTAAACGCGCTAACGAAGTTGTCACAGCTCGCGCGACGCTTGTACAGATATTTATTTAATTGAAATAATGGCCCCGATTCCTGCAGACACCGCCTAATTTTATTTTAAGTTATATCCGTCATTTTCATATCCGTCGAAAAGGAAAGGGACGGATGATTCACAGCTCTTAATTTTAGGAAGAATGAGTAAATGAATGAATAACCCGGGCGAATCAAAAGGTACGTCGCTGGTATGCAATCCGTTTGACGTGCTGTCTACTTAACTGTGTCGGGTTATTAACGGATGTAAAATTTTTAGACGGTTGGTTTAGATTTGTGCTTAAAATTGACGTGTGTTCCATAAATTTTATGCTTGTCGATTACCCGTCCCTTTCCTTTTCGGCGGATAAGAAAATGACAGATATAACTTAAAATAAAATTTGATGGTATTTACAGGAATTAGCACCAATGTTTATACTTAAAATTGTAAATATATGAAATTGTCAATCAATGTGGTACAAAAATAAAAGATGTATGTTGTGAAATTATCGTTTATTTCTTAGGTGACTAGAATACCTTACAATTATTATACGACGTTGGTCTAACAGAAAGCTCGGTGAGGCGTGGGTACTTAGTTCATCTTGCGATGGATGTGCAGACTACCCCAATTGGGATTTAGTCTACTCCCTCTGGCCAGAAGTCCGCATCAACCAGCTCGGCAGCGAGCGTGGTGGAGACATGAAGCTTGAAAGACCTAAAGCTTGTACTGTCATGAGCAATATAATGTACCCACTTTAGGACTTAGGACTCCGTCGCACTAATGTGACATGGTACCAAACTGTATCTTCAGTCTCGAGGAGTCCCCCCCTAACATCACCCGCTGGGCGTCCTCGACGCGTCTCCATGATGTGTCGGACGATGTCGGAGAAGTTACGAGACACAGGCCAAAAAGGCCACATTGAAGCAATTCATCTAAAAAGTAATATTGCTATTTGACATTTGCGTGCGCATTTTTTTTGTTGTTTTCCCCGAAGGGTAAGGCAAAGGGAACTATGCCCATACAGCCATGTCTTACGTATTTTTTTTCTTGATGATTAATGAAATGATAAAAGGTGATGACGATGAATGATGAAACCTAAGCCCCCACCCTCGGAGCAGACTCCTACTCCGAACCCCAAACGAATTAACTCAAAAGTCCGCATAAACTTTTGAGTTATGAAGCGGCTTCCTGGCACGAAGCGAAAATAGGCAGATACACTTTGTTTATTGAATACTCCGATATAATAAAACTCGCGAATGTCTTCCGACTAACTTAATGCGATCATTAACCACAAAACACCACTTCGTATTAATTATTTAGATTATTCATGAAGAAAGCAACTGTCCCGTTCCCGTTTCCCGCCAAAAAGCCTTTGCGTGCGCACTGACTTTTATATGCGCAAATGTCAAATTGTAAATATTGCTTTTTTCTTTTTTCACAGGACTTACGATGACCAAATTGGAGATGTCCTTAGAAAAGGTTCAATACGATCTACTCTGAACCGGCGTGCGTGTATGAAGCGATTGATGAATGTGGAGGAAGCAAGAGAAGTGTGTCAGGATCGAAGCAAATGGAATTCTATAGTCTCTGCTTACCCCGGTGGGAAATAGGCGTGAGTTTATGTATGTTATGTTCACATGAATTGCTTCGATGTGGCATTTTCAACCGCCAAGTTCTGGAACGTTCTACAAATCAGAATCCGCCTTTCCGACTAGCTTTCAGATGTATGTATCTTATGTGGGACTGTAGCGCCACCTTCTGAGTAAATTTGGCATCACAGAGCGTGCATGAGAACGGGCGCTCGCCCGTGTGTGTTCTAATGTGGTTGGTCAGAATCCTATTGGTCTGGAACAAAAGGAAAAAGCAGATTATTGAGGTGAAAAGGTTAACGTCGTGTCTTATAGAAGTCAAGGAATTGGCCTTTGATAGACTGGAATGGAAAATGCTACACCGACAAGAGCGTGGCTCTTAAAATGATGATGATGAATACCTATAGAGGCGGCCAATCAGCTCGCGACACCAAACTTCAGGACCCCGATACCGACCCCGCCGGCGTGGTTAACGATTTCCCTCAATCAGCGCTTATCGCTATCGAACCACTAGGGTCTATTAATTCTGTCAAATATTTTTCCTCTCAGACGACGCCCTGAGCCGAGGTTCGCGGCCAACTGGGCACCCTCAGGCCTGTTGTCTTAAACGTTGTACCGGGTGAGAGCCTTCAGCGCTCCCCATTTGTCCGGGCAAGTAGTTAATGCCATCTGCGGCAAATCAACAATAAGTAAAAAAAGTTTTTTTTTTTTTTTTATTAATCTAGAGGTGACTATTTGGCTTTATACCTCTTATGTTTTTTTTTTCTTTTGTTTTATTTTATATAAGTAGGGGGTTTTTTTTTTCTATATGTAATTATTTATTGTAATCGATTTATTTGAAATAATGAGCGGCCGCCCAAGAGTGCATGCCCCCCACTGCCCGACAACGACAAATCCTTATTTATTTACAAGTGGTGGCCTTAAGCGACACATCCGGGCTAAACACAAGGATGTGCAGGTTGCACTGGAGGCTGCGAGCGCCCCCCTCACCAACGGTCAGCCTAACCCCGTGTCTCCTTTGCCAGGGAACGGATGTTCGGACCTGGAAACTCTTTCCCGTTTGAGAGCCAAGGTGAGGGTTCTTAAACATATACCTAAGGGAGCAAGATATGCCGCTGCTGAGAGATTAAGGGGTCTCATCGACAATTGCCTACGGTCCAATAGCAAATCGTCTTGGTTCTCGCTCTTGTCTTTTTCTTTCTTTGGATTAAAGGTTCCGGAGCGGGTGAGCGGTAGGTCATTGACGACTAAGGTGAAAGAAAACGTGGAAAACCTGTCTCCCTGCCTCCCAGTCGAGGATGTCTTGCGGCCGAGTTCGCATTACAGACGCATTGAGGCCAAGGTTCACGATGGGGATTTGAGAGGTGCGATGCGCCTTCTTGTTTCCGACGGCGGCCTCGCTCCTTTTGGGGAGGACACGTTAAGGGCGCTCCAGGAAAAGCATCCCTCTCCATCTAGACCATTGTCGATACCGGATGGGCCGGACGGGGGGGACAATGCTCTTACAGTGTCTGTTGAGGATGTTGCGGATGCCATCGGATCTTTTTATAATAGTTCCGCTTCCGGTTTGGATGGGTTGCGGCCGCAGCACTTAAAGGAGTTGATCTCGCCGTCAGCCGGCGACAATGGGTTTCGTCTCCTGGAGTCGATCACATGCCTTTGTAATTTTATGTTGCGGGGCGCGGTGAACCCGGAGGTGTGCCCGTATATTTATGGGGCTTCGCTCTTTGCACTCGCTAAGAAGGATGGTGGGATCCGACCTATAGCTGTGGGAAACACTTTTAGACGTTTAGTAGCCAAACTCGGTTGTCGTGCAGTGAAGGACCGGATGGCTGCTCTCCTCCGGCCCCATCAATTGGGCTTCGGGACAGCACTGGGGTGTGAGGCGGCTATTCACGCCACTCGGGCCTTTGCGATGAACGTGGGTAACTCCGGAAAGGTCATTGTTAAGTTAGATGTTTGCAATGCCTTTAACAGCGTTGAGAGGGATACCGTTCTCGCACAGGTGAAAGACCTGATCCCGTCGGTGTACCCGTTTGTGTACCAGTGCTATGCAAAGGCGTCCAAACTTTTTTTCGACGACTCTTCCATCGAATCGCAGGTTGGTGCCCAGCAGGGTGACCCGTTGGGACCTCTTATTTTTAGCCTAGCGATTCATAAGGCTGTTGAATCCCTGAAGTCGCCTTTAAACATTTGGTATTTGGACGATGGTACTATCGGCGGCCCGCAAGATGTAGTCGCGCGGGACATTCATCGCCTGTTTCCGGCTCTTGGGGAGATGGGTCTCAAGGTTAATACCGCAAAATGCGAGATTTTCCCGTGCGGGCCCGAGGCGATGGCTGGTTTGGCAACTTTTAAAGACCTGATTCCTGGCCTAAGGGTCGTCACTAAAGACAATTTTATGCTTTTAGGAGCGCCAATCTTCCCCGACGCGGTTTCCGCCGCGCTCCGAGAAAAAAAAGAATTGCTGCTCAGGGGACACGCGGAGCTAAAGCACCTGTCAGCTCACGTTGCCCTGGTTCTTCTCAGGGGTAGCCTCTCTCTTCCAAAGCTCACCTACTTAATAAGAACCAGTCCTACTTGGTTATTTCCTCAAGAGGTTGCCGACATAGACGAAGTTCTCAGGTGCTCTCTGGAAGATATTATTAACATTAGCCTGGGGGAACGGGAGTGGAGGCAGGCTGGTCTTCCGGTTCGTCATGGAGGTTTAGGGGTGAGGCGAGTGCAGGATATCGGGGTGTCTGCTTTCTTGGCTTCGGCAAACGGCTCACTGGAACTTGTCACTAATATTATCTTTTTCGAGGGTGACAGTTTCAGGATCCCGTTTGCGGACGAAGCCCAATCAGCATGGAATGCGCTTTGCCCTAATACCACGTCCCCCGAAAAGCCTCAGTATCAGAGGAACTGGGACGACCTTTGGGCCAAATCAGCTGTTGCGGACCTTATGGAGTTGTCGTCAGGGGCGGACTTGGCCAGATTGCGTGCGGCCCTCTGTCCCGAGTCCGGAGCTTGGCTTCACGCCCTGCCTTCGCCGCACGTGGGCACGCTCTTGGACGATAACACCCTGAGGATAGGAGTTGCCCTTCGGCTGGGGTGTAGAATGTGTGAGCCACATACATGCCGCTGTGGTAAGCCGGTTGGCTCTGATGGGCGGCACGGCCTCGCTTGCCTAAAGTGCGCGGGAAGACACCCCCGGCATCATGCGCTGAATGATGTCATCCGCCGTGCACTGGCGTCGATCGACGTGCCGTGCAAGTTGGAACCGCCGGGTCTAAGCCGTACAGACGGTAAGAGGCCTGATGGGCTCACGCTCATACCCTGGGAGAGGGGGCGCGCTTTATTGTGGGACGCCACCTGTGCTTGCACGTTTGCAGCAACGCACCTGCCCCGTACTACTCGAACCGCAGGGGCAGCTGCCGAGTGGGCTGCTAGCCAAAAGCTGGCGAAATACGGGGACTTAACGCGGACCCACGATTTTGTCCCTTTTGCCGTCGAGACTTCGGGTGTGTGGTGCTCGGCGGCCAAGGATTTTATTCGTGTTTTGGGGAGGCGCTTGAGGGACCGCGGTAGTGACCCCCGCGCCAGCTCGTTCCTGGTTCAACAGGTTTCCTTGGCGATAGTGCGCGGTAACGCGGCCAGTATAATGGGCACCTTTGAACCGGGTACGAGAGGGGGCGGTATTTTAGACTGACTCACTAGTCATAGTTTGTGTTATAATTTTAAATGTTTTAATTATTCGTAATTTTAAGCGACAAATTGTATAAATTAATATAACGACTGCACGAAGTAAAAAAAAATCCTCAGAAATTTTGAACTTTTAGTAAAAGATTTACTTACAGTTTCAATGATTTTTATATATGTGACAAGTCCAAGCAAGTAAGTATTCTATAGTCTCTGCTTACCCCGGTGGGAAATAGGCGTGAGTTTATGTAGTATAGTTTTTTTATATAAGACAACAGGCCTGAGGGTCGATTTCCGAGGTAAACCCAGCTCACCCGCTGGTGGGGGGCGGAGTTGCCTATGGTGTAACGTACCGAGAATCCCCGCCCGCAGAAGCTGCACAGTTTATCCTTACGCGGCACGAGCCCCTCGTGACTGTACTTCTGGTGATCACGTAACCGCGTCCTGTTTAGGAAGAACTGAAAAAATATAAAAAGATAAAGATAATTTATTTGCTTAAACATGAGTAATATAAATACAGATAACAGTGTTCACATTAAACGACACACACACTAATACATGCATACACACACACACACACACACACACACACACACTAAACATACACACACACACACACACTAAACATACACACACACACTAAACATACACATACACACACTAAACATACACACACACACACACTAAACATACACACACACTAATTGAGCACTCGATCGATACATTAATTAGGAACCTGGACTATTGGAATGGCGGAATTATGTGTTTCAAATTATTTTACCTTATCACAGTCCGCGCAGTAGTACCTCGCGTTTTTCTGGTCGCTATGCACCATGGAATAATGATTCACCATGCTGTATTTGCTCGCATACGCGTTAGGGCACTTCGGACACACAAATTTTCTCTTGACACTGTAACAAGACATACATAAACTCATACCCGTAATCCTTAAAGGGGTGGGCAGCGCCGCAACTAATCGTTGTAAGAGGAAAAAGCGAAAATAGTTAGGAGGGAATAAGTAAGGCCGAGTTTCCGCGGAGATGAGCGGAGATGTGCGGATCTGACCAATCACAGCGTTCGAGAGAGCGAAAAACGAAGACGCTCTGTCACTCTCTCCCTCACGGTGATTGGTCGATTCGTGCACATCTCCGCTCCTCTCCGCCCAGCTCCGCGTCAATGGAAACGCAGCCTTAAATTTGTGACAATGGAGAGTCCATTACATGAGAAAAAAAAAAAATTTTATGAGTAATGTGTGCCATTTACAAGTGAAGTGTGCCATTTTGTGATTGAAGAGTTGGGACGGCCGTCCCAAGCCAAGGAGAAAGCTCAAAATAAAAGGTAGGAACGCAATAAAAAAGACGTAAAAAAATACTCTTCAATCACAAAATGGCACACTTCACTTGTAAATGGCACACAATACTCAAAATTTATTTTTTCTCATGAAATGGACTCTCCATTGTCACAAGCTTAAGGCTGCGTTTCTATTGACGCGGAGCTGGGCAGAATAGTTGAACACGATGCCGCTTAAACACGAATGGGTTTGTATGTGACGAGTGACATTATAAAAATATTTTCATATGGGAGGTGCCACTTTTAAGAGTGAAGTGTGTCATTTTAAGAATTAAGTGTGCCATTTTAAAAGTGAAGTGTGCCATTTTATGAGCGAAACGTGCCCTTTTTAGCCATAAATGTGTCATTTTAAGAGTGAGGTGTGCCAATTCAGCAGTGAGTGTGCCATTTTAAAAGTGAAGTGTGCCATTTTAAGAGTCAAGTGTGCCATTTTACGAGCAAAACATACCATTTTTAGCCATAAATGTGTTATTTTAAGAGTGAGGTGTGCCAATTCAGGGTGAAGTGTGCCATTTTAAGAGTCATGTGTGCCATTTTATGAGCGAGGCGTGCCCTTTTTAGCCATAAATGTGTCATTTTAAGAGTGAGGTGTGCCAATTCAGGAGTGAAGTGTACCATTTTAAGAGTGAAGTGTGCCATTTTAAATGTGAAGTGTGCCGTTTTATGAATGTGTAGTTGTGCCAATTCAAGAGTGAAGTGTGCCATTTAAGAGCGAGACGTTAGAAATAGCCTTAATGTGCCATTTTTTAAGATGTCATGAAAAGAATGAACAGTGCCACTTTCAGATTAAAAAGTATGAGTACTATTTCCGTACCTCGTGGTCTGAGCCCTTTCCTTGGCGTGCGCGACGCTGGTATAGAGGTGCCGCTTAAAGATAGCTACATTTTCAAACTGGATGTTACACGCAACACAGAATGAAGCCTCTGTTGGGTTGCTCTCGTGTTTTAATTGGTTATGGTTTAGCAAGTTGGTGTAAGAGGCAAAGGTTTTATCGCATATCTTGCATTGCATTTCCGTGTGGTGCCTGTAAATAAAAAAAAAGATTAGCTGTTAAATTACGTTTTACGATGTCAATTACACCCCTGTGGCGTATGACAAGGCTGAATGATGTTGTATCCAGTGCCAAATAAATTCGACTCACGCTTGGCCATATGTCACACCGCTCGCCCCCCACCTCACCTCTCTCTCTTGGGTGAAAGGCTTGGCTTTTTGGCGGGAGACGGGAACGGGACAGTTGCTTTCTTCATTGAATAATCTAAATAATTAATACGAAGTGGTGTTTTGTGGTTAATGATCGCATTAAGTTAGTCGGAAGACATTCGCGAGTGTTATTATATCGGAGTATTCAATGAACAAAGTGTATCTGCCTATTTTCGCTTCGTGCCAGGAAGCCGCTTCATAACTCAAAAGTTTATGCGGACTTTTGAGTTAATTCGTTTTGGGGTTCGGAGTAGGAGTCTACTCCGAGGGTGGGGGCTTAGGTTTCGTCATCATCACCTTTCATCATTTCATTAATCATCAAGAAAAAAAATACGTCAGACATGGCTGTATGGGCATAGTTCCCTTTGCCTTACCCTTCGGGGAAAACCAAAACAAAAAAAAAAGGGTGAAAGGCTTGCTAGGCGACAGGTGCACTTTTAACTCGCTCTGAGATTTTTATATAATTTATTGTGATTGTGTGTTTATTTATAAAAGGAGGCCCATCTCCTCCTCACCCCTTATAGATAGATAGATAGATAGAATCTTACGGTAAACGGTAATATAATAACCTTAAGTATTTACGTATACATCTTTGCGATAATATTTGTCTATACTAATTCTATTAAAATAATTTGGTATATATTATATTGTATATTTTTGAATTGAATTTGAATATATACACCATTAACACATGTTTATGGGATACGATGTCCGTGCGTCACCCAACAGGGTCCACATAATATCAGCGTCGTGGTTCACGCCGCGACTTGTGCTGAGTGAGGCCCTTTTATCTCAGGACGTCCACCACCCACCTTAAGGTCATTTCGACAAACATCCGTCTTGCGTTTTTTGTAATTGTTTTAGTGAAATTTGATATGATGTTGTTGTCTTTTTTTGTGTGTGGCGTCCTTTTATAATAAACTTTTTCTATTCTATTCTATTCTAATGGATTACCTCATAATATGCTTTTCTATAACCCGTTTGGTGACGCATTTCTTGTTACAGTAATCGCATATAAACTTGCAATGCACCTCTCTGTAGTGATTGTAGAATTCTCTCACATTTCTGAAAAGTTTTAAAAATATATTGACGTTACAAAAAAAAAAATAAGAGTGAAAGGGCAAAGTCAGTTATTACATACATACATAAACTCATGCCTTCCCACCGGGGTAAGCAGAGACTATGGAATTCCATTCAAAACAAAAAACAAAAAAATCCAAGAAAACCAGTTACTTTAGAAACAAAATCGCTATTATTTTTAACAGAAATTAGCTATTTTAACAGTGAAATCTGCTGTTTTAAGGAGTGGAATCCACTATTTTAAGAGTTGAACTTACCTTTTGCCCTGGCCTTTTTTGGTGAACTGCGGCACCAATCATCATCATCACCAGCCCATTATCGTCCCCACTGCTGGGTCACGGGCCTTCCCTATGGATGGTTAGGGAGATCGGGCCTTAAACCACCACGCGGGCTCAGTGCGGATTGGTGGTTATTAACGACTGCTAATGCAGCCGGGACCAACGGCTTAGCGTGCCTTCCGAAGCACGGAGGAGCTCGAAGATGAAAACTTTTTTTTTGTGGTCAGCCATCCTATGACCGGCCTTTGCGAAAGTTGCTTAACTTCAACAATCGCAGACCGAGCGCGTTTACCGCTGCGCCACCGAGCTCCTCAAACTGCGAAACTGAACTGCGGACATTTATGTTTTCCAACTAAATATTAATTTAATGTGCGTATATTTTAATGTGAACCGACGATCTGGCGAAGGTCGCGGGAAGCCGCTGATGCGGGCAGCGCAGGACCGATCGTCGTGGAGATCCTTGGGGGGAGGCCTATGCCCAGCAGTGGGCGTCGTACGGCTGATGATGATGATATTTTAATGTTGTAAATGTATATGTGTGTCGTAGCTTTTACGTAAATAAACTTTCTTATTATTATTTTTTTTAAACTAAACCTGCCATTGAGGAGCTCGGTGGCGCAGCGGTAAACGCGCTCGGTCTGCGATTGTTAAAGTTAAGCAACTTTCGCAAAGGCCGGCCATAGGATGGGTGACCACAAAAAAAAGTTTTCATCTCGAGCTCCTCTGTGCTTCGGAAGGCACGTTAAGCCGTTGGTCCCGGCTGCATTAGCAGTCGTTAATAACCATCAATCCGCACTGGGCCCGCGTGATGGTTTAAGGCCCGATCTCCCTATCCATCCATAGGGAAGGCCCGTGCCCCAGCAGTGGGGACGTTAATGGGCTGATGATGATGTTAAAGTTAAACCTGCCATATAGTGTGTTAAGCAAGCAAGCACCTACTCATATCTGGTGGAGCAGTAGGCACACTGCTCGGTCCTCTTGTGCTTGCCAATGTGGCACCTCATGTGCTGTTTGCCGCAACACTGGTATCCACACGCGGTGCACTCCAGAATTATGCTGTGAGCAGCTATATGCCTCCCCAGCTTGAATTTGGTCGAGAGTACCCGTTCACAGATGTTGCAAGGGTAGCGGTTTTTTTTCTTATTCTGAAAAAATGTTCAAATTCAAATTCATTTATTTCTAAAGTTTACAAAAACATTGTCTACAGGTAGAGTCCCAAGGCGACAATGCTTAAATATTCAACAGATTAACATTATAATAAAAATATGATTATGTCATGTTTTAATTATACAATGGTGCTAATTCCTGTATATACCATCTAATTTTATTTTAAGTTATATCTGTCATTTTCTTATCCGCCGAAAAGGAAAGGGACGGGTAATTCACAGCTCTTAATTTTATGGAAGAATGAGTAAATGAATGAATAACCCGGGCGAATCAAAAGGGACGTCGGTGGTATGCAATCCGTTTGACGTGCTTCCTACTTAACTGTGTCGGGTTTTTGACGGATGTAAAATTTTTAGACGGTTGGTTTAGATTTGTGCTTAAAATTGACGTGAATGTCAACAATGTTTAAAATTCTAATAAAAATCCTAAAGTATATAAATTCTAACAAAATAATTCTGATCATCGTATTATTATAAATAGTCATAACAAGGATATAAAATAAATTAAAAATCTTATAATGCAGTCAAGTGAACCAACATGGCCGCAGCGAACTCCGCCAGAGTGCAATGAAATACATCAATGTTATTTTTGCTAATGTCATTGATTAGGCGAACAGCGACAGGTACCGGAGCACATTTCAATAAATTAGTTCTACTCTGAGGCGTAACTAAGACTTCTTGCCGAGGTTCACGTCGCAGTGTTGAAGAATTTGTCGCAGCATACATCATCGGAGCGTCCAGCGAGCCGACTAGCCTACTACTGCTTGAGCACCAACAACGCGCATCATTTTATAGCGTGTGAAACTACCCTCAATATTGTCATTATTTTACTACCAACTGTACGGTAATAATATTGGATGTAGCACTGTTGCTCCACTAATGCACTACTTCAATGACACGCACTGGTTACTGATAATTATTAATTTATTATTAATTAAATGGAGGAGTACAATCGTTGTAATAGAAAGAAAGAAAGAAACATTATTACTTCCGGACACCACAGACACAGACAGACAGGTACATTACATTTAACACAGGACAGAAACCACACGGAAATCAATAAGTACATAGACAAAAAAAAAAATACCAAAACAAAAAGAAAAATAAACCAAAATCATAAAAACAATAATAATAAAACTAAGTATTCTAAATGCAACGCACTGACGGCCCCGATCATCTGCGGTGGAGACCGGAATAAAAGGACCTCGCTGAGCATAAGTCGCAGCGTAAGCCGCGACGCTGGTATTCTGCGGGCCCTGCCGAGTGAGGCCACGGACATCGCGGTATATATGTACATAGATACATACTACTTAAACTTACTTACATATAATTATTTAGTATTACAAAATTATAACAATTACAATAAATACACATTAATAGGATTTACCATAAACATAAAAATATCATAAAATAATAGTAGTTATTAGCATAATAGTTGTTAGCAGAGAGAGAAAATTATTGCCATATTAAAATATAACAAAAAAAGTAATATTGTTGGGTTGCGAACACCCACCACCGTTAACATTTTATGTACGAAAATTGTATAAACATGACAAAGGTTCTAATAAACTATTCATTCCTCTCTTCACCATCGATCGTTTCACTTGCACTACCAAGCTGCCACCAGCAACGCTCCTTACAAGTTTATCATAATCATCATACATATAATGGGCGAAGCGCGTATTCTCCGGTAAAAGCCCGTATTGGCCGGTTAAAACCCGTTTTGTCCTGTTAAAGCCCGTACTCGCTAGTGAAAGCACGTTTTGCCCGGTTAAAGTGCGTTTTGCCCAGATAAAGCGAGTTTTGCACGGTTAAACCGTGTTTTGCCCGGTCAAAGCGCGTTTTGCCCGGTTAAACCGCGTTTTGCCCGAATAAAGCGAGTTTTGCATGGTTAAACCGCGTTTTGCTCGGTTAAAGCGCGTTTTGCACGGTTAAAGCGCGTTTTGTACGGTTAAAGCGAGTTTTCTCCGCTTAAAGCCCGTACTTACTAGTCAAAGAGCGTATTGTACAGTTAAGTCTGATTCACTATACTAAAATCAAATGCTCGCTGCCTGCGGTGCCATAAATCATCGGTGCGCTAGGGATGCACGTGTGGTGTGCAATCTTTCCTTTTTATATTATTACTATCGACTGCATTAGCAGTCGTTAATAACCACCAATCCGCACTGGGCCCCGCGTGATGGTTTAAGGCCCGATCTCCCTATCCATCCATAGGGAAGGTCCGTGCCCCAGCAGTGGGGACGTTAATGGCCTGATGATGATGATACTATCGACACAACAGTAGTACGTCACTATGGTTGCCCGTAAGCCTCGTAAGTGCAACAGAGAGCGCATCAATCGGCGTCCTGCTTCCACGTATTATTACACCGCGGGCAACGAGCGTTTGGTTTTAGTATAGTGAACCAGACTTTAACTGTACAATACGTTCTCTAACTAGTAAGTACGGCTTTAACCGGGTAAAACGCGCTTTAACCGGGCAAAACGCGCTTTAACCGAACAAGACGCGCTTTGACCGGACAAAACGCGCTTTCACTAGTGAGTACGGGCTTTAACCGGACAAAGTCCCGTTTTGTCCAGCGGGCTTAGCACCGTCAGCGTGCGACTCTTTCTCGCCTCGACATACGTCACCCGTCACTCTCTCACTGTACTGCAAAGAAACAGACAGATGATCTCTGTCGCGGCGAGAAAGAGTCGCGTGCTCACGGTGCTAGGCCCACACTTATAGCCTGGTTAATTCTGAATGATCTTACCTTCCCATGAAAATGGCTCATATGACGTTGAATAGTGTGATTTTTCGGTATCTGCATTATGCACAATTCACATCTAGATGGCAAACTTTGAAAGTACGTGCTACTTCTCTCTTTGTCCCTCCAATAATCTATCTCAGACGGATTGATTTTCACTTGTTTCACCATTTCTTTCACATCGGGCAGAGGGATAATTGTAAAATGTTTAGACCTGTGTTTTTTTTCTTTTTTGATGCTCTTTAGTTCGTTTAGTAACGTGTTTGATAAGTTCTCCTCTTTGACTTCATCTAACAGTTCGTACTCAAAGTCTTTTATGACATCGGATGTGTTGTCCGGTATGTCCTCGATTTCTTCTTTTATCTCCGGTGGTTGTACGTTATCTACCGTCTCTGGCTCAGTTTCTATTGGTTGCAGGGAGTCGAATGTCAGTGTTTTTGACGTTGACAACTTTGATAGACATTTGGGCGGTTTCTAAAATATGGAAAACATTATGATTGTTTTTTGCCTTCACTGAACAGTGGGCGAACGCCAATGCATTGGCGGCTTATCACTTAATGCGACCTCTTCCAGGCAAACCAGCCCTGTCTAGGTGAACAGGGGGCCAGCTCTAGATGATTATTTATAATAATTAATAATCCTCACAAGCCACCCGGTAGAAAATCCAATTATAGTGTATTATTAAATGATATATGCTCACCTCATCAGCACCAGGTATATAGGAATATAGTATGTTCTGTGACTGATCAGCTTTTTCAGTAAATTGTTTGACACGTTTCAGTAGACTTTTGCACTCCCAGCAGACAAGCACATCTAAATATGTCCCCTGGAAAAAAGCCAAATAATATTTATATGTTCGTGTTATATTACCTGTATGTTTGTTTTTTATTTTTTATATAGTGTACCAAAGGTATGGTTATAGTGTACCAAAGGTATGGTTATAGTGTATCAAAGGTATGGTTATAGTGTACCAAAGGTATGGTTATAGTGTATCAAAGGTATGGTTATAGTGTACCAAAGGTGTGGTTATAGTGTAACAAAGGTATGGTTATAGTGTACCAAAGGTATGGTGATAGTGTACCAAAGGTATGGTGATAGTGTATCAAAGGTATGGTTATAGTGTACCAAAGGTATGGTGATAGTGTACCAAAGGTATGGTGATAGTGTATCAAAGGTATGGTTGTAGTGTATCAAAGGGGTAAATTCTGAGTGCTCCAAAAGATTTCATTATTATTTTTTTCCATCTACTTAACCAAAACTTCAAGTGAAATAGCACTACATTGATCACGGCAGTTTGTCGGTTTTTACAACATAGAGAAGATAATAAGCTGCAGAGATCCAGCTGTTTTTTTTTTATATTATTTATAATTCACATCACACATATATTTTTTTCTTATTTTATTTATAATTAAAATACTTGATTATTGAAATGTAAATCATAGGAACGAATCTTCTTGTATCGTGTGAGTTGTGAGGTGGAATACCAACCTCATCAACCCTGGTGTCAGGGTTATTATTGAGCCGCCAAAGGCCCCTGACGTGACTCAAAGTAACGACTACGTACTTACATCAGTAGTAGTAACCGGGACCAACGGGTTAACGTACCTTCCGAAGCTCGGATCATCTTACTTCTGGACAATCAGGCGATCAGCCTGCAATGTCCTAACTAACCACCAGCACCGGGATTCGAACCCGTGGCCTCCGGATCGTGAGCAGAACTATTGGTATTTGCAAATATACAAGCCTACTCAATATTGTTAAAAACAAACATTGTCATTCAATCGTAAATTCACTTGTTCAATACTCGTTCATAACTCAATCATTCATTCCATCAGTCACACTGTATTTTTCTTTCACTTTAAAATAATTCGTTAAACGAGCAAGTTGTTTTCTTTACCTGCGCCCACCTTTGCAATAAGAACACTGGACCACGGCGGCCGTTATAGGAAAAAATAGAAACCATAGATAGAAACTTACCGAATCCCAACTGTTACATATGTTCCGATAAACTCCAGTAAACGCACCTAAAGGTTCAAGAATCCTATCAGACGCTAAGCAAGCATAACAGAGCGTGTTGATTTTCTTGAATTCAGTCTTAATTCCAACAGAACATTGCATTTTTCAAAGATAATACAAATCTGTTCTTGAAAAATTTAAAGCGGATATATTTTATGGCAACAGATTTTCTTGTACGACGATAGATCACTACCGCAAGTATAGTATAGGGGCAAATATAATTGTATAAAGTAGTGAAGAGCTTTTTAAAGTAAGAAAAGTATAAAATTGAGGAAAAAAAACAATATTTTTGTTGTCAACGTTGACTTGACAACCAGCCATTATTTTTATTTTTTAAATATTTTGACAGATTACTGAAAAAGCTGAAAAACGTTAGAGTGCCTTATCCTGTACAGCCTACTCTAAAGATACAGGAGCAAACACTTTATGCTGTAACATTATTATATACATTAGAATGTCTGTAATAATACATCAATGTGTTTAACACAAATAATACATAAATAAAAAAATAAGTGAAGAGAGAGAAATAAATAAAACCCCATGTTACAAGCTATTTTAATTAAATTCCTGAACGTAATTAAAATGATGAACGTAAAAAGTTTTTTAGATTTCTAAACGATTATGACAGTTCGCATTAACAGCTGATCGTGTTGATTGTAAATAAACTTAGTTATTTCAAGATTTATGAATAAAAAGTGCTTAAAAAATAATGGAAACTATTTTAAATTTGTGCAGAATTTGTTTGAAATCAGATACCAATGTAAAGTTGGTAAATTCTTCAACGATAAACCGGTTTTTGAGAGACTTTTTAGAAGTGAAGGTAAGCTAAGTTTAGAAGTGTTTTAAAATATTTTTTACCTGTATTCTGCTATGGATTTTGCGATTAGTGCCTCTTAATACATGTAATAAAACAACTGAATGCAATCTGAAAGTATTTTATTGCTTTTAAGTTCTGATATAACATTGGAAAGCGTACTACCTACTTCAGCCCCCTCGGCATAGTAACCATGTCGCGCACGGCGCGAATTATATCGACGACTTTGACCAGGATGCTATCTACGCAGATAATGCTGTTTGTTGGCCAGGGTTATTGATTTGCACAACGGATTGACAATAAATTAATTTTAATATTGTATATAAGTATGTAATGTTGCACGCCCAATTGACTATGAATAAAATGTTAATATTGTAATATTTAAGTACATACCTATTTAATGTTGCGCGCCCGATTGGGTTAAATTCTACCTATGAATTATATTTTTTCTTTTTTACAATGTACCTATGACATCTTTTTTGTACTTGTATAATTGCAATAAATCTCTTTTGATTTTGATTTTTTTGATAAACATTGTACGACTTATTGGGTACTTGACTGGGTCAAAGATAAATTATAAAATGCTAATCTACAAATAGAAGCCAGTCAAGCCAGTGAATGCTTTTACAGTGTCAAAGAATATTTAGATTGTAAATTTTGATGTTTAATTTAGATTTAGATTTTTTTATTTTGGTGTTTTGTTATTTTAGTTTTAATATTTTATGAATATGGGTAGCTTAAGATATTTTATTAATTGTTATTTTATTATATAGGCAGTAGTTAACGTAATGTAACTTGTACCGTCCGCTCTTTCATTGTGTATGCTTGAAAAAGTAGAATTTGGCGATACTTACTATTTTTATGCACTGTAATTGCAATGTAACTAACCTGAATTGATGCAATAAACGTTTATTATTATTAGTCTTAGATGATCATAAATCAATCTCATTTTATTTTTCGACTTATTTTAGAATTTTATTCATAAATTAAGTAACAATGAGTACAATATTTAATTACTTTTAGTGATAACATCTCAGTACAGTATTTCCATACAAACTCCATAGAAAATTTTCGTTTTGATATTTCATAAAAAGTATCTCATTTGAGTAGGGGCCTGTTTAATAAAACTTACAATTGTAAATTACAATGACAATTTGATGTACATTGCGGAGTGTGTGATCACGAATATTTTGCAGTTTCATATTAGCTACGCAATGAACATCAAATTGTCGTTGTAATTTACAATTGTAAGTTTTATTAAACAGGCCCTAGGTTGTTAAGTAGCCAATGAGGGACTTTCCAACCAGCGTTCCCCAAAAACACGATAGATGGCGTTGTTAAGTTTTTTCTTCGTTTAAACTTCTAAATTCACGGATAACAGACATATGCATCTTTTATCTTTGTTTTCGGGTATAAATATTGACCTTTTTTATTACACCAAGGCACAATTACAACTTCCACCCATTATTATTCACATCAAAATAAAGAGAAGCAATATAGGTAGCAACATCATTCTCATAATGTGATGCATCATCATCATCATCAGCCGTATGACGCCCACTGCTGGGCATATGCCTCCCCCAAGGATCTCCACGACGATCGGACCTGCGCTGCCCGCATCCAGCGGCTTCCCGCGACCTTCACCAGATCGTCGGTCCACCTTGTAGCGGGCCTACCCACTGTACGTCGTCCGACACGTGGTCGCCACACCAGAACCTTTCCGCCCCATCGGCCATCGGTTCTCCTCGCTATGTGATGCAAATATCAAGCAACAATTAGTTTTAATATGCTTCTGCAATTATATTACATTTTTGAATAATGAACCCCAGAAATGAGGAAATAGGTAATTATCACGTTAAAAGTGATCAACGCCATCTATCGTGTGTTTGGGGAACGCCGATTGGAAAGTCCCTTATTCGCGCGAATCGCGCGTGGTTGCCGTGCCGCGGGGTTGGAAATATGAAAGTATTTTTTTTATGATTTACACTTTTTCAGAATGAAATCTCGGATATAAGACTCTGTGTATGGTGTGACGTTGGTATAAACAAGGCAAGTCACTTAATAAAAACCGCTGAAGAATCAAAAACTATTTTGGAAAATTATAAAAAAAAATCTTATAAAAACCAAAACAAATTTAGAAGTACTGGTATATTTAATTTAAAATACACGCACAATAAGCACATAGACATACCTCCAGTAAAAAATGATGAAACATTTCATGAAGAAAGTATAACAATAATCAATAAAGAAGAAAATTTCGTTTCTGAAGAATCTCTGAAGAATGGTGTGGAAGGAATAAAGAATGAAGCTGATGTTTTTGATGACGAAGATATTACAATATCATGCCTCGAAGATGATATTTCTGAAGAAAATAATCGTGAAGAAAAGGCCACTAAAGTTCATGAAGAAAAAAATATTTCTGAAGAAAGAAGTAAGAATAAAAAACAAATAGATTATAAAGAAATGAACTTTGATGTTAAATATCTTAACCATGAAGAACAATTGAATGAAATAGAAATGAAGAAACAAACAGAAAGGTTTATGAATATGAAGTTTAAATGTGAAAAATGTGGAATTGGGTATATGTTTGAAGATGTTTTCAATGAACATATGAACAGGCATAGTCAGGTAGATATTGTAGTCTTTCTTCCAATACTCCTAACTTTTTTTTGCAATCCAAACACGGGTATCTTCTTCTTCTATTGTGCGGTGGATTACCAACCTCAGCAACCCTGGTGTCAGGATTACTATTGAGCCGCAAAAGCCCCTGACATGACTCATGTTCACACACACACGCACTCAAACGCACACAGAATCTTTACATTTACTTTACATACTTCTTTTGTGTACCACTCAATTTATATATTTTATGTTTTGTTTTGGCTTCACTTTTCTATAGTTCTAAGGTTATAAATTAGGAGTTCCGTAAGATTTTGGGAGCCTGGTGATCTGTCACACAGGGTCACACCTAGTATTGACACCAGTCTCTCACAAAGGCACTATAGTGTGTATCATTACCTTAGTTAAGTTTACATAATTTGTGTTACCTTTGTGAAGGGAAAATAAAGATTTTTTTTTATTTTTTTTTTTTTTATGTAACGAGTACTCACCGTAACCGGGACCAACGGCTTAACGTGCCTTCCGATCATCGTATTTTAGTGAAAACTGCACTTAATTTTTCAGGTAACACCTCACAGGTGTCAAATCTGCGCTCTCTACTTCAAATCCAAGGAGGTGCTCTCCCAACACCGACTAGCTCATCGCCGCTGGTTCGTCTGCCTGCTCTGTGGCGCCAAGTTTACAAGATGGCGGCTCTGTGTACTACACAGAAACAACTGTGACTATGTACAGCATATATCCATTAATTTGTTAGTATTATTTGCTTCCAAAACACTTCCGATACAATTAACAGCCTCCGTGGTCTAGTGGTTAGAGCGTTAGGCTCACGATCTGGAGGTCCGGGTTCGATTTCCGATGGGGACATTGTCGAAATCACTTTGTGAGACTGTCCTTTGTTTAGTAAGGACTTTTCAGGCTTGATTCACCTGATTGTCCGATGAAGTAAGATGCTTCCGTGCTTCGGAGGGCGCGTTAAGCCGTTGGTCCCGGCTATTAGCCGTAAAAAAAAAAACACCTCCACCAACCCGCATTGGAGCAGCGTGGTGGAGTATGCTCTATACCCCCTCCGGTTGATTGAGGGGAGGCCTGTGCCCAGCAGTGGGACGTATATAGGCTGTTTATATTATGTTATGTTATATGAGTTTATGTATGTTGTCTTTTCAGTAGCGACATGTCTCGTATTCTTCATAAAGGACTTCACAAGGAGAAAAAGTATGCGTGTAACAATTGTGATAGACGGTTTGCGACTAAACATCGGCTTACTGTACATATTCGGTAAGTAGGTTCACTAATTAAGTAGTTCAATAAATGTTTTTATTTATTTATCTAGACCGTAGTTATTCGAACTGAATCGTACCATTTTATTGAGTAAGAATGCCATTATATGAATGATACGTGCCAATTTATGAATGAAGTGTGCCATTTTAAGAATGAAGTGTACCATTGTTGATTAAGCGTGTGATTATATGAATGAAGCGTGCCATTTTATTGATTAAGAGCGTGATTGTGTGAATTAAGTGCGCCATTTTGGGAGTGAAGTGTGCCATTTTTTTAATGTTGCATACCATTTTATGAATGAAGTGTGCCATTTTATGAATGAAGCGTGCCATTTTATTGTTTAAGAGCGTGATTGTGTGAATTAAGTGCGCCATTTTGGGAGTGAAGTGTGCCATTTTTTAAATGTTGCATACCATTTTATGAATGAAGTGTGCCATTTTATGAATGAAGCGTGCCATTTTATTGTTTAAGAGCGTGATTGTGTGAATTAAGTGCGCCATTTTGGGAGTGAAGTGTGCCATTTTTTTAATGTTGCATACCATTTTATGAATGAAGCGTATGAAGTGTGCCATTTTCGGAATAAAGTACGCCATTGTTTTTTTTCAGTACTCACTCCTCTCTACGCATGTATGTTTGCACTATCTGCGCACGAGCATTCTCAACACAGTATAACCTGCGAGCGCATACGCGCACTCATTCTCATAATATACCGACGTATTACTGCGTTGAATGTGACAAGAGGTACAAGTCGCAAAAGGGGTTGGACAGACATTACAGAGAGAGTAGGAGGCATTTGACAGATGAGGAGTTAAGGTGAGCCAATTGTACTTACATACATCATCATCATCAGCCCATTAACGTCCCCACTGCTGGGGCACGGACCTTCCCTATAGATGGATGGGGAGATCGGGCCTTAAACCACCACGCGGGCCCAGTGCGGATTGGTGGTTAGTAACGACTGCTAATGCAGCTGGGACCAACGGCTTAACGTGCCTTCCGAAGCACGGAGGAGTTCGAGATGAAAACTTTTTTTTTGTGGTCACCCATCCTATGACCGGCCTTTGCGAAAGTTGCTTAACTTCAACAATCGCAGACCGAGTGCGTTTACCGCTGCGCCACCGAGCTCCTCAACATACATACATAAACAGCCTATATACATCCCACTGTTGGGCACAGGCCTCCCCTCAATCAACCGGAGGGGATATGGAGCATACTCCACCACGCTGCTCCTCTTCGGGTTGGTGAAGGTGTTTTTACGGCTAATAGCCGGGACCAACAGCTTAACATGCCCTCTGAATCGCGACCATGTCCCCATCGGGAATCGAACCCGGACATCTTGATCGTGAGCCTGACGCTCTAACCACTAGACCACGGAGGCTGTGTACTTACTTAACAAGTAAATAAATATAGTTTTATACTGAAATAACGGTGGCCGCTGGGGCGGAACCGGGTGAGAGCCTTCAGCGCTCCCCATTTGTCCGGCCAAGTAGTTAATGCCATCTGCGGCAAATGTACAATAAGTCACGTCAAAAAAAAAGATGGGGCGGAAAGGTAAAAAAAAAAATGGCGACCACGTGTCGGACGACGCTCAGTGGGTAGGCCCGCTACAAGGTGGACCGACGATCTGGTGAAGGTCGCGCGAAGCCGCTGGATGCGGGCAGCGCAGGGCCGATCGTCGTGGAGATCCTTGGGGGAGGTCTATGCCTAGCAGTGGGCGTCGTGCGGCTGATGATGATGATGACTGAAATAAAACATACATGACATAAGCTCGTGACTGTACCCCAAAGGGGTAGTCAGAGGTACATAGAGATGGCAGAGGTTAGCCGTTGGTCCCGGTTACTACTTACTCATGTAAGTACGTAGTCCTTACTTACTTTGACATTTAATGACAGTTAATTTTATATGCGCAAATGTCAAATTGCAATATTGCTTTGTTAGGTGAATAGGCTAGTTTCCAACTAGTCAAATCAGTTACTTTTTACTAAACGTCAAAACACGAAATTACTATGGAATTTGTATGAAAAAGCACTCTGTGACGTCATAGAAAAACGTGACAAAATGTCGGACTTATTATTACGTTTTTCTTGATTAAAATTCATAAATAAGTTTAATAGAAAAAAGAAAATGTTTTTCGTTAGTTTTAGATGTGTCTTTATTTAGTAATCAGAATTTCATAATTTATCTTGAACCTAGTACACGACCCAATTGCTTCGATGTGGCCATTTTAATCCCCCAGGTAGAGCATTAAATATTTTTGTTTTTCTTTTTTTTATTGTTGAAATATTTTACATAATGATACAATTGAATCGCATTGTTAAACCTTGCAGGTTTGTCTTAATGCAATATTCCGCTATTGCTACAGTTTGTGCTTCGGAAGTATACTACTAATTAATTACACTATTGATTATACAGGGTGTCAGTGACATCGTAACGAAAACTTTGGGAGATGATTCAGGCCATGATTCTGAGTTGATATCAAGTGGAATTTTCCGTCGCAAAAGTATGGAATGGAAAATAATTTATAAAAGGTCTAAAATTTTCATGACTTCTCCGACAGGAAATTCCACTTGATATCGTCTCAGAATCATGGTCTGAATCATCCCCTTCAGTATTCGTTACAGTGTCACTAACACCCATACCTACTTGTGTGGCTACTGTATGTACTTGTATGAGGTGTAAGTGACATCGTAACGAATACTGAGAGGGATGATGTCACATTGCGTAACAATTTGTGTTATTAAAGTGATGTATGTTTTTAGATTCACATGTCCAGAATGTTTCAAAAGATTTACAAAAGAGAGTCTACTCAATTCCCACGTAAATACACGTCATTTAACTACGCACAGATGCGACGTTTGTGACAAGGTAGGTAAAATATTGGTGCCGATTCCGGTACATACTGATGTAAGTACGGTCACGAGCATTAATATGCATATTCAAATTCAAATTCAAAAATATCTTTATTCAGTAGGTAACATAGTTACACTTTGAATCGTCAATTTTTACATAACGAAAGTCTCATCCGCCTAAAACTACTGCAGCTTCTCACAACCTGTATAGCCGGGGAAAAGAAGCTGCAAGAAAAACCTGGGCACAGGGCCCTAGACGTTCTTTAAAAAAAAAATAAAAATAAACATAAAATATTGGTATACAATTGAGTAATTTAGCTGCCTAATATCAGTTCTCAGACAGTTAATCCCATGCATTCATATCTTCTAAATAATCACTAACTTTATAATAACCTTTTTTGTAAAGTTTTTGTTTAACTACTGTCTTAAAACAGTTGAAAGGCAAATTCTGAATGTCAATGGGAATCTTATTATAAAAACGTATACATTGCCCCTTAAAAGATTTAGTAATCTTATGTAATCGACTGACTTGTAAAGCAAGTTTATTTTTATTCCTGGTATTAACAATGTGCCGATCGCTATTTTTTGCAAATAATCCTATATGTACACATTTTGGTACCATATCACATTAACTTTTTTGACATGTTGAACTGTAAGTCTCACTAAAAGTCAAATATGTTAGTGCGACAGAATCCTTAAGTGGGTACATTATATTGCTCATGACTGTACGTAGTCGTTACATGAGCCATGTCAGGGACCTTTGGCGGCTCAGTAATAACCCTAACACCAGGGTTGATGAGGTTGGTATTCCACCTGACACGATAAAAAGATTCCATTCTACAATCGATCGACGATCGATCGATTGGTCTGGTAGAAACTATCGATTGACGTCGACTATTCCATTCTACTATCGATCGATGCCGTCGATCGATCAATCGACTGGTCTGGTAACACCTTAAGGGGGCCCTTTTACTAGAAATACATCAATCTATTGTTAGCTATTACGAAATATCTGGATGCAAGCCAAATGGTAAATAATACTTGAAACGTCGCTTTTAGAGAAAACCACGGCGCCTTTTTCACACATTCACGTGATGGTGTGATATGAAACCTCGATTTCTTTCATTTAATATCAATGCGCAGTAATAGCTTCCGTGGCCGTGAGTCGTGGTAGCCCAGTTAGTAGAACGCTTGCCTCTCACTTCGAGGTCGCAGGTTTGAACATTGGCCTAAACCAATGATTGTCGAATTTGTTTTTGAATTTACGTTTGGATCATAAATGATTACCCAGCTTACGACATCGTATCAACAGTGGCTGCAAGTTGTCTTTGATTACTTGTGGCTCTGCCCACCCCATTAGGGATTACGGGCGTGAGTTTATGTATGTATGTATGTATGTATCATAAATGATTATCACGTGCTCATCGGTAAAGGAAAACAGCCTGAGGAAACCCAAATTCTCGAGAAATGCATTTTCGGAAGTATGTGACGTAACCTGCATTGGGCTGGTTTTCCCTTCGCGGGATGGAAGATCAGACATGCAGTCGTCTGCCCAGTAAGCCAGACCTGTCAAATGTTCAGTTTAGGTAAGCGGACCCTATGAAAAACGGGATAATTCGGGGGAGATGATGAGTAATAGCTTCCGTGGGCGTAGGTTGAGCGTTGGGCTCACGATCCGGAGGACCCAGGTTCGAGGTGGAGACATATCAAATCACTTTGGGATATAATTTGGTTAGGACATTGGTTGGCGGAAGGCACTTTAAGCCGTTGGTCCCGGTTACTACTTACTGACGTAAGTTAGTAGTCGTTACATGAGTCATCTCGGGGGCCTTTGGCGGCTTAGTAGTATGTTAGCTCTGCTGGCGGTGAAATGTCTTTTTTTGTTTCAGACATTTTCGAGTAACACCAATTTGAGAAAACACGTTCGTTGCGTGCACGCTAAGGAGAAAACAGAGTGAAACAACCTACGTGGGTTCGATTAAATATTTGTCTGTAATTATACATTGTTTTAAGTTTACGCGGTTATTATCATAATTAAAACACATAATAACGGGTTCTTACTTTAAGAAAGAGGGTAGACAGATATGTCTGCCCGTAGAAAATTATGGATCTACCTACTCCACTCCGATCTCATCAGTCATCCTGTGATCATGGCACTTGCAACAGTGTCGAAATATCGGGAGTCTCATATCCCCATTTAAACGCGGTAAGAACCCGTTATTATGTGTTTTAATTATTGTCTGTAATTGTTTTAATAACGTTTTTTTGTCCAATAAATTGATATTTTTCTTGTATTTTATTGGAAGTTCCAATGACTTATTAATTTATCTTAAGTTCAGTTTTCACTAACACAGTTGGCTCGACCATTATAGACGGCGATACGGCTCACCTATCACGGTCTAACAAAAAGCTCGGTGAGGCGTGGGTATTTAGTTCATCTTGCGATGGATGTACCTCTGCCTACCCCAATTGAGATATAGTCGGGAGCTTCTGTTCGAACACCGGATATCAATATTTCCGTGAACGCAAAAATATCCTAAAATCTTTTGTCATCATCATCATCATCAGCCCATTAACGTCCCCACTGCTGGGGCACGGGCCTTCCCTATGGATGGATAGGGAGATCGGGCCTTAAACCACCACGCGGGCCCAGTGCGGATTGATGGTTATTAACCACTGCTAATGCAGCCGGAACCAACGGCTTAACGTGCCTTCCGAAGCACGGAGGAGCTCGAGATGAAAACTTTTTTTTTGTTGTCACCCATCCTATGACCGGCCTTTGCGAATGTTGCTTAACTACAACAATCGCAGACCGAGCGCGTTTACCGCTGCGCCACCGAGCTCCTCAAAATATTTTGTCAATTTGCAAATATTCAGCTAGAACTATACAGTCTGCTTACCCCGGTGGGAAATGGGCGTGAGTTTGTGTATGTGTGTGTATAAATTTTTCGTGCATTACGTTCAGTCAAGCCCTTCACACACCTCCTAACGGTGTTTTATATAATCCAGCTTCCAAAGCGCTTTATAACGTAGAATAAAGGAATAATACTACATACTTTTGTAACCTTTAGATCTGTCTTTATTTAGTAATCAGAATTTCAGGACCTAGGAAACTATTCACTCAGTGGCTGGCGGCTCTCACGACCTCCGTGGTCCAGTGGTTCAGCGTTGGCCTCACGATCCGGAGGTCCCGGGTTCGATACCCGGTGGGGACATATCACAAAAAATACTTTATGGTCCCTAGTTTGGTTAGGACATTACTGTTTGCATTGCGCACTTACTTTTATATGCGCAAATGTCTAATTGTCATATTGCTTTCTTTGATGAATTGATTTGATGTGGCCATTTTAACCCCCAGCTGAACCCATTCTAATGTACCTACCTACTTAGTTTAGTAGCTTCCAGTCCAGCACGTAGAGAAGGATTTTGATCAAGCGCCATAAAATAAAGATGCGAGTTTACAAAGCGCTACAACGCTGTGTCTTCACAAACTAACGTGAAAAAATAAAACTGAACCGGTTAAGTGACGTCACAGCCGCCGCCATTCTTCCGCGCGTCACTGCATTTAAAATTCGAACCGCGACGAACGCGCCACGCGAGACAGCTTCTCGACCATTGTATTATAAATAACCTAAATTAAAAAATATAATCAGTGCAACTTTTTTGAACAATTGATGTATTTTTTGATATTTTTCCAGTGTAATTTCATTCATAATTCAGAGGGAATTTGTGTTTAAAATAGTTTGAAGTTTTATAGTGAGTGGGAAGTGAACTTTGAAGCAAGCTTGTTTGGTTTGGATTTCCAGACTACACTACCGGCAGGATGGCGGTAAAGTATTTTGTTTACTTTTTTAAATGCCTGTTCGTGGGTGACTGTTTATTCAGACTACTTTCACCGTTGTTTGACGTTTTTTTCTGGTTGATCAAATAACACATCGGACTGAGGACTTTTCGTAACAAAACTTTTTAGATTTTTAGTTTTATTTTAACTGATATTTTAGTTTCATACGCTGATTGAAATAGTAAGTATTGAATGGTGTTCGGTCGGGTTGTAGACTGGCATTATATGGTTTGGCTACTAGCCGGCAGTGGAGCCGCGTGGTCCGGCGTGGTGGAGTATGCTTCATACTTTTTTCTTTCTTTTTTTGACGTGATTTTATGTAGATTTGCCACAAATGTTATTCTTGGCCGACTAGGTACTTGGCCGGACAAATGAGGAGCGCAGAGGGCTCACCCGTCCATATCCCCTCTGGTTGTACGAGAAGAGGCCTGTACTTAAGCAAATAAAGCTAGGCTGTTTATACTTATTCTGTTCTGAAACAATTAGGGAGCGTATAAATACGAGACAAATATATTAAATAGAAATATATTAATATAAAATGTATTATGGTGCATCAACAGCAGTACATACACATACATAAACACACATACATAAACTCACGCCCGTAATCCCTAATGGGGTGGGCAGAGCCACAAGTAATCAAAGACAACTTGCAGCCACTGTTGATACGAAGTCCAAAGATGGATAAACACAAACACAAAAAATAAAATACAGATAGGAAAAGTTCCGGTATGCCTGCCAATTATAGACGCACACAACACTGACTTAAATAATAATCAAAAGTAGAAAGTAAACTTAAAAAAAGAACAATAATCGGAAATAAAACTTAAAATCATAAATGGTGTAATCGCGAGTGCGTTAATTTATTACGGAAAACTTTAAGTAAGTAAGTACTTACTTAAGTGTATTGAAATTAAACAGCTAAGGAAATGTATCTACTTACTGAAGACTAGGCAGTATAGTCTTACGATCTTAGCCTGTCCCTTTAATAAGCAAAAGGGAGAAAAAAGTATAAACACATGGCTTTTCGGCGGGAAACGGGAACGGGACAGTTGCTTTCTTCATTGAGTAATCTAAATAATTAATACGAAGTGGTGTTTTGTGGTTAATGATCGCATTAAGTTAGTCGGAAGACATTCGCGAGTGTTATTATATTGGGGTATTCAATAAACAAAGTGTATCTGCCTATTTTCGCTTCGTGCCGGGAAGCCGCTTCATAACTCAAAAGTTTATGCGGACTTTTGAGTTAATTCGTTTGGGGTTCGGAGTAGGAGTCTACTCCGAGGGTGGGGGCTTAGGTTTCATCATCATCACCTTTCATCATTCCATTAATCATCAAGAAAAAAAATACGTCAGACATGGCTGTATGGGCATAGTTCCCTTTGCCTTACCCTTCGGGGAAAACCAAAACAAAAAAAAAAGTATAAACACATTTGATAATAATACCGTAATAATAGTAAATAGGTACGTAATATCGTTTAAATGACTTCTATTTATAGTACTAACTGTTACCACCGTTAATTTATTCATCATGCGTTCAGTTCAGAATGATTACAATAACATTAACGAGTAGCAAACAGTTTATACACACGTACGGTCACGAGCATTAATATGTATACACTTTGGTACCATGTCACATTAACTTTTTTGACAAATTGAACTGTAAGTCTCACTAAATGTCAAATATGTTAGTGCGACAGAGTCCTAAAGTGGGTACATTATATTGCTCATGACTGTACTAGGTAAAAGTAAGTACTTTCATAATTTAACTCACTGAGTGATTGAGTTAACTGACTAGGTAGACACTAGGTATGTTAGGGAGCTCTGTAACCGTAAACGAAACTATCGGATATCCGATATAAAAAATCATCTGAAACTCTAGCCATAGAGGCGGCCATTCAGCTCGCGACACCAAACACTTCAGGACCCCAATACCGACCCCGCCGGCGTAGTCGACGATTTCCCTCAATCAGCGCTTATCGCTATCGACTCACTACGGTCGATTAATTCTTTCTAATATTTTTTTTCTCTCAGACGACGCCCTGAGCCGATGTTCGCGCCCAACTGGGCACCCTCAGGCCTGTTGTCTTAAACGTTGTACCGGGTGAGAGCCTTCAGCGCTCCCCATTTGTCCGGCCAAGTAGTTAATGCCATCTGCGGCAAATCTACAACAAGTCACGTCAAAAAAAAAAAACAAAAAAGCTTATTTGACCCTTCCCACCTCTTTCTTCCATTCCTTGGTATTTAGAGTAGATATGTCATTAATTCCAATTAGATAAATAAATTATAGATAAATTATAGATAAATTATAGTGCGACTGTGAAACTAGTACTTAGATATTTATGAATGAGTTGTGTCTAGAACGCACCTCGAACTCTGAACCTTAGGTTACGAGTAAAGTGCCTACACTACGCACTGACTGAGCTATTTGCTTTTTGACCTTTATCATAGACATACATACATACATAAATAGCCTATATACGTCCCACTGCTGGGCACAGGCCTCCCCACAATCAACCGGAGGGGGGTATGGAGCATACTCCACCACGGTGCTCCAATGCGGGTCGGTGGAGGTGTTTTTACGGCTAATAGCCGGGACCAACGGCTTAACGTGGCCTCCGAAGCACGGAATCATCTTACTTTTTCGGACAATCAGGTGATTCAAGCCTAAAAAGTCCTTACCAAACAAAGGACAGTCTCACAAAGTGATTTCCACAATGTCCCCATCGGGAATCGAACCCGGACCTCCAGATCGTGAGGCTAATGCTGTAACCACTAGACCACGGAGGCTGTTAAATGGCTTTATGATAGAATAAGGAATAATACTACATGTAGAACGGCAACTCCCCACCAGCGTCTGAGATATGTTTACCTCCCTCGGTCATAGTTTAGTCTTCAATCGTATGGAGTCAAACGTCACACACGTGCGCGTGTACGATAACGTCAATGTGTAGTGTTTTTGTAAAACGAGGTGCGAGGGTTTTGTATGAAGTTTCCGGTGTGTTAGGTTACCAGTAAAGTACCTACATTTCGCACTAACTGAGCTACTTGCTCTTTGGCTTTAACGTCGAAATCACTTTGTGAGACTGTCTTTTGTTTAGTAAGGATATTGCAGATTAGCTTATAATATTGACGCAAAACGACTTCAATCAATCAAGCTGACTGACAAAATCGGGGTAGCCAGTAGTCAAGACGGCACTCTTGTGTCCTCCGAAGCACCGAGTAATTGTAATTATAATTTTAAATTAGATTAACTCGCACAATAGCTTAGTAATCAGAGCGGAACCCATTATATGATAATTTATTGTAAAAACAGATGCTCAAATAACAATGTTATGATAATAATTGTAATCAAACGTAGGCCTCCATGGTCTAGTGGTTAGGTTAGGTTAGGTTTGGATTCGATTTCCAGTGGGGTCATATCACAAAAAGAAAGTTGTAATCCTTTGGTTAGGACATTGCAGACTGATCACATGATTGTCCGAAAGTAACATGATCCGTGAAGTCACGTTAAGCCGTTGGTCCCGGTTACTACTTACCGATGTAAGTGAGTAATCGTTACATGAGCCATGTCAGGGGCCTTTGGTGGGTCAATAGTAACCTTGACACCACGGTTGATGAGGTTGGTAATCCACCTCACAACCCACACGATAGAAGAAGAAAAAGAGTAAGTAGTAACCGGTACCAACGGCTTAACGTGCACTCTATTCAGTTAACTATGATCGAATACCGTCCGAATCTAATTTAAGACCGCTTTAAATAACTTTTATGGATATATTTACAGCGTGTGTGCGTTCCATTTTACGCAACACATTCCTAAAAATACATTCAGTTCTTCAAACAGCGGAAGTCAATATAATCACTGCGAACGCAAAAATATTTTAGAATCTTTATTGTCTTTTTACAAATATCCAGTTAGAAATTATTCGTCCGCGTGGCGTGTTATAAAAGAGAGATCTTTGTGTGTGTGGGAGTGCATGTCAAATTTCAAGCATCTAACTTATGCAGTTTAGATTTTTTCATACAATTTTTTTTCCCGCTAACTCCCATTTTTCAAAATACAGCCATAACTAAACTTTATATTTACTAAAGTTTGCATGCATGCTAGATTGAAAACATCTATCTTACGCGGTTTCGATTTTTCATACAAATGTTTCTTCCCGGTAACTCCCGTTTCCGTGGGAATTTTGCAATATCCTGTTGCAACTAAACTTTAATTTAACTAAGGTACCTGCATGCCGAATTTCAAACGTCTAACCTAAGCAGTTTAGATTTTTCATACAAAAGGATTTTCCCGCTAATTCCCGTTCCCGTGGGAATTCCGGGAATTCCTTTCTTAGTGCACCTCTCCGGTACCTAAGCTACATCCCTTCCACAAGTGCCTACGTTTAGCCGTTCAGGCTGTGCGTTGATATGTCAGTCAGTCAGTCAGTTTCATAACAGGAACTCGGGTTTCGGGTTTCGGTTATATATATATATGTAATATAATATAATAATAATATAATATAATATTTAGATATTTAGATGAGATTAGATTATTCTTTATTCTGTGATTGCACATCTCTGACTACCCTCAAACGTAACAAACACCGTGTAGCAGTCGAATAGCATTGTTACAACATTTGTCATACGATAAATATGTTTACATTGTTAACATACAAACAATACTTTCATACATGGGCATGTTCGTAGAATTATATCGTTGATAAAAAATATAATTTATGATAGGTAGTTACTTAACCCTTTCCCGTGCAGAGACCTTGGGTCATTGATGGTTCATAACAGATAGTATATGATACCTTGGAATCGGAACGTCATTAGACGTTAAAATACTATAGAAGACTATAGAGAACCGGAGAGGAAATATGATTGGCCACCTGATACGACACGATTCATTTATAACAAACATCATAGAAGGAAAAATTGAAGGGAAGAGAGGAAGGGGTAGACCTAGGATAACATTTATGAAACAAATAAAAGAGAAGGTGCAGGTCGTGTCGTATCGGGAGGTGAAGGTTTTGGCGGGAAGAAGAGAGGAATGGCGATTACTCCACCGACAAGAGCACAGCTCTTAAATAGAGAGAGATCACACGGCTCATGTAACGACTACGTACTTACATCAGGTACTAACCGGGACCAACGGCTTAACGTACCTTCCGAAGCACGGATCGTCTTTCGGACAATCAGGTGATCAGCCTGTAATGTCCTAACCAAACTAGGGATCACAAAGTGATTTTTATGATATGTCCCCACTGGGATTTGGTCCCCACTGGGACTGGGACCCAGGGATCGTGAACCCAACGCTCAACCACTGGACCACGGAGGCGGATGGCTGTAATTTGACCGGTCGATGGTGGTTTGTGGTCACCATATCAATGGTACTTAGTTGTGGTCAGTATCATGCTGGTGCTGTGTCCAGTACACAGCAAATAAATGATAAATATTATAATTTAATTTTAAGTAAGTACAATGTATAATAGAATTGCGAAAGCGGTATATAAAGCGAAAGTTGATGGTAGGGCTGGCAGAGGAAGACCTAGAAGGATGATGTCCTTAGAAAAGGTTCAGTACGATCTATTCTGAACCGGCGTGCGTGTATGAAGCGATTGATGAATGTGGAGGAAGCAAGAGAAGTGTGTCAGGATCGAAGCAAATGGAATTCTATAGTCTCTGCTTACCCCGGTGGGAAATAGGCGTGAGTTTATGTATGTATGTACATTGTATAACTGTCATTTCTTATCCGTCGGTTAATCATCGTCTCCCTAGCATTATCCTGTCCTCACAGGGTCCGCTTACCTAACCTGAAGATTTGACAGGTCCGGTTTTTTACAGAAGCGACTGCCTGTCTGACCTTCCAACCCGCGAAGGGAAAACCACAAAACCAGCTCAATACAGGTTAGGTTACATACCTCCGAAAATGCATTTCTCGGGAATGTGGGTTTCTTCACGATGTTTTCCTTCACCCATGTGATAATAATTTATGATCCAAACGTGAATTCGAAAACAAATTCGACAATCATTGGTTTAAGCCTGTGTTGGATTCGAACCTGCGACCTCAAAGTGAGAGGCAAGCATTCTACCAACGGCCTCCGTGGTCCAATGGTTGAGCGTTGGTCTCACGATCCGAAGGTCCTGGGTTCGATTCCCAGTGGGGACATATCACAAAAATTACTTTGTGGTCCCTAGTTTGGTTAGGACATTACAGGCTGATCACCTGATTGTCCGAAAGTAAGACGATCCGTGCTTCGGAAGGCACGTTAAGCCGTTGGTCCCGGTTACTACTTACTGTGTAAGTACGTAGTCGTTATAAATGAGTCATGTCAGGGGCCTTTGGCGGCTCAATAGTAACCCTGACACCAGGGTTGATGAGTCTGGTAATTCGCCTCACAACCCACACGATAGAAGAAGAAGATTCTACCAACTGGGCTACCACGGCTGGTCTGCCGGTTAATGATGTGTCGTATTATGTACAGGATAGAAGTAATATTTGAAAACCTCGTTAACGCTTTTTTGCAAAATTACATTTTGATGTGTTCCATACCCCCTCCGGTTGATTTAGGGGAGGCCTGGATAATATATTTTTTCTTGCTTTTCTTTCTTTGTATTATGTTTATGTTATGTTATACTTAAATAATTGTTTGATCAAAGCTCAACCTTGCGAGGCAAGTCAAACACAAGTACGCTACTGATCTCCAGATAAGATAATGATAAAGAAAAGAATCGTTTCTCAATTAGTATGTTCACATTTTATAAACTTTAAAAAGATTTTTAAAGTAGTCTTCTTCTATCGTGTGGGTTGTGAGGTGGATTACCAACCCCATCGACCCTGGTGTCAGGATTATTATTGAGCCGCCATAGGCCCCTGACATGACTCATAACGACTACGTACCGTTTACATCAGTAAGTAGTAACCGGGACCAACGGCTTAACGTGCCTTCATGGATCATCTTACTTTCGGACAATCAGGTGATCAGCCTGTAATGTCCTAAAACCAAACTAGGGATTACAAAGTGATTTTTGTGATTTGTCCCCACCGGGATTCGAACTCGGGACCTCCGGATCGTGAGCACAACGCTCAACCAATGGACCACGGAGGCCGTTTTTAAAGTAAGTAGTAGTAATTATTACCTACTGAACCCATACTAGTAATATTCTTGATATGTTCTTGGCTGAAAACGATTTTCTCTAAGAATTTAATTCTAATAGCTTTTTAATTCCACACATAAACGTTTTTTGTAGATCACCACATATCACACACATCTGTGTATGACATAATGTTAGGTACCTAAGATGGTTTTAACATCATGTTTCAAAATGTCTAACCTTGAACTTTATTCTAGTGGCTCGCATTAACTCGCATATTATTGAAATCATTTACAACCGTATTCTGATATGCTAACTCGAAACTCCCTCGACATAAGTCACATAATGGTGCTAAGTAATTCCTGTAGACACCATTTATTTATTTATTTATTTATTATTTATCTAAGTTTCACTGTCATTTTCTTATCCGCCGAAAAGGAAAGGGACGGGTAATCGACAGGCATAAAATTTATGGAACACACGACAATTTCAAACAGGAATTTTAAAAACCCTGCCTTCTATATTGGCCAATAACCCGACAGAATTAAGTAGACAGCACGTCAAACGGGTTGCATACCAGCGAAATGCCTATTTTATTCGGCCGGGTTATTGATTCATTTTAAAATTAACAGTTATCAATCACCCGTCCCTTTCCTTTTCGGCGGATAAGAAAATGACGGGTATAACTTAAAGTAAAATTAGGTGGTGTCTGCAGGAATCGGGGCCATTTAATCCCCAGTTGAGGCGACCTGACTTCGAAGTTAGGTCTAAATCGGTATCCTTAGTTGACTCCAGTAAGGAATGACGTCATTAATTTCGTGTTATGTTGGCAGTATGATATGCTCGACTCCAGTGAGTAAAGTCCTCAAGTCGAACACCAACCCGCAGCAGAGCATCTGGTTGATTGAGGGGAGGCCTGTGCCCAGCTGAGGGACGTATAACATAGCATAAACAGCCTATATCACAGGCATCCACTGGAGGGGGTATGGAGCATACTCCACCACGCTGCTCCAATGCGGGTTGGTGGAAGTGTTTTTACGGCTAATATCCGGGACCAACGGCTTAACGTGCCCTCCGAAGCACGGAATCATCTTACTTCTCGGACAATCAGGTGATTCAAGCCGGAAAAGTTCTTACCAAACAAAGGACAGTGTCACAAAGTGATTTCGACAATGTCCCCATCGGGAATCGAACCCAGACCTCCAGATTGTGAGCCTTACGCTCCAACCACTAGACCACGGAGGCTGTTCGTAGAGGCGGGACGTATATATATATAGGCAGTTTATGTTGTATGATGCGATTGTGTTCAAAAAAAAACACCTTTTTCTTTTTTTTTAGGCGTTCCTGATACGTAAACAATAGACAAAATTACAAGACACTTCTATTCCAAGTTACTATTTGAAGTCAAAACCAGTCTATTTAACGACGTCCAGTTTCTAAACTGCCTAAGCATGAGTCAGACGACCATAAAAAACCTTTTTTGTATTGTAAAACGTGACAGCATGCTTGATATTATCACTGGTTCGAATTTTGGAAAAAAATAACAGGTCATTGACCTACCGAAATGGTCTATAGGGCTTTTTGGCGGGAACGGAAACGGGACGGTTGCTTTCTTCATTGAATAATCTAAATAATCAATACGAAGTGGTGTTTTGTGGTTGTTGCATTAAGTTAGTCGGAATACATTCGCGATAGTGTTATTATATCGGAATATTCAATAAACAAAGTGTACCTATCTATTTTTGCTTCGTGCCAACAAGCCGCTTCATAACTCAAAAGTTTATGCGAACTTTTGAGTTAATTCGTTTGGGGTTCGGAATAGGAGTCTGCTCCGAGAGTGGGGGCTTAGGTTTCATCATTCATCGTCATCACCTTTTATCATTTCATTAAGGAAATCATCATCAAGAAAAAATACATAAGACATGGCTGTATGGGCATAGTTCCCTTTGCGTTGCTCTTCGGGGAAAACCAAAACAAAACTAGGTATGGCGCAATAAATGATTCCAGTGAATTTAATTATTTTTATTTACTAAAAATAACAAGTATATGTTCGGCTCTTGGTGTGTGTGGACTGTAGGTATAGTAGATGGTGAGAGGTCGAGGGTTCTAGTTCCAATTGCAGCAAAACACCCGATTGTTCCTTGTAACTATTTAATTAAATTGTTATTAAAATACACTTTTACACTTTCGCGGGAGGCGTCGGCCGTTCGATTCGTACAGTATTGCCATACTAAAAAAATATTTATTTTTATACTTGTATTGCCAGCAACAGTATAATTGACCCCCAAGTGAAGATTGTGAGATTAACGCCTGCACTTTTTCTATTCCGTGGCGTACCCCGCCGGAGATACCGGCGTGATGTTATGTTATATACATGTCGTAATTAGTGGGTGTGTCGGTCGTAACATCATCATCAGAATGGAGGGTGGGCGTTAGAAGACAATAATGGCCGTCATCAGTATCACAATCATTTTATTTACTTCCACATAGTTTTTGTATCACGATTAAATAAAGTCACAGCATAAGGTACACACTCACGGCAACGTCACGGTATTCGTAACGGTTACACAGTTTCTCGTAATCTAGCGCGCATAAGGACGTTAGCGCGAAGGGGGTACTCGCCCTCTACTTGCCCTCCACCACCCATGGTTCCTATATTCGGACCGAATCATCGGGACACGTGCTCTTTTCCGATCACACTTTCTTGACGTCCCTACAAGTTATAGGTGAGCGACTATAGCACTCCACGTTCCGATCGTAATTATTCGACACGTCGGTTCTTGACGAAGGTTCGCGGTAGACTGCCCGACTAGAACGGCAGTGCACGTCCGCTCGACACGACGACTCTGTAGTGACTCTCTCGACTTCACCCCGCTCTGCTCGTACGCCACCTGACGTCGGAGCGTTGCAACTTCATGATGGAAGTGTTGCAACTTCATTGTATTTTCCGATTTGATCAATTTCTCTTCTTTATTCATAACTAACTCCGACACGGCCATCCTGCGCGACACACGTCCTCGTGTGTTAATCTGAAACAACATACCACAGCACAGTATCCAAGTTCGCTCGGTCATTCCTGACCAACATGAGACTCTACTTGTGACTCTACACGAGCTCTACTTGTGACTCTACAAGAGCTCTACTTGTGACTCTACAAGAGCTCTACTTGTGACTCTACACGAGCTCTACTTGTGACTCTACACGAGCTCTACTTGTGACTCTACACGAGCTCTACTTGGGACTACACATGAGCTCACATTACATCATGATAAATCATCAACTTACAATACACAGACCATTGACCAGTATTCACACACTATAAACAACCAAACTTGAAAATCCAATTACTCTTTACACTCATGCCACTCTACTGAGTGACGATATCTCAAAACTAGGCGTCACTACCACCTAAATCGAGCGGTAGCAACTCATGCCACTCTACTGAGTGACGATATCTCACAACCAGGCGTCACTACCACCTAAATCGAGCGGTAGCAACTCATGCCACTTACACCAAGTGACGATATCTCAACACAGTCGTTGCTGCCACCTAAATCGAGCGACAGCAACTCATGCCACTTACACCAAGTGACGATATCTTAACACAGCTAGCACACAAACTTTACATTTTAGTTGGTAGAATAGTGGTCAATGCGTTACACAATTTCTTTTATATCACTAATTTCTAATTTGTGCAGTTCGACTAATTCTACCGGAGGTCAACTTGACTTAGATTCAGGTACAATGTCATGACCAAATACAAAGTCAACATGACATCCAGGCCTCGACCGCATACCTGTAGTTTCTAAGACGAGCAGCACAAAAGTGGCTGCAGCCCCGAATACTACAAGTGCACAGCTTCCTATCAGAGTTGCTCAGAAACAAGTCAATGGGTTACACAATTTCTTCTACATCACTAATTTCTAATTCGTTTGAGTAATTCTACCGAAGTTCAACATGACTTAGATTCAGGTACAATGTCATGACCAAATACAAAGTCAACATGAAATCCGGGCTTCGACCGCATACCTGTAGTTTCTAAGACGAGCAGCACAAAAGTGGCTGCAGCCCCGAACACTACAAGTGCGCAGCTTCCTATCAGAGTTGCTCCGAAACAGGTCAATCATAGCTTTCATTGCTCAATTAAAAGAACCAACATTACACATCTACTGCAAAGCACAACAGGCTGCAATATTCCTCCCCAAACTGCGGTTACGCTACAAAACAGTCATGAGTCACAACATCCCCTCCCGGGATGGCCACCATGGTCCACGACCACAAAACGACAGAGCACCCTGCTCTCACACACACACAAGTCATAAAGTCACAATGTAGCGACCAACACCTCGAGGAAATATTACCGCACTTAAACAATTACCAATTCGGTATTATCATTATTTAGAATGTTTTGCTCCAATTTTCTCACTAATGATTTACTCTGTTTCGGGCATTTTCTAAGCCTATTTCATTTAATCATGATCCAAATAATTTTACTTCGCAATGTTTACTTCACTTCATTACGATTTCCAATTTAACTAAAGTTAACAAAAGACAACTTTCTGCACTATATTCGTTTGTATCCTATTAAAACTTTCCATCTTTCAAATCAGGTAAAACAGATACGACTCACCAGGACTTATAAGAATTTCCAATAAAAGATCAACCACTGGTCTTGTGACATGGTTTAGGTCTTCCACAAGTCCCGTTGTTATACAATGCGCTGCCGTGATGTCATCACTTTACACGGCTACAGCTCAGCCCGCGCCACTTGCATCGCCGCTTGCAATCCACCAGTTGCCGAACCACGTGACAAATTATGACATGAAACAAAAGAATTCACTGTATTATCGTATTCACATGACTTTCTTTCAATTGGTTTAAAAAGATTACAAATAAAGAATATTGAATATTGAAACATTTGATGAATGACGGTAGATTACAAAACACGTTATTTAACGAGACTCAATTATCATGTCATGATTAATTTCTTTTTGCTTGGAGTGAGAAAATACAACTTTAACCACGCAGGTTAAGCGTGTCTATACCAATTCGAAATATTTTTAGATCAAAATACAAAGATTTGACGATGATGAAAACAGATTGGAAAACGCGATATTATTGACACGGATTGACACAATATGTCTCGCCAATTTTCTTTTTAAACAAAGGGAAATAGTAATTTCCAAGTTAATTTTAAATCAATTTCCTCATTATTAGAAACGAAAATTCACCCAGCAATGAAGTCAATTACAATAAGGTTCCAGTATGAAAACGACTCACCGTAATAACAGTTTCCAAGTTGAGGTACCATAATTTCCAAACACGACTGCACACATTATGGAAATATTGTGATGTTCACGCCATCATATCTTACGGCATGTAGTGATGTCGATCATTAACAAGGTCCAGGTCACTTCAAATTCAGGTCCATCTCCAAATTCAGGCATGGCTGTAGACTACATCTTCATCACGTGGTCACACGAATGTGATAATCATCATAATCTTCTTCTGATTGTGATAATCGAAACTTGCATTGTCTTGTTGTGAACGTCGCATTACGTTGTCTTCATCCAAGTCCACTAATCCCACTTCTGATGTCGTAATTAGTGGGTGTGTCGGTCGTAACATCATCATCAGAATGGAGGGTGGGCGTTAGAAGACAATAATGGCCGTCATCAGTATCACAATCATTTTATTTACTTCCACATAGTTTTTGTATCACGATTAAATAAAGTCACAGCATAAGGTACACACTCACGGCAACGTCACGGTATTCGTAACGGTTACACAGTTTCTCGTAATCTAGCGCGCATAAGGACGTTAGCGCGAAGGGGGTACTCGCCCTCTACTTGCCCTCCACCACCCATGGTTCCTATATTCGGACCGAATCATCGGGACACGTGCTCTTTTCCGATCACACTTTCTTGACGTCCCTACAAGTTATAGGTGAGCGACTATAGCACTCCACGTTCCGATCGTAATTATTCGACACGTCGGTTCTTGACGAAGGTTCGCGGTAGACTGCCCGACTAGAACGGCAGTGCACGTCCGCTCGACACGACGACTCTGTAGTGACTCTCTCGACTTCACCCCGCTCTGCTCGTACGCCACCTGACGTCGGAGCGTTGCAACTTCATGATGGAAGTGTTGCAACTTCATTGTATTTTCCGATTTGATCAATTTCTCTTCTTTATTCATAACTAACTCCGACATACATAAACAGCCAGTATACGTCCCACTGCTAAGCACAGGCCTCCCCATAATCAACCGGAGGGGGTATGGAGCATACTCCACCACGCTGCTCCAATGCGGGTTGGAAGAGGTGTTCTTACCGCTCATAGCCGGGACCAACGTCTTAACGTGCCCTCCGAAGCACGGAATCATTTTACTTTTTCGGACAATCAGGTGATTCAAGCCTGAAAAGTCCTTACCAAACAAAGGACAGTCTCACAAAGTGATTTCGATGTCCCCATCGGGAATCGAACCCGGACCTCCAGATCGTGAGCCTAACGCTCTAGCCACTAGACCACGGAGGATGTTATCTTATCATGATATATTGTTCTTTGGCAACCAAAATAGACGGGTGTTAGAATATTTTAGTAGAAATTCCGAAGGTTATGTTGTGGTAAGTAAGCTAATATTAGCATTTACGTGTTATTTGAACAACAGAGTGGAAGAAGCAAGAGAAGTGTGTCAGGATCGAAGCATATCGAATTCCATAATCTCTGCTTACCCCGGTGGGAAATAGGCGTGAATTCTTCTTCTTCTATCGTGTGGGTTGTAAGGTGGATTGCCAACCCCATCAACCCTAGTGTCAGGGTTATTACTGAGCCGCCATAGGCCCCTGACATGACTCATGTAACGACTACGTACTTACATCAGTTTGCGCTTTTTTGCTTTGTCGTTTCGGCTTGTTGGCACGAAGCGAAAATAAATAGGTACACTTTGTTTATTGAATATTGAATATTCCAATATTATAGTGCCGAGGTTTTTCTTGCAGCTTCTTTTCCCCGGCTATACAGGTTGTGAAGCTGCAGTAGTTTTAGGCGGATGAGACTTCGTTATGTAAAAAATACGGTTCAAAGTGTAACTATGTTCCTGAATAAAAATATTTTTCAATTTGAACATGAATTCTAGCTCATAAAATCGAATTCAGTATTTACAGGAATACGTGGAAAAATCGAATGGAATGGTCGTCATGTCACAGGGCACCCTCAGCCCTGTTGTCTTAAACATTGTACCGGGTGAGAGCCTTCAGCGCTCCCCATTTGTCCGGCCAAGTAGTTAATGCCATCTGCGGCAAATCTAAAATAAGTCACGTAAAGGTTGCCATGTGAACCCACTCTAAGCGAATGCATTATGTAAATACCTAGCAGAAGTTTTGTGTAGTTATGTTAATCTCGAATTATGCATGGGACATTACACGTTCGAGGAACTGTATTGTGGACCAGCAGGGTTACCACGCCAGGTAACCACACCCCGGACACTTCATACAAAACACCTCGATTTACACAGACACTACACATTGACGTTATCGAACGCGCGCTTCTGTGGGTGTGACGTCTGACGCCATACGATTGAAGACTAAAGTAAGACTGAGGGGGTGAGGTAAACCTAGCTCAGCCGCTGGTGGGGAGCGGAGAGTTGCCGTTTTATACGTAGTAAAAATCATAAACTGCCTATATACGTCCCACTGCTGGGCACAGGCCTCCCCTCAATCAACCGGAGGGGGGTTACGATGTCACTTACACCCCATACAAGTAACCAGGTAGCCATACAAGTAGGTATGGGTGTTAGTGACCCCGTAACGAAAACTTTGAGGGATGAATCAAACCATGAGTATTGATACTATCGATAGTATCGTTACTTATCAATAGTATATAACATAAACCTATATACGTCCCACTGCTGGGCACAGGCCTCCCCTCAATCAACCGGAGGGGGTATGGAGCATACTCCACCACGCTGCTCCACTGCGGGTTGGTGGAGGTGTTTTTACGGCTAATAGCCGGGACCAACGGCTTAACGTGCCCTCAGAAGCACGGAATCATCTTACTTTTTCGGACAATCAGGTGATTCAAGCCTTGAAAAGTCCTTACCAAACAAAGGACAGTCTCACAAAGTGATTTCGACCATGTCCCCATCGGGGATCGAACCCGGACCTCCAGGTCGTGAGCCTAACGCTCTAACCACTAGACCACGGAGGCTGTTATACGTAGTATTATTTCTTATTCTATGAAGCCGGGCCAATTGGTTTGTAAATAGGTATCTACATAAACTCACGCTGTTTTTTTGAAGTAACATATTGAACATTTGCCTCAAATGGTATTAACTACTTGGTCGGACAAATAGGGAGCGCTGAGGACTCTCGTCCGGTACAAAATTTAAGACAACAGGCCTGAAGGTGCCCAGTTGGGGGCGAACCTCGGCTCGTCTGAGAGGAAAAAATATTTGAAGGAATTAATCGACCCTAGTAGGTCTAGATAGCGATAAGCGCTGAATGAGAATTGCAACTTCTGCCTGCATATTTAAAAACAGAATAAAAACGTGGCTTCTTGAGAAGCAATTTTACGATTTTTCATTTTTTAATTGATTATTTCTAATTTGTAATTGTATTATAATAATTTTAATTTTTAAATTTAAATTTAACAGCCTCCGTGGTCTAGTGGTTAGAGCGTTAGGCTCACGATCTGGAGGTCCGGGTTCGATTCCCGATGGGGACATTGTCGAAATCACTTTGTGAGACTGTCCTTTGTTTGGTAAGGACTTTTCAGGCTTGAATCACCTGATTGTCCGAAAAAGTAAGATGATTCCGTGCTTCGGAGGGCACGTTAAGCCGTTGGTCCCGGCTATTAGCCGTAAAAACACCTCCACCAACCCGCAGTGGAGCAGCGTGGTGGAGTATGCTCCATACCCCCTCCGGTTGATTGAGGGGAGGCCTGTGCCCAGCAGTGGGACGTATATAGGCTGTTTATGTATGTATATGTATGTAATTTTAATTTATATGGAATGATATTCGATTACGATTATTATTACTTGATGATTTTATATTTAATTGATATTGTTTGTCTTATTCATGTCGAGTCATTAAGTACGTTTAACGTACCTACTCTGAATTATTGTATTTACTTAATTAATGACTTGTAATAGTCATCATCATCATCAATTTAAGAGCCACGCTCTTGTCGGTGTAGCATTTTCCATTCCAGTCTATCAAAGGCCAATTCCTTGACTTCCCTATAAGACACGACGTTAACCTTTTCTTTAATCTGTTCCATGTAAGCTCTTCTTGGTCTTCCCCTTCCTCTCTTTCCTTCTAGCATTCCTTCTATGGTGTTGTTGTTGTTGTTGTCCTTGTAATAGTATATTACCAATAAAATTTTCATTTTCATTTTTCATTTTCGAGAGGAATCGTCGACCACGCCGGCGGGGTCGGTATCGGGGTTCTGATATGTTTGGTGTCGCGAGCTGATTGGCCACCTCTATGGCTAGAGTAATCGGGTCGTCGGGATCGTATATTACGTCGCACGCCGATACTTTTCAGTACCGTCCCTAAGCGGGATGTATTCGGAAGCCGCAACTACCAGGGGATTTGGGTGGTGCGGAGCAAAATCGAAAAAAATCGTTTCGATGTTAATTTGAGCCATTGGGCAAAGGGTTCAGCCAACCCCGATAAAATTTTGAGATTAAGTACATACTGAAGTTCTATGATCTGTTAACCCTAGTTAGTTGGTTTTAGTTAGTTAGTGGGCTCTGTTTTCCGCATTTAAACACTAAGATGGCCCGTTATGCGTCCTCCCTCTCTTAACCTCTGTTAACCCTATTCACCATCATCAGCCCATTCACGTCCCCACTGCTGGGGCACGGGCCTTCCCTATGGATGGATAGGGAGATCGGGCCTTAAACCATCACGCGGGTCCAGTGCGGATTGATGGTTATTAACGACTGATAATGCAGCCGGGACCAACGGGTTAACGTGCCTTCCGAAACACGGAGGAGCTCGAGATGAAATCTTTTTTTTGTGGTCACCCATACTATGACCGGCCTTTGCGAAAGTTGCTTAACTTCAACAATCGCAGACCGAGCGCGTTTACCGCTGCGCCACCGAGCTCCTCCCTAACCCTATAATCCATAGCAAATTTCTTCAAACATCATTCACGCTCGAGATATTTACGATTCTATGATGCGACCTACATCGCGTGGGAACCTATTACTTACCTGCCATTAAGGTAACAATGGTGCTAATTCCTGTAAACGCCATCTAATTTTATTTTAAGTTATACCTGTCATTTTCTTATCCGCTGAAAAAGAAAGGGACGGCTAATCGACAGGCATATTTATTAGGCAGTTTAAAAATTTTATATTGGCCAATAACCCGACAGAATTAAGTTGGCAGCACACTTCAAAGGAGTTGCATATGAGCGAGATGTCTATTTTATTCGCCCGGGTAATTCATTCATTTTAAAATTAATAGTTGTCAATCATCCGTCCCTTTCCTTTTCGGCGGATAAGAAAATGACGGGTGTCTGCAGGAATCGGGGCCAATAGGTACTTATATTAAATACATACTTCATTATTTGTTATTATTCATTTCCTATACCTCAAGGTTACCTGGAATAGATTGCTACCTTAGAAATAAGGCCGCCTGTTCTATTTTCTAACTGATTACATTTGTTTATTTTTAATATTTATTTTAAGTACAATAAAAAGTTTTTAAATTGTATTGTATTGTAAATACAGACAGCCTCCGTAGTCTAGTGGTTACAGCGTTGGGCTCACGGTCTGGAGGTCCGGGTTCGATTTTCGACGGGGACATTGTCGAAATCACTTTCTGAGACTGTCCTTTGTTTGGTAAGGGCTGCAGGCTTGAATCACCTGATTGTCTGAAAAAGTACGATGATTCCGTGCTTCGGAGGGCTGGTTAAGCCGTTTTGGTCCCAGCTGTTAGCAGTGCAGCAGCGTGGTGGAGTATGCTACATACCCCCTCCGGTTGATTGAGGGGAGGCCTGTGCCCAGCAGTGGGACTTATATAGGCTTTTTATGATTGTTTTTTTTACTAATTTGTTATCATGTCCTATACAGGGAATGAACCTGCGACTAGCATTCACGGTGATATCGTCTGCGTGCTGGTCGGCCTTCCAACACGGATACAACACGGGCGTTCTCAATGCTCCACAAGCTGTAAGTACAGTCATGAGGTAAACCTAGCTCAGCCACTGATGGGGAGCGGAGAGTTGCCGTTCTATCGTCATCAGCCCATTAACGTCCCCACTGCTGGGGCACGGGCCTTCCCTATGGATGGATAGGGACATCGGGCCTTAAACCATCACGCGGGCCAGTGCGGATTGATGGTTATTAACGACTGCTAATGCAGCCGGGATTAACGGCTTAAGGTGCCTTCCAAAGCATGGAGGAGCTCGAGATGATTTTTTTTGTGGTCACCCATCCTATGACCGGCCTTTGCGAAAGTTGCTTAACTTCAACAATCGCAGACCGAGCGCGTTTACCGCTGCGCCACCGAGCTCCTCCGAGCTGTCGTTCTATACGTAGTATTATTGCTTATTCTATGCCATTATTCTGAGTTGATATCAAGTGGAATACTTAATTTAAAGCACAATAAATTTGTATCTGCCCTCAAAACGTTGGAACAGATGTAGCATCAACTTTTCTTTCTATTTTTATATTGCTTGCTTACTTAATTTATTTATTGCTTCTGTATACTTCTCAGCGATGCATGTATTAGTTATAAGTGGAGACTTCATTGGCTAATGTACAAACTATTTGGATTTTTTGAATTGTTATTTAATTAAAACACATAATGGCCCCGATTCCTGGAGACACCGTCTAATTTTATTTTAAGTTATATATGTCATTTTCATATCCGTCGAAAAGGAAAGAGACGGATGATTCACAGCTCTTAATTTTAGGAAGAATGAGTAAATTAATGTGTCTGGTTATTGTGATGTAAAATTTTTAGACGGTTGGTTTAGATTTGTGCTTAAAATTGACGTGTGTTCCATAAATTTTATGCTTGTCGATTACCCGTCCCTTTCCTTTTCGGCGGATAAGAAAATGACAGATATAACTTAAAATAAAATTAGATGGTATTTACAGGAATTAGCACCAATAACGGGTTCTTACCGCGTTCTCATCAGTCATCCCGTGATTATGGCACTTGCAACAGTGTCGAAATATCGGGAGTCTCATATCCCCATTTAAACGCGGTAAGAACCCGTTATTATGTGTTTTAATTATGATAATAACCGCGTAAACTTAAAACAATGTATTGTTATTTAAGCTGTTTGTTTCCCGATTTGAAATAAATAAATAAATTTTCATTTTTATTTATTTACCTACTGGAAGTAGATGGCTCTAGTATAGTTGATGTATTAAAAATAAGATAAAAAAATATAAATAAAAGTTTTTTTTTTCAGGTAATGTCAGAATGGTTACACAAGGAAGCGCTGTCTGGTACCAACACGACCTTACAGGCGAAGGACGACCCTAAAGTGACCACGGTGTGGGCCGTGGCCGTGGCCATTTACTGCGTGGGCGGCATGATCGGCGGCGTGGTCACTGGCGTGGTCGCTGACCGGTATGTAACGATAAGAATGGCCAGAGTATTGTTGCCGCTCGATAGCGCCCTATCGATAGTATCGACTCTATCGATAGTATCGATTGCTATTTTTAGCGATACTATTGATAAAACAGCCTCCGTGGTCTAGTGGTTAGAGCGTTAGGCTCACGATCTGGAGGTCCGGGTTCGATTCCCGATGGGGACATTGTTGAAATCACTTTGTGAGACTGTCCTTTGTTTGGTAAGGACTTTTCAGGCTTGAATCACCTGATTGTCCGAAAAAGTAAGATGATTCCGTGCTTCGGAGGGCACGTTAAGCCGTTGGTCCCGGCTATTAGCCGTAAAAACACCTCCACCAACCCGCAGTGGAGCAGCGTGGTGGAGTATGCTCCATACCCCCTCCGGTTGATTGAGGGGAGGCCTGTGCCCAGCAGTGGGACGTATATAGGCAGTTTATGTTATATACTATTGATAAGTAACGATACTATCGATAGTATCGATACTCATGGTTTGATTCATCCCTCAAAGTTTTCGTTACGGGGTCACTAACATCCATACCTACTTGTATGGGTACCTGTATGTACTTGTATGGGGTGTAAGTGACATCGTAACGAATACTGAGAGGGATGATTCAGCTGATTATTTTGAGTTAATATCAAGTGGAATTTTGCATCCCAAAGTATCTACTTAGAATTGAAAATAATTTAAGAAAACTAAAAAAATAAACATTAATTTTGCGACGGAAAATTCCATTTGATATCAACACAGAATCATGGTCTGAATCACCCCGTCGGTATTCGTTACGATGTCACTAACACTCTGTTTAGAATTGATCTTCAACTTTAAATACATACATACTTACATAAACTCACGCCTATTTCCCACCGGGGTAAGCAGAGACTATAGAATTCCATTTGCTTCGATCCTGACACACTTCTCTTGCTTCCTCCACATACGTCAACTACTCCAAATACGTCTACTACTTTAAATACGTCTCAATTTAAAAACAACCATAGCTCAGAACGTTTAGATAAGTACATATGGCTGTATTTATTAATTAATTATATTAATGAGAAATTATAATAACGCGCATATTTCTTGTTATATATCTATCTTATTTGTATTTTTACACACTTTTACGCACTTCTGTATTGCAGGTTCGGCAGGAAAGGTGGCTTGCTTCTGAACAACATTCTGGTTTTCATAGCTGCCGCCCTGATGGGGTCCGCCAAGACGGCTAACTCAGCTGAAATGCTGATTGCTGGCAGGTCAGAGTTTATGTGAAAGAAAAAAAGTTTATTCATTACAACAAACAAGTCATCATCATCACCAGCCCATTAACGTCCCCACTGCTGGGGCACGGGCCTTCCCTATGGATGGATAGGGAGATCGAGCCTTAAACCATCACGCGGGCCCAGTGCGGATTGATGGTTATTAACGACTGCTGCCGCCGGAACCAACGGCTTAAAGTGCCTTCCGAAGCACGGAGGAGCTCGAGATGAAAACTTTTTTTTGTGGTCACCCATCCTATGACCGGCCTTTGCGAAAGTTGCTTAACTTCAACAATCGCAGACCGAGCGCGTTTACCGCTGCGCCACCGAGCTCCTCACATTGAGTTTTTTGATTGCTTTACATTTTGATATTCACCTTTTCTAAGAATGTCAGTGCTCCATTGAAGTGTGGTGTCGTGTGGGTTGTAATACGAGTTGTTGTTGGTTGCAGACTGGTGATAGGTATAAACAATGGTTTGAACGCTGGGCTCGCGCCGATGTACCTCGCCGAGATATCACCTACTTCCTTGAGAGGATCGGTAAGCATGAGTTCGACAAATTCAAAAATATCTTTATTCAGTTGGTAACATAGTTACACTTTGAATCGTCATTTTTTACATAACGAACGTCTCATCCGCCTAAAACTACTGCAGCTTCACAACCTGTATAGCCGGGGAAAAGAAGCTGTAAGAAAAACCTCGGCACAGGGCCCTAGACGTTCTTTAAAAAAATAAACATAAAATATTGGTATACAATTGAGTAATTTAGCTGCCTAATATCAGTTCTCAGACAGTTAATCCCATGCATTCATATCTTCTAAATAATCACTAACTTTATAATAACCTTTTTTGTAAAGTTTTTGTTTAACTACTGTCTTAAAACAGTTGAAAGACAAATTCTGAATGTCAATGGGAATCTTATTGTAAAAACGTATACATTGCCCCTTAAAAGATTTAGTAATCTTATGTAATCGACTGACTTGTAAAGCAAGTTTATTTTTATTCCGGGTATTAACAATGTGCCGATCGCTATTTTTTGCAAATAATCCTATATGATTTTTTACGTAATATATTAAGTTTTCAAAGATATATTTATTGTGATGCCAAAGTTAAAATATTAATTTCTTTAAATTTATTTCTAAGTGACATCTTGGGTCCCAACCCAATTTGTAAATCGCCCGAATGGCTCGCTTTTGCAGAACAAAAATGCTGTTCATATCTGCAGCATGACCCCAACATCTTCTAAATAATCACTAACTTTATAATAACCTTTTTTGTAACAGGATTGAGCATACGTACCCTGGTTTCCTTATACCATGGTGCCAGCAAAATAGCCTATTCCTTTTCTATTTCAGATTGGCACAGTCTACCAGTTGGTGATCACAATCACTATCCTGCTATCACAAGTGCTGGGTCTGGGTTCGATTCTCGGTTCGGCCGGGGGCTGGCCGTGGCTCCTAGCGGTCATAGCTATACCAGCCGCCATTCAATGTCTAACGCTGCCGCTGTGCCCGGAGTCACCCAAGTACCTGCTGCTTAACAGGGGCCAGGAGTTGCATGCTCAGAGAGGTATGTATACCAGGGATGTTAGGGAGCTCCGTAACCGTAAACGAAACTATCGGATATCCGATATAATAAAATAAATTAATAAAAATCGTCCATAAAATGTTATATACAAATCACTTTGTGAGACTGTCCTTTGTTTGGTAAGGACTTTTCAGGCTTGAATCACTTGCTTCGGAGGGCACGTTAAGCCGTTGGTCGCGGCTATTAGCCGTACAATCACGACCACCAACCCGCAGTGGAGCAGCGTTGCGGATTATGCTACGTACCCCTTTCGGTTGATTGAGGGGAGGCCTGTGCCCAATAGATATGATGATTTTCTGATTTTGTTTGTGTTATGATTTTTTTCTACTGTATCATAATAATGTTCTGTGATAATGTTCCGTGTTCGTAACAAATACTGAGGTGGATGATTCAGCTCATTATTCTGAGTTAATGTCAAGTGGAATTTACCATCGCAAAAAAAATAGAATTGAAAATAAGTAATATAAAAAATAAAACTTAGAATCACGGTCAGAAACATCCTCTATTATTATACTTGTACAAAAGTTTTCTGTACCCAAAGGTTGCCTGGAAGAAATTGCTGCATGAGCAATAAGGCCGCCTGTTGTGCTTTTGAAAGAAAGAAAGAAAGAAACATTTATTATAAAGGGACACCACAGTAACAAATACAAAACAAATAACAAATATATAATTTAAAACACGGAGTAACACACAACTTACAATCAAACAAAACACATAATAAAAACAACATACACGAGAAATACAAATAATTGAGTGTATGGACTGGTCAACGATGGTGGTGGTGTCCTTTATAAAAGGGCCTCACTCAGCATAAGCCGCGGTGCGAGCCACGACGCTGGTACCTATATGCTTTTCTGTATATGCTGTCCTTATATCTGTATTTTGTGTCCATTGTGCTCAATAAAGTATTTTATCTATCTATCTATCCTCCACAGTATTCGTTACGATGTTTATAACATCCTGTATAATGTCAAATCGGTTGATTTTCACCCACAGCTCTCAGTTGGTTGAGAGGCGACGTGCCCGTCCACGGGGAGATGGAAGAAATGCATCAGGTAAATAATTATTAGATAAATCAACATAACATAACACGTTATTAGTTGGGGTAGTCAAATTCAAATATATCTTTATTCAGTAGGTAACATTGAGGAGCTCGGTGGCGCAGCGGTTAATGCGTTCGGTCTGCGATTGTTGAAGTTAAGCAACTTCGGCAAAGGCCGGTCATAGGATGGGTGACCACAAAAAAAAATAGTTTTCATCTCGAGCTCTTCCGTGCTTCGGAAGGCACGTTAAGCCGTTGGTCCCGGCTGCATTAGCAGTCGTTAATAACCATCAATCCGCACTGGGCCCGCGTGATGGTTTAAGGCCCGATCTCTATCCATCCATAGGGAAGGCCCGTGCCCCAGCAGTGGGGACGTTAATGGGCTGATGATGATGATGAAGTTAAAATGCTCTGTTATCATGTCTGATATTGTTATTGTGTTATATTGTATGATTGAGTTACTTCTATTTTTTTTATTTCTATTTTTTTTATATATCAAAGAAAGAAAATTTGCAGTACCCCGACGGGGTGTCATGTTGTAAGTGCTTAATAATTAATTTAAGAACCTTTGTACTCATGATTGCACCAATAAAGAATAAAGAAAAAGAACATTATATTAACAGTTTTATATATATCTTTACAGGAAGCAGAAAAAAATAAAGTCAGCAAAAAAGTAACGCTTCGCGAGCTATTCGGCAACCGCCAGTTACGACAACCCCTGCTCATCGCCATGGTGGTGATGGTCGCGCAGCAACTCTCCGGGATCAACGCCGTCATATTCTTCTCCACGGACATATTCCGGGATGCGAAGCTGAGCGACACTCAGGCGCAATATGCTACTTTAGGTGAGTGCTATGATTTTTTTTATGTATATATTTATTTTTGTTTGCTGTGTAATTTTAAGTTTACTTTATTTTTAAATACTTACCCTTAATTGTATAAGTTATGTACGCCGTAATTGTCATGTAATATTAGTCACAATACCGTAACCTTCTAAATGTAAAAACGTGACTGTACTTTATAAATAAATAAATATCTCTAAAAAGGTCTAGTCTATCTCTCATATTTATTGTATAAGATTGGTACCCACTTTTTACGAAAATACCCTGGTGTCAGTTACTATTGAGCCGCCAAAGGCCCCTGACATGACTCATGTAACGACTACTTACTTACATCAGTAAGTAGTAATCGGGACCAACGGCTTAACGTGCCTTCACGGATCATCTTACTTTCGGACAATCAGGTGATCAGCCTGCATTGTCCTAACCAAACTAGAGATCACAAAGTAATTTTTGTGATATTTCCCTACCGGGATTCGAACCTGGGAGCTCCGGAGCCTAACGCTCAACCACTGGACCACGGTGGCCGTCTCAAAATACCCTAAACTTTGACTATATATCTACGGGTAACCTGTGTTGTATTTCAGGAATGGGAGCAATGAATGTGGTGATGACGGTGATCAGTCTGTTCCTGGTGGAGATAGCTGGTCGCAAAACGCTGCTGCTGACGGGCTTCTGCGGCATGCTGGTGTGCACTGTCTCGCTTACCGTCGCGTTGCTATATGTGAGTACTAACTAGAGTTACATTTATATTGGTGCTAATTCCTGTAGGTGTCTACAGTATCCCCGATTCCTGCAGACACCGCCTAATTTAATTTTAAGTTGTACTTGTCATTTTCATATCCACCGAAAAGAAAAGGGGCGGGTAATCGACAAGCATAAAATTTTTGGAAAAGTCAATTTTAAGCACAAATCAAAAACAACCCTTCAATTTTTTTACATTGGCTCATAACCCGACAGAATTAAGTTGACAGCACTTACGTCACGTCAAACGGTTTGCATACCAGCGAGATACCGTTTTGATTCGCCCGGGTTATTCGTTCATTGACTCATTCTTTCTAAAATTAAGAGCTGTCAATCATCCGTCCCTTTCCTTTTTGGCGGATAAGAAAATGACAGGTATAACTTAAGGTAATATAAACTTAAATAGCCGTAAGTACTCGGGTCTGGCGGGATCTTTCCTTTTTGTTCCATTTGCAGTTGAAACGATGGGTCCTTGGGGTCCAGAAGCAAAAATGTTTGTTAAGGATCTCTCAACGCGTCTTATCGGGGTTTCGGGGGATGCTAGGGCTTTTTTCAGAGATTTATTTCTGTCAGAGAATTAGCCTGGCGATTCAGAGGGGTAATGCTGGCAGCCTGTTGGGCACCTTGCCTCGATGTGACGCATTGGAGGAGGTGCTTTATTTATAACATGTGATTGTTTTATACATTGTTTTAAGTTTACGCGGTTAATGGTGCTAATTCCTGTAAATACCATCTAATTTTATTTTAAGTTATATCTGTCATTTTCTTATCCGCCGAAAAGGAAAGGGACGGGTAATCGACAAGCATAAAATTTATGGAACACACGTCAATTTTACATCAGTCAATAACCCGACACATTCATTTACTCATTCTTCCTAAAATTAAGAGCTGTGAATCATCCGTCCCTTTCCTTTTCGACGGATATGAAAATGACGGATATAACTTAAAATAAAATTAGGCGGTGTCTCCAGGAATCGGGGCCATTATCATAATTAAAGCACATAATGGCCCCGATTCCTGGAGACACCGTCTAATTTTATTTTAAGTTATATCCGTCATTTTCATATCAGTCGAAAAGGAAAGGGACGGATGATTCACAGCTCTTAATTTTATGAAGAATGAGTAAATGAACGTGTCGGATTATTGATTGATGTAAAATTTTTAGACGGTTGGTTTAGATTTGTGCTTAAAATTGACGTGTGTTCCATAAATTTTATGCTTGTCGATTACCCGTCCCTTTCCTTTTCGGCGGATAAGAAAATGACAGATATAACTTAAAATAAAATTAGATGGTATTTACAGGAATTAGCACCAATAACGGGTTCTTACCGCGTTTAAATGGGGATATGAGACTCCCATTTAAACGCGGTAAGAACCCGTTATTGGTGCTAATTCCTGTAAATACCATCTAATTTTTTTTTTTTTTAGTTTTGGTGGAATAAATTGGTTGTGTAATAGCCGTTGTTTTATTAAAAAGAAACTATGTCGTGTTCATTTCAGACGGAGGTGGTGTGGGTGTCGTACTTGTGTATCGCGCTGGTGATCCTGTTCGTCGTTATGTTCGCGGTGGGGCCCGGCTCCATTCCGTGGTTCCTTGTCACAGGTCAGTATAAAGACACAGCTAGAGTCGCGCCTATAGAACATCGGAAAAAAAAAAAAAAAGCTATAGATGTAATGTCTGCGCGCTGGTCGACCTTCCACCACGGACACAACACGGGTGTACAAGCTCCACAAGCTGTAAGTACAGTCATGAATACACAGTGTGTTAGTGACATCGTAACGAAAAAAAAAATGGATGCGTCTATTTGATTGTACTAAAAACTATGGTGGGTGTTTTTCTTGTCGCAAATGTTTAATTAAGATTTTGATGTTTTACTGTGCCGCAATGTAAGTCGAACAACGTGAAACAGGGATTTGTTCCTGATTCGTCATATTCCAAATTGGTCATCTTCCAAACACGACACTTTCCAAACTGGTCATATTCCAAACTAGTCATATATTAGATTCGTCATCTTCCTAATTTGTCATACAATGTACATTTGCCTGCACAAATTAATTCAATAAATCCTTTGTGGTAAATTTTATGATAAGAACCTATTTATATGAGTGTTACTTGTCTATCATGAAGTTAATGTCATTGTCACTTTATTATTTATATTGAGTGAATATAATTTTAATGAAATAAAAAGATGACTTCTAATAATAGTACGCACGAAGAAATGCAGTTTATCGCAAGTGAAAGAGGGAAAAAGTTACTTTTGTATTCTGGATACAAATACAGTCTACACAAAAACCTACGCGCGGCTACGTTACGCGTGCGTGATACGATGTTATATCCTCCTTTTTTTTTTTTTTTTTTTAATCTAATAATCTTTATTGCACAAAACTTACAGCAACACAATGACAATATATAGTTAAACAATAAAAACAAGTGCAATTACAAAAATACAGATTATAACATTGGTTAATTAAACAGGGGTCCCCAAACTAGGCTAAGCCTGTGTCTTGGGGAACCAATTAAATAGGAAATTACAATGGTGCTAATTCCTGTAAATACCATCTAATTTTATTTTAAGTTATATCTGTCATTTTCTTATCCGCCGAAAAGGAAAGGGACGGGTAATCGACAAGCATAAAATTTATGGAACACACGTCAATTTTAAGCACAAATCTAAACCAACCGTCTAAAAATTTTACATCCGCCAATAACCCGACACAGTTAAGTAGACAGCACGTCAAACGGATTGCATACCAGCGACGTACCTTTTGATTCGCCCGGGTTATTCATTAATTCACTCATTCTTCCTAAAATTAAGAGCTGTGAATCATCCGTCCCTTTCCTTTTCGACGGATATGAAAATGACGGATATAACTTTAAATAAAATTAGGCGGTGTCTGCAGGAATCGGGGCCAATTTATCCTTAAATTAGGCATCCTTTTTAATAAGACTTATTATTATTAATACAGTGGGTAAGTATAAGAAAAATATTTAGAAAAAGATGTACTTAAAGGAGAAACATAAAAATAAGTATTCTATTTTAAAAGCTCTTCTGTTGATTCGTAATCTAAGGAAAGTAAAGATTTTATTAATAACTTTTTTGTTTCTATGGTGGTACAATGTTTAAAGCAACATAGAGTTACTGCTGCATTATTATGTGTGTGCTATCATAAAATCACCAAACCTCCTTGCGAAAGAGGTATTGACAGTAGGCAGTGGAATACTAAAAACTCTTCTTCGTCTAGTTAGTTTTGATAAACACGACAGTTGATACTTAACTTCATTCAACAGCACTTTGCATCGTAAATAAATTCGTAGTACTGGCTATTGTATACTAATGAAATGGTTACTGATGCTTATAGCACAGGAATTAATTTTCCTATTTTAAGTGTCAGTAGCTATACCTTAAATATTGTATTAATCTAGCTAAACAATGTAGTGTTAAGTGTTTACTGTGTACTACTACTACTATCGTGTGGGTTGTGAGGTGAATTACCAACCTCATCTACCCTGGTGTCAGGGTTACTATTGAGCCGCCAAAGGCCCCTGACATGACTCATATAACGACTACGTACTTATATCAGTAAGTAGTAACCGGGACCAACGGCTTAACGTGCCTTCCGAAGCACGGATCGTCTTACTTTCGGACAATCAGGTGATCAGCCTGTAACGTCCTAACCAAACTAGGGACCACAAAGTAATTTTTGTGATATGTCCCCACCGGGAATCGAACCCAGGACCTCCGGATCGTGAGCCCAACGCTCAACCACTGGACCACGGAGGCCGTTTACTGTGTAATCAACTTTTATACGCAATAAATTTTATCTTATCTTATCTTTTATTTTTATTTTATTATCTTATATCTTTTTTTTATTTTATTTTTTTACCTTAATGTTACCTATTTGACATACAATTTTCTAACGTTTATATTGAAAAGACATTTCATTACAATATATTTGTTAATTTTCAATTTTGATTAAGTATATTGAATGCTATTGTAATTTATTTAATAATTTTATTTGTAATTTAATAATCTGTTATGTTTTAAATTCGTATACCGAAAGGTGCGACATAGTGCGACATATATTATATTGTAACAACTCTTTTACCTATGTTGACGAATAAATGAATTTGAATTTGAATCTTATCTTAACTTGTGATTCCCCAGAGCTGTTCAACCAGTCTTCGAGGCCAGCGGCGTCGGCCGTAGCAGTCACTGTCAACTGGACAGCCAACTTCATCGTCGGACTCAGCTTTTTGCCGCTTTCGGTGAGTGCACTTCCTCCCGAAGAATATCATACGCAGAAACGGCCTCCGTAGCCCAGTGGTCGAGGGTTGGGCTCACGACCCGGAGGTGCCGGGTTCGAATGCCAGTGAGGATACCACAAAAATTACTTAGTATGGGTTGTGAAATGGAGGACCAACCTCATCAACCCTGGTGTCAAGCTTAACTTGATATAGCGGAACGTAACTACGAGGGTTGACTTATTTACTTGTTCGGTGGTGAAATTCACAGAACGGTCTCTAAATTATTTCAGTGGGTACTAGATGTTATGTTGTGTGTGTGTTCATACTTTGTTTTATAAAATATTTTTTCTACTCCTCTACTTTAATCTGGCATTTAAATAACCAAAAAGTCTAATATAAGTACATACATAATTAAACTCTTTGAAAAAGTGTACGCTCTATGGCAAAGACCTTGTATAGAATAGACGGAGCATATTTAAGACGAAAGAAAAACATAGGTTTTGTCTTTCGCACTCATGTGAGCCGTCATAAGTTAAAAAGAGATAAATATACTATCGTCGTAACGTCTTTTGTACTCGTGTAGCGGGTTTGTTATAGAAACGTACCTATAGTATATGTTTTTGTATCAGAACCACTAGTGCCGTTCCATGTCTTTATCGACATTATTATTGGCTAAATATTTCATGTTAGTCCAAGATCTAAAAAATATACATTACCACAGATCATATAATACTAACGTACAGATGCCTCACGTCATACAACGAAACTGTGCCGTTCTAACTCGGGCAATTCTTCGGGCTATTTTTAGTTCTAATAAATGACCACTAGATGCCGCTAAAACGCCCCTTTTTTAGCGGCATCTAGTGGTCATTTATTGATGGGATCGAACGAATCGAGCGACATCTAGTGAAATTTCAGCTTACTGAGTGCAAGTTATTGCAAGCACAATATATTTACTTAGAGTTAGAGTAAAATTAAGATAATAGATGGCGCAAACGGATTTTTTTTCTCAACGTTGACATGTTAGTATTATAATCTGTGACAATGATCTGTGACATTGTCAAGGTGACAGTTGTTAGACTTGTTAGTTGACATACGATTATATCTGATGTTTGGTGGGCAAAGAATACAAGGTCTTTGTTTGGTGGGGTTTATTGATTACGTCTTCATTTTGTATTGGCAAAAATATATCTCCAACTCCTGTAAGTATCTAATTAGTTACTAAAACTGGAAGATAATTAAAAACATAGCTAAGGTCCTACCTAGAACGCAATCGTCCCTTATCATCCCGGGCGTGTCGTAAACCCGACTGAGGAGAACCTTTATGAAAGACAAGTCTTTTCTAGCATGATGAAACATTACATTGGACCACCGGTTAAGCACCTGAGGACTTTGTATAAAGTGCTTCCAAATTGGTCTCTGCTTACTCGTGGCTCTGCCCAGCCTAATCGGGATTACAGGCGTGAGTATAAGTATGTATGTAGTAGATACTTTTTTGTGTAGCTGTCACCTATCTATGGTACAAATCATAATATACTGTTTGTTGAAAAAAAGTTAAATAAGTCTAGTTAGGCAGTGAGCGTGTTGTGAATTTAAGCCTGTAATTTATTTCAGATCTCTAAAGACGATGATAACCATTATGAAGAATGACATGCAAAGGCTATTTGAACCACATATCAACAATTTTCTGACCATGACCAAGTGATGAATATGATACAAGTCTACCTCATGAAAGCCACACTACTTTTCAAAGAAAAATATTTTCTTTGGAGTTGTAGGTATTATAGTGAAAACTTAATCCTGACTTCTGTTCTGCATAAATGAGAATCGCACTATGCCAGGTATGTATGCTTAAATTATTATCCCATTAACCCATTTCTTTGAGCCCGAATATCTAAATATTCAATAAAGTAGATAAATTTCAAACTCATCGGATTACATGCGTAATAGGTCATCCATGTGTCTAAATGTAAAAAATAGAGCCTACTATTACTACTCATTGGTATATGAGAGTATTAACTCACACTTACTCTCCTTCTCAGGGCGGACAGAGCAGAGTTTTGGCACACAAGTTTTGTCATACATTGCAATATACCTACTATTATTATATAGTCACTATTACTCTAATATAAAATAGGTCATAATGGTAGACTTGTTTGCATCTCAAACGATGAACCCGGTTCAAACCCTGGTACCGGACTTGCATTAATTTAATTTAAACAGTTCACATCTAGCACACTTGGCCTGACCATTATAGGTAGCGATACAGCCTATCGTTAGCCTAACGGAAAGCTCGTGAGGTGCGTGTGCTTAGTTCATCTTGTGATGAATGTTACTTTGACTACCTCAATGGGATGCAAGATCTTGCTTATGTTATGTTATTATATTATCTGTGATACATAGATAAACTAATGCCTATAATACCTAATGGGTGGTAGAAATGTTTTGTTCTGAATATCATTGCCGATCAAAATTAATGTGCTCTTTTAATAACTATTATATTTTCATTTGTAGGTAACATAATATAGCGAGTACCCTGGTTGAGTCAAGATAATATAAAATAAGTGGAAAGATAATGTGGCCCAAGTAGTAAAGGAAAGGATGTGCAAACAGCCGAATGTGAATCTGGCAATAATGTGCCTGTTTAAATGAGTTTTAGTTGAGTACCAAATAGTTACCTAGGTTTTCCTGGGAAAAACACTGATCCAGCGTTTCTGATTCAACTGAGTTTGTGTATGGTTTTGAATAAATAACTAAACAATAGAAATGTGTCTTTTTTATTTTACTATCCCCTTTCCATTACATAGATAGATATCATTTAAAGTAACTATAAATAATTAATTGTTCATTACAATTTATATAAAAGTAGTATTAGTATATTATAATTAAGATACCTACTTGATTATTAAAATTAACAAATTTAATGAAGTTGGATTTTTTTTAATGACTAGAATGAAAATACAATAAATATTCAATTAAACTACTTCTTTAATTCAAAAGGTATTACATTTTGTTATTGTTAGATACAATACTAATTTCTTTTTTAACACTTTGCATTTTGGCGTGTCTTCAGTAATTGACAACCGTCTTCTCTTCGGCGTGTTGCACTGGTATGCTACTGCTGGCGGCTCCACGAGCTCTTCAAGTTCGCAGTCGCGAAGCCGTTTATTTTTGTACACCTTTTTCGGTGTCAGTACTTTAAAAGTACCTGATGAACCTAAAACGAAAAATAGTATGTATTAAATAATGTCGTGAATCTTATCTTCTTATCGTGGGTGGAATACCAGCCTCATCAACCCTAGTGTCAGGGTTATGATTGAGTCGCCAAAGGCCCCAAAAGATGAATGTAAAGCAAAGTTGTTGGAGATAACAATACCTAACATAAAGGAAGAAAAGGGCAATTATAACATTCATTAAAGTAGGTAGGTAACTAACGTATTAACGTAGCCATTTTATAAATATTAAAATGTGTATGATAAGTGATTCCTAAAAGATAGACATAGGTAGGTACTTATAAAAAACCACAATACAATGGCCCCGATTCCTGCAGACACCGCCTAATTTTATTTTAAGTTATATCCGTCATTTTCATATCCGTCGAAAAGGAAAGGGACGGATGATTCACAGCTCTTAATTTTAGGAAGAATGAGTAAATGAATGTGTCGGGTTATTGACTGATGTAAAATTTTTAGACGGTTAGTTTAGATTTGTGCTTAAAATTGACGTGTGTTCCATAAATTTTATGCTTGTCTATTACCCGTCCCTTTCCTTTTCGGCGGATAAGAAAATGACAGATATAACTTAAAATAAAATTAGATGGTATTTACAGGAATTAGCACCATTGTTTTGTTATATCTCAAAACCATTAGGCAGCTTTTTCGATGAAAGCTCCCACTAGTCTTGATTTTTTTCGGACATAGATTGAACATCAGCGCTCAAAAAGTGGGACGCAAAGTTACTGTTAATATAGCGACGTGACAGTATTTCTCCGCGGTGCGCGATTAGGCGCCGAACTGGCAACATGCGAAGTGCGTGGTAAAAAGTTGCAAATATAGAAGCTCAAAGAAAAAAATATGTAACACTTCTTGTAAGTCATGACATTGGTGCTAATTCCTGTAAACACATCTAACTTTATTTTAAGTTATATCTGTCATTATTATTTTTTTCTTTTGAGATAGCCGCCAACAAACAGACGAGCGAATGGCGTGGGAGCTTTGTTTTATAATATTATTATAATGACAGATAGAATAAAAAAATAATAATGACAGATCTCTCAATGCGTCTTATCGGGGCTTCGGGGGATGCTAGGGCTGGTAGTTATTTCTGTCAGAGAATTAGCCTGGCGATTCAGAGGGGTAATGCTGCCAGCCTGTTGGGCACCTTGCCTCGATGTGACGCATTGGAGGAGGTGTTTTATTTATAGGGTGTGTTTGTTTTGTTTTTGTTTGAATAAATTGATTTTAATTATAATGACAGATATAACTTAAAATAAAATAAATAAAAATAATGATTAGATTACTGACGTGTTAAAGGCAACCAGACGAGATATAGAATGTAAACAAAGTTTCAGAGGTTCAAAACATTTATATTTGAATAAATTATCATAAAGTTCGAATTTTAATCGCTGTCGTCTGTACTAGACAAAGATGATTCGTCGGAAGAGTCCGAGTCAGCTGTGTTTATGATAAAACTATCTATCGTATTATCAATCATGTTGTCAATACTGTGTTTAAATCAACAACTACTCATAATACCAGCAAAAATCAAAAATAAAAGTAACAGAAACGGAATAATAAGAACAAAAATCTAAGTAGGTAAATACGGGGACGAAAAAATATGTATCACTTCGAACGCAATCCAAACAGAAATGAACATGTTCATAAAATGGCGGTCCAAATGTTGACAGCTGCAGTACCGACTGCTTTCCTGTACCTACCACGAAACACAACGACAGCTGTCGTTGACCAACTGACGCCATAACTGCGCGTACGAGTGATAAGGACAGAGATGATAATCCCTGGTTATCGCAATGTAACTCAGTAATGGTCCGTTTGTTTACCTTTTTGTATCTCGTCTGGTTGGCCTTACTTTACGTACCTATATGATTTTAGGTAGCTACGCTGCGGTATAGGTTTTGCGTGAAAGAGCCACAAACATAGTAGGTACCTACCTACTTAAGTAAGTGGAATGATAAGGCTTTATTACCTACATTAACTCGATTCATCTGCCACACACGATGCGTCAGGTCATCGTGTGTACCAATGTAACCTACCTACCTATAAAATGTATGACGAAATCGTGGGTCGCCCACCAATGAACTGTTTATTATAACACTGCCCGATCCTGATGCCCGAGCCCGCGATCTCGACGCATCGCGTTTGGGTAGTTTAATAACCGCTATAATATATACCTATAAGCCCTGTAAGCGCGGTGCACTGTTTTGTACAAGATTGTAAACAACTACGTCTCAATTCCGTGTGTCGAGCAACTATAGACTTTATGTCATTATAAAGATAAGATCCATTCTAGCTTGTTGCGTTGCGCGAGGTCACGTGTTATTACGATTGTAGGTAAGTAGGTAGGCAGGTACCTACCTACTGGCTGAGTCGCGCAAACGCAAATGATAGGTACGTACGATGCGATGCGATGCGTAGTAGGTACCTAGGTATGTAGGTAAATCTGCCTGTATGTTTGTTACCCCTTCAGGCTTAAACAACTGGTTACGTTATGGTAGGTTACATTACCTACCCATCTACGACAATCGCCGTCTGCGTAAAGTTGAAAGCGAAAAGCTACTTTTCTACCTATAGCTACCTAACTTACCTAGGTAGATACTTACCTATTAAGGTATTATAAACTGCTTATATACGTCCCACTGCTGGGCACAGGCCTCCCCTCAATCAACCGGAGGGGGTATGGAGCATATTCCACCACGTTGCTCCACTGCGGGTTGGTGGAGGTGTTTTTACGGCTAATAGCCGGGACCAACGGCTTAACGTGCCTTCCGAAGCACGGAATCATCTTACTTTTTCGAACAATCACACCTGATTGCTTGAATCACCATTCAAGCCTGAAAAGTCCTTACCAAACAAAGGACAGTCTCACAAAGTGATTTCGACAATGTCCCCATCGGGAATCGAACCCGGACCTCCAGATCTTGAGCCTATCGCTCTAACCACTAGACCACGGAGGCTGTCAATTTGTCATTAAGGTATTAAGTAGGTAGGTATTATAGATAGTAGGTAGTCTAGGTAGGTATCTTGGTATAGGTACAATAAAGTAATATTTTACGTCTTTAATTATTTTAAACCCTACAATTTATGTTAATACGGCTTTATTATAGTTTAGTTACTGAAAATGGTTCGGAATCGAGACGTCTATAGGCACCTATCGAACCTATCTATCATCACAGCCCGGACACTTCATACAAACAACCTATCCCCTACTTTAAACATTTAACTAGGTAGGTAGGTACCTACATTAACTTGTCTACATCTAAGTAGTAGGTAAGTTGTAATTAGCTAGGTACCTAACATTTCAAAAAAACTCAAGGTCGGTAGGTATCATTCATGTAGGTAATAACTCACTATCACTATACTAAAACCCAATATTATGTAGATATTCAAGCAATAGGTAGGTACCTAACCTACAATAAAAATTTGATTGTATTTGTATTAATTCAGTGGTAGGTAAGTACCTACCTACCCAATTGTAGGTAATAACTTGACAAATTAATTGTGCTTACCTGGTGAGGAAGTGCTTGAGCGATTTTGAACGTCTTGAGTCTGATATGGTTCTGGAACTGCACTTCTCTGGAGTCTTTTTCTATGACCAGTCTCATTTCATACATACTTGATATTGAAATGGTCAATGCATAAATACCTTGACCGCAAATTTTCTGCAGGCAAGTGGGCAATGTTCATATTACCTACAAGAAAAGAATATAATTTTCAATAAAACATAAATAGCCTATAGATGTTCCACTGCTGGATCGTCTCTACCCTCAAATAACAGGAGGTAATCGTTTTGGTGGTAGCCCGGACCAACTATATAATTTCTGAAGCAAAGCTTACTCTTACTTTTTCGGACAATTAAGTGACTTAGTCCGCAATGTCATAACTAAACAAAGATTAATGGTTGGATCATGGTAGTGGTTCCCTGGAAGAAATTGCTTAAACAGGCCTCCCATGTGTACTGTAGTAGGTATGTTGCATAAATTTTTGTATGTTCTAACTGTTTGTGATCATTAAAAATATTTGATTTGTGATGAATAATCTCACAAAGTAATTTTGATAATATCAGAAACAGTACCCGGACCTCCAGATCATAAGCCTAATGTTCTAATCAATAATACACAGAGGCAGAATCTACTAAAACAGCAACTTTTGACATGTCTTATTAAGTTCTTGTAGGTACCTACCTACCTATACATAATGTATGTATAGATTGTTACCTGCTGAAAGGTGGTCAGGTGTGAGCGAGACCAAGATACTAGGTATACCTCATTTGGGTTCCTGGCTTCTGTACACAGTCCCGATGTGTGAAATTGGTACAAAACTGTAGGTTTGGTAGATAGTAGTTTATCTTAGGTATCTATTAAGACTGTATAAGAAGAAATAAATTAATGTTTTATTTTTATTTATTTTCATCTTAAATTAAAAGTAAATGTGTAAGTAGATATCTGGGGGGCCAAAATGGCTACATCAAAGCAATTCATCTAAGAAAGCAATATTGCTATTTGACATTTGTTTGCATCGCACACTTACTTTTATATGCACAAATGTGAAACTGCAATATTGCTTTCTTAGATGAATTGCTTCGATGTGGCTATTTTAACCGCCCTGGTCTATAAAATGTTCAATAAAACAGTCCAAAATTCAGCAATAATTATGTACTTGATTGACTTTTTTTAACTTTTGTCCCTTTTATTCCACAGTTCACTTGGAAATATAAATCCATCGCATACAGTATTGGTATAGTAGGTACTTTACAAGTTTTTGACTATTCCAGTGCTTTAGTAGTTATAGCAATTGGTTCAGAATCTGGAGGCCCTGAGTTCCCAGTAAGAATAATGTTAAAAATCACTAATTATGATTTTCAAGTTTGATTAGTATATCTATATGCCATGCTAAATTACCCAATTGTACAAAAGTTAATTTAATAATTCCAAATTGACATTGAGCACAATACCTAATTATATTATGTTCTTCAGACAGAAAAAACTGTTCTACTACTCTAAACTGTTGATCTCAGCTTGAGTTTAAGTATTACATTAATTATGGTAAACTAAATGATAAATGGTGACAAATGATAAACCGATTAGGTACCAAAATAATAGTCTAGCAAGTAGGGGGAGTGGCAATAACTTTCCCACCATGTTAATTAGGTATTTCTTTTTATTTTATTCCAGTTTTGATTGTCATTGATTCTATCAAATTGTTTGTTTGATAACTTTTTGCAGTTTAATATTAAAAATAAATAAAAGTAAACATTTAACTACTTACCGCAATTCTCAAGCCATACTTTTAGGCGGTTGACGTCATCCCACGGAAAACGGAACATTGACTTCTGTTCCGAAGAATTTGTACAATTATAATAAGAACAATTGTGTGCAGACATTTTTTATAACTACTGTTCCTGTGCCGCTACGTGAAAGCAGGTTTCATGAAGCCAAATCAAAGTCCGATTTCAGTCCAGGGTTAGTTTGTAAACCACAATACGTAGAAGGCGCGTTCGACTCGTAATTCAAACGAAAACAAACATTTTCAAACATAGGTAGGTTACTAACCTACCTACGTTATTTGAAAGTTGCGTTTTTTTTTTGTTCTCAAATTTAGTTTTAAATGATATTTATACAGGTTATATTTTTTTTTTAAATTTGATATTGTATCTCCCATAATTTATGAGAATTACAACTAAACATTTAATTAATTCAATAAAATGTATTTTGCAAATAAACACAATCTTTTAAAAACGTAATATTTTATTATCTGTGGCAAAGCTAGATCGATGTTGCAATAATTAACGATAGATGGCGCAACTTTAAGCGAGCTTCTTACACATAATTATAGATGGCGGTAATAAAAACGAGAACGTTCAACCCCTCAACAAGCTCCATACTCGACGTAGTTCCGACGTAAATCCGCTAGAGTAACCACTAAATTTAAAAATATAAAAATCTCCATTAAATGCCAATATCTTTGATTAACTTTTGGTTGGAGTATAACTTTTAAATTATAAAACATAATTTTAGTGCCTATTTATCGATTATTGGCTTTTAAAGAAACTTTAATTACAAATCGGTACTATTAGCGTCATCTATTGAAATTTTTTTGAACAATGTTTCCTAATGTTCGCGATGAGAACCCATGACATTACAAATTGAATGATTAATTAAATACAGAAATAACGACCTAGTATCCATACCTGGGTGGGTAGAACCACAAGTAAATTAGTTAAAACGATACCTATTTGTACCCTGATAGAAAGATACCTAAGAAGAACCGTACGTTGCGGTGACAGATTCAGAACCACTTATTCAACGTAATTATCATGGACAAACTTGTTAAAGGTTAATTTATCATTTTTGAATCTATGTCATTTCGCAAGGTGTTATGGCCGAGGAGGTCGAGGACGGTCCATCTAGTCCACATATACTATAGTATCATTTTAATACGACATTGCGGCCACCCTTTGGTTGCTATAAATCACATACCTACCCTTTTATAAAAATTAAATACACGTTTTTCATTGACTTGACCGATACATGGCTCTCGATACAAGAAGTAGACGACCTTCTAGTATATTTCGGGGATTATCTCAATGCGATTAAAGAATAAAAGCAAATACTTCTTTATAAGATTTTTATTCAATATAGTTAGAATACAATGACTACGAAGCACTGAACAATTCCGACTTTTGGTGATAAAAAAAAATATTTCCTCTTGTTCACTTTCTTTAGAAGTGTATAGTGTCGGCTCTGGTCGTTATAACTTTACCTGCAAGAATGGCACATATTAACGTGGAGCACACAAATACACAAGCATTGCATGTTTACACATTGCACATAGAAGGAATAATCACAGGTAATTACAAAAATAGTTATTCATACTAATTATTTATAGAAGGAATAATCACAGGTAATTACCAAAATAGTTATTCATACTAATTATTTTGTGCAATAGAGAATATTTGTATTGTATTGAAATATTTTTTCCATGCTAATGTAGAATACAAAAACGAAATAGCTGCAAAATCTATAAACTTATAACTAAACTTAAACTCACCTTATGTGAGATATGTGAGTGAATATTGTTGGTACTGCATCTCTATGTAATATTTTTGTTTGGTATCCTGCTCGATAGAAAGCAAGATACATCGAAATGTAATTAGCACAGGCTTAAATAAGGAGAAGGCGTCCTTCAGAAGAGAGAATTATCTCGTTTCATGGTCTGAATCTAATTGTTTCTTAATTTCTTGTTTCGTAAATTAGAATATTTAGGAAATCTGGAAAATACAATATCTTTATGTAATCTTCATCCAAATCGGAAACAGGTCGAAAAATGAATTAAACGTGAATAGAATAACGCAACATGTAGATGTTACATTCAAACATAATATTATGTTATCGATATCAAAGGACAACACTACTTATAATACTTTGGGTACATGATCTGTCAAAGCTGATTAACGTAAAATGTGAAATCAATTATTTGTACAAATGTGACGGCTTTGCTGAAAATATGCGTCTGCATCGTGTTTAGGGCTCAATAAACTTTACAAAAACCAGACCAGGTAATGTATTTCTTGCACACAAACATGTATTATGTGGTCGATAACTTACCCATGGTGAGACATTGTTTGATCGTTCTCCATTATAACACCCATTCTACTCTCACAACCAATAGCTACGCAAGCCATGGTTCATAATGAATAACTATTTCACAGATTGTTTATATAAAAAGTTAAAATAATGTCCCAAAACACCAAAAAACTAACGGCAGGTTTGGTATCCAGCTGACTACCACAACATCTCAAAACGGTAAACACTGACGTTCTAGACAGCGGTGTTTGTCTATGTTTGTTTCTTTTTTCCACAGAGATTGTTGCCATAGGGAAGAAAGAGAGCTGTGATAGTTTGATCGTCACTCTAAAATATTATCCGTCTATTCTATACAAGGTCTTTGCTCTATGGCCTATAAAAGCATTGTTTACAAAGTGTAACTGTACTATAATGTCGCCAAAAAAGCATTGTTGTTGTTTTTTTTTTTTGACCTGGAAACTGGCACCTTTACTTTGTTTGGTGCCATAGATATACTATAAAAAAAAAGTATACATTTGCCGCCATTTTCCCGCGCGTTGGAAAATAAATTGGAAAATTTTTGTTTTTCGTTTCAAATTACGTCGTCGTAGAAAAAGTATTGTATGCAACGTTGTATAACTAGGTCAAAAAATGCTCGTGGCGTCTCTTATTGCGATGTTCGCCAAGGCTCACATCGCAACTCACGCCACTCGCATTTTTTGACCCTTCTTATACAACTGTTGCATAAAATACTATAATCGCATTTATGTATCGATATCGCATTGGGTATACCTGTAAAGATATTGTTTAAGAATTATGGAAATAAATAAATAAAAACTTGCCTTCCGAAGCACAGATCGTCTTACTTTCGGACAATTAGGTGATCAGCCTGTAATGTCCTAATCAAACTATTGGCTACAAAGTATTTTTTATGGTATATCCCCACTGGGATTCGAATCCGGGACCTCCGGATCGTGAGCATAACACTCAACCACTGAACCACGGAGCCGAGAAAGCTCGGTGAGGTGTGGGTACTTAGTTCATCTTGCGATGTACGTATTATGTATATGTGTTTTGAGTTTATATTAATTTTCTTTTTCAGTTGCTCCTGAAGTCCAATACATTTCTGATATTCGCCGCTCTCGAGTTGATATTCATAGTGTTCATATACTTTAAGGTGCCGGAGACGAAGGGCAAATCGGTTGAAGAGATCACAGCCATGTTTAGACAACATATGTAGACTTACACCCATTTTTCAAGTTTACTCAAAACTAAAACACTAAATAACGGGTTCTTACCGCGTTTAAAGCAGGGATATGAGACCCCCGATATTTGTGTGAAGTGTCCGGGGGTACCTGAGCCGATTGGTGGAAGTTTTGAGTAAACATTGTTTTAAGTTTACGCGGTCATTATCATAATTAAAACACATAATAACGGATTCTTACCGCGTTTAAAGCAGGGATATGAGACCCCCGATATTTCGACACTGTTGCAAGTGCCATGATCACGGGATGACAGATGAGATTAAAGTGGAGTAGGTAGATCCATAATTTTCTACGGGCAGACAACAAGCACCCAAATCACCGATATCAAATGCATAAACAAGCGGCAAAGAAAGAGGGTAGACAGATATGTCTGCCCGTAGAAAATTATGGATCTACCTCCTCCACTCCAATCTCATCAGTCATCTCGTGATTATGGCACTTGCAACAGTGTCGAAATATCGGGAGTCTCATATCCCTGATTTAAACGCGGTAAGAACCCGTTATTATGTGTTTTAATTATGATAATAACCGCGTAAACTTAAAACAATGTTTACTCAAAACTTCCTCCAATCGGCTCAGGTACCCCCGGACACTTCATACAAAATACCTCACATCACACAGACACTACACATTGACGTTATCGTACACGCGCATCTGTGTGTGTGACGTCTGACACCATACGATTCAAGTCTAAACTATGTTCGAGGGGGTGAGGTAAACCTAGCTCAGCCGCTGGTGGGGAGCGGAGAGTTGCCGTTGGGGTTAAAATGGCCACATCGAAGCAATATTTCTATTTCACATTTGTTTGCATTGCGCACTTACTTTTACATGCGCAAATCTGTTTAATTTACATACAATTAATGTTAATTAACTGTGGAGTTTTTTTTTTAGTACATAGTTAAGCAATCAGTTTTATACACTAATGCTATTTATCTGTAAATCTTCCTAAAATAAAAAAAATGACAAATTGCAATATTGCTTTTTTAGATGAATTGCTTCGATGTGGCCATTTTAACCCCCCTGTACGTAGTCCATTCATAATTCTATGACACTGGTCAGTAATTTTGTAATTTAGGGCCGTTGGAGAAACTGAAGTTTCCTAGAGCCTTACACAAATTTTCTAATTTGAACACTCGACTTCACACTACACTCACACTTCATCACTTCCTCTGCTCGACTCGGCCTCAGCTGAGCATTTTGATATTTCAAGGTAACATTTACGGCCTCGACTTGAGGACTTTACTCACTGGAGTCGAGCATATCATACTGCCAACATAATAATACGAAAATAATGACGTCATTCCTTACTGGAGTCAACTCGAGTTAGTTAGCCGTATAAGAACACAGGTTTTGAGCTGACTGAGGTCGCCTTAACTGAACACGGATTCACAAAAATGTTTATTCGGTAGGTAACATAGTTAAACTTTGAATCGTCATTTTTACATAACAAACGTCTCATCCGCCTAAAACTACTGCAGCTTCACAACCTGTTTCAAAAAGACGCTGCAAGAATAACCTCGGCACAGGGCCCTACACATTCTTTAACATACACACACACACACACACATAAACTCACGCCCGTTATCCCTAATGGGGTGGGCAGAGCCACAAGCAATCAAAGACAACTTGCAGCCACTGTTGATACGATGTCGTAAGCTGGATATGATGAACCTTATGGTGATAAGGGATCAGCCTATCGCCCATAACATTAGTCCATCATGTTAGAGGACACAATCCCTCTGTCTTTAAAAATATACATAAAATACTGTTATATAATTATAATATGCATTTATTCAAACAATTAAAAACAAAACAAACACATCTTATAAATAAAACACCTCCTCCAACGCGTCACACCGAGGCAAGGTGCCCAACAGGCTGGCAGCATTACCCCTCTGAATCGCCAGGCTAATTCAGTTATATAATTTAGTAATTTGGCTGCCCAATTTCAGTTCCCAGACAGTTAATCCCATGCATTTATGTTTTCTACATAACATCTTAGAATGCGGGTGTTAATATAAAATGTATGGCTAGGGTTAGTAAGGTCGTATACAGAAAGCTGGAAACTTATAAGCGCTTACCGACGCTTGACAGCGCTGGTCCGTTCTACAAAAAGAAAGCAGGTAGTCGCAGATGTTTATTAATTTTAAATGGCAGCGCCCAGCGCTGACCAGCGCTTGTTGAAGCTTGTCGGAACTTGTCAGCACCATCATCATCATCATCAGCCCATTAACGTCCCCACTACTGGGGCACGGGCCTTCCGTATGGATGGATAGGGAGATCGGGCCTTAAACCATCACGCGGGCCCAGTGCGGATTGATGGTTATTAACGACTGCTAATGCAGCCGGGACCAACGGCTTAACGTGCCTTCCGAAGCACGGAGGAGCTCGAGATGAAAACTTTTTTTTGTGGTCACCCATCCTATGACCGGCCTCTGCGAAAGTTGCTCTACTTCAACAATCGCAGACCGAGCGCGTTAACCGCTGCGCCACCGAGCTCCCTCAGCACCATTCAGTGCTTATCAGCGCGCGTTCATATATTTATCTGCGCGGGTCACCAGCGCTGTCAAGCGCCGGTAAGCGCTTACAAGTTTCCAGCTTTCTTTCTGTATACGGCCTATGACATTCTTGAACGATCAATCATGATGGTTGTAACAAATATACTCTTGTAGATTCTTAATTCATTTCGTTCTGATCGAAATAATTTATTTTAGATTTAAGTTTAGATGTAGAATCGACAAGTCTTTAGATGTTAAACGCTTTTCTAATTAGTATTACTGGTTAAATTATTATCATGTGCTCATCGGTGAAGGAAAACATAATCCCCCTAGCGTTATCCTGTTTTTCACAGGGTCCGCTTACCTAACCTGAAGATTTGACAGGCTTTTACAGAAGCGACAAAGGGGCTCAGCGGTGATGGAAAACATCGTGAGGAAACCCACATTCCCGAGAAATGCGTTTGGGAGGTATGTGACCTACTCTGTGTTAGGCTGGTTTTCCCTTCGCGGGTTGGAAGGTCAGAGGCAGTCGCTTCTGTAAAAAACCGGACCTGTCAAATCTTCAGGTTAGGTACGCGGACTCTGTGAAAAACGGGATAACGCTAGGGAGATGTTGGTTACTGATTCAAGCGATTAATGGTGATAAAACCTAGAAAGACAATTAAATCAAAAAAATGTAATACGATCATTTTACACATTTTTTTTTGTAAACTAGTGTACTTAAGTTGGTTAAAAATATTTTAAATTTTAATAAATGATTCCAACTACAATTAGTTTTATTTTATTACTGGCAACTCTACTTTTTATAATTAAAATGAATGTACAATAGAAATAAAAATACAGTGGCAACATTTTTTTAATATTATATTAATAATTTATTTTATTATTTATTAATAATTTGATCAGAATAATTTAAAGTAAGTACAGTTCATTTCATATTTCTATGAATAATTTTGTTACGTGTAACAACAGACAAAATCGACGACTAAAACAAATATTATTACGTGATCCCTGCCTCAATGAGAAATTATATTTATAACAATCTCGCTTAGACAACAATTATCGTGGATTTCTTGTCTACCAGTTATACTTTTTTTGTCATGACTTATTGTAGATTTGCCGCAGATGGCATTAACTACTTGGCCGGACAAATGGGGAGCGCTGAAGGCTCTCGGTACAACATTTAAGACAACAGGCCTCAACAGGTCGTCTGAGAGGAAGAATATTTGAAAGAATTAATCGACCCTAGTGGGTCTATAGCGATAAGCGCTGATTGAGGGATGTTATACGTGGTCTATGGAGAGGATTTTTGGCGGGAAACGGGAACGGGACAGTTGCTTTCTTCATTGAATAATCTAAATAATTAATACGAAGTGGTGTTTTGTGGTTAATGATCGCATTAAATTAGTCGGAAGACATTCGCGAGTGTTATTATATCGGAGTATTCAATAAACAAAGTGTATCTGCCTATTTTCGCTTCGTGCCAAGAAGCCGCTTCATAACTCAAAAGTTTATGCGGACTTTTGAGTTAATTCGTTTGGGGTTCGAAGTAGGAGTCTACTCCGAGGATGGGGGCTTAGGTTTCATCATCATCACCTTTCATCATTTCATTAATCATCAAGAAAAAAAATACGTAAGACATGGCTGTATGGGCATAGTTCCCTTTGCCTTACCCTTCGGGGAAAACCAAAACAAAAAAAAGGTCTATGGAGATGTCTGAACGCAACAGGGTTACTAAGGTACTTACGTATGTTATTTTTTACTGGCATTTAAGAAGTTGACGAGCGCTGGCATGTACTGTTTGCGAGAAGCAGATAAGTTGAGTTGTTTGAAGTAAATGCAGTTCTTAGCGCTCGGTATCTCGTGCAGGGTGAGCTGGAGAGATGGAGTTTTCCACTCTTGAAGGTACTTTGACAACTGTAAAGAATAGGTATTTTTTAGCCATCAATTGGGTATGTAATCAATTGTCCATCAATTGGGGCGCGAACCTTGGCTGACGAATTCGTGAGTGAATCAATGACTCGATGAGTGAGTCAATGAGTAAGTCGATGAGTGAATTAATGACGGGATGAGTGAGTCAATGAGTGAATGAGTGAGTCTTACCTGCGCAGCCCTCTCCTGGTTACGAGAGTACACGGCGCCATCACGCTTCAGTCCATCTGTTAACGACATTCCGAGGAGGAGGGCCATATTACACTCCCTGCGAAGTAGCGCCTCCTGTATCGCTTGTATGGCCTCTGGCTTCTTTAGGAACTCCTGGGGACAAAAATACATACAAGAAAATGACAGCTAGGGACACATAACACCACACCTTTTTTCAGGCAGCATGGTTGGTGAGTGAGTGAATATACAAGTATGTCGTATGCAGTCCTGCTGAGTGACTAGAATAGAATATAAATAGTTTATTATAAAAGGACGCCACATACAAGACAATAACATCACTTGGAGTCTGTAAATAGTTCAGTTGGTGTGTGAGTCGGTGAGTGAGTGAGTCTGTAAATTATTCAGTTGGTGTATGAGTTGGGGAGTGAGTAAGTTTGTAAATGATTCTGTTGGTAAGTAAGTCGGTGAGTGTGTGAGTCGGTGAGTGAATGAGTTGGAGAGGGAGTGAGTAACCCTGTAAATGATTCTGTTGGTGAGTGAGTCGGTGACTGAGTGAGTTGGAGAGTGAGTGAATTGTTGAATGAGTGACTTGTGAGTAAATCAGTAAATGAGTGAGTTGGTTTGTGAATGAGTGAGCTCACCTCTACCAGTATGGGGAAGCTGGGCACCATAGTATCACCCACTATCTTCACATCCTTCCTGAGCAGTTGCGCCGCAGACAGCTTGGATACATCCTTACGGGCTGCAACTAGCAGGTCTAATTTGGCTTTCCTATAGTGTGAAAAATGAGTTTCATACTCAAAAATATTTTTATTAATTATGTAACATAGTTACACTTCGAATCGCCAATTTTTACATCAATATATTTTTTGTCGAACGTCTAATCCGCCTAGAACTACTGCAGCTTCACAACCTGTATAGCCGAGAAAAAGTTGCTGCAAGAAAAACTTCGGCACAGGGCACTAGACGTTCTTAAAAAAATACAAAAATATTGAATATAATTTCAGTAATTTGGCTGTCTAACAGGCGGCATTTCTATTTATTCATATTCAATAACCTTCTAATAACCATAATGGATGCATGTGATCATAATCCTTGCCTCCAAACGGGTCCCATGATCCAGAGGACTCACGATCTGGAGGTCCCAGGTTCGCATCCCGGTGGGGGAATATCACAAAAATCACTTTGTGATCCTTAGTTTGGTTAGGACATTACAGGCTGATCAAGAGATTGGCCGAAAGTAAGATAATCCGTGCTTCGAAAGGCACGTTGATACGTTTATACCCGAATTACTTACTGATTTAAGTTAGTAGTCGTTACGTGACTCATGTCAGGGGCCTTTGCCGGCTCAATAGTAACACTGAGGGTTGATGAGGTTGGTAATCCACCTCACAACCCACACGATAGAAGAAGAGAAGATCATCCTTGTAATCTTGGACATCGTCAAGCTTACCTCTGCTCCTCAACACCGCAGTTACTACCGCGTGTTTTCTGCAAATTTTCCAAAAATAACACGACTTCTTCGTCTACTGGAGTGGCTTTGTTCACTTCCTTGGAGAAGTTCACTGTATCCAGTATTATACCACCTGGAAAACAAGTCTATATTCATCCCCCTAGCATTATTCCGTTCACAGAGTCCGCTTACCTAACCTGAAGATTTGACAGGTCCGGTTTTTTACGTAAGCGACTGCCTGTCTGACCTTCCAACCGCGAAGGGAAAACCAGTCCAATACAGGGGTTTAACAATACATGTGGGTTTTCTCACGATGTTTTCCTTCAACGCTGAGCACGTGATAATCATTTATGATCCAAACATGAATTCGAAAAAAATTCGACATTCATTGGTTTAGGCCTGTGCTGGATTCGAATCTGCGATTTCAAAGTGAGAGGCAAGCGGTCTACCAACTGCGCTACCACGGCTCAACGGTACAAAACAAGTCGATGTTAGAGATAATTAAAGCACGTAGGTGCTAATTCCTGTAGACACCATCTAGTTTCATTTTAAGTTATATATACCCGTCATTTCCTTGTCCGCCGAAAAAGTAAGGAAAATTTGAATTTGAATTATGTTTTTCAGATGCATGGGGGTACTCACAATGTAGTAAGTCTGTTGCCACGGGGAAGGCGTTGAAGAAGTCCGTCTCTTTGGCCAGTAGACCACCCAGGGTCCTGATACGTTGACCCACCAGAGAACAGCAGGATCCAACCAACTCGATGCTGCTTCGAGTGTCGTCCTTATAACTGCAACATTGTGATAATCTTCTTATCGTGTGGGTTGTGAGGTGGAATACCAACCTCATCAACCCTGGTGTCAGGGTTACTATTTAGCCGCCAAAGGCCCCTGACATGGCTCATGTAACGACTACATACTTACATCAGTAAGTAGTATAACCGGAACCAACGGCTTAACATGCCCTCCGAAACACGGATCATCTTACTTTCGGACAATCAGGTGATCAGCCTGTAATGTCCTAACCAAACTGGGGATCCCAAAGAGATTTTTGTGTTATGTTCCCACCGAGATTTGAATCCGGGGCCTCCGGATCGTGACCCCAACGTTCATCCACTGGACCACCGAAGCCGTTGTGATAATGAAAAATATACCTGTGGCGAGGTATACCGTGGGCCGGCGATTGGTTCGTCCAAATTGTACTGTATTCATGTGTTATGCTTGATTGATGTAATTTAGTTCTGTGCAATAAAGTATATTTAATTTGATTTAAAGTGTGTGTGTGTGCGTGTGTATGCGCGCGTGTGTTTGTGTGTGTGTGTGTGTGTGCGAACTTACGTCCACTCGTTCTTGTCGACGGGTCTGTGGTCTATGATCTCAGTGACCATAGTGGTCATAAACTTGTCCTTCTTCGCCAGAACATGGTGGTCTACCAGTGTGACGGTCGTCTTCGACTTCTCTGCCAGCTGCTCTAGGTCGTAATCGTCCCTGGGAAATGAAGAAAGGTATATTACCATCACGTCTGCATTCCAGATCCCGTTGATGTAGAGATAGGCAGAGGTATAGTGTAGAGGTGAAGTGAAGTGTCGTGTAGTGTCGTGAAGTGTAGTGTCGTGTAGTGAAGTGTAGTAAAAACACACACACCGTCAATAACCCGACACAGTTAAGTAGACAGCATGTCAAATGGATTGCATACCAGCGACATGAATTTTTGATTCGCCCGGGTTATTAATTCATTTACTCATTTTTCCTAAAATTAAGAGGTGTGAATCATCCGTCCCATTCTTTTTCGACGGATATGAAAGTGACGGATATAACTTAAAATAAAATTAAGCGGTGTCTGCAGGAATCGGGGCCATTGTTAATCTTAATTTATGTAAATGCTTTTGTATCTAAATATATAAAAGGAGAAACTGACTGACTGACATATCAACGCACAGCCTAAACGGCTAAACGTAGGCACTTGAAATTTGGAAGGGACGTAGCTTATGTACCGTAGAGGTGACACTAAGAAAGGAATTACCGGAATTCCCACGGGAATGGGAATTAGCGGGAAAAATCCTTCCACGCGAACGAAGTCGCTTTTTGGGAATAGTTATTCTATTCTATTCTACGTGACATTTAAAGGTTTTTTACCTGAACACAAGTCTGTCGGCGTCGATCCCGTGTTGTCGCAGACAGAAGGCGACCTCTGTCTTCAGGTCGTAATCCTCCCTGTCCACATTCAATATCGGCACAAATATGTCGTCCCTGTACACGGACTCGTCGCGATTCATTCTTGTACAAACCTAAAAAAAGTCATAAATAAAAAAACATAATATTAAAAAATCTGCCCCCCAGTATTATCCCTTAAAATGGCTTTTTTTTACGTGACTTACTGTAGATTTGTCGCAGATGGCATTAACTACTTGGCCGGACAAATGGGGAGCGCTCAAGGCTCTCACACAACGTTTAAGACAACAGACCTGAGGGTGCCCAGTTGGGCGCGAACCTCGGCTCAGGGCGTCGTCTGAGAGGAAAAATATTTGAAAGAATTAATCGACCCTAGTGGGTCGATAGCGATAAGCGCTGAATGAGGGAAATCGACGACCACGCCGACGGGGTCCTGAAGTGTTTGGTGTTGCGAGCTGATTGGCTGTCTCTATGGCTAGAGTAATTGGGTCGTCGGGATCGTATATTACGTCCTTCGGACGCCGATACTTTTCAGTACCGTCCCTAAGCGGGATGTACTCGGAAGCCGCAACTACCAGGGGATTTGGGTGGTGCGGAGCAGAATCAAAAAAACGTTCCGATATCAAAAACATAAACAAGCCGCAAAGAAAGAGGGTAGAAAGATATGTCTGCCCGTAGAAAATTATGGATCTACCTACTCCACTCCAATCTCATCAGTCATCCCGTGATCATGGCACTTGCAACAGTGTCGAAATATCGGGAGTCTCATATCCCCATTTAAACGCTTAAGTAAGAACCCGTTATTATGTGCTTTAATTATGATAATAACCGCGTAAACTTAAAACAATGTATCAAAAAAACGTTTGGAAGCTAAAGTTAAAATGGCCACATCGAAGCAACTCAACCAAAAAGCAATAATGCTATTTGACATTTGTTTGTTTTTAAATATGCGCAAATGTCAAATTGACCATTGGCCATTTTAACCGTCCTGGTCTTCTTATACCATGCTCACCCTGAGTCCCGTGTTGCGAACATAGAGTAAGGAATATTACTACATGTAAAACGGCAACTTTCCGCCCCCCACCAGTGGCTGAGCTAGGTTTACCTCACCCCCTCGGACATAGTTTACACTTGAATCGTATGGCGTCAAACGTCACACACACACAGATGCGCGTGTACGATAACGTCAATGTGTGGTGTCTGTGTAAAAAGACGTGTTTTGTATGAAGTGTCCGTGGTGTGATGGAGAGTGTAAAATTTTGACAAAAAAAAAGTTATTTTTTATCATCTAGCAACACTGACCTTGCATTTAATCTGGTTGTGTTGCCAGTACAGGAACGCAGCGTAGACTAACGCACTGGCTGCGGAGTCTAAGTCACAGCTTTCGTTTCCTAGCACAAGGTTCAAATCCCCGTAGACACCAGATTTCTGTAACAATAGGCATGGATAAAAAATTAGAGTCAAAATGGCGGGGATATCGTATTCAAGCCAGGCAAAATGTATTGTAGCGCGAAGCAAGCTATAAGAAAACCAGGTATGCTCAAAACTGACAGCTAGCATTTCAAGGTTAGCCCAGCTGACAGCCGAGGCCCCAAGTTTCAAGTTTATTTATTTCTGAACAATTTTTACATTGTGTCGAAAATTATACAAAAAAATAATAACAATATATCAGTAGCCAAACATAGTCAATTTAAAATAGGATGTCACTGGTAATAAAATATGATGTACGAGAACAGTAAAAAAAAAAAAAAAAAAACAATCAAATAAAGTTAATAAAGTCACAAAAGCGTCACTATGCGAATAAAATTAATGACAAAAATTATTACCTAATTTCATTATGGCTACATGATGTCAACAGCACTGATTAAAAACTACAATAAAATAGAAAAGTAAGCGACTAAAAGTGCCTATAATTAAAAGTTATAACAAGAAGACGTAAATCGCATGCATCGTTTATTTATCATTCAAATATTCATCAATGGTATAATAGCGCTTATTGAGCAAAAGGCATCTCAACTTGGTCTTAAATTCATTGAACTTCGTAATCGTTTTTAGGCCCATTGGCAGTTTATTATATAGTTTAACTCCCTGGTAGTGAGCACTATGCCAAGAGGGATTACGAGGTTACGAATGTAAGAAGCACCCTCAGGCCTGTTGTCTTAAACGTTGTACCGGGTGAGAGCCCTCAGCGCTCCCCATTTGTCCGGCCAATTAATTAATGCCATCTGCAGCAAATCTACAATAAGTCAAATAAAAAAAGAGAACTCTCGCTAAAGTACTTATATCAAAAAATAGTTCCTAAACTGCGTACGTATTATCTGTGGTTGTGGCTTTTCGGCGGGAAACGGGAACGGGACAGTTGCTTTCTTCATTGAGTACCTAACCTAAATAATTAATACGAAGTGGTGTTTTGTGGTTAATGATCGCATTAAGTTAGTCGGAAGACATTCGCGAGTGTTATTATATTGGAGTATTCAATAAACAAAGTGTATCTGCCTATTTTCGCTTCGTGCCGGGAAGCCGCTTCATAACTCAAAAGTTTATGCGGACTTTTGAGTTAATTCGTTTGGGGTTCGGAGTAGGAGTCTACTCCGAGGGTGGGGGCTTAGGTTTCATCATCATCACCTTTCATCATTTCATTAATCATCAAGAAAAAAAATACGTCAGACATGGCTGTATGGGCATAGTTCCCTTTGCCTTACCCTTCGGGGAAAACCAAAACAAATAAAAAAAATATCTGTGGTTGTATGACGTGCGGTATAAATGCGATATGACAGTGGATAGTGGTGAACCACATCCGTTCAATAAACAAAAACATCTAGACACGCCTACTATCCATTAGGGTAGGCAGATACCGAGGATACAGGGCTTCCATTCTCATTAAAATACCATGCCTCTAAAAGTAGTATCTATATACTACGGTTTTTATATACATGACACGAATTTTAACAAGATTATTTATATGTGACATAATGTATATCCTGTTGACATGTTTAACCATTTAATTAAATTTATTTTATTGTATTTTTTATTGTATTGAAATGTAATTTATAATTTGTAATGCTATGGGACTAGTGCCTGAAATAAACGATAAATAAATAAATAAATAATCTTTATACATGAAAACTTAAATATTTAAAAATAAAAATATTTTGTTGAAATTTGATATGATGTTATTGTCTTGCTTTTGTGTGGCGCCTTTTTATAATAAACTAATTTTTTTCTATTCTATGTGCCCGTTTTGGCGCGAACCTCGGCTCAGGGCGTCATCTGAGACGATTATAAAAAATATCGAAATATCGAAGAGGATATTTTCCAGGCTACGTTCCCCAAAAAAAAATAGTTTTCTATTTTTAGTTTTATTTCCTTTGCCTGTGCCCAGCAGTGGGACTTATATAGGCTATTTATGTTTTTTATATTTTTAATGTATCCTGGAAAGTCACTCATAATTCTCATAAAAGAAGACAATGGAAGGCAGTCACTCTGCCTCTGGAAAGTCTCTAGATTTTCCTGCTTTTAACCTTCTAATTTTATGGATAACAGACATAAGGAAGTTTAATCTTTACTTTTGAGTATAAATGATGACTTTTGTTTTTACACCCAGGCACAACACAAGGACCCCGATACCGACCCCGCCGGCGTGCTCGACGATTTCCCTCATTCAGCGCTTATCGCTATCGACCCGCTAGGGTCGATTAATTCTTTCAAATATTTTTCCTCTCAGATGACGCCCTGAGCCGAGGTGCACGCCCAACTGGGCACCCACAGGCCTGTTGTCCTAAACATTGTACCGGGTAAGGGCCTTCAGCGCTCCCCATTTGTCCGGCCAAGTAGTTAATACCATCTGCGGCAAATCTACAATAAGTCATGTTAAAAAAAAAGCCACAACACACCTTCCACTCATTACTATTCTGATCAAAATAAAGAGTAGCAATATAGGTAGCAACATAATTCTATACATATCTGATGCAAATATCAAGCAACAATTATTTTTATATATGCTTTGGCCATAAATTTTTTTTTAATAATTATGTACGCCGAGCAATGATAAAATAGGTAGGTAATTATCATGTTAAATCTGAACAACTTATATTATAAATATTGCCAGATTTCGTTAAAAAATATGAAAAACTTAAAATAGTCTAAAACTCTATTAGACCAAACTTTAATACCTAGCGATTAACTCCAAAATTAAAAGTTTCCTCACAAAATGAATACCCGGTTTTTAACCTTAAAAAGATTCCCCGTCGACCTGTATATTTCGTTTTCCGAAAATCCGAGGGCAGAATTGTAAACCCAAGCCAATTCATGGTGTGCTTCAAGTCTCAAACATTTATTTTTATTATACTTTGAAACTAATAATAAAAAGTTTAAAACTATTACCAGTTTTTCAATACTTGTAGTAAGATATTTGTCCATTTTGAACTTGTAACGATTATTAATAGGATGATAATTTAATTTATATATTGAAACTACATTTGAACAATAATTTAACGATTTTACACTTTCTCTACTAACCTAAACCGACCAAAACAAAGAACTGAAAAATTACAACTTTATGTCAATCAAGCTTGTCAAACTTGACAACCACACTGTTGCCAACACAATACATTACTGATGATTTAGCAAAAACCTAATTTGTAATTATCAAAAAGAAAACAGCTAGCGGATGTCTTAGAGCTGATGATTTTAAAACGAAAACATAATAAATAAGTTTCCACTCAGTATGGAAACTGTAATACTTGTACATAAAACAATATGTCGAATTAGCTAAAGTTTTATAATTTTTTCTGGTCGCTTTTGGAGTAATAATTTGGTAACACTGTCAAAAAAAAAACAAACAATGCCAATCAGCTGTTTTCTTTCATGCTTTCATGCAACACCTGTGCGTCAGTCAACCGTATTTCTGACATGAACATCGTGTGTATCACGCCCTCGCATCCTATCGGGGTGAGTAGAACCCAAAGTCAAAGACAACTTCCAGTCATAATTCGGTATTTAAGGGAAAAAAAGTTAAGTACGCTAAAACTATGAAAAGCAAAAATATTCAAGTTACTTAGTTATTTTTGTAATATAATGACGTTTCATTTAAGTATTATAAAAAAATCTTCAAAAATACCTTACATACCATTGTAATGGAAATCCTAATAGGATTATATTTGAAAAATCTTTGAACAATTTGATTATATTTGTAAAAAAGGTTAAGTATTAATTTTACAGGCTGTTAGTGACATCGTAACGAAAACATTGAGGGTGATTCAGACCATGATTCTGAGTTGATATCAAGTGGAATTTTCCGTCGCAAAAGTATGGAACAGAAAATAATTTAAAAAATCACAAAAAAAATATGCATTTTCCGACAGGAAATTCTACTTGATATCAACTCAGAATCATGGCCTGAATCATCCCCCTCAGTATTCGTTACGGTGCCGCGTTGTCACTAACACCCCTACTTGTATGGCTACCTGTATGTACTTGCACGGGGTGTTAGTTACATTGTTACGAATACTGAGAGGGATGATTTAGCTCATTATTCTGAGTTAATATCATGTGTAATTTTCCATCGCAAAAGTAATAGAATTAAAATAATTAGGAATTAGAAGCACAAGGTAGGTATCTACATGGAAATATGGAATGCAATAAATAATTGAGAATTGAATTGAATTGAAGGTGCTAATTCCTGCAGACGTCATCAAAATTTATTTTAAGTTATATAGTCATTTTCTTATCCGCTGAAAAAGAAAGGGACGGGTAATCGACAGGCATAAAATTTATGGAACACACGTCAATTTAAAGCAGAAATCTAAAACGACCGTCTAAAAATTCTACATCGGCCTATAACCCGACAGAATTAAGTAGACAGCACGTCAAACGGATTGCATACCAGCGAGATGCTTATTCGCCAGAGTTATTCATTCGTTTTAAAATTAACTTGTTGACAATCATCCGTCCCATTCCTTTTCGGCGGATAAGAAAATGACAGGTACTTATAACTTAAAATAAAATTAGGAGGTGTCTGCAGGAATCGGGGCCAATATACTAGTGTGTTTGTGAATGCGAGTAGAATAAGTGAACATTTATTTTATGACTGAACTTTTTAATTAAATTCCCGATTGCTTTCTCTCAAGCGTTTCGACAACAATTTGTATCACAGTAACGCTACACGCTTTGATAAAGTTACCTAGTTCCAAAGGCATGGAGTAACTCAAATGTGTTGAATCATGAAACATTTTTTAATTATATTTGCTTTCGGTATGTATTACATAATGTGGGACTCTCCAATCGGCGTTCCCTAAAAACACGATAGATGGCGTTCTTAAGTTTTTTCTTCGTTTAATCTTCGAATTCCATGGATAACAGACATATGCATCTTTTATCTTTGTTTTTGGGTATAAATGATGACCCTTTTTATTACACCAAGGTACAATTACAACTGCCCCCCATTATTATTCTGATCAAAATAAAGAGAAGAAATATAGGTAAGTACCCAGCAACATCATTCTATACATATTGTGATCCAAATATCAAGCAACAATTCGTTTTATATAAGCTTCTGCCATTACATTACATTTTTAAATAATTATGTACCATAGGAATGAGAAAATAGGTAATTATCACGTTAAAAGTGAACAACGTCATCTATTGTGTGTTTGGGGAACGTCGATTGAAAAGTTCTAACAAGCATAACTCAAGCCCAAAAAGCCTTCAGCGACACGCACCCATATTTTCCTCCATTCCTCTTCTATCCCTTTCTTTTTCATACCTCTCGCTCTTCCACTCCGTTCAACCACGTCTTCACTCCCCTCTCTTTGGCACACGTATCTTGCATCTCTGTCTCACGTACCTGTCTCTCTCTTAGTCGTTCATCTAGGGTGTTAGTGACATCGTAATGAATACAGCGGGCCTAGCACCGTAAGCACGCGACTCTTTCTCGCCGCGACAGAGATCGTCTGTCTCTTTCTGTGCAGTACTGTGAGAGAGTGACGGGTGACGTATTTCGAGGCGAGAAAAAGTCGCGCGCTTACGGTGCTAAGCCCGCTGAGGCGGATGATTCAGACCATGACTCTGAGTTAATATCAAGTGGAATTTTTCGTCCTGTCGGAAAAGTCATGAAAATGTTTGTGTTTTATCGTGCGGGTTGTGAGGTGGAATACCAACCACCAAAGACCCCTGACATGACTCATCCTGTCGAATCTTGTGTCGAAATTAATTCCGACGAATTATTTTCCTACAGTGATACAATCGGCGCTCATAACAAATGGAGTTACTTTGCAAAATAAGACCTCAAAGATGTTTAAACTGAGTGCGGCTTGTAAGAACCTCCGATGCCCTCCGGTCTCAAAACCAATATGTGTACAACTGGTCTACCATAAGGTGTTCAAACCTAGGGCTCCCGTCTATGTAATGATGATAAATAAGTGTGAAATGAAGTACATTAACTGCTATCAAGGTAAGGACCTAAACCCAAGTCCCCTGGTAGTTGCGGCTTCCGAGTACATTCCGCTTAGGGACGGTACTGAAAAGTATCGGCGTCCGAAGGACGTAATATACGATCCCGACGACCCGATTACTCTAGCCATAAAGGCAGCCAATCAGCTCGCGACACCAAACACTTCAGGACCCCGATACCGATTCCGCCGGCGTGGTCGACGACATCCCTTAATCAGCCCTTATCGCTATCAAACCACTAGGGTCGATTAATTCTTTCAAATATTTTTCCTCTCAGACGACGCCCCGAGCCGAGGTTCACGCCCAACTGGGCACCCTCAGGGCTGTTATCTTAAACGTTGTACCGGGTGAGAGCCTTCAGCGCTCCCCATTTGTCCGGCCAAGTAGTTAATGCCTTCTGCGGCAAATCTACAATAAGTCACGTCAAAAAAAAGGTAAGCACCTAAAGACCTCACGATAAGAATAAGGAATAATACAAAACGTAATGGCCCCGATTCCTGCAGACACCTCCTAATTTTATTAATTATAATAATAATAAAGGCGTAGGGATTTGACGACCCCATCGCCCCCTGGTGAATTCAGCAGTGCAGTCAGTCTCCGGAGGCTAACTTGTGGCGAGCTGTTGGTGAGTGACGACACCGCGGAGCTGAGATCCCCCGAGAGTCGGTCAGGCCCTCCGTCTCCGGTTTTCCTTCACTAGCCTGCTGGAGTGGACCCCAGTGGGCGTATAGGCGTATAGGCGTCTCACTGTTATGCAACTCGTTTCGTGTGTGCTGTCAACTTCATTCAGTCGGGTTATTGGCCAATATATAAATTCGGGAGAGATTTTAAAATTCCTGTCTAAAATTGACGAGTGTTCCATAAATTTTATGCCTGTCGATTATCCGTCCCTTTCCTTTTCGGTGTATAAGAAAATGACAGGTAAGTATAACTTAAAATAAAATTAAGTAAGTAGATGGTATTTACAGGAATTAGCACCAATATAAAATTCCAATTATAAGATATTAACTCGAAACTTCCTCCACTCGGCCTCATCTCAGCATTTTGATATTTTAAGTTGACATTCACTTCCTCGAGTTGAGGACTTTACTCACTGGAGTCGAGCATATGATACTGCCAACATAATAATACGAAAATAATGACGTCATGCATCTACTCAACCTTAACTGGAGTAAACTCGAGGTAAGGTTGAGGCGCCGTCTAAGAATACCGATTTTGAGCCGAGTTCGAGGTCTTCTTTAAGGTCGCGTCAACTGGAGACTAAGTTGAGGAAGGTTTGAGTTAACATCTTAGACCACGTGTGGAAGAATTATTGATGACAATAATGTACTTTCAGGTATAGATGCTGTACAAATGCCAATGGCGCATTGTGATCACAACCTTAATAAAACTAAATGTAAGTATTAATGTAACTCGACAAATTACCTACTAAGTATTTATTTATTTATTTTTATTTATTTATTACTATTAGCTAAAAACATCATCATTACAGGTTTCACTTAACCTAATGCGATAATGATAGCGATATTAGAAAGAAAGAACATCAAAAACAATCATAACAACAAAAATCAATCACAACAATCTTACTTGCGACATAGTAGTTCAAACGCTACTCTCTGGAACTCAGTCAATGAGCATGTGAATAGATCTAGATTATGTGATATTTCATTTAGTATTTCAATGGCCCTTGGTAATGAACTAAACTTACGCATGTTAGTCCTACCTACCGGTACCTTAAACAAATCTGCTCTAGGGCCCCGTCGAAGTCTGCTGCTCGGTACCACTATCTTTAATGATTCTAACATGGTGATATTAGTGAGTTTTCAGTAAGTAGTATAAAATATAAAAAGCAGAGTCGAAGAAGCGAAAGTGGTGTGTCAGGATCATAGTAAGAGGAATTCCGTGAAGTCTGCCTACTTCAACGGGAAACAGGTGTCATCATATCTTCTAAAGAATAATACTTACGTGAACGGTAACTCCCGCTCCCCTCACCAATTCAAACCGGTCGCCGAGAATTACCTCACCCCCTTTGGTTTAGTGTTTCTTTTGACGTAACTTATTGTAGATCAAATCAAATCAATTTATTTGCGAGAACACATAGAATACAAAAAAGGTGTTAAAATAATTTAAATAACAATGTTGTGATGTGTTCGGCCTGCATGCAGGCGTACAAATATACATAAGAAAATAAAAAATAAAGAAATGGTACATTGAAAGAAAATTATTGAAAATATACTTATCGACAAAAAGATTTTCTTGATTTTCCGGACAAAAAGGAAATACTGAGGGCTCTCATCCTTTGCAAAATTTAACACAACAGGCCTGAAGGTACCCAGTTAGGCGCGAACCTCGGCTCAAGGCGTCGCCTGAGAAGATTATATTTGAAATAATTAATCGACCCTAGCGGTCGATAGCGAGATGGTTAAAAAGGACACATCGAAGCAATTCATCTAAAAAGCAATACTTATTGCTATTTATTTCTTGACATTGCGCACTTTTATATGCGCAAATGCCAAGCCTTTTTTTGTTTCGAATATGACCACATACCATTGAGATCCTTTTAATTCTACAGGTTCTACTTTTAATAAAACTAGGTGAATATATTCATCAGTAGTTATGGAGAAGAAATACAATATTAACAAAAGACGTGACTTATCCAGATATGATCTAACTTTTTTTTCTTTTTTTTTAATTTTAATTGTTTTAGCTGACGAAAAGAATAAGTTGAAGACGAAATATGCAAAAGAAAAAGAAATCGCAACCTTGACAGATAAAAGAGGTGAGAACTAAGTATTCTATCCAAATCTACCAAAGATCTACTTCTTCTATCGTGTGGGTTGTGAGGTGGATTACCAACCTCAGCAACCCTGGTGTCAAGTTTACTATTGAACCGCCAAAGGCCCCTGACATGGCTCATGTAACGATTACTCACTTACATCAGGGGGGTTAAAATGGCCACATCGAAGCAATTCATCTAAGAAAGCCATATTGCAATTTGACATTTGTTTGCATTGCGCACTTACTTTTATATGCGCAAATTTTATGTGGCCATTTTAACCCCCCAGTAAATAGTAACCGGGACCAACAGCTTAACGTGCCTTCCGACAATCAGGTGATCAGCCTGTAATATTCTAACCAAACTAGGGATCACAAAGTGATTTTTGTAATATGTCATATTATTTTCACGTGTATTTGGTATTAATTAAACTGTATTTTTTTATTAAGTACTTGCTGGTTAAAATGGCTACATCGAAGCAATTTATCTAAGAAAGCAATATTGCAATTTGACATTTGCGCATTTAAAAGTAAGTGCGCAATGCAAACAAATGTCAAATAGCAATATTGCATTCTTAAATGAATTGCTTCGATGTGGCCATTTTAAGCCCCCTTATGTAAATTCCTAGAATGACCATTTTAATACTTTGCAGGCAAACCAAGGCTGAAAAGAAGTGCAGACCAGGAACAATGTGAGTATAGATTAAAACGGGATAGAGATTACTCATATAGGGCTGTGGTCGCTCAGTTACAAGAACGCTTGACACTCACTGTAAGGTCGCTGGTTTGAATCCAATGATTCACTAATTCTTCTTTGGATCATAAATTATTATCACGTGCTCAGCGTTGAAGGAAAACATCGTGAGGAAACCGACTGCAATGCATTTTCGGAGGTATGTGACCTAACCTGTATTGGGCTGGCTTAGCCGTCGCGGATGAAAGGTCAAACAGGCAGTCGCTTCTGTAAAAACCCGGACCTATCAAATCGATATTATAAAGATACATACATACATAAACATCCTATATACGTCTCACTGCTGGACACAGGCCTCCCCTCAATTAACCGGAGGTGGTATGGAGCATACTCCACCACGCTGCTCCATTGCGGGTTGGTGGAGGTGTTTTTACGGCTAATAGCCGGGACCAATGGTTTAACGTGCCCTCCGAAGCACGGAATTATCTTACTTTTTCGGAAAATCAGGTGATTAAAGCTTGTAAAGTCCTTACCAAACAAAGGACGGTCTCACAAAGTGATTTCGACGATGTCCCCATCGGGAATCGAACCCGGACCTCCAGATCGTTAGCCTAAAGCTCTAATCACTAGACTAGGCTGTGTTATTATAATGATATTTTGAAAAAAGAGATTCTTTTGAGATTTTTACAAGGACATTCCCACTTTGAAAATGTCTGAGAATGACACATCACTCTAATGTTATTTACTTAGAAAGGAAAGTACTACTAATTTAGATATTTCTTTCTTTTGTAGTAGAAAGTAGGAAACAGATTCTAAAAAAAAACGATCAGCCGAGGATGGTGGGGTTAAGAACATCGATACCTAAAATTGTACGAAGCAGGCGAGACATCAGCACGCCGAAAACTATAAATGTAAGTACCTACCTACATATAACATAAACATCCTATATACGTCCCACTGCTACAGGCCTCTTTATCAACTCTATTCTATTTTATTCTGTTTTTTGTTATCTGTTTATTATTATTATTATAAAAAAAAATAAGTACAGTACTTAATACATTTTTTTACAATTGACGGTGCAACAAAAACCAACTTGACTGACTTGACTTGTTGATTTATGTTTTAAAAGAATTATTGTTATTAATTGATGCATGTTGTGTATTTATATGAATTTCTATGATTGTAATTGTATTGTATTAAGCATTATCGAATTAGGCCTGGCCTGTCATCATCACAGGCCTTTACATCTTTATCAGATGATTCAAACAGCGTTTCTGTGGCAGCTTTTAAAATGGCTGTAAAGTCCGATGCGAGAGCGACAGTAGCGGCCGCACGACTGGCATTGTAGTTGAGGGTTATTAGATGGTACAGGTGGTAAATCAGCCCTTTCATTTCTGTGTCGCCTCTCGCGCTTGTCGGCCAGAATCGGGAACCAGGTTTTATCGTGTGCTTTGCACCCATCGGCCAAAGACGTCCTCCACTTATTCCGGTCACTGGCCAGGTCCTCCCATTTATCGGGCCTGGCCTGTAATGATAATGTATTTGGATATGTAAATAAATAACTGGAGGGGGTATCGAGCATACTTCACCTCGCTGCTCCATTGCGGGTTTGTGGAGGCATTTGAGCTAATAGCCCGGGACAGCTTAACCAGGTGATTCAACCTGGCGTACCTCTGACTACCCCAATTAGGAATATAGTCGTGAATGTGTAAGTCCGATCGCTTTGTTTTTTTTTATAGAGTCACGTAATATAAGACGATAGAGATAACTCTTACACCCTTATTATAAGATGTTAACTCGGTTAAACGTTGTACCGGGTGAGAGCCTTTGTACGGTCTCGAATTCAAATTTCAAATTTCAAATTCATTTATTCGTCAACATAGGTAAAAGAGTTGTTACAATATAATATATGTCGCACTATGTCGCACCTTTCGGTATACGAAATTAAAACGTAACAGATTATTAAATTACAAATAAAATTATTAAATAAATTACAATAGCATTCAATATAATCAAAATAGAAAATTAACAAATATATTGTAATGTAATGTCTTTTCAATATAAAACCGCACAGAATTTACCTACGTCATGCACAACCTACTTTCAAGCTGCGTGACTATTTCACTTACTTAGTAATCTTTAGTGTAATAACTAATCTCAACGTAAGCGATTGTGCACGCAAACTATACTCATGGCTGAAATTTGAATCTGCCGCCTCGACTTACGCGAGCCGCGGCATTCCACGCTATTGGTCGAAACCAATATGGCGTCACTCTGTTCGCGCCGACCACGGGGTTCACCACGGATAATTTGTTTGCTGTGAATTTATTGTGAAGAAACTGTTTAATCTATCGGAAATTGTGTTATTAATGTTGGACAATACCTAATTCAACTCAGCTGAGTGTTAAGTTGGTGAATACAACAAGGAACTGTCGGCGGTATAGGTATCTCGGTCCCGTGGTTTGGAGCCCGGCGCAGCAGCAGTCAGGTTGGTGGCCTTCTTATTTCATGCTGTGATTATGTATAGATTTGTGTTGCACTGACCACCTTACCAGCCATGGATTTAGTCTCTAGCTCTGGTTATCGAAGGAATTAACGAACAGCGATACTCTACCTTAATTCTATCTTGTAAACTAAATAACTGAATAATTATCGTCTTATATTGCACTCGCATCTTTCATTAACTTACCTTATCAACTATATTAAGAGAAGTGGGTGTTCAGTCTTAAACTAAGAACGGGCTCCTACAACCTTCAGCGCTCCCCATTTGTCCGGCCAAGTAGTTAATGGCATCTGCGGCAAATCTACAATAAGTCACGTCAAAATAAATGTTAACTCGGCTTTTTCGTCACTTGAGGAAACGTCCTCATACTGCTGCATACTGTTATAAGACCATAGATTAATAACAAGGCTTTTTATGTAGACGTATTGTCTTTGCTCTCTACTGTCATTCCTTCTTCTTTGCTCAATGTCCGAACTCACTAGTCGACTCTTACGCCAATTTTGTTTACGTGATTGTATCGTGAAATATCGTACAAGCAATATTGTAATCTCCAGTGCCCTAAACGTTTATTACACGCAGATCAGCTTCATCAGCATATTTGTATTTTTATTTCATCAAACCAATCGCCGGTCCACGATTTACCTCGCCACACATACTGATCAACTCCAGTGGATAACGACTCACTGGAGTCGAGCATACCATACTGCCAACACAATAATGCGAAATCAATGACGTCATGCCTTACTGGAGTAAATTTGAGTTCAGGTTGAGGCGTCGTGAAAGAATACCGATTTTAAGCTAAGTTCGAGGAAGACCTTGAGTTCGCCTCACCTGAGGAAGGAAAGAGTCGGGGAAGGTTCAAACATCGTAAGATATGGGTGTCAGTTTAATTGTTTTTTTTTGATGTGACTTATTGTAGATTTGCCGCAGATGGCATTAGCTACTTGGCCGGACAAATGCGGAGCGCTGAAGGCTCTCACCCGGTACAACGTTTAAGACAACAGGCCTGAGGGTGCCCAGTTCGCGAACCTCGGCTCAGGGCGTCGTCTGAGAGGAAAAATATTTGAAATAATTAATCGACCGAACGGGTCGATAGCGATAAGCACTGAATGAGGGAAATCGTCGACCACGCCGGCGGGGTCGGTATCGGGGTCTTGAAGTGTTTGGTGTCGCGAGCTGATTGGCTGTCTCTATGGCTAGAGTAATCGGGTCGTCGGGATCGTATATTACGTCCTTCGGACGCCGATACTTTTCAGTACCGTCCCTAAGCTGGAGTTTAATTATAAATTCTTTTTGTTTTTGCTTTAAGCACGCAATACTGTCAAAGAAACAAGAATTACAACATTTGGACAAAGCCAAGGCGGCCATACTATCAAGTAAACCAGTCGTCAACAAGTCCACAATAAAAAAAGTCAAAACAAAACAACAGAAGCTAAAGACCAAACAATTAAAATTGAAGTCACTGAAAAGTTCAGATAAAAAATCCATTCGAGGAAAGAATAAGAGATTTGTGAAACTAAATGAAGGAAATAAACCAAAAAAATTAAAGCGTAAAATTTGGCCAAAGCGAAAGAAACGACCAAAACCGAAGATAACTATACCGCCGGTTGATATTTACAGTAAGTTCACTACAATAATGCCATCAGCAACATCTCCCAAGCCATTTTTATGTTAAGTCGAATCTTCCTCCACTCGACTCGGTCACAACTGAGCATTTTCGTATTTTAATTTGACATTTATATCCTCGACTTAAGGATTTTACTCACTGGAGTCGAGTATATCATACTGCCAACATAATAATACGAAAATGACGTCATTACTCCACTCAACCTCACTGGAGTACACTCGAGATAAATTGAAAGCGACATCTAAGAATACCGATTTTGAGCTGAGTTCGACGTCTTATCTCAAATATGGCAACACAATAGAAATAAACGCTTTATTGAGTACGATTATTTTGTTACTAGTTATTTCTTTATTATTAAAAGTGAAGTTTAAACATAAGGAAGGAGGATAAGGGTTGCTTCTATGCTGTTCTGGGAGCAAATAAAAAACATAGAACACGTTCAGCTGCTTGTCTTCCCGGGCATGTCGTAACAACCGACAGAGGGATTGTGTCCTCTAACATGATGGACTAATGTTATGGGCGATAGGCTGATCCCTTATCACCATAAGGTTTATCATATCCAGCTTACGACATCGTATCAACAGTGGCTGCAAGTTGTCTTTGATTACTTGTGGTTCTGCCCACCCCATTAGGGATTACGGGCGTGAGTTTATGTATGTATGTATGTTAAATATTAGGAATAATACTACGTGTAGAACGGCAACTCTCCGCTCCCCACCAGCGGCTGAGCTAGGTTTACCTCACCCCCCTCTGTTTTACTTTAGTCTTCAATTGTAATTCACACGTCACACACACAGATACGCGTGTACGATAACGTTAATGTTATAGTCTTTGTAAAACGAGATGATTTGTATGAAGTGTCCGGTGGTTTAAACCTCTTTGTGCATTCATGCAGTGAGATCTTTTTCATTATAATTATACTTACTGTAACTAGGCTGTATAGCGTTTGAACACAAAAAAAAACTAAAAGCGATTAAATGCACGGCCCCTCATGCGTATTCGCTCACACTATCCCTCTCTCGCTCTCGCGCCGTGAATGGCAGCGGATTATTATTCGGTATCTTTTAATATTTTTTTAATTCTTTCTCTTCGAGAACCCTGTAACATCAAAATAAACAATTACCACCATATTAAATTACTTACTTTATTTCAGCGCCAGCACCGGATTATCAAAAATGTAAGTATTTACGTTACGGTTTATCATTATGATCCGCGACTTCGAGAGAACATGGAGACCGCACTTTAAATGAAGTGTCGTAGTATCATAATTAAAACACATAATAACGGGTTCTTACCGCGTTTAAAATAGAAAGAAAGAAAGAAACGTTTATTATAAAGGGACACCACAGTAACAAATATAAAACAAATATATAATATAAAACACGGAGTAACACATAACTTACAATCAAAACACATAAATATTCAGAAAAACGTCGGTAACTGAACTTTATACTTATTTCATAATTATGTTATACACATCTACTTGTCATATATTGTTTATGAATCTCTCTCGTTATCTGTTTATCTGTGGCTTTTATTTTACACATCTGTTTATTTGTCGTATCTATTATGTATACTTTAACCCCTTGGCATACTATCTACCTTTGACTAATACTTTCATATTTTTCGTAATCCCTTAATTCATATATTTTCTTCATAATTATATTTGCTTATTTTCTTATTTATTGTAAGTAAATCCCGACACTTTTTGTTGGCACGATAGTTCAAAGTATTTATAAGCGTAACTTAGGTACTGGCAGAATATCAGTGTTGCTAAGAGTGGTATTTCTACTATTCTTCGCAACAACATGCTGAGTCAGTCCCTTTTCCCTGGCAGTGTATTTTTGATTTGTATACTTATCTTTATCTTCTCTACTATTGTACTGCACTGTTTTGGGAATAAAGTTATTCTATTCTATTCTATTCTAAAAACAACAACAACAAATAGGGATATGAGACTCTAACAGTGCAACAGTGTCGAAATATCGGGGTCTCATATCTCTATTTTAAACCCGTTTTTATGTGGACGTACCTAAATGTCAAATAAGAATAAGTACCAAAATGCTCAGCGTCTTAGAATACGGGTCTTAGCATTATTCTACGAAGATACTACGACACTTCATTTGTAGTGCGGTCCCTAGTGTAGTTAGGACATTACAGGCTGATCACCTGTTTGTCCGAAAGTAAGGTGATCCGTGCTTCGGAAGGCACGTTAAGCCGTTGGTCCTGGTTACTATTTACTGATGTAAGTAGTCTTTGATGATGCGATCCAGCCGATTTCGGCTACGGCGACTGCTTCAATTCCGACGTTCATGTGCTCGCATGTGGCTTATATGGCCAATCTTATTGTAAAAGATCCTCGCACATAGTGGGCATGTGAGTACACCATTTAAATATGCATAATTGATCGCCGTAGGCGGTCGGGCTTTCATCGCGCTTGGCGTCAAGCTCTAAGCTGCGTCGATGTTCAAATTCATGAACTTTGGTGTGAACCAGAGCTCTCCATTCCGGGCGATTAGCGGCTAGATTTTCCCACTGACATGGCTCAATGCCGCACTTTTTCATGTGCCGCTTTAGCACGTCTTTGTACCTAAGGAGTTGTCCGCCATGCTTGCGCTTGCCTTCCTCAAGTTCACAATAAAAGACGCGCTTCGCCACTCGCTGCTCAGGCATTCGTGACACGTGTCCGCACCAACATAGCTAATTCTATCGTGGCGCGGTCTCTATACGATCCTGATAATCCTCTACTCTAGGCCCCGATATCAACCCCAGCGGCTAAAGTTTTCGCTCCTTGTCGCTCTAATCGCTATCGTTCGAATCTCCGGGTGAGAGGCCTCAGCGCCCCCCATTTGTCCGGCCATGTAGTTAATGCCATCTAAAGCTAACTAACAATTACACCCGTGATCCGTAGGTCCGTAAGTAATTTTGAAAAACTTCATAAAAAAAAAGGTTGGAGAAAAAACTAGGACACTTCATACAAAAAAAGGTTTATTAAGTAATTAATGCTTTTTTTTATTTAATCAGTTTATACGCATGTAGCAAGAGACGATGACAAGGACTACATAACGGAAATAGGTAAGAAAGTAATTGATAAAAACAGCATAGTGCTGATTTTGACAGATCTTAAAACGAATTTTTTCTTCGAAACGAACTTAATTTGAAAGTTTGACAGTTCTAAATCTAGCCCAATCTCCTTTTTACATTTCTTTTTTGACGTGACTTATTGTGGATTTGCAGCAAATGGCATTACCTACTTTACCGGACAAATGGGGAGCGCTGAGGCCTCGCACTTAGTACGAAATTTAAGACAATACTACTAATTTGAGTACACAATAATAAAGTAAAGCGACTTCACGAAATAGTTTAAGAATTAATTCGCGTAACATTTTTTTCTTACTTTTTTTGTTGTTTGATTGATAGTTTGTCCAAAACCAAGTAACATTTTTTTTTCTTTCTAGTTGGATCCTACGAAAACGATGGCAAAGGTAAAAAATAGAAATTAACATACTCTCGGACCTACGCCCCCAATACCCGTATTCTAAGTTGATAACTCAATACTTCCTCCACTCGACTAAGCCTCAGCTGAGCATTTTGGTATTTTACGTTGATACATCCTCGACTTGAGGACTTTACTCACTGGAGGCGAGCAAGTCATACTGCCAACATAATAATATGAAAATAATGACGTCATGCCTCGACTCAACCTCACTGGAGGAAACTCGAGATAAGGTTGAAGCGACATCTAAGAATACCGATTTTGAGCTTAGTTCGAAGTCTTCTTTAAAGTCGCCTCAATTGAGGAAAGAGAGAGGAAGGATCGAGGTTAACACCTTGGAATACCGGTGTAAGTATGTGGGAAATTAAACAATAATTTATAACAATAACAATCATCATCACCAGCCCATTAACGTCCCCACTGCTGGGGCACGGGCCTTCCCTATGGATGGATAGGGAGATCGATCACCAGGCGGGCCCAGTGCGGCTTGGTGGTTATTAACGACTGCTAATGCAGCCGGGACCAACGGCTTAACGTGCCTTCCGAAGCACGGAGGAGCTCGAGATGAAAACATTTTTTTTTTGTGGTCACACATCCTATGACCGGCCTTTGCGAAAGTTGCTTAACTTCAACAATCGCAGACCGAGCGCGAAACAATAATAGGTAGGAAAAAAAACATACATATTTCGTATTTCGTTTCGTATATGACGACTTTTTTGTAATATACTGCGGGTAAGTGACATCGTAACGAAAACTTTGAGGGATGATTCAGACCATGATTCTGAATTGATATCAAGTGCAATTTCCTGTCGCAATATTCATGAAAAATTTAGTATACTTTTTTTTAATTTTTTTAGTCCCAAATTGTGTTTTACACTGCATAGAACCCAAATTTAAAATAAATAAATAAATTGAGTACTTATTAAAAATATTTTAAAATCTTTTTTTGTCAATTAAGTTACGAATAATGTGTTTCTCATAGTTTCTTGTAAGTACTTATACATAATTTCCCAATTCAGAAAAAGTATTTCCCTACATAATTGGTCGACTAGTCGACTGTCCGAGGCCGACAAATCGGCTTTTTGGGGTTATGTATACGTTTTTACAATAAAATACCAGATAATATTTTTTTTGTCAGAAAACTAATTTAAAGCTCATGTGAAGCTTACTTTATGTAAAAAAGCTTATTATAAGATTAATGACTACCTAAATGATAAAAATGTCTGGTATTGAATGTGTTCCTCTAGTTATTAAATAACTTGTAAGTAATGTATATCCTTATTGGTTTTTAAAAGATGTGTTGCTGTTGCAGTTTCTTGTCAATTCTTCTCCTCAGCCATAACACCTTGGAAAATGACGTAAATTCAAAAATGTTACATTGACCTTCAACAAGTTTATCCATGATAATTACGTTGAATAAATGATTCTGATTTCTGATTCTGATTTCTGAGTCGGCTAAAACCGTACACGGGGCACATCTCTATTTGTTATTTTTTTCTTTCAAGCTGTTTTATACAACGAAGAATCACAAGAAGAGGTGATAAGTCAGGAAAAGACAGGTGAGATTTTAAACTCTATCTCTTTCTGCATAGAGCGACAAGCATCTTGGCACGTGGGGTTTATGTTTTCCAACTAATAAAAATAATAATAAAGTTTATTCTGGTAATATTTACGACACACAAATACATTTACAACATTAAAATATACACACATTGACATTAATATTTAGTTGGAAAACATAAAGACAAAATTAAAGCACATAATAACGGGTTCTTACCGCGTTTAAATGGGGATATGAGACTCCCGATATTCTCATCATTAATCTCATCAGTCATCCCGTGATCATGGCACTTGCAACAGTGTCGAAATATCGGGAGTCTCATATCCCCATTTAAACGCGGTAAGAACCCGTTATTGGTGCTAATTCCTGTAAATACCATCTAATTTTATTTTAAGTTATATCTGTCATTTTCTTATCCGCCGAAAAGGAAAGGGACGGGTAATCGACAAGCATAAAATTTATGGAACACACGTCAATTTTAAGCACAAATCTAAACCAACCGTCTAAAAATTTTACGTCAGTCAATAACCCGACACATTAATTTACTCATTCTTCCTAAAATTAAGAGCTGTGAATCATCCGTCCCTTTCCTTTTCGACGGATATGAAAATGACGGATATAACTTAAAATAAAATTAGGCGGTGTCTGCAGGAATCGGGGCCAGTATGTGCTTTAATTATGATAATAACCGCGTAAACTTAAAACAATGTATAAAGACAAAACAACACATAACATAACTAAATTATTAATGTGTATATATTTTAATGTTATGAATGTATATTGTGTCGTAGATTTTACCTAAATAAGCTTAACGTGCCCTCCGATGCACAGAATCATAGTTTTTCAGACAATCAGGTGATTCAAGCCTGTAAAGACCTTACCAAACAAAGGACGGTCTCACAAAGAATAAGCGAATAAATGATTTCTGATTTCTGAAAGTGATTTCGACAATGTCCCCATCGGGAATCGAACGCGGACCTCCAGATCATGAACCTAACGCTCTAACCACTAGACCACGGATGCTGTTAACGTACGATACGTATTTACGTTTTTAGTAAGGTGTATAAAGATTTTTTTATATTTTTCTTTTTAGATACATTTTATACGATTCCGGATTTCGAAGAAAATACCGCCCTCGATACAAATGAAGATGGTAAGAAAAAATAGAATCAATATTGTTTGAAATACTACTTACTTAATGGTTCTTTTTTATTGCGACTTACCTACAGCTGCTAGGGAGTGGAATTCTCTGCCGTCTTCTGTATTTCCGAATGCATATAACCCGGGTGCTTTCAAGGCCAGAGTGAACTGGCACCTTCTGGGCGAGCTCCATCTTAGGCCTCGTCAATGCCTTCGGGCAAGTCTGGGGCCAAGAGCAAATCCATCAAAAGTAAAAACAGCTGTATTTTAAGATGTTCACTCTACTCTCCCTCCACTGGATTCAGCCTCAGCTGAGCATTTTGGTATTTTAAGGTGGCATTTACGTCCTCGACTTGAGGATTTTACTCACTGGAGTCGAGCATGTCGTACTGCCAACATAATAATACGAAAATAATGACGTCATGCATCTTCTTAACCTCACTGGAGTAAACTCGAGTTAAGGTTGAGGTGCCGTCTAAGAATACCGATTTTGAGCTGAGTTCGAGGAAAGAGTTTACTCACTGTCCAGGCGCCAACGCCATAGAGGCAGCCAATCAGCTCGCGACACCAAACACTTCAGGTCCCCGATACCGACCCCGCCGGCGTGGTCGACGATTTCCCTCATACAGCGCTTATCGCTATCGACCCACTAGGGTCGATTAATTCTTTCAAATATTTTTCCTCTCAGACGACGCCCTGAGCCGAGGTTCGCGCCCAACTGGGCACCCTCAGGCCTGTTGTCTTAAACGTTGTACCGGGTGAGAGCCTTCAACGCTCCCCATTTGTCCGGCCAAGTAGTTAACGGCAGCCATCTGCGGCAAATCTACAATAAGTCAACATTTTCGCCACCGGAATGAAGTGTGTTTCGGTGGTGTAAATTCACACGGGACTTCTTCTATCGTGTGGGTTGTGAGGTGGATGATCAACCTCATCAACCCTGGTGTCCGGGTTACTATTGAGCCGCCAAAGGCAGTCATGGCTCTTGTAACGACTATTTACTTCGTAATAGTAACCGGGACCAGCGGCTTAACGTGGCTTCCGAAGCACGGATCATCTTACTTTCGGACGATCAGGTAATCAGCCTGTAATGTCCTAACGAAACTAGGGATCACAAAGTGAATTTTGTGAAGTATCACCATCGGGATTCGAACCCGGGATCGTAAGCCCAACGCTCAATCACTGGACCACGGACAGGTTATTGACCAACCGTCAGGTATTTGATTGAGAGACAGAGAGAAAATGTTTATTCAACAAATTGTGACACATTACATACAAAGTGTTACAAACAGAGTAAAAACAACAAAATATCATAAAATATTTTTTTTAAACTCAGTACATAATGTGGCACAGCAGTGAATAGGACACGAAGTCAGCATAGTGTCTATTTCCGGAGAAACAGCATTGGTTGATTGGTTGATTTGGTTATCGATATTTAGAACCAGAACCAGCCAACGTGGAGCCGGATGAAGTTGATGAACCACCACCCACCGAGGAGCCGGTGGAGGTTGAAGAACTACCTGATACCGGCGAGGATGGTAAGAGAAATTTTAGCAAGATTATTGTTGTGAAAGTGGGTTTCCGGTTTGGAACGAAATTCCCGCAATACAAAGAAAATTTGCACAGTTTACGCAGGACGCGGTCAAACACTGTCACTTCACTTCACACTGCACTAAACACTTCACTGAACTTAGGTTCTATATGTGGAAGCTTGTAATTGGCCTCATTCTAGCTTATGTTTGTACGTATTTCTGTTAGCTTTCCTCAATAAATAAATAAACTTCACTGACCACTTCACTGTTATTTCACTACGCTACTTCTTGACATTCACTATACTTCTTTCTCTTCCTTCTTCTATCGATTTAAATATTGAACTGGTCTTCAAGCGCAGCTGACGCTTCATAAAGATAATAAGTATAGGTATCCCAAACCACCCCACGAACCTTGTTGGACGCGAACGTCGGGCGTCGTCTGAGTGGATTAAATTTTATTAACATACTTAAGATTATAAGGATTATGACACATTTGTATTAGCTGTTACCCGTCACTTCGTCGCGAAACCTACTATCAAAATTATAGAAGCTTCATACAATTTGCCACCTCTTTTTAACCTTTTAGGGGTTGAATTTCGTAAAATCCCGTCTTAGTGACTACCGCCTACATCTTAAAAGGAACTTGTGAAAATTTGAGACTCCTAGCAATTGTAGTTTATGAAATCTCGTGATGAGTGAGTCAGTCGGTCAGTGACTTTTCGCTTTTATAGATACTTATAGATAATAATAAATATTTTATTTTCTAGATTACGTCTACACCGTGGAAGATACTACAGATGACAGTAAGTTATGGGGGTTTAAAAGGCAAAATTGAAACGATGCAAGGCTTTTCGGCGGGAAACGGGAACGGGACAGTTGCTTTCTTCATTGAGTGATCTAAATAATTAATACGAAGTGGTGTTTTGTGGTTAATGATCGCATTAAGTTAGTCGGAAGACATTCGCGAGTGTTATTATATTGGAGTATTCAATGAACAAAGTGTATCTGCCTATTTTCGCTTCGTGCCGGGAAGCCGCTTCATAACTCAAAAGTTTATGCGGACTTTTGAGTTAATTCGTTTGGGGTTCGGAGTAGGAGTCTACTCCGAGGGTGGGGGCTTAGGTTTCATCATCATCACCTTTCATCATTTCATTAATCATCAAGAAAAAAAATACGTCAGACATGGCTGTATGGGCATAGTTCCCTTTGCCTTACCCTTCGGGGAAAAACAAAAAAAAAAAAATGAAACGATGCATTTTTTTTATGTAATTTATATTTTTTTACTAACGCAGTTGGCTCGACCATTACATACGGTGATCACGTTGGTCTAACAGAAAGCTCGGTGAGGTGTGGGTACTTAGTTCCAAATACATTCCGCTTAGGGACGGTACTGAAAAGTATCGGCGGCCGAAGGACGTAATATACGATCCCGACGACCCGATTACTCTAGCCATAGAGGCAGCCAATCAGCTCGCGAAACCAAACACTTCAGGACCCCGATACCGACTCCGCCGGCGTGGTCGACGACGTCCCTCAAACAGCGCTTATCGCTATCGAACCACTAGGGTCGATTAATTCTTTCAAATATTTTTCCTCTCAGACGACGCCCTGAGCCGAGGTTCGCGCCCAACTGGGCACCCTCAGGCCTGTTGTCTTAAACGTTGTACCGGGTGAGAGCCTTCAGCGCTCCCCATTTGTCCGGCCAAGTAGTTAATGCCATCTGCGGAAAATCTACAATAAGTCACTTATAAAAAAAGCTTTTTTTTATAGTTACTTAATAAAGTACCTCATTTATTTTGTCAGTTGACATGAACGAGTATAACTCGACATGTCCGAACATGTGCCCGGCAAAAGCTGTCATGGTGTGCGCCAAATGCAAGGACAACAACTACAGGACATTCCTCTCCATATGTTACATGAGAGTGTTTAATTGCAAACACCCAGAAGAAGGTCAGTAACTTTGTGATTTAGCGCCGTCGGGAAACTGCAGTTTGCTGACTTACATAAATAGCCACTGGACAAAAATGCATGGGGCAACATATTTTTTTTTTTAACGTTGGGAAATGCATTACGCATACCACGCCGCCCGGGGACGACGACGTGGTTATGTGGGACTCCCCGGGTGTCGCCACCCGGTATACCCACTAAAACCCAACGGTGTTCCTCCTTGCCGCCCTGTGGCGGGGATACGGGAACGCAATTGCACACAACCGCGTCCCCGCCGGCGGATGCCCTTTGGGGCCCAGCGCCCATGGGAGCGCGTCAAGCGCCTCCCCCTCCGCCGAGGGCTGCCCGGAACACTTGGGGAGCCCTACAGCACGAGACCTATGTTGTGGACGGCGGTATGGGGCAACATAATGCTGTAAATTGCCATTTGTCCGGCCAAGTAGTTAATGCCATCTGCGGCAAATCTACAATAAGTCACGTCAAAAAAAAAAGCTGTAAATTGTAAATAGAATAGACACTAAGATACTAAGTTTCCTACTAACATAGTTTTTATTTTGTCACTAACACGATATGGATTTTAGTCCGAAATACATACATACATAAACTCACGCCTATTTCCCACCGGGGTAATCAGAGACTATAGAATTCCATTTGCTTCGATCCTGACACACTTCTCTTGCTTCCTCCACATTCAATCGCTTCATACACGCACGCCGGTTCAGAATAGATCGTATTAAACCTTTTCTAAGGACATCTCCAATTTCTAAAAACTCCTTCTCGGTCTTCCTCTGCCAGCCCTACCATCAACTTTTGCTTTATATACCGCTTTTGCAATTCTATTATCCTTCATCCGCAATCAATCTTAGTCACTATATCCTCTTTTACACCACATCTCTGTCTTATCACACTGTTTCTCACTCTATCACTCAACTTCACACCGCAGATGTCCGTAATAAATGTTTATTATTATTATGTATATGTCTGGATTGATTCCATGTCGGCTCTTTAAGGCCGGTACCTTTAAGTGATCACGGGCCTAAACCAAGTGAACACTCATTTAATAAACTGGGTTAAGTTACAGGTCGGTCTGTCTGTAAGAATTTTCGGACTATTCGGCATGTGTTTAATTTTTTCAATTCAATTCAATCATTTTATTTCAGTCTATGTGTCCATAATTGTTAGTAACAGTACAAACTTATATACATACTATGTTAGTGGCAAAAAACAAATCAAATCAAAATTAAAATTAGATAAATTATAAAATAAAATACAATTAAATAACCTCACCTCCGTATGTGTGCACCCAATGACGCAGCATCGGTGAGTCACACCGGCCGGGGCCTGCAAACACATTCAGAAGGCTGTTGGTGCTAGCGCGAAGCCGAAAAAGAAGGGAGGCGCACCGTTTTTTCATCTTCTTCTTATCGTGTCGATGGCAAACTAAATTGTATCGGCCCAAAACTTGGCAACAAGTATGGCGCTATCTGCAGCGCTCATCAGATCCTCCCGCGTACAGGTGTTCGGGCACGCAGGACACGATGTAAGATGTTCCATCGTTTGGGGAACAGTGCCGCACTTGCACTTTAAGTCCGAGCCATCCGAGAAACCCCACCTGAACAAATTGTCCTTACTTCGGCCCACCTGAGTCCGAAGTCTATTTAGAGACTTCCAGGTAAGCCAAGGCAAATCAAGACCTGGCGGAGGTCTCTCGGACGGCGAAACAAAAGGTTTTGGGAGGTGTACCCGTTCCTGCCAGATCCTGCATCTTTCTTTAGAGCGGTCCCTGTCACGTAGAGGCGACACACACTTGGCGAAGCTTTTGCGGCTTTTCAGCCTTTGCGGCACAGGATGATAGCCGTGGAGTGGATGCCGTTTGTCGTTTTTTCATAATAGCGTAAAAGTCATCCGTGTGCGCCTCCGCGAACATCCCGGGTGCACTGCAACGCGACGGTAGCCCCAACAGGATCCTGAATGCGTTATTATATTGCACACGCAGGCTGTATCTCCGCTGCGTGTTTAATATTGTGGCTTTTTGTAGAACATTATAAGTAGATTTGTCGGGGTAGGTCAAGGAGTTTGATATTTTGAAGCAACTGTTTGGGTATTACGCCAGTAGCAATGTGATATTAATTAGCTATCTAAAAACTCACAAAGTAGAATTCAGTGGCCGGGAATTCAATATTTTGAACCCGTAACGTACCTAAGTCTCGCGTTCTCACGTTATCGCGGGTTTTTTTACTGCTAAATTATTATTTCAGGATTACAATTGGTAGCTCGGCGACCATGTGCCATGTCAGCTCCGTTCCTAGGAGACCTTCAGACCCCCAAGGGTCTCATCGAAGAGCCTGGGGACTATGACGTCATCCTCAAATATTTTAAATGCAAAGACCAGGATTGGAAAAAACTTAGACCTTGGTGTAAGACGTCTTTTGTTATTAAGTTACTAATGGCCTCCGTGGTCCAGTGGTCGAGCAATGGGCTCACAATCCGGAGGTCTCGGGTTCGATTCCCGGTAGGGACTTATCACATAACCACTTTGTGAGCTCATGTTTGGTTCGGATATTAAATGCTGATCACCTAATTGTCCAAAAGTAAGATGATTCGTGTTTCGGAGGGCACGTTAAGCCGACTTAGTATGTAGTCGTTACATGAGTCATGTCAGGGGCCTTTGGCGGCTCAATAAGAATCCTGACACCAGGGTTGACGAGGTCTGTTATTGACCTCACAACCCAGACGACAGAAAAAGAAGACCATGAAATAAATAGCCCTGATTCCTGCAGATTTCTCTTACTTTTATTTTAACTTATAGTTACTTACCTGTCATTTTCTTATCCGCCGAAAAAGAAAGGGACGGATGATTGACAGCTATTAATTTTTAAATGAATGAGTGAGTGAACGAATAATCCGGTCGAATCCAATAAGCGTCTCGCTGATAAGCAACCCGTTTGACGTGTGCTGTCAACTTAATTCTGTCGGGTTACTGGTGTAAAATTTTGACAGGGTTGTTTAAACTGCCTAAAATTGACGTGTGTTCCGTAAATTTTATACCTGTCGATTACCCTTTCCATTTCGGCGGATAAGATAATGACAGGTTAGAACGTAAAATTAAGGCTAGGAATCGGTGCTTGTCGAAGTCTGAATAAACATCATTCTTTTCAGCCCGTTTGAACTGCACCTTCTAAACAGATTAAAAATGGAAAAGGTACTTGTACATTGTTGATACAATAAAAAGTAAAATTATTCTGGTTGTTTCATTATAGAATAACTACACCCGAATTCGAAGATGTTAACTCCAACTTCCCTTGACTCCGTCCTCAGTTGAGGCGACAGGTTTTCCTCGAACTCAGCTCAAAATCGGTACTTATTCTTAGACGGTACCTCAACCTTAACTCGAGTGAAGATGCATGACGTCATTATTTTCGTATTATTATGTTGGCAGTATGACATGCTCGACTCCAGTGAGTAAAGTCCTCAAGTCGAGGATGTAAATGTCAACTTACAATACCAAAATGCTCTATTAAGGCCGAGCCTAGTAGAAGAAATCTCCAGTTAACATCTTAGAATAAATTTAGGTGTTAGAATGAATTTTGTACTTAATGACTTCCATGGTTTGGTAGTTAGTGTGCCCGACTCATAATCCGGAGGCCCCGGGTTCGATTCCGGATGGAAAATGTTTAGTGTAAGACTGTTTAGTTAAAGAAACCGTGCTTCGGAAGGTACGTTAAAAAAGCCGTTGTTCCGGACACCTCCAATTCAACCCGCTGTGAATCTGTCTGGTGGAGTATGCTCCGTACTTCCTTCGGTTAATCTCCGTATATCTAACTAGTCAAATCAGTTACTTTTTTCTAAACGTCAAAACACGACATTATTATGTTTGTATGTAAAAACACACTGTGACGTCATAGAAAAACGCAATAAAATGTCGGACTTATTATTTTATGTTTTTACATACATAAACTCACGCCCGTTATCCCTAATGGGGTGGGCAGAGCCACAAGTAATCAAAGACAACTTGCAGCCACTGTTGATACGAAGTCCTAAGCTGGATATGATGAACCTTATGGTGATAAGGGATCAGCCTATCGCCCATAACATTAGTCCATCATGTTAGAGGACACAATCCCTCTGTCGGTTTTTGTGGCGAGGTAAATCGTGGACCGGCGATTGGTTTGATGAAATAAAAACACAAATATGCTGATGAAGCTGATCTGCGTGTAATAAACGTTTTTGGCACTTGAGATTACAATATTGCTTGTACGATATATCACGATATAATTACGTAAGTAAAATAGGCGTAAGAGTCGACTAGTTGGTACGGACATTGAACAAAGAAGAAGGAATGACAGTTGAGAGCAAAGACAATATGTCTACATAAAAAGTAATGTTATTAATCTATGGTCTTATAAGGGTGATGCATACACGGTCAATACACGGTCAATTTCCAACACTTCCCCTCACGCTTATAAGGCCATGTGTCAAAGATAGAGACTACATAAAATTCTTATACCTAACAAGCCAACATAACATTGGGTATTACATTCTTTAGAGGAAACTCTACAACACAGGAAGTTCCCTAATATAGCATCAATTACATCAGAGAGCTTCAACGTAGAGACTCAACTCTATTTGGTACATAACATATCCATCACCTATGCTAGATTCATACTATGGATAAACAATGAATGCTTGCTAGAGCCTAACGGTTTGGTGAGTACATCTGCAATCATATGCTCAGTTGGTAAGTATTTAACTGTGATTACATTATTCTGTACTAAGTCCTTAATATAATGATACCTTACATCTATGTGCTTAGTACGTCTATGACTGTACTCTTTAGCCTGTAGCAACTTGTGTGCACTCTGATTATCGTTGTATACTTTTATGTCTAAGTTTCTATTCAAAATTTCAAATAAAAAGTTCTTAATGAAACATAAATCTTTACAGACATCATTAATTGCCAAATATTCAGCCTCTGTGCTAGAGAGCGCTACACAACGTTGCTTCCTAGACTCCCAATTGATTGTGTTATTGCCTAGCTTAACAATAAAACCAGTATAAGAACGCCTGTCAATAGGATCGTTGGCCCAATCAGCATCAGTGTATGCAGTTAAACACAATTCACCATTACTGTTTACAAATAATAAAGAATAGTTAATTGTTCCTGACAAATACCTAAGTATGCGCTTTGCCGCGATCCAGTGACTCCGATTGAACCTGGTGTTATACTGACTAAGTTGGCTGCACGCATAAGCAATATCTGGCCTAGTGCAGACCGAAAGGTACATGAGACAACCCATAAGCTCGCGATAGTTATACTTTTCGTCACATAACTCTTCATCAGAATCGTCAAACTTATAATTTACAGCCATGGGTGTCGATACAGGCTTACAATTTGTCATACCAAACCGCTTGAGCAGTCTCTTAATATAATCCTTTTGATCAAGCCTTAAAATGTCTTTCTCTCTAGTTACATTAATTCCCAAACAACTTTTTAAATTTCCCAAATTCTTACAGTCAAATGTTTTTATAAGCAAATTAATTAACTCATCTTTCAGCAAATTGTCATTGTAAAATATATAAAAGTCATCGACATATAAAGCAATCACAATCATTTTCTTATCACTAGTCTTTCTTATATAAATACATGGTTCTAACTTACTTTGATGGAAGCCATTCTCACACAATAGTTTATTTACCTTTTCATACCAAATTCTACTAGCTTGCTTAAGGCCATAAATACCTTTTTGCAACAGACAAACCTTATCTTTGTCACCATTATGAAAGCCAGGTGGCTGATCCATATAAATGGTTTCTTTCAGCTCACCATTGAGAAAAGCAGTAGCTATATCAAGATGTTCAATATTTAAATTTAATTCACATGCTAAAGAAAATAAAATTCGCATGGTACTATGTCTTACTACAGGTGAAAATGTCTCCTCAAAGTCCACACCGTGAATTTGAGTAAAACCCTTGGCAACGAGACGCGCTTTGAATTTCATAAAGTTACCTGACGCATCCGTTTTTGTCCTATAAACCCATTTACATTTGACTATATTTTTGTCATGAGGCCTATCAACTAATACCCACACTTTATTAGCTATTAGAGAGTCATACTCACTCTTCATGGCAGCAGACCATTCAGCACACTGTGCACTGTTCATGGCCTCTTCGTATGACTGAGGGGTAACTGAACTTTCCTCAGGAACCTCACGTGCGACCATAGAAAAGTCTGTATCAAAGTCAGTATACCTTAACGGCGGTTTAGACCTAGTAGAACGTACAGGTCTCGTAGATGGAGCAACGGATGTGCTAGGCGCGGGCACAGCTTCCCCTGCAGATGACGGCTGCGGCGCGGGGGCACGCAACGAATCATTCAAGCCAAGCGCTGCATTCTCCTGCTCTTCATCATCTTCACTGCCAGTACAGAACTCTTCGTCGCTTCCATCTGAAAAATGCATGGGATTACATTTTAATATTTCATTTTCATAAGTCTGACCATTATTCACGTCTTCATTATCAATATTAGGGACATCACAAACACCGTTAGATAAATTATTATTGTCATTTGTATAATTATTAGAAATGTCACATTCATAATATAAATTATTATCATTATATAATTCATTAAAATTAATATTTGCCATGTCCTTGTAATATTTATTCTCTATAAAAACCACATTCCTAGACACAATTACTTTATGAGGGTTCAAGGGGTCCAGCAATCTATAACCTTTACTAGTAGTACTATAACCAACAAAAATGTAAGCCTTGCTCCTAGCATCCAATTTACGACGTTTTTCTTTAGGTATAAGCGAATATGCGATGCATCCAAAAATGTGAAGGTGACTAAGATCCGGCCGTGATCCAGTCCACAACCCCTCAGGTGTATGTCCCGCCAAAGCAGCTGTGGGACTTCTATTCTTTAAATAGACAGCAGTCATAACCGCTTCCCCCCAAAAGCGCGGGCAGAGACCAGCATCAATTAATAAGCATCTCGCTTTGTCCAAAAGCGTCCTATTTAATCGCTCAGACACACCATTCTGCTGCGGGCAATAAGGCACAGTAGTTTGATGAATGATCCCCTCTTTTCTTAAAAATTCAGCAAAACTACTATTACAGTACTCAGACCCATTGTCGGAACGTAAAATTTTTATATGCAACCCCAATTGTTTTTCTACTTCATTTTTAAATGTAATAAAATGATGCATTACCTCCGATTTATTCTTCATCAAATATGCGTATGTCTTCCTTGTGAAGTCATCTGTGAACGTCACCATGTACTTCGCACCTCCAAAGCTTGCCTCTTGCATAGGGCCAGCGACATCACTATGGATTATTTCTAAGGGACAAGTAGCACGTGCAACCTCGTCGGCGGGGAACGGCAAGGCAGCTTGCTTCCCAAGCAGACAGGTTTCGCACTTGACATCTTTACAAACCTGAAAACACAATCCAGTTGCTAGATCGTCCTTTAAAGCACACATTCCCTTTACCCCTAAATGCCCCAAGCGCCTGTGCCAGACCTCCATTGGCAACATTGGCACAGAGGCAGCGACCTTAGCACTACCTGCTTCTTGTCTATCACACAAGAACATTGAGTGCACTTTTTGCGAAGTACCAGCTAGACTATACCTATCCCATTTATAAAGACCATTAAAACTAGATGCGGAGGTAATCGGGTTGCCAAGAACTTTACAATCTTTATAAATATTACATCTATTCTTATCGAACACCACAGTCAAACCCTTCTCGGTTAGCCTACTTACAGACAGTAAATTAGTAGTCAAGTTAGGAACAAATAATACCTTTTCAATCTTGGATCCAAATGAATCATCCAATTGGATTTCACCAACACCCTCTGCAGCTAGAGACTCGTTATTTGCTAGTAAGATCTTGTTCCCTTTGATCTCCTTATAGTTGCTCATCAGTTCCTTATTGTTACACAGATGATTGGAACAACCGGAATCAATATACCAGTCACAACTCTTCACGAAGAAAGCGGTTGTCTCCATTCCCGTAGCGAGGAGTGAGTGATTGACGGGCTTGTGATCACTCTTCTTATCACGTCGCATCTTGTAGCACTTGCTCTTGATGTGACCTTGCTTCCCGCAGTAGTGACACACAATCTTCTTCACGACTCCGCTCGTACTGGATGAATAATTCTTCTTGTTTGTATAAAAAGCAGCATTCTCCGTGTTGTCAGATTTTCTTTTTCTAGATTCCTCTTGCAGTAACCGTGAGCGAACAATCTCACTGCTTAAATCACTATTGGTCATGCAGGCAGTTTCCAAGTTAGAAACCAAAGCATCAAATTCTTCAGGCAAACCACTTAGAAGAAGTTCGGCAATTTCTTTGTCCTCGATGACTTTACCAATGTCAGCTAACTGGCAAACCAAATTCATTACAGATTCTATATAGCGAGACATTGAACCGAACTGACAGTATTCAATTCTGTGTAGCTGACGCAATAGCAAAACACGCCTATACAGACCTTTGTCCTGAAATATTTTCTCGAGGTTAGTCCATGCCTCCTTAGCTGTATTAGCATCACGAACGTGTTGATGACATGAGGACATAACACTCAATCCGATGCGGGCCAAAGCACGACCGTCGCGCGTGGTGTCGGTATCCGTTCCTTCTACAGTTTTCCATAGGCCCTCCAAAGTTAGCAAAAGCTTCATCTGATATTTCCACACATGGTAATTTTCCACGCCGCGCAGTTTCTCAATATTTTGTCCTGCAAAGGCGACTGGAACATTCGACAACGTGTTACCATTATCTTCATTGTTTGACATTTTGACATAAGCGTGCTCAGTTCACACGAGGCATGTAAAAACAGGACGACGGGAGCACGGCGACCAGCAGGGAAGGCGCGCCGACAAGCTCACCGACAAAATGCACTCCGATGAACAGCCACCGCTGAAACCTGCACACAAAGGTTAGGGCATAAACCAATCTAGGTATGCTGGGCCCATAACCTGTGGCGAGGTAAATCGTGGACCGGCGATTGGTTTGATGAAATAAAAACACAAATATGCTGATGAAGCTGATCTGCGTGTAATAAACGTTTTTGGCACTTGAGATTACAATATTGCTTGTACGATATATCACGATATAATTACGTAAGTAAAATAGGCGTAAGAGTCGACTAGTTGGTACGGACATTGAACAAAGAAGAAGGAATGACAGTTGAGAGCAAAGACAATATGTCTACATAAAAAGTAATGTTATTAATCTATGGTCTTATAAGGGTGATGCATACACGGTCAATACACGGTCAATTTCCAACAGTTTTTACGACATGCCCGGGCAGACAAGCAGCTGAACGTGTTCTATGTTTTTTATTTGCTCCCAGAACAGCATAGAAGCCTTAAGCCTTATTTTATGTTTTTCTTGGTTAACATTCATAAATAAGTTAATGATGTCTTTATTTAGTAAACAGAATTTCATAATTTATCTTGAACCCAGAACATGACGCAATTGTTTATGTGTTTCTAAAAGTGTCCCTAGACATTACTACTTACTTGAATTTCTTGAAAAAAATCTTAATTGAGCTTAAATAGATTATTAACGGACTAATAATGACTCCACAGAATTAGTTCGGTGAAGGGAGAGTCACAAATACATTCATAAATAAATCGTGTGATAATTTCCTTTTCTCATTGTAACTGAGAGATGATTTTTCAATAAGTACTTCAATAAAATAATTGACCCCGAATCCTGCACACACCTCCAATCTGATTTTTAGTTATACCCGTCATTTTCTTATCCGCCGAAAAGGAAAGGGACGGATGATTAACAACTGTTAATTTTAAAATGAATAAAAAACCCGGCTGAATAAAATAGGCATCTCGCTCATTATGCAATCCGTTTGACGTGTGCTGTCAACTTAATTTTGTCGGGTTATTGGCCAGTATGAAATTTTGGAAGGGTTTTTTAAACTTCTGCCTAAAATTGACGAATGTTCCATGAATATGTTGATTTTATACTTGGAGCTCGGTGGCGCAGCGGTAAACGCGCTCGGTCTGCGATTGTTGCAGTTAAGGAACTTTCCCAAAGGCCGGTCATAGGATGGGTGACCAAAAAAAAAAGTTTTAATCTCAAGCTCCTCCGTGCTTCGGAAGGCACGTTAAGCCATTGGTCCCGGCTGCATTAGCAGTCGTTAATAACCACCAATCCGCACTGGGCCCGCGTGGTGGTTTAAGGCCCGATCTCCCTATCCATCCATAGGGAAGCCCCGTGCCCCAGCAGTGGGGACGATAATGGGCTGGTGATGATGATGATGATGATACTTGTTCAAATCAATTTATTAACGAGAACAAATAAAATGTCGATTCCCGTCCTTTTCCTTTTCGGATAAGAAAATGACAGATTGACTTAAATTTAGATGGTGTCCAAGGTGTGCCTACTGTAATCACCACCAATGGCAGTGGCCTAGATAAAAATAAAATACTTATTACTTGGTATAATATTTGACAGCATAGGATTGAGCATTGGTTTTCTTATACCATGGAAATACTGTCCTGTGGCTCATCAATACCAGCGGTCAAACGTCGTACTCATTTTACTTAATACATACTTAAATAAAATTCAAAAATACGTCAAAAAGTAAAATGAAATTGATATTTGATCATCTCAGACTGACTTCTATTTCTAGATTTGACCCAGTCAAATACGCTATTATTTTTTGTTGTTCAAATACTTAATACATAATATATTGCGTGTTAGTGATATCGTAACGAATACTGAGGGGGATGATTCAGTGACGGAAAATTCCACTTGATATCAACTCAGAGTCATGGCCTGAATCATCCCTCAAAGTTTTCGTTACGATGTCACTAACACCCTGTATACTATTCAATATTATCTACATACTTATTGTAATAGTATGTAAGTGAATTAACTACGCTATGTTTAAATTATTTACAGGTAAATGATCTAAACACGTGAAGCGTAGCTAATGCAATAGTTATAATAGCTAGGTATTTTAAAATATTTTTCATAAAGTCAGTAACAATCTTCTGACACAAGCTCCTGGTGATACAAAATGAAATTGGGTAAGTAAGTAAGTAATTAAACATAATTTTCTATTCAGTACTGGTATATATGGGCAATGTATGCGTTTTTACAATAAGATTCCCATTGACATTCAGAATTTGCCTTTCAACTGTTTTAAGACAGTAGTTAAACAAAAACTTTACAAAAAAGGTTATTATAAAGTTAGTGATTATTTAGAAGATATGAATGCTTGGGATTAACTGTCTGAGAACTGATATTAGGCAGCTAAATTACTCAATTGTATACCAATATTTTATGTTTATTTTTATTTTTTTAAAGAACGTCTAGGGCCCTGTGCCGAGGGTTTTCTTGCAGCTTCTTTTCCCCGGCTATACAGGTTGTGAGAAGCTGCAGTAGTTTTAGGCGGATGAGACGTTCGTTATGTAAAATTGACGATTCAAAGTGTAACTATGTTACCTACTGAATAAAGATATATTTGAATTTGAATATGTGGGTGGAGAGGAGTGAAACAACCGTTGGCTCGATTTGCACTGACGTTTATTATAAAGAAAGAGCGTGGATCGCAGCCACACGCACACACACAAGCAGACATACACACATATGTAATTAACAATTACCAAACCAAAAATAAAATATTATTTTCTTATTTTAATCATCATCATCTCCCTAGCATCATCCCGTTTCTCACAGGGTCCGCTTTCCTAACCTGAAGATTTGACAGGTCCGGTTTTTTACAGTAGCGATTGTCTGACCTTCCAACCTGTGAAGGGAAAACCAGCCCAATACAGGTTAGGTGACATACCTCCGAAAATGTATTTCCCGGGAATGTGGGTTTCCTCACGATGTGTTCCTTCACCGCTGAGCACGTGATAATCATTTATGATCCAAACATGAATTCGACAATCATTGATTTGGGCCTGTGTTGGATTCGAACCTGCGACCTCAAAGTGAGAGGCAAGCGTTCTACCAACTGGGCTACCACGGGTATTTTCTTATTTTCATAAAAAATATTATAAGCGACCTCAAAGTGAGTGAGAGGCAAGTATAAGTACTTAAGTCAAAATGGCGGAGGTTAAGACAAGTCTCCAACAAGAGAATTTTCAGGGTACGTTCCCCGAAAATAATAAAGATAGCGCTGTCTAGATTTAGCGAGATTATTACCTTTTCTCGGGTACTTACATAATGATTCAAAAATATAATCTAATAGCAGTTGCATATACAAACAGTTGTTGCTTGATACTTATATCACATTATTTAAACGAAGGTCTGGAAAGTCCATTAGCATAATAATATTATTCTGTCGTCTCGGGCATTGCTTTATTGCTTTAACAGTACTGGTACGGTCGTGGAGTGAATATAAACTGCCTATATACGTCCCACTGCTGGGCACAGGCCTCCCCTCAATCAACCGTAGGGGGTATGGAGCATACTCCACCACGCTGCTCCAGTGCGGGTTGGTGGAGGTGATTTTACGGCTAATAGCCGGGACCAACGGCTTAACGTGCCCTCCGAAGCACGGAAAAATACACATTAACAAACACCAATTAATCAACCTAATTTAAGTTTATTTCATTTTACAGCTTGGATTACACTTTTGCTCTTCGTCTACAATGCTACATCGAACCCTGCATTGCATAACAAATTAAAAATTAAACAAATATTAAAAAACATCCGTCACCATCATTGGATCGCCGATAAAAATGTTGCAAATACAGAAAAATACGAGAGAGAAGATATAACATTGATAAAAGAAGATGGGGACATAGAATCAAACAATCAACAAACTACTGGAACAATTCAAGACAATGAAGAAGGTAACGCAGAACACGATAAAGAGGAAAAAATCGTAATGAATATCACTCCAAACGATGTTATTACTATACGAGCTTTAACACGTGAAGATAATACTAACAAAGAAAACATAAAAAACAATTTGAAACATGATGAAAAAGCAACTTTTCTTGATGGCATAGCTATAAATAATGATGCTAAACTTATTAACAGTTCTCCGTGTATGAGAGGTAACGAGAAAGCTACTGTAAAAGTATATGATAATATTAATTTCGATGCGAACTCGGTTACAACTGATATACATTTAAAAAATTATGATGACATTGAAAACACAAATATCATGGCTGCCAACAATAAGCAGTATATAAAAGGCAACGTAACTGAAGATGTTAAAAATTCTGTTTTAAATACAGACACGGTAACAACTGCATCACAACCAGAAGTTGATAATACAACTGAAACTCAACACATTTTCCGTTATACGTATAGAGTTGCAAAGTCACTAACAGATAAGAAAAGGAAAGATGGGAATATAAATAATCATAATAAGTCTACAGATAATACACAAAAATCTAATAAGACTAAGGAGACTGACATAAATATGCAGACTCCTTACTTTGGTTGGATAAAAGAAAAAATAAGTAGACCATTTAATTGTTACGATAATCCTGAAAAAAATAAGGCCGAAATTGACAATAAAACAGAAGTTAAAAATACAACAGAAATTGTAGATAAAAGAGACAAAAAAACTAGAATATTTTTATTTAAACTCATTATTTTGTTAGATGAACTCCAAAACAGTACGAATACAAATGAAACCGCAGCCAACTCGGCAACTAATTTCACGGACGACGCTGTTGATGAAACAAGAACAGAAAACCTCAAAGATATAATAAATAACTTTATAGACATACAGAGCTTCAAAGATAAAATAGCCGCTTAAGCTCAAACAATCCTTGTAAATGAAGTTTTTGATAAACTGAAGAATAATTAGGTACTTACATAATAAACAGTATATTGCAAAAGCACTCCAACAAAATACAAACAGGCAAAAATCGATGAAAGTACAGCGAATATAAATAAAATAAATACAGAAAACAATCACGAAAATATAATATAGTCTCCTAAATTCTACATAATAATATAAAAATAAAAATATGACTGGCGGCGAGAGGGTGCTGTCGCCAAAGGATGTTTTAGGACACCGAACTGAGCATAGTACCCCGCTAGCCACAAGTTGGTAGTGTGACTAGGGATCGACAGTCCAACGGTGTTATGTTGGATGTTGTATATACCCATGCGTCTTGCTGTGTAAACTTCGATATCGCGTTTCACGACTGGTTGAAGACTGCACTATTGAATGTGGCGCCATCTGTTGCCTGTGGGCGGAACTAGCTGGCCAACTAGTTGGGTCCGCCACATGACCATAGAAAAAGAATTATACGCGACGTAAACCAGATATTGGCCACGATTCCTGCAGACACATCCTAATTATACCTGTCATTTTGCGACGACAGTGGCGGTGGCCAGCGATTGTACTATATAACATAAAAATACAACAATACCGTCACTAGATGGCACCTATTTCTCTACAAAATGTAGTTCCAATTATAAAAATCCTTTTTGCTGCACAGGGGCATAGAATAAGGAATAATTCTGATGTATAGAACGGCAACTCTCCGCTCCCCACCAGCTTCTGAACTAGAGTCACCTCCCCCCGCCCCCTCTCGTCAGCTGGTACGGTCACAAGTACTAATATGTATACACTTTGAAATTTTGTCACATTAACTTTTTTAACAAATTAACACGTTGACAGTCCCCATACAAAATGTTTTGACTTCGTTGTAAGTCCCGATTATTACTTAATTTTATATACGTCCTGTTAAAAACGGAAATAATAATAAATATATTCTATTCTAAACACTTCACAATACCTATTGAGTGCAATAGAAAGTAAACCATATCTCTTACTAAGTATCATGAAAACATAAACTTTCAAAGGCCGCACTCATGGCACTGAACAAGTGTGGGTCACGGACGTATGGCTACTCCGTCATGACCCATATTTAGATCACTGGACTGTCAACGTGTTAAACCGTAAGTCTCATTAAATGTCAAATATGATAATGCGACAGGGTTCTAAAGTGGGTACATGATTTTGCTCATGACTGTACACACTCAGATACGCGTGTACGATTACGTCAATGTGCGATGTCTGTGTAAAATGAGATTCTTGTATGAAGTGTCCGGCCTGACTCATTTATTTAATCTTCACCTTCACCGAAATGTAGGCACACATATCATAAATAAAATAACCTTTAAAAATCCAAGGCTTTTTATTTCTTCAATTTCCATCACTCTCACTTTTAACAGAGTGGTACTTCCCCGTAATAAGTTGAAAAATTTTACCATTAACTATTAGATCCTTCGCTGGTTTTATAGTTTCAACAGATAATTCTGTTAACTCGCCCGCTCTAAAGTCGAATTGTTTATTAAAATCTTCAATCACATCTTCAGTTACATCTGCTGAAAACACACCATCTTCAGGGTGATAGGGATTGAACAACGTTCTCGATGAATTTAAAGATTTATCTGTATCGCTTTCTCTGTCTAGAGGTTCCATCGCATCCGCCGTTCTAACGTCTATTGTGATATCTGTGGAGATTAAAAAATAATAAAGAAATACTTACTTACTTACTTAAAAAAGATTCTAAAACACCCCTATTGTAATATGTTTGCGGCGCGCTGGGTGGTGAGGATATGGTATCCCGACGTGCCGGCAGAGTAGGGGAGTGATTGGTGATAACGATGATAAATTAGAAGCAAGCAGGAATATACTTATACAGTTTATTAAGAACACTTCACAAACAGGATAGGAATATACATAGTTCACAATAACACACTTCACAAAAGAACCAAGAATTAGAGGGCACGGCCCTAAACAGTATAATACACTTGTGTTAATTTAAAATGATGACGGTCTGAACGAAAGGCCAGTATGTGCAGAGTTTGTACTCTGCTATATGTTTTAACACGAGACATCCTCCATTCGACTCGGTCTCAGCTGAGCATTAGGTGACATTTACATCCTCGACTTGAGGACTTCTCACTGGAGTCGAGCATGTCATACTGCCAACATAATAATACGAAAATAATGACGTCATTCCTTACTGGAATTTGGCGCCGTTAAATAATGAATGTGCCCTGTTTATCAAAACTTACAAGTTTAAATTAAAATTTTCATTATTACAAGAATGTGTTTATCAAAACTACACATGAAATTACATGTTACAAATGTCAATATTTATTTCACAAGTATATTTTACATTCCCTCTACTTTTTAATAATTAATAAACGTCCTTGTGAGTAACTTGTAGCGTGTAGCGTTCACACGTGTAGACTTGTAAGTTTTTTTAAACACGGCACTGGTCGTTCTGTATAATAAATTATATATATGGTCATCATCATCATTCCATTAACGTCCCCACTGCTGGGGCACGGGCCTTCCCTATGGATGGATAGGGAGATCGGGCTTTAAACCATCACGCGGGCCCAGTGCGGATTGATGGTTATTAACGACTGCTAATGCAGCCGGGACCAACGGCTTAACGTGCCTTCCGAAGCACGGAGGAGCTCGAGATGAAAACTTTTTTTTTGTGGTCACCCATCCTATGACCGGCCTTTGCGAAAGTTGCTTAACTTCAACAATCGCAGCTCGAGCTCCTCATATATATATGTCTATAGTATTTATTGATTATTTTATTATATGATGGTGGCAAAATTAAATAAGTACTTACAAAATATAACCAAAATCGTAATTAACATAACGTTGGATTTAGCTACATTATTTTACATTTAAATGTTTTTTTAAGTACATGAAATGGTTACTTTGCGTAAAATGAAAATCATATTTATTTTCATATCTATTTTCATTTTCAAACGACATTTTTAATACAATAATAAAATAAAATAATAAAATGTATGGGTAGGTACATAAATTTTGATAAGCACAAACACAAAATGTCAAGTGTAGGTAAGTCTGTCATGAGATGAGACACCAGGGTTCCGTACCATTTTAAAACGTACATACACACATAAAGGGTGGTCAGAGGTACAACCATCGCAAGATGAACTAAGTACCCGATAGGTAGTGAGCCGTGTCGCCGTCTATAATGGTCGAGCGAACTGTTTTTTTTTTTTAATTTAAAGATGGCGCTTGTCTATGACATGGGGCTTTTTGGCGGGAAACGGGAACGGGACAGTTGCTTTCTTCATTGAATAATCTAAATAATTAATACGAAGTGGTGTTTTGTGGTTAATGATCGCATTAAGTTAGTCGGAAGACATTCGCGAGTGTTATTATATTGGAGTATTCAATAAACAAAGTGTATCTGCCTATTTTCGTTTCGTGTCAGGAAGCCGCTTCATAACTCAAAAGTTTATGCGGACTTTTGAGTTAATTCGTTTGGGGTTCGGAGTAGGAGTCTACTCCGAGGGTGGGGGCTTAGGTTTCATCATCATCACCTTTCATCATTTCATTAATCATCAAGAAAAAAAAATACGTCAGACATGGCTGTATGGGCATAGTTCCCTTTGCCTTACCCTTCGGGGAAAACAAAAACAAAAAAAAAATGTCTATGACATGCTGCCACCACCTAGCTGTCCTACAGCAAGAATCAGGGTCTGAATTCCATACCTGGAATTGTTATAAATTAGTTACAATCATTTTTAAATTTATTTCTGTATAAATACTTTAAATTAGTATTGATTGTCAGGCTGTGTTTCCATAGACGCGGAGCTGTGCGGAGATAAGCGGAGAGGTGCAGGAATCGACCAATCACCGCGAGGGAGAGAGTGACAGAGCGTCTTCGTTTTTCACTCTCTCGAACGCTGTGATTGGTCAAATCCGCACATCTTCGCTCTTCTCCGCCCATCTCCGCGTCAATGGAAACCCAGTCTTAGTTAGTAAAGGAATACTCTCTCTCTTTATTTAAGTGCTCTTGTCGGTGGAGTAATCGCCTTCAATACTCCATAGATCGGAAACTAGGAACGGAATACTAAATCTTTATAAGTATTTTCAGATGAATAAAACCTAGTGCGACAGTGTTGCGTTATTATAAGCATAAAAACTTATTGAAAGAACCTTTCGTGGTGCAAAATACTTAGAAATATGAATTGAAATAAGTATTTAGACAAAATATGAAGAAACTATTTTACATCGTCGCCTTGGGTAGGTAATATATTGATTTATAAGTAATTTATATTTTCATTTTTATGATAATATTCTAAATATTATATTACTTACTTCTTTCACCAAACACTTTACGACCCTGAAACCGACCCCGCCAGCGTGGTCGACGATTTCCCTCAATCAGCGCTTATCGCTATCGACCCACTAGGATCGATTAATTCTTTCAAATATTTTTCCTCTCAGACGACGCCCTGAGCGGAGGTTCGCGCCCAACTGGGCACCCTCTGTTGTCTTAAACGTTGTACCGGGTGAAAGCCTTCAGCGCTCCCCATTTGTCCGGCCAATTAGTTAATGCCAACGGATAAGAAAATGACAGGTATACTTAAAATAAAATTTAGATGGCGTTTGCAGGAATTAGCACCAATGTTCTACTTTTTCTTTTTTTAAATTTCAGTTTTAGTAACTGACGGTGTGTTCACGGATATGCCAATAATAAAGGCGGAGTTAAGGGTAAGTGTGATTCATATACACACACGCTCTTTTGGGTCTGTTTTGGATAGTGGTGTAAATTAGCTATAAGAACTTGTAATAATAATAAATAAATAAATAAATATTCACCTCAGAAACATCCATCATCATCCCCCTAGCGTTATCCCGTTTTCACAGGGTCCGCTTACCTAACCTGAAGATTTGACAGGTCCGGTTTTTTTACAGAAGCGACTGCCTGTTTGACCTTCCAACCCGCGAAGGGAAAACCTAGCTAACATGATCATTTTATCGAATAGATATTATGTCGTTTATATGTAACGATATAATGATGTCGTTTTGTCGATTCAGAACCCCGCCAACCCCGCCGGCGTGGTCGAAGATTTCCCTAAACAACCCAACTAGCTAACAACTACATATGAAGTGGTTGCAATATGTCTGATGAATACTTGAGAGTCTGCCCTTCTCTTTAGGAATAACTACCGCAAGTTTATATGTATACACACATTATGTTCCGAAGGACGTAATATACGATCCCGACGACCCGATTACTCTAGCCATAGAGGCAGCCAATCAGCTCGCGACACCAAACACTTCAGGACCCCGATACCGACCCCGCCGGCGTGGTCGACGATTTCCCTCAATCAGCGCTTATCGCTATCGACCCACTAGGGTCGATTAATTCTTTCAAATATTTTTCCTCCTAGACGACGCCCTGAGACGAGGTTCGCGCCCAACTGGGCACCCTCAGGCCTGTTGTCTTAAACGTTGTACCGGGTGAGAGCCTTCAGCGCTCCCCATTTGTCCGGCCAAGTAGTTAATGCCATCTGCGGCAAATTTACAATAAGTAAAAAAAACACATTATGTATAAGTATGTGTGTGTGTGTATGTAAGGGTGTGTGTGTGAGAATGCGTAAGTATGTTTAATCTTTTCTTACATATCTCTTTGTTTCAAGCGCCAACCTTCAGAAGGAAAAGATGCCTACGAATTTAGTGTAGAAATAGAAACGGATTTGATGAAAGGAGATGCAAAAAAAGAAATTCCATCAGCAAGAAACAAAGGAGACGAGACAGAAACAGACGCTGTAAAGACACAAATCGAAGACCACGTGAAAAATAAAACATACATAAAAATAGGCAAATCGAAAATCGTTGTAACAGACACTACAGACGAAGAAAAGCACAAAAAAACGAAACGTAAAAAGGTTATCGTTACAAAAAAATCAAAAAAGACAAAATCTAAAAGCAGCGAAAGGGATACCAATGATAAAAAACGTAGATTCAAAGTTGTAAAACCACCAGATGAAACTACAAATGAGGTTGAACAGGAACTGTTTGTAATCAAAAATAGTGAAGACCTACCCGTCACACACTTGGATAAATGGATCAACGAAGATTTACCACAAGACAGCGAATCACAGTCGGTTACAGAAAGCGTTGAAGTAAAAAAGAAACCTGTCAAAAATAAGTCGAAATTGAAGAAACGCAAACAAAAACCGTTTAAGTTGTACAAAATCAAAATGGCCGAGGATCCGAACAAGCCTGAAGTCCAAAGACCGTTTCGAGGATATCGTTCAACGAAGCAAGGTTTCCTACAAGAAGACTTAATAAATGAGACTTCAAGGGTCCTGAATGTAGTCTATGATGCAAATGGAGAGCCCATGAATCATGTTGTAATAGAATCATATAGCTACATACCGACGAAACGAAAGCCCTTGTTAAATCTTAGGGCTTTAAACACTGGAGAAATTGCGAGCACTACCCCAAATTTCCTACAATTAATCCGTTCAAACGCGCCTGAAACTGTCCAAACGCAGAATCCAGGCGGAATCAACAATCCCTCTTTAATACGATATGAATGTCAATCCACGACGTCTTGTAAAACCGCTCAGCCTGTAGTATTAACATCTTTAACAACAGCTAGTAATTTCAATTTAAATTCAACAACCATTTCAACTGTCAATGAACCCACGCAGGAAGTGAAAGTAAATTTACAAAATGTGCTTAACAGAATGGCGGAATCGCAAATGTTAGAGAATATTACCAATATACTCCTAGAGAAACTGTACGACAAAATGTCTACTAAAACCTTGGATTCGGATAAAGATGAAAATTCAGTGGAGAAAATTGAAATTCTTCTGGATCAAACCGATCCTGACAATAATGAAGGAGTTGTTAATGATCCCAATATGATGAGGATGTTAAGCAGATTTAAAAGCTTTAACCGTAATAAAGGGTTATTTTTGTCATAGTTTACATTCGATTTATTTATTACCATCTTTTTGGACTTCGGTTGTCGCGGCAAAATCTCCGTGGTCCACTGGTTGGTTGGGCCTACGATCCGTAGCTTCTAGGGTTCAATGACGTAAAACACCTCCACTAAACTGCAATACGATAATTATTCTGTTCTCTATTTTTAAGACCTCTGTAAAAACATCAGGAATGCAATAAATATAATAATAATATCTTTATTTTGTACTATTAGAGCCTTAAATATACGACAATATTTGTTACATTTATAAGTATGTAGTTACAGGCTGTGACATAATTACTATGAGTCAGCTGTTATCCCTAAAAGTTTTAAAACTGAGCTAAGGATACCAGCTACCATCCAAGAGTTGTATGCAGAAAGCCAAAATTGAGGGTGCTGACAATGAATATTGTTATATTTAAAATTTGAATAATATCTTATCTACGTACTCAACTCTTTTTTGTTTTACTACGTAACGAAATTGTCTATGCACAGGAAATCCCCTTAAAGTTGTGTTTCTTTCCGTCGTTATTGCACTTTTTACGCAGTTATTAAAGGAACATCGATGTGTATGTAAGACGGAAATAACAGTATCAAATAAAATAAAAATAACATTAACAATAAAAAAATAACAAATTATATAAAAAAAATATATTAGCAAACTAAAATAACATATTTATAGTTATGTACAAAAATAAACTATATAATAATATTACGAACTTCAGTATTTTAGTAACTTTTGTAAAAACACGTTGAGTCACAACCGCGCAAAAAAAAAACGCAAATGTCAACTAAACGAACGTAAATCTTTTGATGCTTGCATTTTTATCTAGCCTTTGTTGAAATTCTTCGTGCCGTTAATTCTTTTCGAAAACATTCCGAAGCCAATTTAGTCGTTGTAGTTTAGGAGTCGTTGAGAAGAGCATTTAATTTTAAATATTCAATATGATAGTTTGATAAGATAAAGTAGTTTTAAAAAAGTTTAGCAAGTGTTTTTACTGATTAGACTTGTTATGGAAAAATCGTTATAAAAATGGGTAAGTTCCTACATTTTCTGTTTTATATTCTTTATTACTTAATCTTACTAATCATTAACACAGTTTGTTGTAGGTAAATATCGTAACTAATAAATAAATAAGTTTATTTGGTTGATCGTTTTCGCACATTTCGATTCTTATCCAAACGGAATCCGACAAATGGCGGGTCCAGAGCGACCCGTAGAAACCAATACCGTCTTTACTATAAGGTCACACGGGGCTCGTGCCTAGAGACCCATCCTCAGGGGGCTCTTGAGGAGCCAAACATTTCTCCTACACATTTTATTCTCAAACAAAGTCTAGAACATTACCATTTTGTTTCGGCTTAAAATGATACAATTGAAATAATTCTTAACCTTATGCACACCCCGGACACTTCATACAAAACACCTCATTTTACACAGACACTACACATCGACGTTATCGTACATGCGCATTTGTGTTTGACGTCTGACGCCCATACGACTGAAGGCTAAAGTAAGACAGAGCAGGTGAGGTAAACCTAGCTCTGCTGCTGGTGGGGAAGGGAGGGTTGCCGTTCTATAAGTAGTTTTATCCTTTATTCTTTGCTATATGGAGAGATACCTACTTTCCTTCGAATTTTTTACATTATTTGATTACCCATAACATGAGGGACTTTCCAGGCTATGTTCCTCAAAAACAATATTGATAGCACTGTACGGTCACGAGCATTAATGTATACACTATAATGTGTACACTTTGGTACCATGTCACATTAACTTTTTTGACATATTGAACTCTAAGTCTCACTAAATGTCAAATATGTTAGTGCGACGGAATCCTAAAGTGGGTACATTACATTGCTCATGACTGTACAGATTTTCCTTCGTTTAACCTTCTGATTGCATGGAACATATTATGCATCTTTTATCTTTGTTTTTGGATGTAAATAATGACCCTTTTTATTGCACCCAGGCACAATTACATCTTCCACCCATTATTATTCTGATCAAAATAAAGAAAAGCAATATAGGTAGCAACATAATTCTATACATAATGTGATCCAAATATGAATCAACAATTATTTTTTTACATGCTTCTACCAGTACATTGTATTTTGGAATAATTATGTCAAAATTCAAATTCAAAATTCAAAAATATCTTTATTCAATAGGTAACAGTTACACTTTGAATCGTCAATTTTACATAACGAACGTCTCATCCGCCTAAAACTACTGCAGCTTCTCACAACCTGTATAGCCGGGGAAAAGAAGCTGCAAGAAAAACCTTGGCACAGGGCCCTAGACGTTCTTTAAAAAAAATAAAATAAAATATGTACCACAGCATTGAGAAAATAGGTAATCACATTAAAACTGAACAATGCATTCATTTCATGTTTTTTTCTATTCTTCTTTTCCCAGTCATGCTTCTCCATGACTTGAACTTGTACACAATAATAAATAAATATTTATTATTATTGCAGATTTGAACCTGTTACCGCTATACACCTATCAGCCCAGAAACTTAACTGCTCCCCTGTGGAATCTCATAGACACATTGCCACAACAATACTGTGACTTTGAAGTCAAGACGAAGGATGCCATAGAAGATGAAATAGCTGGTGAGACAGTAATACAAATACAGGGTGTTAGTGGCTTCGTAATGAAAACTTTGACGGATGATTCAGACTATTTAAGACCAGGATTCTGAGTTGATATCAAGTGATTTCTGTCGCAAAAGTATGGAACTCAAAATTCATAATATTAAAATTTTCATGACTTTCCCGACAGGAAATTCTACTTGATATCGACTCCGAATCATGGTCTGACATCCCCTTCAGTATTCGTTACGGTGTCACTAACACCCATACGTACTTGTACTTGTATTTGTATGAGGTGTAAGTGAAATCATAACGAATACTGAGACTTGAGAGGGGTGATTCAGCTGATTATTCTGAGTTAATATCAAGATTTTTCACTCGCAAAAGTATACAACTGAAAATAATTTTAAAAACAAAAAATCGTAAATTTCGCGGCGGAAATTTCCACATCCATTCCCTTATTATTATTTCCATTTCTTGTGGAGGAAGCAAGAAGTGTGTCAGGATCGAAGCAAATGGAATTCTATAGTCTGCCTACCCCGGTGGGAAATAGGCGTGAGCTTATGTGTGTGTGTATGTAAATTTCCACTTGATATTCACACAGAGTCATGGTCTGATCATCCCTTTTAGTATTCGTTACGATGTCACTAACATCCTGTATTTAATATTATGTACGGTCACTAGCATTAAAATGGTACCACTTTGGTACCATGTCACATTAACTTTTTGACAAATTGATCTGTAAGTCTCACTAAATGTCAAATATGTTAGTGCAACAGTGGCCCCGATTCCTGCAGACACCGCCTAATTTTATTTTAAGTTATATCCGTCAGTTTCATATCCGTCGAAAAGGAAAGGGACGGATGATTCACAGCTCTTAATTTTAGGAAGAATGAGTAAATGAATGAATAACCCGAGCGAATCAAAAAGGTACGTCACTGGTATGATCCGTTTGACATGCTGTCTACTAACTGTGTCGGGTTATTGACTGATGTAAATTTTTTAGACGGTTGTTTTAGATTTGTGCTTAAAATTGACGTGTGTTCCATAAATTTTATGCTTGTCGACTACCCGTCCCTTTCCTTTTCGGCGGATAAGAAAATGACAGATATAACTTAAAATAAAATTAGATGGTATTTACAGGAATTAGCACCAGTGTCCTAAAGTGGGTACATTATATTGCTCATGACTGTACAGCATAAGTCATGGCTGTTTGTCTTTCCAGAGAATGGTGACACGGTTACGTGTTACATTTGTGATGTGAACGTGCCAAAAGTGTACGTTCGTGAACATTACCAGAGTGAGAAGCATAACACTCACGCGGCGATACTGGATCTTAGCCTAGAAAGGATTAAGCGACAGGTGAGAATCCATACTAAAAACTACAATATACTGTTAACGAGCGAAATCAAAGAAGACCAATTCAGTCATCATCATCACCATCATCAGCCCATTAACGTCCCCACTACTGGGGCACGGGCCTTCCCTATGGATGCATACGGAGATCGGGCCTTAAACCATCACGCGGGCCCAGTGCGGATTGATGGTTATGAATTACTGCTAATGCAGCCGGGACCAACGGCTTAACGTGCCTTCCGAAGCACGGAGGAGCTCGAGATGAAAACTTTTTTTTGTGGTCACCCATCCTATGACCGGCCTTTGCGACGCAGACCGAGCGCGTTTACCGCTGCGCCACCGAGCTCCTTGACCAACTCAGTATTAACGTATAATAAAGAGTAAAAGAACACAAAATTGTAATAACGTAAAAAACCTTACTTAACACCCCCGTTGCTAAGCGCCATATACATAACATAACATAAACAGCCTATATACGTCCCACTGCTGGGCACAGGCCTCCCCTCAAGCAACCGGAGGGGGTATGGAGCATTCTCCACCACGCGGCTCCAATGCGGGTTGGTGTAGGTGTTTTTACGGCTAATAGCCGGGACTAACGGCTTAACGTGCCCACCGAAGTACGGAATCATCTTACTTTTTCGGACAATCAGGTGATTCTAACCTGAAAAGTCCTTACCAAACAAAGGACAGTCTCACAAAGTGACTTCGACAATGTCCTTCAGATCGTGAGCCTAACGCTCTAACCACTAGACCACGGAGGCTGTTAATCAACACAAAGAAAACGAAGAAGCGCCATATAATCAACAATACCTAGGCAACAGGGGTTGCCATATCTGACGCCAACACAGGGCAGGGCAGTGACATCGTAACGAATACTGATGGGTATGATTCCGACCATGATTCTGAGTTAATATCAAGTGTAATTTTAAGGAGCTCGAATTATTAGGATTTTGAGGAGCTCGGTGGCGCAGCGGTTAACGCGCTCGGTCTGCGATTGTTGAAGTTAAGCGACTTTCGCAAAGGCCGGTCATAGGATGGGTGACCACAGAAAAAAAAAGTTTTCATCTCGAGCTCCTCCGTGCTTCGGAAGGCACGTTAAGTCGTTGGTCCCGGCTGCATTAGCAGTCGTTAATAACCACCAATCCGCACTGGGCCCGCGTGGTGGTTTAAGGCCCGATCTCCCTATCCATCCATAGGGAAGGCCCGTGCCCCAGCAGTGGGGACGTTAATGGGCTGGTGATGTGTAATTTTAAGGTGCAGCGCGCAAAATCAAATAGTGGCTGTTCATAGAAAATAACCAAACCTTTTTCTGGCTTCAGATGGCGCTGCCTGCGTTTACAACTGCCCATCATGGCCGCACGTTTTACTGCCCCCACTGCTGTTGCGCAGTTAAATCAACGAACAAAACTGCTCATGACTCCTCCGAACTGCACAGACAATCTGTACTGCACGATACTATGATAAAATCATTAAAATTAATTTATGAAAACAAAAACAACGTTTCGAAAGTGCTCGATGACATTGCTGAATTAATAAAAACGAGAGAAAAAGACCAATTCGATGAAAGATTAAAAAATAATGGTACATTGAATACGCCAGACATTTCTGCCGATGCTAATATCAAAGATGAACGTGAAGAAATTCACAGTAACACACCGAGCGGACAAGATTTGTTAGAGTTTTTCAAGATAGTAACGGTACCTAATTTCAATCCAACTTTCCAATTCGCTGGTGAAAAATTCCTTCATGTTCAAACTCCTTATGGCGATGTAAGGTTAGCTGTTGACAATTACCACAAACTAAAATCTTATTTGGAGGAAAAAATGGACATAAACCACTGTCTTGTGCAAAAACCAGCGAAAAAAGAGGAAGTTGCATTTTGTAACGTTTGCAAAGAGCACATAGCTAATATCAAAGCTGTTATCGATGGACATATGAATGCAGACGAACATGAAAAGAACTACATGTCAATGTTACGAGGTAATTCTATGATAAAAATCAACGACGTAGTGACATTCTGTTCAGCATGTTCCGCGAATATGCTTGAATGGCACGAAATCGGCCATATTGGAGAAGAAAAACACAAAAATAATGTACGTGACAAAAGCGTTACCATTGATAATAGTGATTCTAACTCAGAAAGAGCTAGCACTAGCCAGGAAAGCAATGATTCTAAAACCAAAACGTCTGTCACTGGAAGCTCTGAATTCATCAATAAATCTGTTCTTACAAAAAACTATATAGCTGAATTTAACAGGGATTTGCTCTACTGTGATGTATGCCGCGTCTTTGTCAAAAAATCACTTACGTTGTACCATATTAACAAATGTGACCATAAAAGTAATTTAACAAAACGTGTAAAAAAAACTAAGAGCACAGTTGATTTAGGCACAGTGAAAGCAGGCAAAGAACCACTAAAACCATTAAATAATCTTCCAAAGGAAATAGAGAGAACGGGAAAGAAAGTTGAATGTAAGATTTGTAAAGTGAAAATACCTGATACCGTTGCTAACATAAACGACCACTTACTCGGTCAAAGACATGTTAAGGCCGTTAATGAGAAAGCTGAGAAAGAAAAGGCAAAAAACATTACGTTTAATAATAAAAATATCAAACACGGTGCAGGCTCGGATGGAACCAATCAGAAAGTTACAGCGACTGTGTCCTACGCTGAAATGGCTCGTTTAGATAAAAAAAATGAAAATGAATTAGCAGGAACTAATAAAGAAGCCGTCAAAAATATCCAAAAAGGATCTGACAAGGTGGCAAAGGGGAAACTTCACTATGTGTTCACTATCACGGACGATCTTAATAAAGCACGGTGTAAAGTTTGCAGCGAAGAGTTTGATCTAGCGGACGCGGTCACTCCCGGGTTTTCAGAAACACATCGCTCATCAGATGCGCATAAGGATGCGTACTCTGCTAAACTGGAGAGTCAAACTATGTGCCGAGTCAACAAAAATTGTTACTGTCTCTGCTGCAACGAAATATTCACTATTAACTTAGAGTACTATCACATGAATAGTACTTTACACCAGTTTAATTTAAGCACGTGCCCTGAACGACTGGATAAAGTCTGCCTTAGCAGAGTTGCAATGTTAAAAATTATGGATGCCCCTAGTATTAGAAAAAGACAGCGTGTACGTCGCAAGTCAAAGGTGGCTGTTGCGACATCTGACGCCATAAATGAACAACCAACTCCCAGAGATGTACATGAAACGCCAAAAGAATCAGCAATTATAAAATCCGAAAGTCTTCAATACATAAATAGCGACCTGAATAGCGAAATAAGCAACAGATATGATTCAAGTGACGATAACCATGAAATATTTCAAGATACCGATACTCCTGATCTCTCTCAAACAGAAAACTACGACACAGACATCGACGAGGTACTCCCGGAAAATGCAAATGTGAACAGCGATGATAAACATGACGCTAACCAAAATAACAATATCAACAATGACTATAAAGAGAACGCTGTAGAAAGTAATGATGCTCAACTTCAAGTAGCAGCTAATGCGATAGACGAACATGATACAGCTAACGTGGAATATATTTTTCTTCAGAACATGTCTGTTGAAAATATGGAAATTGGTAGAACGGAACAGAACTGTAATTATAGAGTCTGTGAAGCCTGTGGTGTAGATCTTTTGGAAGCGAACGTCGCATATCACTACGAAGGGACATTTCATAAGACAAACGAGAAGCTCTTTCTAGAAAAGAAATTAAGAGCTGCCGTTCAACAGATTGTATCAAGCCAATCGCATGAGGGTGACACAAAAACTGACAATGTAATAGTGGACGGTTTCTGTACAATATGTAATGTTGTTACAACAGATTCAATTGACGACGAAACCCACACAAATAGGAAGGTCCATCAAAATAAATTAAAAAATCTTTTCAGTGAAAGAGAAACTGTAGACAAACCGAAAACTATCGAAAAACGATATGTCTGCAATATTTGCATGTCTAAAGGGTTTTCCACGGCTGACCAATTACTGCACCATATGAATGACGATAATCAGCATAGGAAGAAAGTAAGAAGACTGGCTGCAAAAGTAGGAAAATCAGTGGAAGAAGCTTACTTCAAAACACCCGTCGTTTGTAACACCACTGAGAGCGCAACATCAAGTGAAGATACATTAGCGAGCACAAGCCAACCAGTTCTCACTGAAACCCCGACGATTGACAAAGGCGTAATTGCACCCGAAAGTACGCAATTTTACTGGTGTGAGATATGCGAAAAGAAAGTGCCAAATACTGCTTCCTGTATCAACGATCATGTGCGCGGGAAAAATCACAAACGTTGCATGGAAAAAACATTTGCTAGTAAACCAAATAATGAAGAAAAGACAATAAATACATCGGCACCCAAAGATGAAAATGATACATCTTATGAACATACAAATAAAACGCTAAGTCACGACAGCTCACAGACAGCTAATGTAGATAAGAATTCAACTCAAGCAGCTGACGATTTCAAATATAATATTAACACTAATAGTCAAAACCACGGAGACAAACCAGAAGTAAAGGATGGTCTTGGAAATTATACTGTGGTAATCTCAAGCCTGACAGGAGACAATGAACACGCTAACGTACAAAACAGGGTTCACGGGAATATATATAATAATAATAACATAAGCGGAAATCTTTCAGAGCCAGTAAACGATAATAACACACAGTGTGGTTTAACAACTATGATTCACGAGAAAAACATTGATGGTCACGATGGAAATGTAAGTGAAACAAGCGAATATAGTGACAATAATGATACCGGTTTCTTTGTATGCAAAATATGCCTGTTCGCGGTACCTAACGACCCTGTCGAAATAAGGACTCACTTGGCAGGCTTTAGACATAATAAAAATGTGGATTTGCTTAAAGAAAATAAGGAGCAAGTCCCTAATTTAAACGAAATATTTGACTGCGATATATGTGGAGTTAAATTACATAAAAACGCCATGCAAATTAGTACTCATTACAAAACGAATGCACATAACAGAATACTTCAGAAAGTGCTATTGAAGAATAGTATAAGAATGAGGGATGACCGTGTCTGCTATTGTGTCCCGTGCGATTTGTACTTTACCAAAAATACTGTCTCTACCCACATTGCGTCAAAGACTCATTTAATTTCATTATTTCAATTCGATCAACAAATCGAAAAGTAGTACGTAAGCCCAAGAAATTATATTAATAAACTAATCGCAGCTGAGACTGCCCTGAAGAAGAGGCTGAAATCATACATAACATAACATAAACAGCCTATATACGTCCCACTGCTGGGCACAAGCCTCCTCTCAATCAACCGGAGAGGGTATGGAGCATACTCCACCACGCTGCTCCACTGCGGGTTGGTGGAGATGTTTTTACGGCTAATAGCCGGGACCAACGGCTTAACGTGCCCTCCGAAGCACGGAATCAACTTATTTTTTCGGACAATCAGGTGATTCAAGCCTGAAAAGTCCTTACCAAACAAAGGACACTCTCACAAAGTGATTTCGACAATGTCCCCGACCTCCAGTGACAATGAACCCGGACCTCCAGATCGTGAGCCTAACGCTCTTATCACTAGACCACGGAGACTGTTGACGCTGAAATCATTTTTGAATAATTATGTACCCCAGCAATGAGAAAATAGGTAATTATCACGATAAAAGTGAAGAACGCCATCTATCGTGTGTTTGGGGAACGTCGATTGGAATGCCCCTCATTATTGACTTGTCAATTTAGTCCCATTAAAATCCACAGGACTTCTTTCGTAGAGCTGAATCAGGGAACCGAATTATTAAACTTTTGCACAAGGTAATGAATACAACCGTACCAACCATATTGAAGACTATAGAGAACCGGAGAGGAAATATGATTGGCCACCTGATACGACACGATTCATTTATAACAAACATTATAGAAGGAAAAATTGAAGGGAAGAGAGGAAGGGGTAGACCTAGCATAACATTTATGAAACAAATAAAAGAGAGGGTGCAGGTCGTGTCGTATCGGGAGGTGAAGGTTTTGGCGGGAAGAAGAGAGGAATGGCGATTACCCCACCGACAAGAGCACAGCTCTTAAATAGAGAGAGAGAATGTATACAAATTACCTATGTTATTAGTAGCTTGGTATTAGAAAGGTAAGACCATGGTTTGTTGTATCATGATTAGTAGTATGTATCCTAGTATATGAAATTTGTATTTTTTGATGAATAAAGTTTATTGAATTTATAATTTGCTTTTATTTTTTATACATACTGAGGCCCCGATTCCTGCAGACACATCCTAATTCTACTTTTAAGTTACACCCGTCACTTTCTTATCCGCCGAAAAGGAAAGGGACGGGTGATTGACAGCTCTTTAGGAAGAATGAGTACATGAATGAATAAACCGGGCGAATCTAAAAGTATTTCGCTGGTATGCAAACCGTTTGACGTGTGCTGTCAACTTATTCTGTCGGGTTATTGGTGTAAAATGTTTAGACGGTCGTTTTAGATTTATGCTTAAAATTGACGTGTGTTCCATAAATTTTATGCCTGTCGATTACCCGTCCCTTTCTTTTTGAACGGATGAGAAAATGACAGGTATAACTTAAAATAAAATTAGATGGTGTTTACTGGAATTAGCACCATCGTGCATGTTATCATCCACCAAAATTGATATTTTACTTTAAAATACAGTAAAACGAGTAGGTACCTCCGGTCAATCCGAGTCGCAGTATAACCCGACCGCGTTAGGAAGCACCACGCGCTAATATGCGTAATAAGACGACGCATACTTTCTTAATTTGACACGATTATATTCAATGTATATGTCGTAGGCAAATAGTCTAATTCATCTCACTACAAACGGCGGCGTCGTCAATTTCTATTGGCTCGCTGGTTTGCGATTTGCCGAAGGCAATTTGCAGAAGTGTTCAGCTTATCAACGAACGCACCAAAACAGAATAGAATAGAAATGTTTTATTGCGACCATGTGTTCGTACAAATTGTGGTGTTGTAAAAATAAGGTTTAAGATACTTTATTTCTCAAAAGAATACATTTGATTCGCTTACTGAGAAACAATCAATTTCATAATATAGTAGTTTAAACAACATTGGAATTGGACTAAGGTAGGTAGGTACTTAAATAACATTCCGAGACTTACTATACTAATTAGTAGGTATCTGTGTTCTATATGCGTTGACACTTGTTCCATCCACCAGCAACACAAGATTCACACTACGATTAAAACCATTAATAATGTTTAAGAAAGTGATGAGAGAAGAATGTGAATGTGAAATACAGAAGTATTATAGTATCTTCATCATGTCGTCCAAACCGTATCCGGCGACGGCGACTCCTAAATATCTATCCCGGGTCGTTGTTGTGGTGGGCTCTGATGTGGCTGGCGAAACCGAACTTCCACTTGAAGGTTCGGTCACACGGCACACAATAAAGCTGGCCTGACGAATTGTGTGTGTGTGTGTTTTGCCCAATATGGTGGTAATTATGGATCTACCTACTCCACTCCAATCTCATCAGTCATCCCGTGATCATGGCACTTGCAACAGTGTCGAAATATCGGGAGTCTCATATCCCCATTTTAAACGCGGTAAGAACCCGTTATTGGCCCCGATTCCTGCAGACACCGCCTAATTTTATTTTAAGTTATATCCGTCATTTTCATATCCGTTGAAAAAGGAATGGGACAGATGATTCACAGCTCTTAATTTTAGGAAGAATGAGTAAATGAATGAATAACCCGGCCGAATCAAAAGGTACGTCGCTGGTATGCAATCCGTTTGATGTGCTGTCTACTTAACTGTGTCGGGTTATTGACTGATGTAAAATTTTTAGACGGTTGGTTTAGATTTGTGCTTAAAATTGACGTGTGTTCCATTAATTTTATGCTTGTCGATTACCCGTCCCTTTCCTTTTCGGCGGATAAGAAAATGACAGATATAACTTAAAATAAAATTAGATGGTATTTACAGGAATTAGCACCATTATGTGTTTTAATTATGATATCGGAAATGTTGTCATAGGCAATCGACGAACCCGAATATTCTATGTGTATTTACTAATGAAATAAACAAATTTTAATTATTAAGTAACTATATTTACCATTATGATTATTTTACATAGATGTAGACAAAAAGGAATAATATGGAGCTCATTCGGACACTCCATCTAATTTTATATAAAGTTATCCTTTATTCTATGTAAACAGAAAACCAGATATGCTCAATCCTATGACAAGCCGCCATTGCTAGCCCTTTGATGACGTAAGTGTTACCATTAAATTGGTATCTCCAACATTCCAAGGACGTAAATTTTATTATTGAAAATTAAGTGAATGACTTGTTGCGGACCCAACTAGTTGGCCACCTAGTTCCGCCCACATGCAACAGATGGCGCCACATTCAATAATGCAGTCTTCAAACAGTCGTGAAACGCGATATCGATGTTTACACAGCAAGACGCATATATACAACTTCCAACATAACACTGTTGGATCGTCGATCCCTAGTCACACTACCACCTTGTGGCTAGCGGGATACTATGCTCAGTTCGATACCCCGAAATCATCCTTTCGGCAGCACATCCTCGCCGCCAAAGACTAATATATTTAATTACTATTACTTGTCACATATATAAAAATACAATAAAACTGTAACTCTTTTTCAAAATTTCCTTTCAAAGTAAATATAAACACATTGGTCGTGGGTAATTTATTTTTTACAAAATGGCAACGCAGGGTGGGATGACGTCAGCTGGGCTTTTAAATTTGGACCTTGAAATGTTAGCTGTCAGTTTTGAGCAAGCCTGGTTTTCTTACACCACGGTCATGATATTGACTTCTGGTGTTAGAGGTAGGACCCCCGTCTGCTCGGTGCTGCGTAGCCGTGGGCGCTAGCAATGTCCGTCGTCGTGTCGCCGCCGCTTGCGCCGCGCGGGCGGCGCCACCAGCCCCGCGTGCGCCTGCGCCGCCAGCAGCATGCCCAACTGACACGCCGCCTATTATTATTATACTTCATTAAACCATTTTATGAATCAAATATAATAGCAATATGTATCAATTGTGTCATTTTATGAATCAATTATGCGGCTTTTTGGCGGGAAACGGGAACGGGACAGTTGCTTTCTTCATTGAATAATCTAAATAATTAATACGAAGTGGTGTATTGTGGTTAATGATCGCATTAAGTTAGTCGGAAGACATTCGCGAGTGTTATTATATAGGAGTATTCAATGAACAAAGTGTATCTGCCTATTTTCGCTTCGTGCCAGGAAGCCGCTTCACAACTCGAAAGTTTATGCGGACTTTTGAGTTAATTCGTTTGGGGTTCGGAGTAGGAATCTACTCCTTAGGGCTTAGGTTTCATCATCATCATCTTTCATCATTTCATCAATCATCAAGAAAAAAAAATACGTAAGACATGGCTGTATGGGCATAGTTCCCTTTGCCTTACCCTTCGGGGAAAACAAAAAAAAAGAATCAATTATGCCATTATATAAATTACGTGTGGCAAGGCTTTTTGGCGGGAGACGGGAACGGGACAGTTGCTTTCTTCATTGAATAATCTAAATAATTAATACGAAGTGGTGTTTTGTGGTTAATGATCGCATTAAGTTAGTCGGAAGACATTCGCGAGTGTTATTATATTGGAGTATTCAATAAACAAAGTGTATCTGCCTATTTTCGCTTCGTGTCAGGAAGCCGCTTCATAACTCAAAAGTTTATGCAGACTTTTGAGTTAATTCGTTTGGGGTTCGGAGTAGGAGTCTACTCCGAGGGTGGGGGCTTAGGTTTCATCATCATCACCTTTCATCATTTCATTAATCATCAAGAAAAAAAATACGTCAGACATGGCTGTATGGGCATAGTTCCCTTTGCCTTACCCTTCGGGGAAAACAAAAACAAAAAAAAAAAAAAAATTACGTGTGGCAAGTTTTTTTACCAAGTGTACCATTTTTTTACCAAGTGTACAAGTGTACCATTTTATGAATCAAGTGTGCCATTTTGTGAATAACGTGAAATATGTATGTGGTACCTCCTCGAACATGTCTCGCGCCATCTGGTAGACGCTGTGAGAACTGCTATTGTACATCAGCGCGTTGTTCAACATTAGGAGGACATCGCGTTGGAACTCCGCTGTCGTTCTGTTGATGACATAAGTAAGTAAAATCTTTATTTCCTCTACAATAATACATAGATACATAAAAAATACATACAAATATACAATATTTGTAGAGGCTGGAGCCTAAACTAGGATACCCTGTGTTTTAGGACTCCAGGCCTTCACAGTCCAGAAAGTCATGGTCAAGAGAAAATAACAAAATAGAAAAAATTAATAAAAATAGTTAACTTGAATTAAACATAGACTAAATCACAAAACATTTTTTAAAAAGAAAATATCAATTCTATAAGTGCTTTTTTCTACTCCTCTACTTTAATCTGGCATTTAAATAACCAAAAAGTCTAATATAAGTACATACATAATTAAACTCTTTGAAAAAGTGTACGCTCTATGGCCTATAAAAGCATTGTTTACAAAGTGTAACTGTACTATAATGTCGCCAAAAAAGCATTGTTGTTGTTTTTTTTTTTGACCTGGAAACTGGCACCTTTACTTTGTTTGGTGCCATAGATATACTATAAAAAAAAAGTATACATTTGCCGCCATTTTCCCGCGCGTTGGAAAATAAATTGGAAAATTTTTGTGTTTCGTTTAAAATTACGTCGTCGTAGAAAAAGTATTGTATGCAACGTTGTATAACTAGGTCAAAAAATGCTCGTGGCGTCTCTTATTGCGATGTTCGCCAAGGCTCACATCGCAACTCACGCCACTCGCATTTTTTGACCCTTCTTATACAACTGTTGCATAAAATACTATTATGTGTGTGTGTGCGTGTGTGTGTGTGTGTGCGTTTGCGTGTGTGCGTCTCACTTCTATTTAATTATGTCTAATAAATTCTCTGTTTCGTCATAATTAAAATTCTGTAACCATACCGCTACTGATTTTTTACATTGGTAAATGTTTAATGGGTAAATTTTAATATCTTTATTACATTTGTTATAAAAGTAAGATCCTAGAAAGTCATAGAATCTTTTTGAAAAAGCTGTTTTAAATAATCTAGTAGGACAGGCAAGGTCATGTCTTCTCGTATTTTGAGTGAAGGTAGGATCATAGGTTATTTGCGAGTGTCTTTTGAGGATAGCAATGAGAGCGTCTGGCGAGTGTCTTTTGAGGATAGTATTTGCAATGAATAATTGACGAACTGTTAAAACTTTACATTCTTCGACATAAACATATTATTGTTAGAAATAACAGCCCCCATGGTCTGGAGTACCTGGTTCGATTCCCGATGGGGGCATTGACGAAATCACTGTACGAGACTGTCTGTAAATAAGCCACAAGACAAGACATTCACAGGAGAACCTATTTTAAGGTGGGCAAGGTTGGTGGAACCCACCTGATAGCCCCAGAATCAATGTTCCGTCGTATGGTGGTCAGGTCCATGGGGCGTTTGACCACCATGCTGTACCCTGGAGCCTCCTCATCTGTGATGGGCCGCAGAAAGATGGAAGCGTACTTGTGAGCGCATAGTCTGAAACATTACAATAATAATAACAGTTTACTTCAGACTTATGAATCATGAGTACCATTTTGTAAATGAAGTGTACCATTTTATGAATGATGAGTACCATTTTGTAAATGAAGTGTACCATTTTATGAATGACGAGTAACATTTAGTAAATGAAGTGTACCATTTTATGAATGATGAGTACCATTTTGTAAATGAAGTGTACCATTTTATGAATGATGAGTACCATTTTGTGAATGAAGTGTACCATTTTATGAATGATGAGTACCATTTTGTAAATAAAGTGTACCATTTTATGAATGACGAGTAACAGTTAGTAAATGAAGTTTACCATTTTATGAATGATGAGTACCATTTTGTAAATGAAGTGTACCATTTTATGAATGATGAGTAACATTTTGTAAATGAAGTGTACCATTTTATGAATCATGAGTACCATTTTGCAAATGAAGTGTACCATTTTATGAATGAAGAGTATCATTCTGTTTATGAAGAGTACCATTTTATAAACGATGAGTAGCATTTTGTGAATGAAGAGTACTGTAAAGCAAACAGTAACAAAACTAGAAATAACAAATAGGTGGAGGCGGTTTCATCGAGTTTATTCACTTTCTTATATAGATCAAAAATATAATATAAGGCGGAATACGTGTGCAAAATATATCGAAACAACGTTGCGCACGGCGCCGTAGGCACTCTCTGTCATAAGACATTTATTTATTATTATTATTATTATTTACAATAACCCGCCTTCCAGCCAGAACCAAAGCCAGAGTTATGAGTACCATTTTTTGAATTAATAGGTACCATTTACCATTTTATGATTGAATTGTACCATTTTTTAAATGAAGTCATTTTATAATAGTACCATTTTATCAATGAATAGTGCTATTTTTAAATGAATAGTGGCATTTGATGAACGAATAATGCCATTTTACGAATAGACAGTGCCATTTTATGAATGAAGTGTACCATTTTATGAATGAAGAGTGCCATATCCATATAACATTGTACGTTATGTACGTACTATAGAAAATAATAGAAATTGTTTATTATAAAAGGACGCCACACACAAAGCCAAGACAATAACATCACTTCAAAAAATTTTCACAAAACAATTACAAAAAGCATAGAGGATGTTGGTGGATGTCCTGAGATAAAAGGGCCTCACTCAGCACAAGTAAGTGAGAGTAAGACATTTAAAAAACGTCTAAAAAATTGGCTAGTTGTTAAGGAATTTTATGACTTCAATGAATATTTTCAGCAAAAATGATATTTAAAATTGACAAATGTTTATAATGTGACAAATTATTAGGTACTTGCTTATTTCCTTGATGCTTAATAATGACATTATTTGTAATATTGTACGTCTGACATGGACATGCTGTTGAGACAATATTATAATGTTTGACACCTGCAGGTATGTACCTACACAGCTTCTCAATAAATGTTACTTGTTTCTTGTTTAAGTCGCGGCGTGAACCACGACGCTTGTGGTCCCTGGTGCGTGAGGGTATGTAGTTACGTACCTGCTGTATACAAGCATGACCGACTTCTTCCACAGCCGGTGTTGGCGCTCGGCGTCGCTGTGCGGGGACTCCGGGGCCGACGCCTCCGCCGCGCTCTCAGACCCCGAGCAAGCTGTCGGGACAAACCAATTTGATTCATTTTAAAAAAATGGCTGAAGCCGCTGTGTTCAATTGCGCATAGATGCATAGGCGCCCGCGGCTTCGGAGACCCGGGCCTATAACTTATTAAATCAAACCAATTAATTAATTAATTATTATTTTTTTATTGTTGTTGTTATTTTTATTGTTATTTATTATGGAAAAAAATATATTATGCAACAGCCTCCGTGGTCTAGTGGTTAGAGCGTTAGGCTCACGATCTGGAGGTCCGGGTTCGATTCTCTATGGGGACATTGTCGAAATCACTTTGTGAGACTGTCCTTTGTTTGGTAAGGACTTTTCAGGCTTGGATCACCTGATTGTCCGAAAAAGTAAGAAGATTCCGTGTTTCGGAGGGCACGTTAAGTCGTTGGTCTCGGCTATTAGCCCTAAAAACACCTCCACCAACCCGCATTGGAGCAGCGTGGTGGAGTATGCTCCATATCCCCTCCGGTTGATTGAGGGGAGGCCTGTGCCCAGCAGTGGGACGTATGTAGGCTGTTTATGTATGTATTTTTTTTTGTTTTTTTTTTTATGTGTTTTGGTGTCGTATTTAAATCTTGTTACTAATACTAGGTTAAGCTTTCTGTTATTAACATAATGGTGCTAATTCCTGTAAACGCCATCTAATTATTTTTTTTGTTTTGGTTTTCCCCGAAGGGTAAGGCAAAGGGAACTATGCCCATACAGCCATGTCTGACGTATATTTTTTTCTTGATGATTAATGAAATGATGAAAGGTGATGATGATGAAACCTAAGCCCCCACCCTCGGAGTAGACTCCTACTCCGAACCCCAAACGAATTAACTCAAAAGTCCGCATAAACTTTTGAGTTATGAAGCGGCTTCCTGGCACGAAGCGAAAATAGGCAGATACACTTTGTTCATTGAATACTCCAATATAATAACACTCGCGAATGTCTTCCGACTAACTTAATGCGATCATTAACCACAAAACACCACTTCGTATTAATTATTTAGATTATTCAATGAAGAAAGCAACTGTCCCGTTCCCGTTTCCCGCCAAAAAGCCAACGCCATCTAATTTTATTTTAAGTTAAATCTGTCATTTTCTTATCCGTCGAAAAGGAAAGGGACGGGTGTTTTCTTTTTCTTTTTTATCATCACGGAATCAGCACCAATATAGGACTAGCTTCCGAAATATTTGAATTTGAATATACTCACTTCTAGAATCCGGTTTCTTCTTTCTAGAATAATCGCGCTTCTTTTTCCCATCTTTTTCTTCTTCGCGACTTAGCTGTGAATAAAAGAACATTTCATATGGATATCTCACCGTGCGTATTTTTTACATCATCATCACCAGCCCATTAACGTAAGTGAGTAGTCATGAGCCATGTCAGGGGCTTTTGGCGGGTCAATAGTAACCCTGACACCAGGGTTGATGGGGTTGGTATTCCACCTGACAACCCACACGATAAGATTAAAAAAAATACCTCCATAGGTGTGTCGTCATCAGTCTCCGTGTGGGTTTCTTCAGGTTCCATCGGCTGCTCCTCTTTCACTTCCGGTTCCTGTGGCTCCGGTTTCCCCTCCGTCTCCTCCCTCACCATTTCCTTCAGAGGAATGGAATCCTGTGTCCAAAAATTTTTATTTATCAGCTCATCCATGTAATAGCACAATCAATAGTAACCCTGACCCTATGGTCAGGTATGGTATGGTATGGTGGTGGTATGGTATTCTAACGTGCCTTCCGAAGCACGGATCATCTTACTTTGATCAACTTTTTATTATTATTATTTTTAGTGTCGGACAATTAGGAGATCAATCACACACACTGACGTCCGTTTACGATAACGTCAATGTGTAGTGTCTGTGTAAAACGAGGTTGTTTGTATGAAGTGTCTGGGGTTTGCCTTGACACCAAGTTCAGATTCAAAAATATCTTTATTCAGTAGGTAACATAGTTACACTTTGAATCGTCAATTTTTACATAACGAACGTCTCATCCGCCTAAAACTACTGCAGCTTCACAACCTGTATAGCCGGGGAAAAGAAGCTGCAAGAAAAACCTCGGCACAGGGCCCTAGACGTTCTTTAAAAAAATAAAAAATAAACATAAAATATTGGTATACAATTGAGTAATTTAGCTGCCTAATATCAGTTCTCAGACAGTTAATCTCATGCATTCGTATCTTCTAAATAATCACTAACTTTATAATAGCCTTTTTTGTAAAGTTTCTGTTTAACTACTGTCTTAAAACAGTTGATAGGCAAATTCTGATTGTCAATGGGAATCCTATTGTAAAAACGTATACATTGCCCCTTAAAAGATTTAGTGATCTTATGTAATCAACTGACTTGTAAAGCAAGTTTATTTTTATTCCGGGTCAATGTGTAGTGTAACAGCCTCCGTGGTCTAGTGGTTAGAGCGTCAGGCTCACGATCTAGAGGTCCGGGTTCGATTCCCGATGAGGACATTGTCGAAATCACTTTGTGAGACTGTCCTTTGTTTGGTAAGGACTTTTCAGGCTTGAATCACCTGATTGTCCGAAAAAGTAAGATGATTCCGTGCTTCGGAGGGCACGTTAAGCCGTTGGTCCCGGCTATTAGCCGTAAAAAACACCTCCACCAACCCGCAGTGGAGCAGCGTGGTGGAGTATGCTCCATACCCCCTCCGGTTGATTGAGGGGAGGCCTGTGCCCAGCAGTGGGACGTATATAGGCTGTTTATGATATGATATGAATGTGTAGTGTCTGTGTGAAACGAGGTTGTTTGTATGAAGCGTTCGGGGTGTGCCCTGACACAAAGATTGATGAGGTGCACGAGAGAAGAGAAAAAAAAACCTCTCTCACCTCAGCGTCGTCATCTCTCTTCACATCTCCCGCCATCTCCTCCACACTCTCTTCCGTCTCACTCTGCTGCGACTCCGACTTCTCCTCTTCTACTAACTCCACTTTGATCTCTTGCACTGCGATTTCCGGTTCCGGTGGCAGCGGCGGCTCTGGAAATAATAATGACATGGTATAAGAAGGCTGAGGAGCTCGGTGGCGCAGCGGTTAACGCGCTCGGTCTGCGATCGTTGAAGTTAAGCAACTTTCGCAAAGGCCGGTCATAGGATGGGTGACCACAAAAAAAAAGTTTTCATCTCGAGCTCCTCCGTGCTTCGGAAGGCACGTTAAGCCGTTGGCCCGGCTGCATTAGCAGTCGTTAATAACCACCAATCCGCACTGGGCCCGCGTGGTGGTTTAAGGCCCGATCTCCCTATCCATCCATAGGGAAGGCCCGTGCCCCAGCAGTGGGGACGTTAATAGGCTGGTGGTGGTGATGATGAGAAGACCAGATACATTCAAAGATCAAAAGTTCAGACACTGAGCCCAGCGAATTATTCTTCTTCTTCTTCCATCGTGTGGGTTGTGAGGTGGAATACCAACCTCATCAACCCTGGTGTCAGAGTTATTACTGAGCCGCCAAAGCCCCCTGACATGACTCATGTAACGACTACATACTTACATCAGAAAGTAGTAACCGGGACCAACGGCTTAACGTGCCACCTGACACCTGTTCTTTAGGAACATCTTCTAGAAGCTTCTAGAAGGATCTAGAAGGATTCAGTGCGCGACCAACCTGCTTGTTCCTGGCGGTCGCTGTCAGGCAGTGGTATGTCAGCAGGGTCCAGCTCCATTGGCTGATGTATCAGGCCGTGGTCCTCTGATGGTGGCGGTATCGGAGCGTTCTAGAAGCTTCTAGAAGGATCTAGAAAGATGAAGTGCATGACCAACCTGCTTGTTTCTGGCGATCGCTGTCAGTCAGTGGTATGTCAGCAGGGTCCAGCTCCATTGGCTGCTGCACCAGGCCGCGGTCTTCTGATGGTGGCGGTATCGAGGCGTTCTAGAAGCTTCAAGAAGTTTCTAGAAGGATCTAGAAGGATTCAGTGCACGACCAACTTGCTTGTTCCTGGCGGTCGCTCTCAAGAAGTGGTATGTCAGCAGGGTCCAGCTCCATTGGCTGCTGCATCAGGCCGCGATCTTCTGATGGTGGCGATATCGGAGCGTTCTAGAAGCTAGTAGAAGTTTCTAGAAGGTACTAGAAGGATGCAGTGCGCGACCAACCTGCTTGTTCCTGGCGATCGCTGTCAGGCAGTGGTATGTCAGCAGGGTCCAGCTCCATTGGCTGCTGCATCAGGCCGTGGTCCTCTGATGGTGGCGGTTGAGGTGTGTCATTTGTGGCTGGCTCGGGGGCAGTATCCTCTTGCTCGTTTCTGGAAGGATAAGTTATTGATGTAATAAGGGACATATAGGAAAGGACTTCTTCGTCTTCTGTTAAAACACATGTCTTTTATTTTTCCACACCAAAACTAGACAACATCACAAATCGCCATCTTCTAATGAATCTAAATTAAAAAGTTAATCCACTTCCGCTTCCTGTTTTCCGTCTCTCTTTCTCTCTCATACTTTCTCGCTCCAAACGTTCCTTTTCATGGATAATATTACCTTTATATTACCACAATCATTATTTATAACGGCATCGTGGTCCAGTGGTTGAGTGTTGTGTTCACTATCCGGAGGTCCCAGGTTCGAATCCCGGTGGGAACAAATCACAAAAATCACTTTGTGATCCCTTTGCTTAACCACGGGCCCCTGACATGACTCATGTAACGACTGCATACTTAAATCAGTAATTAATAACCGTGACCAACGGCTTAACGTGCCTTCCGAAGCACGGATCATCTTACTTTCGACTAATAGAGTGACAAGTCTGTAATGTCCTAACCAAACCACCGGGATTCGTACCCGGACCCTCCGGATCGTGAGCTCAAATCTCAACTACTGCACCACAAGGGCCGTCAGCGGGTCGGCGGGTAGTGTATTCATATTTATATTCATATAATTTATTGGTAATATTTCATATTACACGTCAAGATCAAAATTACAATATTTGTATGTCTTAAGTGTATGTATGTCATACTCACATCTCTTCTTCAGCGAGTGCCGGTACATCTTCTACATTCACTTCTTCCTCTATCTCCTTCTCTGGCTCGGGAGTGGACACCTCTGACTCTCTTAACTCTTCTTTTATCTGTAATTATTAGTATTTCATTATCTGATCCTGAAAATTAACAGTTGTCAATCATTCGTCCCTTTCCTTTTCGGCGGATAAGAAAAGGACAGGTATAACTTAAAGTAAAATTAGGAGGTGTAGGAATCAGGGCCATTATGTACTTATTTACACTCGTTACCATGTTAAAATATGTTTTAAGCGAATTAATGACTATGATTATGACAAAGTGAGTGATCTCTCCGACCGATTTCGGCCATGGTGACCACTTCGACTCCTAGTCGGCACGACGCTGATGCGCCCGAAGATGGCTTATGTAGCCTATCTTTACAGTGAACTCCCGCGCACAGTGTGGGCACGTGAACACACCGTTTTGGTAATCATAATGAATAGCGGCAGGGGGAGGGCCTTCAACTCATCACGTTTAGCGTCGAGGTCTGCCGTGCGCTGTTGCTCGAACTCGTGTACTCGCCTCATCACCAGCGTGCGCCATTCTGGGCGCTGTGCTGCCAAACCCTCCCATTGAGAAGGCTCAATGTTGCATCTTTTCATATGCCGCTTCAGAACATCTTTATACCTCAGGAGTTGTCCGCCATGTTTTCGCTTACCCTCCTCAAGCTCAGAATAAAAGATGCGCTTCGCCACTCTCTCCTCCGCCATACGTGTTACGTGACCACACCACCGAAGCTGCCGACGCATCAAATAGGCCTCAATACCACCGATATTGGCTCGTCGCAGCACTTTAGGTTAGGTTAGGTTCGGTACCCCCTGCCTGTCGTAAGAGGCGACTGAAAGGGGACACTGGAGATCGTGGGTGGTAAGGGCGGGGGCCCGAACCGCCCAACACACGGTCTCCGGGAGGGACGGCAACGCGACATGGCCTCGCGTTGCTGTAAATGCGGGATGGCGTAGGGGTGGGGACCTACCCCGGGACGCGCTTTTTTATAGCAGGCGCGAGGGAAGCACCGGTGCGTTCGTTAGAGATCCCGGAGCTTCCCGACATGCGCATCAGAGGGCCATCGGAGGGGTTTTAGTCGGTAAGACTCCGACATAACCTCGTCACTCCCCCGGGTGGCGAGGTATCCATGAGGATTTCCCCTTCGTTACCAAAAAAAAAAAAGGTTAGGTTAGGTTAGGTTAGGTTTGGCTCGTCGCAGCACTTCAGTGTTACGTATTCGGTCAGACCATCTGATCATCATGATGGCACGTAGGCATTTTAGATGAAAATGATCCATGACAAAGTATACAGTAAATGGACAAAGAAAAAAACTTACTTTCTGGTGGTGTGGCGGTACTTTGATCTCGGGCGCTGGGAAGCGCACCTCGGGCTGCGGAGCACCCGGGGGCTCTGCTGCCGGCTCCGGTGGCTGCCCTGTCGTCTGAAATTTTAAATGGTAACACATAAACAGCATATAAAAAACTTATAAAACCTTTATTGTACCATGTTTTATGAGCAAATAAATAATTTTGAATTTTATATACAGAAAATTCAACAAACAAAGAAACTGCCAACATTTAAGAACACACAACAGTGGGGGGTTAAAATGGCCACATCGAAGCAATTCATCTAAGAAAGCAATATTGTTATTTGACATTTGTTTGCACTGCGCACTTACTTTTATATGCGCAAATGTCAAATAGCAATATTGCTTTCTTAGATGAATTGCTTCGATGTGGCCATTTTAATCCCCCCAGGTATAACTTAAAATAAAATTAGGGGGGATTGTTCTCCTTAACGTGTGGATTGTGAGGTGGAATACCAACCTCATCAACCCTGGTGTCAGGATTACTATTGAGCCGCCAAAGGCCCCTGACATGGCTCATGTAACGACTATTTACATACATCTGTAAGTAGTAACCGGGACCAACAGCTTAACGTGCCTTCCGAAGCACGGATCATCTTACTTTCGGACAATCTGGTGATCAGCCTGTAATGTCCTAACCAAATTAGGGACCACAAAGTCATTTTTGTGATATGTCCCGGAAATCTGATGGGAGAAAAAGGAAGTTTACATCCTGATTGATACATTAAAATACTTACATTTTCCACATCCATAGGTATAACTTCTTCCGATGGCGCCTCCGCCACAACTGGTTCCTCCTATGAATGAATAATAATAATAATTGGCTAGTTTCAAATTCAAAAATATCCTCATTCAGTTGGTAACATAGTTACACTTTGAATCGTCAATGTTTACATAACGAACGTCTCATCCGCCTAAAACTACTGCAGCTTCTCACAACCTGTATAGCCGGGGAAAAGAAGCTGCGAGAAAAACCTCGGCACAGGACCCTAGACGTTCTTTAAAAAAAATAATTAACTTTCCTATTTCCTAGGGCAAATCATGGTAGAAGAATACCAGCGGGCTTAGCACCGTAAGCACGCGACTCTTTCTCGCCGCGACAGAGATCGTCTGTCTCTTTCTGTGCAGTACTGTGAGAGAGTGACGGGTGACGTACGTCGAGGCGAGAAAGAGTCGCGCGCTTACGGTGCTAAGCCCGCTGGTATGCTCAAAACTGACAGCTAGCATTTCAAGCCCAGCAGTGGGATCTTGTAGGCTAGATTAGATTAGACATTACTCTAATAGCCTCCGTGGTCTATTGGTTAGAGCGTTAGGCTCACGATCTAGAGGTCCGGGTTCGATTCCCGATGGGGACATTGTCGAAATCACTTTGTGAGACTGTCCTTTGTAAGGACTTTTCGGGCTTGAATTACCTGATTGTCCGAAAAAGTAAGATGATTCCGTGCTTCGGAGGGCACGTTAAGCCGTTGGTCCCGGCTGTTAGCCGTAAAAACACCTCCACCAACCCGTATTGGAGCAGCGTGGTGGAGTATGCTCCATACCCCCTCCGGTGGATTGAGAGGAGGCCTGTGCCCAGCAGTGGGACGTATATAGGCTGTTTATGTAGACATTAGTCAGTAATTACGGTAAAGGGCCTAGGGAACGAGATAACTAGGTGATGTTGATATCGAATTGCCAGAATCTTGGTTACCTTAATGTCCTCGGCGACCTGTTCTGCGTCAGTTTCTGTCTCCATTGGCGTCTCGACCTCCTGGTCGTCCTTCTTGAACGCAGGCTTCTCCGCGGGCCTGAAGAGGACATAATCATCATAAAATGTGTTTATGTCCATGGTATAAGAAGACCAGGGCGCTTAAAATGGCCACATCGAAGAAAGCACTTAATTTTATATGCTTTTATAGTTTTATTGCTTAAATTTATTATTGAAGAAATTCATCTAAATGAATTTCTTCGATGTAGCCATTTTAACCACCCAGGTATGCTCAATCCTATGACAGGCCGCCATTGTTAGATAGATAGATAGATAAAATACTTTATTGAGCACAATGGACACAAAATACAGAGATAAGGACAGCATATACAGAAAAGCACAACAGGCGGCCTTATTGCTCATGCAGCAATTTCTTCCAGGCAACCTTTGGGTACAGGAAATTTTGTACAAGTATAATAATAGCGGGTTAGTGCATTCTAACAAAATAAATAATTAAAAGAACAACCTACATAAAATAAGTATATTTAACTACATATTTATATTGTACATAAATATACAAAATTATATATATATATATATATATATATATATATATATATATATATATATATATATATATATATATATATATATATATATATATATATATATATATATATATATATATATATATATAACTATTATTCATAACTAAATAATTATACATACATATAAAAACATTGTTACCCATTGCTAGCCCATTGATGACGTAAGTGTTACCATTAAATTGGTATCTCCAACATTCCAAGGACGTAAGCGGCAAAGAAAGAGGGTAGACAGATATGTCTGCCCGTAGAAAATTATGGATCTACCTACTCCACTCTAATCTCATTAGTCATCCCGTGATCATGGCACTTGCAACAGTGTCGAAATATCGGGAGTCTCATATCCCCATTTAAACGTGGTAAGAACCCGTTATTGGTGCTAATTCCTGTAAACACCATCTAATTTTATTTTAAGTTATACCTGTCATTTTCTTATCCGCCGAAAAGGAAAGGGACGGGTAATCGACAAGCATAAAATTTATGGAACACACGTCAATTTTAAGCACAAATCTAAAACAACCGTCTAAAAATTTTACATCCGTCAATAACCCGACACAGTTAAGTAGACAGCACGTCAAACGGATTGCATACCAGCGACGTACCTTTTGATTCGCCCGGGTTATTCATTCAATTACTCATTCTTCCTAAAATTAAGAGCTGTGAATCATCCGTCCCTTTCCTTTTCGACGGATATGAAAATGACGGATATAACTTAAAATAAAATTAGGCGGTGTCTCCAGGAATCGGGGCCATTATGTGCTTTAATTATGATAATAACCGCGTAAACTTATAACAATGTATAATTCTACAATAAGTCACGTCAAAAAAAAAGGTACGCGCATACTCACCTCGGGTTGTTGGGTTTGTGTATTGCTGTGACGGGTGGTATGTTAATATCTATGTCCCGGAAAGCGTATACGTCTTCAGCCTTTATTTCTATGTCGTCGATGTCTACCGCGGGTGCCGGCAGCGCGGGCGCCGCTGTGTTCGCTGTAACCATAATCACACTTTATTCAAAATCAGCATGTTGGCAACACCAACACGCGCGCGCATGCGCGCAGCAACAAACACCAGATCAGACGTCCACTTCTCGATCGACTCCGCCGCCGCCGCACGCGCGCTTGTTAATTAATTCGTCATACTACTTAAGTAATTCGCTGTAATCTTTCTCCCGACGACCCGATTACTCTAGCCATAGAGGCAGCCAATCAGCTCGCGACACCAAACACTTCAGGACCCCGATACCGACCCCGCCGGAGTGGTCGACGATTTCCCTCATTCAGCGCTTATCATATTAAAAAAAAAAGCTGTAATCTTTAAATACATTTTATAATTGTACTTGGCGTTGTTTAATTTAATAAATAGTCAACAAACAGTCTACTAAACAACCCCTTAGGGGATGAATAGGGCAAATAATAGTCAAAACCTCGCTGTACTTTTGAGTTGCTGCTCGATCTGCTGCAGATGTCTATTTATGTGTTCTGTGGCTATGTGCTTCTCATGGGGACTGCCGCTCCCTGTCATCCCTTTAGGGGATGAATAGGGGACACATAGGGGATGAATAGGGGATAAATAGGGGACAAATAAGGGATGAATAGGGGATAAATAAGCGATGAAACTTAAAACCCCACTGTACCTTTGAGTTGCTGCTCGATCTGCTGCAGCTGGCTCTTGATATGTTCTATGGCTATGTGCTTCTCGTGGGGGCTGCCCCCTGGCTTCTCCAGTAGCATGGAGAGCGTCGGCGCCCCCGCTGACGGAGATATTGTCTCTGGAAGGCATGTTTAGTACATTACTTTTATTGTGGGGTCCAAAAATGAACTTGCTCAAACACGTAAAACCAAATGTAAGAAATGATTTTTATTATATTATGTCCCGTTACTTTTCGGCGGATGAAAAAATCAGCACCATTAACCGTGTTAACCTCAAACAATACATACATACATAAACAGTCTATATATGTCCCACTGATGGTCACAGGCCTCCCCTCAATCAACCGGAGGGGGTACAATGTAATGTACTATTATTAGGAGCTTACCCCACTTGCTTCTATGCTGTTCTGGGAGCAAATAAAAAACATAGAACACGTTCAGCTGCTTGTCTTCCCGGGCATGTCGTAAAAACCGACAGAGGGATTGTGTCCTCTAAATGACGGGCTAATGTTATGGGCGATAGGCTGATCCCTTATCACCATAAGGTTCATCATAATTCATCTTAGGACTTCGTATCAACAGTGGCTGCAAGTTGTGTTTGAGTACTTGTGGCTCTGCCCACCCCATTAGGGATTACGGGCGTGAGTTTATGTATGTATGTATGTAGGAGCTTACCAACAACAGTGGCGGGATGAGGTATATGTTGCGGAGTGGTCACCACAGGGGAGGACTTGAGTAGTGACGTCAGCAGCGGGGACGACGGCGGTGCGGGGGCGCCGGCCACTGTAACACAGAATAAAGAAACACAGGGTGTTAGCGACATCGTAACGAATACGGACGTGGTCTCCGCTTCTAGCATCAACACCTTCAAAAACAAATTGGACAATTACCATAAAACAGAGAAAGGAAAACACAACTGAATAGTTGAATACAGGCACTTATCAGTGAAAACTGCCTGCCTGAGTTAAATGCAAAAAGCTGTTATATTAAATACCTGCAGAATTGTTAGAAAATTTTTACAAACCGACATTCAACCTCCAAATTTACAGATTCAGCCAAATATACCCATCGCTACTCCAACAGACGTCGACCAAACTTTGACTGAACCAGACATTGAAACTGAAATACACTTGGCCTAGGCCCGTGTATTTCATTAGTACACCAATATTTCTTAAAAATATTGAGAATCTTAAAGATAAAAAAAAAAATAATAATAATATTGAGGGGGATGATTCAGACCATGTCTATGGAACACGATGTTCGTGCGTCACCCAACAGGGTCCACATAATATCAGCGTCGTGGTTCACGCCGCGACTTGTGCTGAGTGAGGCCCTTTTATCTCAGGACGTCCACCACCACCTTATGATCATTTCGACAAAAATCTGTCTTGGTTTTTTGTAATTGTTTTAGTGAAAATTTGATATGATGTTGTTGTCTTTTTTTTTGTGTGTGGCGTTCTTTCATAATAAACTATTTCTATTCTATTCTATATCATGATACTGAGTTAATATCAAGTGGAATCTATCGCACAATTCATGATGTTATATTCGTTTTTTTAAATTATTTTCAATTCTATACTTTTGCGATGGAAAATTCCACTTGATAACAACTCAGAGGGACTTTGAGGAGCTCGGTGGCGCAGCGGTAAACGCGCTCGGTCTGCGATTGTTGCAGTTAAGCAACTTTCGCAAAGGCCGGTCATAGGATGGGTGACCACAAAAAAAAAGTTTTTATCTCGAGCTCCTCCGTGCTTCGGAAGGCACGTTAAGCCGTTGGTCCCGGCTGCATTAGCAGTCATTAATGGGCTGATGATGATGTTGATGAGGACAGAAGAGGCAAGATGATTGGACACTTAACCTCTCATCTGCCGAGATACCAGACACAATAGATTTTACATTGTGTCTGGTCGAGATCCGCGTTCCGGCAGATGAGAGGTTAATAAGACACGATGAGTTTATTTAGAACATTATTGAAAGGAGGATTTAAAAAAACTATTTTATCTAGTTACCCGGCGCTGCCTGCGGCGCGTGCGCCGGCGGGCGCCACGTCCTCTCGGCGCGCGCACGTCTCTCCTCTCTTTCTTTCAGCCAGGCGGCGCGCCGCGCGCTCTCTCGCTCCCTCGCACGCTTGCCCGACTCTATCTCCGCCCACATCTCTCTCAGTCTCTCCTCTGACGTAGCCGGGTTGCGAGCTTCAGTTACTTCGTTCTGTAATTAAAAAAAAAAATTTAAAAAATAAAAAATCCTGACAGAAATAAAAAAATAATCCCTTTTTATAGGTGATAACCAATGATTGGGATAGGTAGTAACATTTTGTGGTTAATATTGTTAGCGATTGCGTAAATGTAGTCCAGAAGACTTAAAAACAGAGACAACACAATTGTTAATTAATTTCACAGACATAATGGTGTAGACGCCATCTAAATTTATTTTAAGTTATACCTGTCATTTTCTTATCCACTGTTCTTTTCTTCTTTCTTATTCATGATTCCGTGATATATCCCCACCAGGATTCGAACCTGGGAACGGGATTGTGAGCCCAACACTCTACCACTGGACCACGGAGATTGTTATGAGTCAGTGATAAACTATAGCTCAACCCAAACAGTTGTTTCCATTAATGAACCTAAAGTCTCCTCATATTACAATGGAATTCCTTTTTGTGAGAGTAAATAAGGTTTATTTATTATTATTATATCTAATTTTGAATGTGAATCTTTGGGTTTCATAACACCAAGTCCAATATCATACCTTTAATTGCTCATACTGCTGGTTCATCTCCGCGACTGTCTTCTGAATCTCAACAATTCGTTCTTGTGTGAGCCTCTTGAGTATACTCTCTTGAGGGGTCTCCACCGCACCCTCCGAACTCCGTTTCTTTCGTTTTGGAGTCTCCACATGTTCGAGTAGAGCTCCGTACTGGGCTGCGCAGCTGTGGATGGTATTATTGTGTCTAGATTTAGAATTCCAATAGTATCTAAGAAACGGCCTCCGTGGTCCAGTGGTTGAGCATTGGGCTAACGATCCGGAGGTCCTGGGTTCTAATCCCGGTGGGGACATATCACAAAAATCACTTTGTGATCCCTAGTTTGGTTAAGACATTACAGACTGATCACCTGTCTGAAAGTAAGACGATCCGTGCTTCCCGGTTGGTCCCGGTTACTACTTACTGATGTAAGTACGTAGTCGTTACATGAGTCATGTCAGGGGCCTTTGGCGGCTCGATAGTAACCCTGACACCAGGGTTGATGAGGTTGGTAATCCACCTCACAACCAACACGATAGAAGAAGATTGCCAGATTTAGGGGAGGGCAAAGGTGGCTACGCTGAGGCCTCTACAAGAGAGGGCTACTATTATTTTTTACTACCAGGAATGTTCCCAAAGTGGGAATACGTTTAGTTTTAGGTATCTTTCTTTCTGTATTTCTTTTTTGATTGCCTTGCCTTCGAAAGCTACACCAACTGCTTTTAATCTGAATGGCGTAATTACAGAAACAAAGCGATTATCGAAACAAAACAAATATGTTTACCTTTTTTGAGAGTACCAATCAGCTGGTCTATTAGCTTCTCCCACAGTTTTCAAAGCGCGGGAAACGGACATCCAGTTCTGGTCTCCACTTCTGACGACTGCAGATGCCAGACATAGCTGTTCTCTAATATTCCAAGTGTCTAAAGGTACTCTCTTCAGTTGCAATCGCTCCTGTATCGAACTCATTTCGAGGTTATGTTTAATATCACAGAATTTCACTCCCTTAAAACACTTTAAACATATTTCAAATCGTTTATTTTTAGTTCAATATAACTATTTGCTTTATTTAACGCGTATTGAGAACATAAAACATAAAATTGAATTGATAATAATGCAAATTATGACGCTTTTATTTTTTATTTATATATTTTTATTGTTGTTTGTGGGTGGAACAGCATTGGTCACGATCCATACATCCTTGTCTGACTTCCTTACAAACAAAAAGTTATGTACTAACAACGCCATCTATTGGCATTTTTTGTACAGAAATCAGAAATCAGAATCAGAATCATTTATTCAACGTAATTATCATGGATAAACTTGTTGAAGGTCAATGTAACATTTTTGAATTTACGTCATTTCGCAAGGTGTTATGGCTGAGGAGAAGAAATGACAAGAAACTGCAACAGCAACACATCTTTTAAAAACCAATGAGGATATACATTACAAGTTATTTAATAACTAGAGGAACACATTCAATACCAGACATTTTTATCATTTAGGTAGTCATTAATCTTATAATAAGCTTTTTTACATAAAGTAAGCTTCACGTGAGCTTTAAATTTATTTTCTGACAAATTTAAAATATTATCTGGTATTTTATTGTAAAAACGTATACATAACCCCAAAAAAGATGAATTTAATTTACTTAATCTAGAATTTTGAATAGCAATTTTATGTTTATTTCTTGTATTGTAAGTATGCCTTTCACAGTTTCTCGGAAGGAGAGATAAGTTTTTACGTACATACATAATGTTTTCATATATATATTGACTTGCGACCGTCAGTATATTTATTTCTTTAAACAGCTCCCTCAAAGAGTCGCGACAACGTACAATATCTCATTTTGTGAAAATGCGTTGTATATTTTCCCAATATTTTCCTATCTTAGTAACTTAACTAATCAGACCGAGTTGAAGAAGTTGGCAGACCTAGGTCAATGTGCAGATTTTCATTGCGAAGGAACCACGGAGCTCCCGTGGCTTTCCGCATGAAACGATTTTGTATTACCTGTAGACGGTGGATTTGAGAGGGACTCGCGTGAGCGAAAACTACCCCTGCATAGGTCATGATCGGACGGATGCAAGTCGTGTAGATTTTCACCTTATTCCTAAGGGACAATTTTAATTTTAGTTCTGTGCAATAAAGTATATTTGATTTGATTTTGACAATTTACTTCGCTTGTTAAGGAGACAATGAAGACGGCCCATTACAAACGCGGCGCGATCGCGCACACGTTTGATATGTGCCTTGAAAGTAAGACGTCTATCTAAGACTACGCCGAGATATTTGACTTGCTCCTCCCAAGGGATCGGCTTGCCAAACATCTTGATGATTTTAAGTTGACGGCGTGACCGTGGCGTGTTATAATAGCCCTTTGAAAAGTACACCGCTGCAATTTTCTCCGGGTTTACCTCGATTAGGTATCCATTATCGAAACCACTTGCCCAAGGCATTGGCCGCGCGTTGGAGGATTCCGGTTATCATAACTCGACCACGGCACGAAGAATAGAAGGCTGTATCATCCGCAAATAAAGCTAATTCGGTATTAGGGGATTTGGGAATGTCACTAGTATACAATGAAAATAGTAAAGGGGAGAGGACGGAGCCTTGTGGGACTCCGGCATGTATCGGGTGCGGTGACGAGAGCGTCCCTTCCACGCCGTAGCGAAAGGTTCGATTTGAAGGCTTGGATTGAGCATACCTGGTCTTCTTATACCAAGTTTGTGTTGTGCATATAACTCATCCAAATCTTTAAAATAAATAAAAACAAGGGTCATCATTTAGGTTAAACGAAGGCAACTCTGTACAGCGCCATCTATATTTTTTTGGGGAACGCAACGTAGCCTGGATACTCCCTCATTGACCAAGCTACAGGCAAGAAGAAATAAAAAAAAATATTTTATCATTTCTTATTTATTGATATAAAAATACAAACATTTGGTATTAAATATTTAAGAATTAATTATTACATTTTTTTTTATATAATATATTGAGACTAACGCGTGCCTCTGATAACTTAAAAAACATATTTCTCATAAAATCTAGAAAAATCTATATGTTACGCTAAATATTTTATGTCTAGGCTGTTAAACATAATACCTTCCGTGCCTTGGGCAGTCGGGTAAAAAACTTATGTACCTACACAGAGCTATAAACCGCGATCGAATGAAGCATTTGTATGGTAATAACTAAAAATCTTATGAAAACATTACAATTTTTTTTTCAGTACTTTAGTAAAATAATAAAGTTCTATTCTATTGCCTCAATGGTGGTATGCTCAAAACTAACAGCTATATTTCATGAAATAATCGAACACATCATGAAATGATCAATTCTAAGATCTGGCCACGACATTTATTATCTATTCTATGATCCAAATTATTCAAACTCATGTCGAATAGTGGTTCTAGTTCATAAACAAATTGGTTTTGTAACGGTTTTAATGATCGGAGGATTTAGTGCATTTATTTATTCAGCGCTCAACGCCCACGGTATAGTAAACATCGATCGAGATATGGGGTATGTCTTTACAAGACAAAGTAGCGTATCAACTAGTGACCAAAGTGGGTACCAATGTGGACAAAGTGGGTACTAAAGTGGACAAAGTGGTACTAAAGTGACAATAACTGACATTCAGGTAGAGAAGCCTTCTTCAGAGCAAAGTGAAGTCGAACTGAAACTACGAATAAGTGGAAATAAATCGAAAATTCATCGATTAATTGGGATGAAAGTAGTCATTTCATTTTTCCCTCAAGATGTGACATGGGGGTTAAAAAGGCCACATCAAAGCAATTCATCTAAAAAAGCAATATTGCTTTTGACATTTGTTCGCATTGCGCACTTTTATGCGCAAATGTCAAAATGAAATATTGCTTTTATAGCTCTTTGTTTTAGATGAATTGCAATGCTTTTTTAAGCCCCTATAATCTCAATCGATGTTTGCTGTACGGTCCGGGTTGTAATATAGGTTATGGTGGTTTCGGATAGAAGGTTTGTATATGAACCCTGGCATCTGGATTAGTTTGGTGTTTATCATAATGTTGAAGTACAACTACCACGTCTTTAACGGGCCAAGTTATTTGTAATTTTCCGTTTTCCCAAATACCGCCGTAAGCCGGCCGGGTTAAATTCAGTTCCTTTTCAGAAATATGCACCACTTGTTTCTTATACTGTCTGGAATCATTGAATCCTGGCTTGTATTTGTTAAGTTCTGCAAGTTTCTGTTTCACCACGGGTGTTTCCATAGCGTGGCGCAAAACTCGGCCTTGCTCGCCTTCGTTTATGAATCCTGTTTTTCGCCCTTTGGACAAAGTTTCGTTTTCAATGCAAGTTCCAGGAGGGACCGTCATTCTTTCTATCCTAGATAAAGTAGCAGTTTGCAAAACCGTTGGGTTTCTTCCGGTTTGAGCGCCTATTATGTTGTAAAACGTGTTATCGTTAGGATCATGGAAATAGTACTTTTCGTTGCCACCGACAGAGGAAAACCACTCGGCTGAAATATCGCCCTTGGGTTTGTGATATTGCAGTTGTATTGGTTCAGAATTCTCTTTGGCCTCTCCGATTATGTAAGCTAAATTGCCTTTCTTGTCGTAAATTTCTATCTGTCTTCCTGTTTCGTCGGCAACGGCGTTTAACTTATGTATAGTCTGGCCTTTGAATGGAATATGTATATCATTGTGGGCAGGATTAATATTATCAAAACCAATAACTCCATTTGAGTTCCTAAGAAAGTGAATGGCTTGATCAACATTTCTTGCGTTAAATTGTGCACCACCTTCTATCAAATTAGATCTATCGTACATTTCAAGTCTTTTTATATGTTTAATTTGGTTACCCAGGTTGGTTTTATTCTTCTTCATAATATCTACAGTTTTTTGTTTCAATTGGTTCGGGTTCTGGCCTGTTTGTTCTGCGATGACGTTAAACAAACACATGTTAGTCCCTTTTCCTGTTTTGAAAGGCTCTTGACAACCTTTTCGAGTGTAATGACCAGTTCCTGAATCGTTTTCTGGAGCGTGATATTGGACTTCTATAGGTTTAGATTTTTTTGTGTCGCCTATGGTATATTTTAACCTTCCTTTCTCATCGTACACTTCAATAGGTCTGTTAGTAGCATCGCTAAGTGCACCTAAATGTACCAGTCCAGCTGGTTCGCCGTTCTCAACCTTCTGTATTATGTCATCGACTTTTTTGTCTATGTCTTTCTTATTATAATCATTCCCTGTTTCGTGGCTAGAACTTGCATTACTACTATTTTGATAATGTATGACATTTTTATGTGCTCTATAGTTTTTTGTGTTTTCCTCTAATTGTTTGGTTACCTTTGATGTCATCGTCTCTACTGTGTAGTTTACTCCCATTTGAGTAATGGGCGAAATTATCTTATCCTTAAGAACATGTAACATGTTCGTAGATACCATCCCAGCAAGTTGATCAGATAGGTTGTCGGTAGTGCGTACTTTCTTTTGGAGCTGAACCTGTTCTTCTGCTATTCCAAGCTTATTTAAATCAAGATCACCATCTGTATTTTTGCAACTTTGTTGTTCTTTGACGTGTTCTCTTTCAACTTCATTTTTAACGCCTGTAGTATGACCCGTTTCGTTACTATCTTTATCTTCCTTTTTGATAGATATTTCATCAATTGACCGATTCATTTTACTGATGAAATTTGAGGTAAATGTTGACAATTCAAATATTCCTATTAACCCAGTGCAAACTTGCCTTGTAACAGCTAGCCCTTTTTGGTCTGCTACACGAGTAGCAATCGAAGTCGCAATAACCTTTAGCTGAGAATTAGTTTTAGGATTTAATAACATTTGAGCTTTCATCATTATTTGACTTTCATAATGGTTGTCATTGCTTTTTTCGTCTAACTTTAGCATTTCTGCTACTTTAGAATTATTTATCAATGCATCTTGTATTGGGTTTCTAACTTGTTCTATAATTATCTCTTCAATCATCGGTAAAATTGTTTTGTTTATTCCATAAGTGACTAAATTTGTCACAATTTCTTTCCCTACCCCCTTTGCCATCTCTAGTCCCATTTTTTTCGCAACAATCTTCCAACCTTGTTTTGTTGTTTGTGTAAATGCTTTGGCTCCTGCTGTCGCAATATTCTTAGCACCGGCATATGCCGTACGAGCAGCATCTTTTATCGCTTTGAATCCTGCGCAAACTACTGATACTGCCACACTTATAACTTTCATCAATGCCCAAGTGGCCCAATCGAAATCACGGTTTATGATTCCGTCTTTGATTGCTGTTATTATATCGCTGACTCCTTCAGAAATCAACCCTGCACCAATTGTTGCTCCTGCTCCAAGAGTAAATACGGTGAGTGCTGCTCCGATAATTATTTGCCCTAAACCTATTCCAAGCAAACTTATCACAGATGTCCAAGGTATTGGTTTTATTTCACTAATTTTAAAAGCGCCTGTCCATCCATTTCTTGTAAACTCTTCAATTTCATCTTTATGACTCTCTTGTTCTAGTTTTGGCATAAAATCATCACCTAAAGATTCGATTCTTATATTTCGATTATTACGTTTAGCTCTTTCAATAATGCCTATATCTTTTTTGTTTTCTTCCAGATTTTTGATAGCTTCGTTTATTTTACTTTTGTAATCTGTTGTATATTTTTCATTTTTTGCGTCTTCTCTAAGATTTTTTAATTGCTCGTTAATAGCGTCTACATCAGGCCCAATAGCGAGGTCTATGGTGTTCTTCTGGAGACTGAATATGTTCAATTTGTGACTTATTTGTTCCGAAAATACGTCACCTTTTGATGCGGTCTGCATTAAGTGCAAAGAGTATTCCCTGTCTTGTATCAATTTTCGAGCTTTTTTCAAATCACGAACTGCGTCATTAACGAAGTCAGCATATTTATTTATATTGCATCCATAAAGGGCTATATAAGCCCATGCACGATTGTAGTAAGCATTTTCGGCGAAATTATGATCTAATATAATTGCACTAGTGTATTCTTTAATGGCTTGTTCAAATTGTTTGTTTTTCAAGTAGTAGTTGCCAAGTTCAACATACATATAAGGATTCTTTATTAGTTCATTTTCTGCATCGTCTTTCATAATTTCATTTCTAAAATCATTAAAAGAGTTTAGAAGTTGATCCTTGTTTCTATCAAGCTTATCTTCATTTAATACAAGCCAAATTCCAAAGCGTTCTTCAACAGCTTTCAATTCCGTTGCTTTGACAATCGTATTGCGACCTTTGATATTATCTAGAAGAGCACAGAATTTCTGAAAAATCCGTTCTTTTGCCTTTACTCTTTTGACCGTCTCAGATGCCCCTGCCATTGCCCCCTCTTCTTGCAATCCTCGAACACGTTTAAGTGTTCCCATTTCACTGCATGTAGGATGACAAATAATGTATTGACTGGTACCACGGTACCCTTTTCTAGAAGTCCTGCCAATGTTTTGGTGTTCGATCCGTGTGTTCGGCGGGAGAAAAGTGAGACATACATGTAACCCTCCATTTTGTTCAACATCTTTAGTTAATTTTATATCTGTACCCCGTCCAGCTATGTTTGTTGTTATGATAACATCACCCGGTTTTAAAGGTTTAGTAACAATATCGGCTTCGTCATCTGTTTTGAACAATTTTATTTTTGTGCTGTCATAATTGAAGCGCGTTTTAAAAATTCCCGCCAAATGATCTGTTTCTCGAATATATTTCATAATTATAAGTACAGCACGTCCCCTTCTTAGTTTGCGAATACAACTTTTAGCAATTTCTACGTATTTATCTTCCTCATTATTAACAACTATATCTTTGAGGTGTACATGTTGTTTCAATTTGTAAGGAGGTATAATTACGGAACCTACTTCGTAAGTATTTTGGAGGAAATTTATCGTATCCTTACTACCTAGTGTTCCAGTGAGGCCGTAAATTTTGGAATATCTCGTAAACAGACCTACATTTGATATGAAATTGGTCGTGAAGTTTTCTGGTGCAACTTTAGCACCGTGTTTTATCTCAAGAAACTGATGGAGACCATCACCCCAATGAGAATTTTGTTTCACAACTCCTGTATTTTCCGCATCCACTATTGTTATTTTACTATCTCTAAGTATATAATCCTCATTCATTTCGTAGTTGAATAAAGCATTAATAGCGCTTATGATCCATTTCCTCAATTGAACTTTAACAACAACTTCTCTTAGATGTTTGGGAATTTTAATCTCAGGATAATTTTCATCAATATTTGCGCAATTATCGGTATCACGGATTACTTTCCTTATATGAGTTTCGGTAGCTTGAATGATAAAATCTTTTTTTGAACCTTCTATCGGAATTTCTTGGACATCAATTTCTGGTTTAACATTACCTTTGTCGTCAATTGCATCTTCCTGTAACAAGTAATATGTAGTACCGTCTCTTTCAATCAAACTATTCGCTGCTTCCTTAACTTGAATATATATTGCTGCTAGCAACACCTCTAAATGATCCATCGCGGGCATATCAGATGTAATGTGTAAAATCCAGTTATTGCCATCAATGAGCATATTATCTACTTCATCTACAATCGCCACGTCAAATTTGCGTCGCTTTCTTACACCGGTTTTACGAAAATCATCTTTGAGCGCATCACGCTGGAAAGAATTGTTCGTTCCGTAGACCACGTCGCAATTGTAGTCACTGTTTGGTAAAATGTTGTGAGTCATGGATATGCCTAAAGCATCGTAGAATTTTTTGAATTCGCCTGACTGTGGTATTGCCAGTACCGGGGAGCTTGTGAATATATCAACTTTATGACCAATAAAAACACAATACGCAGCGAGTGTTGCTATTATTAATGTTTTTCCCTCTCCTGTATTAACTTGCCCCAGTCTACCTTTTTTTTCGATAGAATTTATCATAATTAGTACCGAAAGGAGCTGAATATCTCTGAGTTTGAGTTTTAATGTCACTTCAGCGGTTCTTTTGATCACAGCTAGTTTTTCTTCAGTAGGCACTCTATGTTTGGTCGATAATTTCATTAAAACAGACCATATTTTAATTTGAGATTCATTCCAATCTTTTATATTGTCTTTCTCTGCAAACAATACAGATTTTTTATTAAAACAATCATCAATGTTTGCAAACAATTCTACAATGCAACTTGTTGTTTCGGGATTTGTAGTTTCTATCTCATTTAACAGCTGGTCTACAGATTTCTCATAGGTTCCTGGAAACGAATGATCCACGACGAATTTGTGTATATATTGCTCGTAATCTTCAGCAGTGAACTCTGTAAAGAAGCTGTAGAATTCTGTGTCTGTAAATTGTATATCATATTCGTCAAGGGTATCCAGTGCATTGATTAATTCAATAATCCTTTTATCTTTATTTATACCAGTAATTAAAATTTCCACAACTTGGATTACTTTTTCAGTTATATTACAACAACGGACGAGTACTCGTGCTAGAGTAGTATTTAAGATATATAGTAAGTTACAGCACTTATCTATCTGGTGCAACACGCACGTCTTCTTCTTCAAATTGTGACAAAGGCATTTAATTTTGGAGTCTGAAACCAAACTCGTGCTTTCCAATTGCTGACCAGAGTTACGCACAAGCAGAAAATAATTTCCGTAAGCTGTGAACACATCAGATATAACAGTTTTAACAATTTCATAAACTATTGCGTGTTTCCATTTAATTACAGGTTCATCTGTCGGTTGCTGTGATCGGAATATTTCAATTTGACGCAACTTGTCCACCTCTACAATCTCTAATACTTTTTTTAACTCCAACAGATCATTTATATTATTAGTTTTTTCTACAACCAGAGCACGTATTACATCCCAGGGATATTTCAAGAAATACTGTAATTCAACTTCGTATCTTTGGTATTCTGCGTATTCACTGTAATTTCTGTCAAGCACCAGCAATTTAAGTTGATTTATTTCGTTTGGTACTTGTTTAAAGTTATAAGCCAATGTAGTTAAAGTATCAGTACCATGACAATCGAAAATTGTAAAAAACACATCATATATAAAGTGGATATCAAATTCTTGTTCATTTTGGTTGTTTAATAAAATTTCTAAAATCGTTTCAGTTAGGTTTTCAGAATTATCGTTATTTATTTTAGATTTTATGATTATATCGACTGTATCTCGTGTAGTATCAACGTGAGCGGTACTGTCACGAAGTAGAGCAAATATTAGTAACTCAATGCGCCATTCACAAGGCGGAAACTCTTTGAAAATTGAAAAGTTCACCTTGCTCTCAGTCAAACATATTATCAATGTTTGTATCAGCTTCACTTTTTCCTTTAAACCACAAGTAGTTATATATCCGCTTAAATTTTGGAAAGCTGTACTCTGTATTAAATAAGGGACTTCCATTTGCAGTGCGTTATATATAGAATTGACAAACGTTAAACAAAAATCATTATTCATATCATAGTTCGAGAGAAGGGCCAAGCACCGAAATGCCAATTGTTTTCTTTTCATTAGTACATTTACATCTTCGTCTACATTATCCTCTAGTGCTGTGTGTTCCAAACAAGTAATAAATTCATGGTTGTTTATTAGATCAACTCTTGCGTTGTTTTTTATGTCATCGAAAATACTTTTCAGACTATTCTTTGTGCTAGCACAAAAATTGCAGGTTCTAGAATGTTCCATGTTTATAACTTTATATCGATGTCGTGTTTGTTGAGGGGCCGCGTCTGTGAGAAACCACTTGCGCTTTTTCAATAAAGATATTACTATTGAAATTATAATTATCAAAACTATTGTATTCACCAACATTTTCTCCAAAGTGTTCTACAAACATGCGTTAATGAATTTAAAGTCATAAGACCTAATGTCCTAAACCAATACACTGTTGTCGCACCCCGGACACTTCATACAAACAATTTCGTTTTAGACAGACACTACTCATTGACATTATGGTACACGCGCATCTGTGTGTGTGACGGCTGACGCCATGCGATTGAAGACCAAACTATGTTCGAGAGGGGTGAGGTAAACCTAGCTCAGACGCTGGTGGGGAGCGGCGAGTTGCCGTACTAAACGTAGTATTATTACCTAATCTATACCTATACACTATTGTGTCTGGAAATCTCGGCTTTAGGTGGTTAAACACTTTAGTTCGGCAGAAAAGACAAGCTTACATCACTTTCGGAAGACGAACGATCGTAATTATTCTTATACACATAGCCGCGTTCTGCTAGAAAGTTGGCTATGTTATCGTGTTTATTATTTGCAGCTTTGTGGTAAGCAGATTCACCAGTCTCGTCCTCGTGATGCAAATCGGCGCCGTGTTCGTCAACCAGTGCTACAGCTAGCTCGTAGAACCCTTTATCTGCAGCAACCTCCAGAACAGTTTGATTATAGTTCGATCTATCCTCGGAATTTACGTCGACTCCTGATGTCACCAGCTGAGCAACTTTGTTTATATCATTTGATTCAGCTGCTGTAATTAGTTCTTCAACCGGCTCGCTGTTGAGATATCGAGCAGCGTATTCTTGCAAGTTGGAATTTCTTTTTAGAAGGAATTTCACTATTTTCATATAGTAACGATCTGTTGCGAGTTGCAGTGGTAATTCCCCTTCCTCGTCTGTTGCGTTGACATCCGCGTGGTATTTATCTACTAGCATGCAAACCAGTTCGTAATAGTCCTCATGAGAAGCGATGTGAAGTGCTGTTCGACCCTTTTCTTTAGGATTTTTCAAATTAACATCTACTATCGCCGAGGACAGCAGCTCGTCAACTTTATTTATGTCGTTGGACTTGACGGCTTCAAAGAATTCCTCCGATTTACTCAAGGCGGTATTCATGACAAATCCTGAAAAGTAACATAATATGTTATGATGACATACCAAGTACTTTAACAAACAGAAAATACAAAACAAAATAGAAGTAGAAAGAGTGCAACAGGGTATGTAAGTACTGGGTAAAAGATAAAATTATAAAATGCTAATCTAGAAATAGAAGACAGTCTAAAATGATCATAAATCAATCTCATTTTATTTTTCGACTTATTTTCGAATTTTATTCATGAATTAAGTAACAATGAGTTCGATGTTTGACCGCTTTTGTTGATGACGTCACAGTACAGTATTTATTTTCATACAAACTCCAAAGAAAACTTTCGTTTTAACCAAACGTTTCGTAAGAACTATCTCATTTGACTAAGTTGTCAAGTAGCCTATTATTATATAAAGTAAGTGCGCAATGTTAACAAATAATGTCTGGTCTCTTGAGACCAATCGCCAAAGACCAATCGCAAAGCTGGGCCCGCCAGCAGTCCAAGGCGTTGCGTAGGTACCAACGCGGACGCGCCTAGATTCGTCTCTCGGTAGTTTCCTAGGTCAAAGATGAATTATGAAATTCTGATTACTAAGTAAAGACAGATCTAAAGGTGACAAAAAACGTTTTCTATTTTATATTTAACTTATTTATGAATTTTAATGAAGAAAAATGTAATAATAAGTACGGCATTTTGTCACGTTCTGTTATGACGTCACAGGTTGTTTTTTCATACAAATTCTATAGTAATTTCGTGTTTTGACGTAAGTATTGTAAAAAGTAACTGATTTGACTAGTTGGAAACTACCTTAGATCTTAAAGTCGAGACTTTGGATGAGTTCATCTACAAAGCTCTCGACCAGGATGTTCGCATGTCTCGTGATCTACGGAACCTAGCTCCACACCACGCGCGCCACATGACGCGATAGGCTTAGGATAGGGCTTTGTGGGTGCGCCTTGGGAGAGGCCTCGGGCTGATGACAACTTATACCATACGGTTCATGATTAAAATCATTATCCATCATAGGACTTCGTATAAAAAGTACCGACCAATAGCTACAAGTTGTCTTTTGAATAAGTAAATTCAGGTCTGTTCTGCCTGCCCACCATGCTAAGTATATCCTCGTCATTTTATTCCTTTTTTTTTTTTTTTTTTTTTTCTGATTTTATTGCAGACATATTTCACAATATTAAAAACGTCAACGCTAGCTACCTATTTTCTTAATTTCACAATTAGTGATGCTTGTTGCCGGTCCTATCTATGGATTATGAAAATATTCTTTAAATAATTAACTATAAACCTACTTACATTGTGGTATAGCAAGCACAATCCAAACAAAGAAAGTCTACGCTCCCTACCGCGCCGGCGCCGGGCGTTGCCCATATGAGAGATACTATACTACGTATGCGGTGCCGCATTCATACTAATATGGCGTGGCGTTACGATAATATAAACAAACACTTTACTCTGACCTTAACTGATGACTGACGTTTTGCAGTGCAGGGAAAATCCAAACGATCTAGATTCTAGACTTTGAATGGCAAAACGGTGCGCGGGCGCTGATAGTGCAAACGAGACAAGAATTGGTAAACAGTGTGCTTTGAAAAGAGATAGCAATAATAATGAAGGATTTATAAAGGTTAGTTTAAAGTAGAGTAGAAAGATAACCTAGATTATTGTCTATGCTATGACAATCGGTTAATCGATTTATTGGCTTTTTTAAACTGTCGATAGCCCTTTTCGGCGGGAAACGGGAACGGGACAGTTGCTTTCTTCATTGAGTAATCTAAATAATTAATACGAAGTGGTGTTTTGTGGTTAATGATCGCATTAAGTTAGTCGGAAGACATTCGCGAGTGTTATTATATTGGAGTATTCAATAAACAAAGTGTATCTGCCTATTTTCGCTTCGTGCCGGGAAGCCGCTTCATAACTCAAAAGTTTATGCGGACTTTTGAGTTAATTCGTTTGGGGTTCGGAGTAGGAGTCTACTCCGAGGGTGGGAGCTTAGGTTTCATCATCATCATCTTTCATCATTTCATCAATCATCAAGAAAAAAAATACGTAAGACATGGCTGTATGGGCATAGTTCCCTTTGCCTTACCCTTCGGGGAAAACCAAAACAAAAAAAAAAAAATAAACTGTCGATAGTCTATAGATAGGGCTTTTCGGCGGGAAACGGGAACGGGACAGTTGCTTTCTTCATTGAGTAATCTAAATAATTAATACGAAGTGGTGTTTTGTGGTTAATGATCGCATTAAGTTAGTCGGAAGACATTCGCGAGTGTTATTATATTGGAGTATTCAATAAACAAAGTGTATCTGCCTATTTTCGCTTCGTGCCGGGAAGCCGCTTCATAACTCAAAAGTTTATGCGGACTTTTGAGTTAATTCGTTTGGGGTTCGGAGTAGGAGTCTACTCCGAGGGTGGGGGCTTAGGTTTCATCATCATCACCTTTCATCATTTCATTAATCATCAAGAAAAAAAATACGTCAGACATGGCTGTATGGGCATAGTTCCCTTTGCCTTACCCTTCGGGGAAAACTAAAACAAAAAAAAAAAAAAAAAAGTCTATAGATAGCGGCCTGTCGATACAGCACTACTGGTAGAATCTGTCTAACCACGTAGAAAGGCAAGAAAGGAGAGTTTTATTTTTCCACGGACAATGTTTTTTTTCCAAAGACCAACTCGGTCCTTGGTTTTTCGCGGTCTTTGTTTTTCGCGCTATAAACCATAGACAAAAACATTACGCTCAGTGTTTTTTTACCAAAGCAAAGCCAGCCAAACCACAGACTAGTAAGAGATACTACGTATCAGACGAACATCTCTAGTACTAACGTTTTGTTTGATTGGTTCTAATGATACATGACAGTTGGTTATTTTTTAATAATCGAATTTTACTTGGCAAAGGACTACCCGTTAGGCGGCCTGATGTACAGGAGCGGGATGTTCAAAAGATAAGGTCTTGTAACCGGGATCGGTATTATTCTACAGATTTTATTTCGACTTTGAAACAAGTAAGTACTTATTTCAAAGTCCCAGATAAACATAAAATCTGTAGAAAATAATACCGAACCCGGAAACAAGACCTAATGACCTCTTTTTTTTAAGTTAGGGCTTAGTTCGTAGGGTTACAAAGATGTGAGAGATTATTCATTAATTTTTTTTTTGGTGTATCTTTTAAATTAAATTTTAGCACTCGCGATACATTTTCGAAAGAAAATACATGCGAAAAGATTTGTATTACAAGGAAAAGTGAAGAAGATAAGCACAAATACACTTCACTCGATCAGACAAGTTGTCATCTTTGTCGGCCATCTTTGACAGGACACTGGTAAAGATGGCCGATAAAGATGGCTGTCGCCGCTAACCAATCACAGGCCAGCGCAATTGTCACACATCATTAAAAAATATCGACAACATTCGTTCTACGCAGATTACACGGCGTTAGGCCGTGAGCCAAACCAATCTGTCAAGCTCTCGTCTCGGTTTTGTCTCGGTTAGATAGAGAGTAGTAGGCTATAGGTATATTCCTTGCTGTTAGTTAAGTCAAAATTGTAAATGAACATAACAATACAACCATAAAGTTGAAGTTGAATATTTTAGAATACGCGTATCAATATGAATTAAAATTTGCTGTGCCTTGTGGTGTATCGGACACTTAAGTTTTTTGTTGAGTTGTATCTTGCCCAGAAGTGCTCGTGGAATTGCGTACATGCCGGCTAGAAAGTGCAGGCAAGCAGCTTACCGTGAAATAGAATCGCAGTTCCGTGCTATAACCACTAGATTTGTTAATAAAAAGGAACTAACATCACAAGCTAAGTACGACGTGTAACAAAGAAAAACTGATTTATAACTTTTATGCCTGGTGCATAGACACTTGCATTGAAAACTTACAAATTGTTTAAGACCAAAGAATATAACTCAAGACGAAAAAATATCGAATGGAGATCCTCCTGTGAATCAGTACGTATATTCTAAATTGTGTCATAAAACCCCTTTTCTTAATTTTATGTTTATTTATTTATTTTATTTTATTCATTTATCAAAATTTGAATTTGAATACAATTTAATGCTACATTTTAAATAGTTAACATCGGAAAAACCTAAAAGGGTTTGTCCCGACATTAATCCCACATACTATTATACTAGTACATCTTATACTAAAGACAAGTCTTCAGAGGGAATGTTGAGCCCGTTGGTCCCGGCTATTAGCCGAATAACACCTACACAATCCCCCACTGGAAAAGGGAGATTACATTTGTGTATGATGTAATGTTAGGTACGGTTTTAACATCATGTTTAAAAATGTCTAAACTTGAACTTTATTCTAGTGGCTCGCATATTATTGAAATCATTTACAACCGTATTCTGAAATGTTAACTCAAACTTTCCTCCACATAAGTCACATAATGGCAATTCTTGTAGCCACTATCAAGAAAATGACAGGTATAACTTAGGGTGGTATTAATAAACTAATCTCAGCTTCGAGACTGCCCTCAAGATCATGTCAATGTGACAGTTCTCATATAAAAACAGGGACTTGAGCATGATCTTGAGGGCAGTCTCAGCTGAAATTTGTTTATTAATACCACCCCTAAACAAAAATTAGGAGGTATGCAGGGATCGAGGCTAATGTTATACTTAATAAAAATAGACTCATAGTCAATTCGCTGAAAATTGTATAACATTTTACTTTTTTAATTTTTATGTGAGGTGTGGGTACTTACTTCATCTTGCGATGGATGTACCTCTGACTACCCTATGTTACGTAACATCATTCATGTACACAGTATATAGATATCAATTCTTCTTTTCTCAGCACCCAAGATGTGGTACGTAGTGGCATGCAGGGCATGCCTTGCCACTGAAGGCAAGTTCCAGAAGTTTACTCCTGCCTCCAGAAGAACTTTCATGACACTAACTGGATTAGAGGTATTTTTTTATTGCTATATCAATCAATCATCATTTATTTGGTATCATTGGTATCTGCAATTAATCTCTTTTTTGTTCTTTTTTTACTATTCACTGCCGGGTCTGCATGACAACCGCGCCGCGTGCGCGAATTATATCGAGCGCTTGGACCAATAAACGATACGAGTGCTATCTACATAGATATGGACATCAAATGGCTATTGGTCAAGGTGCTCAATATAATTCGCGCCACGCGCGGCGCGGTTGTCATGCAGACCCGGCGGATTTGTCTGCAGATCTTCATTCAGTAGGTAACATAGTTACACTTTCATTTGACTAGTAGGAAACTTACGCTGGGTTCCAAGTCACGAGGTTTCCACTTAGTTTGGAAGTCAGTGGACCATGCTTTGTACCATGTTCCAGTTAAAAATAAGCTCTATCTACCAAACATTGTTACTGTAACTGTTGACAATAAACTATTTATTTCATCATCATCATCACCAGCCCATTAACGTCTCCACTGCTGGGGCACGGGCCTTCCGGGTGGATAGGGAGATCGGGCCTTAAACCACCACGCGGGCCCAGTGCGGATTGGTGGTTATTAACGACTGCTAATGCAGCCGGGACCAACGGCTTAACGTGCCTTCCGAAGCACGGAGGAGCTCGAGATGAAAACGTTTTTTTTTTGTGGTCACCCATCCTATGACCGGCCTTTGCGAAAGTTGCTTAACTTCAACAACCGCAGACCGAGCGCGTTTACCACTGCGCCACCGAGCTCCTGCTTAAATAATAAATAAATATCAGTAGGGTTATGCTTGCAGTTCCTTGTCGTAGGCTTCATCTCGAGCTCGTTAATAACCACCAATCCTCACTGGGCCCGCGTGGTGGTTTAAGGCCCGATCTCCCTATCCATCCATAGGGAAGGCCCGTGCCCCAGCAGTGGGGACGTTATTGGGCTGGTGATGATTGCACCCGTTTCTCAGATACAAGATGGTGACGGTTTCCCGACTCATTTGTGCGGAGAATGCTACACGCAGATCAAGAAAGCAACGTTGTTCCGAAAACGCAGCAGGCGCGCGCACTTCGTCCTGAAAGAGATCATGGCAGTCAAGAAACAGGTGAAAAAAAGCAAATGGTGCCAATTTTAACAGACACAAACTTATCCTAATTTGACACCCGCATTCTAAGATGTTAACCTGTAACTCACCTGACCAATAGTGACTCTAGACTCGGCTAAGTGGGACTAAGATAGTCTTGGCTAAGTGCATGTACAGTCTCGGCTAAGTGGCTGTACAGTCTCAAACTAGGTCTCTCTTTGGTACTTATTGTAAGTGTAGGATGTTAACTGTAACTTTCCTCGACTCTTTCCTCAGCTGAGGCAAGCTCAAAGAAGACCTCGAGTCAAAATCGGTATTCCTTAGTTCGAGGCTACTCCAGTGAGGTTGAGTGGAGGTATGACGACATTATGTTCGTATAATTTTATTGGCGGTATGATATTTTCTACTCCAGTGAGTAAAGTCCTGAAGTCGAGGAGGTGAATGTCAACTTAAATTACCGAAATGCTCTGCTGAGGCCGAGTCGAGTAGGGAATGTTCGAGTTAACTTAGAATACGGATGTTAGTCAGAAGTGTAGTTACTTAGCGGGGACTGTAGTCACTTAGCGGTTACTGAACCACTTAGCCGAGACTAGAGAGACTATTGCTCAGATGAGTTTCGATTTAACATCTTAAAATACGGTAGGGTAGGGTTAAGAGTGAATATCTATCACTTCAACAACAGAAAATTTTCATTTATTTCCTGCCAATTTACAGATCACCCTGAAAGACATACAAACAGTAGACCGGAAGAAAACTAATCTGGTGTCCCCATACACATATTGGAAACCAGAAAATTCCATCGCTTACTCATTTACAATTAATGATCTAGATGTTACTGATAATGAAAATACACACACTAAGATTGAAGAAATCGTTAATATAAGTATGCCAATCGCAACCAATGACACCAGCCTTCATGCTGAGGATACTAGTATCACTAAACAAAGTGTTAACGCAATAGCTGCTGATATTTGGAAAGACTGGTCGCCGATAGATCTTAATAAGGATGTTAACAGAGATGATAATACAGCAAGGAATGTGACAACATACAAATACAAATTGAATTATATACAAGAAACAAATGACGAAGTTCACGAGGTCAAAATACAAAGAGATTCTGATGAGAAATTGGAAATAAACAGTGAACTTTTAAACACTAAAGGGAGTTTCATCAAGCACAAATTAGAGACTATCCATTCATCGTCCATCGTAGTCAATATCAAGCCGGAAAATTACAAAGAAATTGAAAGGTTAGAAGAAGAAGAGAGACAAAAACAGAAGGAGCTGGAAGCTCCAGATGATGACTTCCAAATGTATGATAATACCGAGGTTGGTGCCATTGACGTGGTTAAAGAGGAGATTGATTTAGAAGACGTCTTCAAAGGGTTGAAAGAGGAGGAAAGTGAGAGTGAAGAAGAACCGGATATACCTTGGCCAGAGGTAGATGTGAAAAAGGAACCAAAAAAATCTGCCCTAAACTGGAAGCCAGATTCTAAATGCATAAAGGTATATTTATTTGTGAATATGTAAAATAGTTTATACTAGCCTTTGCTCGCGGCTTCGCTCGCGTTAAATTCGTGGTAACATGGTTCCCCTTTCCTCATCATCATCAATTTAAGAGCCACGCTCTTGTCGGTGTAGCATTCATGCTACTTTTTAGGGAAAAATAGGGCAGTGGTTTTCCTCTTGCCTTCCGCCACGCAGTACTCTGTCTGACGCAAGTGAGATGGCGCCCAGAGTAGTCTATTACAAAGCCATACTAGGACTCCTGTCCTCCGCCCCTGAATAGTACTGACAGTCACTGCTGCCCTCTGTCAGGTTCTAGGTTGCAGTCCCTGTGACTTGCCCCTTCCGTCCTGCATTGCCGTACCTATGGTCTCCTTTCCTAGTGTACCAATTTTTAGCTTCCCACCTTAAAAACTGCGATAAGTCCCATATAAAATTTCATCCCCTCTTTGTTGGTTGGAGGCAGATTTCCATAAATAAATGATGTTTCTTTTTTGTTAGTCACAAATAGTTCAGGTTTAAGAAAATTTTATTCTCATAAGAATTTTACAATTCACTTACATGAGAAACTTAAAAATATTTTAATATAATATATGTTTGAGACAAGCGTACGAATTACAATATTTCTATTTTCTTCTATAAAAAATAAAACGAGGTAGGTAGTTGACGAATAAGTTGCATGAGGTGTTATTGTGCGAAGCGTTATAGGCACTAATTCAACGAGCAAAGCACACGGATCTAGTGCGAACTGGAAGTGCCGAGCGTATACCAATAGTTTGTATACCAATTTTGAGCTATGATGAATGCTCTATACAAACGTCCACCCACCATTTTAGGGAAGTGAGGGGTTAAGAGCCTCCGTGGTCTACTGGTTAGAGCGATAGGCCCACGATCGGTTCGGGTTCGATTCCGGATGGGGACTTTGGCGAAATCACTTTGTGAGACTGTCCTTTGTCTGCCTCCTAAAATACAGGTTGACCTAGTTTAGTAGGTAGGAAAAACCTTGTTAATAACGCTCAAAAAACTTATATAATTGTATAACATAAACTGCCTATATACGTCCCACTGCTGGGCACAGGCCTCCCCTCAATCAACCGGAGGGGGTATGGAGCATACTACACCACGCTGCTCCACTGCGGGTTGGTGGAGGTGTTTTTACGGCTAATAGCCGGGACCAACGGCTTAACGTGCCCTCCGAAGCACGGAATCATCTTACTTTTTCGGACAATCAGGTGATTCAAGCCTGAAAAGTCCTTACCAAACAAAGGACAGTCTCACAAAGTGATTTCGACAATGTCCCCATCGGGAATCGAACCCGGACCTCCAGATCGTGAGCCTAACGCTCTAACCACTAGACCACGGAGGCTGTTACTAGACCACGGAGGCTAGTTTAGGAGGTAGGAAAAACCTTGTTAATAACGCTCAAAAAACTTATCATATAATTGTATACTGCATAGTTTTGTAGAAGATGATGAATAAAAAAAAATATTTATTTATTTATTTGGTAAGGAGGCCTGTGCCCAGCAGTGGGACGAAAAAAAACGAGGTTGTTTCAATGAAGTGTCCGGGTGACGACATCGGTACTATAAGTTGAGATGCACTTTTTTTCCAGGCGGCCCATGCTTTAGGTCACTGTACACGAATAAGGTTAATGACCTCAGAAGAACAGGTGGAGGCTTTCCAGCGGATGATGCTTGAGGAGCCGATGAAGAGTGCTCGTTTTAAATGCATACTCTGCGTTACTATCAGTCCCGACATGGCTAGCTTGATGAGACATGTCCAATATCATAATAGGAAGGTGAGATTCTTTTTTTTTTCTCTTTATACAATACAATACAAATACACTTTATTACACCAAAATAAAAAGAAATAATTACAAAAAGTCTCTTAACTAAGTACATGGCAAATGGCGGCCTTATCGCTTAAAGCGATTTCTTCCAGACAACCATAAGGTGAGGAAAAAGGTAAAAAAAATAATAATTAAAGATTGCGGGTACAAACTATGCATACAACTTAACAACAAATACATGCAAATAAATATATAACATACTTACAAATATAATATATACCTAACCTATATACATAACCTAGCATATATACCTACTTATATAAATAGTACACACAAAATACCTAATAATAAGCAACTCAAGAGATTCAGACGATGACACTTCATTATAAAAACAGAACATTATAAAAAATAGAAAAAAAAAAGGATATGAGAGTAGTAGGGTAGAGTAAGGGTAGTTTATTTGGGTCATCAAACAGTATCACAATCAAAATGGTTAACTTATACTAATATACATGATAGTGGGTAATTGTGAAACCAACACCGATAACCACAACTAATATTAAAAAAAAAATATTTTAACGTGTCGTTGTGGAAGAGTCAAATCGACATAAGTGGACCAATGACAATAAAGCGTTGACATTCTTAGTGCAATCATTCATTTTGGAGGATGGTTCATCATCATCAGCCCATTAACGTCCCCACTGCTGGGGCACGGGCCTTCCCTATGGATGGATAGGGAGATCGGGCCTTAAACCATCACGCGGGCCCAGTGCGGATTGATGCTTATTAACGACTGCTAATGCAGCCGGGACCAACCGGTGCCTTCCGAAGCACGGAGGAGCTCGAGATGAAAACTTTTTTTTGTGGTCACCCATCCTATGACCGGCCTTTGCGAAAGTTGCTTAAATTCAACAATCGAAGACCGAGCGCGTTCACCGCTGCGCCACCGAGCTCCTCAGGAGGATGGTTAGTAATTGTTTTTTAAACTCACGGTTAGTCATAGATTTACCACCATAGATTGAACATGAGCGTTAAAAAAGTGGGACGCAAAGTTACTGTTAATATAGCGACGTTGACAGTACTCCCATGCTGCACTATCCCGCTATATTACTTAATATTCAATATCTCCTATACTTAAGGGTTGCCTGGAAGAGATTGCTACTTAGCAATAAGGCCGCCTATTGTACTAATTCTATTTCTCTTTTGTTTTGTATTTTGTTTTTTCCTGTTTGTGCAATAAAGTATTTGTTATGTTATGTTTTACCTCAGTGCGCGATTAGGCGCCGAACTGAACACTTATTTTTTGTTAGTCACAAATGAATGCTCCATACAAACTTGCACCCCCCATTTTAGGGAAGTGGGGGAGTTAACAGCCTCCGTGGTCTAGTGTCCCGATCTGGAGGTCCGGGTTTGTTTCCCGACGGGGACATTGTCGAAATCACTTTGTGAGACTGTCCTTTCAGCAGGAATCGGGGCCACTGTTTTGTTTATGGTGTAAATGAAATTTTCCATTATTATTTGTTTCAGATACAATCGGGCATCCCATGCCCAATTTGCAAGGATTACTTCAAGAATGAAGAATGGCTGAAGAAACACCAAGCTGAGAAGCACTGGTACGAATACACTTGCGGGAAATGTGATCAGAAACATTATACACTGTAAGTTCTTCGGCCGCCCGGGGCGAAAGACAATTTTGCCGCCCTTTTATTCAATATTTTTTCCGTAAGAACCTTGTACAGATTATTAGTAAACTACAAAAAAAAATCAGCCAAATCGGTCAAGCCGTTTTTATGTTATGTCGTGACAACGGAAAACGGGTTTCATTTTTATATAGATTATAGATTGTGAAATTTTGCCGCCCCCTAAAAAGTGCCGCCCCTGCCACCCCCACTACGCTACGCCGCTGAAGTTCTGCCTTATTTTTTTTGGTGTTAAGGTGTTATTTGACGGTATTTTTTTACCTTTGATGGGTTTGCTCTTGGCTCCAGACGCGCCCGAAGGCGTTGACGAGGCCTAAGATGGAGCTCGCCCAGAAGGTGCCTGTTCTCTCTGGCATTGACAGCACCCCGGGTTATATGCATTCGGAAATACGTTAACATGCCTTCCGAAGCACGGATCATCTTATTTTCGGACAATCAGGTGATCAGCATGTAATCTGGACCGACGATCTGGTGAAGGTCGCGGCAAGCCGCTGGATGCGGGCAGCGCAGGACCGATCGTCGTGGAGATGCTTGGGGGAGGCCTATGCCCAGCAGTGGGCGTCGTACGGCTGATAATGATGACTACGTGCTTACGTAGGTAGTAACCGGGACCAAAGGCTTAACGTGCGTTCCGAAGCACGGATCATCTTACTTTCGGACAATCAGGCGATCAACATGTGATGTCCTAACCAAACTAGGGATCACAAAGTTATTTTTATGGCATGTCCCCAACGGGATTCGAACCCGGGGCATCCGGATCGGGAGTTAACACGTTAACGTTAGGCCCATACGATATAGTGGAAAGTGTTCGTTTTATTAAAGCTCCGGTCACAAATCATACGCAAAGATCCCCGCGCCAAAAATAACAGAACGTCTACTGAATTGTACTAAACACTGTGAAGAAATAGGTAAATAATATGGATATATTTAGTTGTAAACGTCTGCATCTGTGCGTTTTTAATTAATTTGTTTAGGGAATCATTTAACTCTTGAACCGATAATGGTGCTAATTCCTGTAAATACCATCTAATTTTATTTTAAGTTATATCTGTCATTTTCTTATCCGCCGAAAAGGAAAGGGACGGGTAATCGACAAGCATAAAATTTATGGAACACACGTCAATTTTAAGGACAAATCTAAAACAACCGTCTAAAAATTTTACATCAGTCAATAACCCGACACAGGTAAGTAGACAGCACGTCAAACGGATTGCATACCAGCGACATACCTTTTTGATTCGCCAGGGTTATTCATTCATTTACTCATTCTTCCTAAAATTAAGAGCTGTGAATCATCCGTCCCTTTCCTTTTCGACGGATATGAAAATGACGGATATAACTTAAAATAAAATTAGGCGGTGTCTGCAGGAATCGGGGCCATTATGGATATATTTGGTTGTATAAAATAAATTAAATATAAGGAGCGGGAAAATAAAACTGCGTCGTTCTTGTTACTGTCTTTTGTTTTTTATTGTTTTTCTTTTGTTTTATGATAAAAAAGGTTACATCCCGTTTTCGCTAGATGGCGCTTGTATCTGACACACTGGTTGGTTCTTATACCATGCGCCAACCAAGCCACCAAGCGCTTCGCATCATCTTTCATAATGCGCACAGCCAAGGAATGGAATGGGCTGCCGGCGTCGGTGTTTCCTGTATCTTATAACCTGGGGTCCTTGAAATCACGGGTGAATAGGCATTTTCTGGGTAAGCTCGGTCCAACGTCGATCTCTTCTCCTCGTGGAAGAACGAAGTGAAGAGCAAACCCATCTTAATTAAAAAAAAAATGTACCAACCTAAACTGTTGACAATTGCAACATAAAAATACCTTTAAAAAAAAAAAGTTATAAAAAATATTAATTCTTTACTATTTGGCTTTTTGGCGGGAAACGGGAACGGTACAGTTGCTTTCTTCATTGAATAATCTAAATAATTAATACGAAGTGGTGTTTTGTGGATAATGATCGCATTAAGTTAGTCGGAAGACATTCGCAAATGTTATTATATCGGAGTATTCAATAAACAAAGTGTATCTACCTATTTTCGCTTCGTGCCAAGAAGCCGCTTCATAACTCGAAAGTTTATGCGGACTTTTGAGTTAATTCGTTTGGGGTTCGGAGTAGGAGTCTACTCCGAGGGTGGAGGCTTAGGTTTCATCATCATCACCTTTCATCATTTCATCAATCATCAAGAAAAAAAATACGTAAGACATGGCTGTATGGGCATAGTTCCCTTTGCCTTACCCTTCGGGGAAAACCAAAACAAAAAAATAAATAAATTTCGTATTCATCGATCTTCTCTTACTGTCGGACGTGTTTATAACCTTTGTAATTACCTACTAAAACTGAATTATATGCGAAGTGGCAAAACAATCAACGTTTCTTTAATACAGTCTGCGTGTGGTGAAATAATCCACACACATTTATACATAATATACTGGCCCCGATTCCTGCAGACACCGCCTAATTTTATTTTAAGTTATATCCGTCATTTTCATATGCGTCGAAAAGGAAAGGGACGGACGATTCACAGCTCTTAATTTTAGGAAGAATGAGTCAATGAATGAATAACCCGGGCGAATCAAAAGGTACGTCGCTGGTATGCAATCCGTTTGACGTGCTGTCTAATTAACTGTGTCGGGTTATTGACGAATGTAAAATTTTTAGACGGTTGGTTTAGATTTGTGCTTAAAATTGACGTGTGTTCCATAAATTTTATGCTTGTCGATTACCCGTCCCTTTCCTTTTCGGCGGATAAGAAAATGACAGATATATCTTAAAATAAAATTAGATGGTATTTACAGGAATTAGCACCACTATCGACGATACACGATGTTGTTTTTTTTTTCACCTAGATCAGACCTCGTAGCATGCCACGCGACCTGTCCTCGCTTCAATAATGGCCCGCGGAAGCCGAAGATCGACAATCAGTGGACTCTAAAAGCCCTCCCGCCGGAGCTGTACCCCGTCACGGTGCAGTCCAAGTCGCGCGCCAACACCCCGCATCGCTGCCACTTGTGCGGGGACTGTTTCCTTAACGCCGCTAACCTTGTCAAACATATGGGCAAACACGAGGTACATAATATGTATACAGGGTGTTAGTGACATCGTAACGAAAACTTTGAGGGGTGGTTCAGGCCATGATTCTGAGTTGATATCAAGTAGAAATTTCCGTCGCAAAAGTATGGATTGGAAAATAATTAAAAAGAAAAGAAAAATTTTCATGAATTTTTTGACGCGAAATTCCACTTGATATCAACTCAGAATCATGGTCTGAACCATCCCCCTCAGTATTCGTTACGATGTCACTAACACCCAGTATATTATAGTATATGGGTCGTTCTTCTTTTTTATCGACAATAAAAAGACATTTTCTCGATTTATCGGATT